>NW_024467119.1:6458750-7075000 GCF_017591425.1 Ochotona curzoniae | reverse complement strand
CCACATTTACACGGCCACAGTTACGGGAATGATCTGGAGCCTCCACTGATGGGCCCCCTCCCCTCCGCTCCGCTCTAACTCTCCCAGTCACTACATCCCCAAAATGCTTTCTCTCACTACTCATTTGGGACAGCATATTTGCATAAGGAAGAATTATCTACAGAATAAGGGGTGGGGAATGGAGAGACCACAGTATCCTTAGGCAATGAAGCCCAAATTAGCCAAGCCGAAGCAAGCAGCAACAGAAAACGATAACCAAAAACAGGTTTAAGCCCTTCACTTTCTTTTATTTAAAAATTTCAAACTTCACAGGTATAAACTATTTTACAACCTATTAGCTCACCTATGTGGTATTTTGGGTGTTTTGTCAGCTCCAGTGTTTGGTCACTGTGCAACCTGGGCAAGTAACATTATTTCTCTGAATTTCATTTTCTCTCATAAAATCTAGTTGACATATCACCTCTATTTACTGCTCAGGGTTCTTCTGAGGAAAAAAATATATTTTGTCAAAAACTACAGGGAAAAGAATTTTTAAAACTACAGGGGCACAGGCAGCAGGTAAAACCACAGCCTGCGACACTAACGCCCCGCACAGGTGGTGGCTGGAGTCCCAGCTGCTCCCCTACTAACTCAGCTCCCTGCCAAAGTGCCTAGGAAAGCAGCAGACAGCCCCAGTGTTGGGGGGCTCTGCACCCCCAAGGGAGACCTGGATGGAGTGCCAGGCTTCCAGGCCATCCAAAGCCATTGCAGCTATTTGAGGAAGGGACCAGTGGAATAACAAATATGAATGATTTTAGTGCACTTATTAAGAAAGTTGATAAAAATAAACACTGGTATTCTATCTCATCCACATGAGCCGTGGATTCAGGCCCTTAGTTTTCTCCTTACTGATTCTGTTCTGTTGGCTTCTCGTGGCATCTTTGCCAAAACAAGAATAAGCATTTGGTATGTACATACACAGTACGCATGACATGCTAATGCACACACACACATCTTACTTTTTTCTTTCTTTTTCCCATAGAAGGCACTTTCTAAATTTTATTATTATTCTATTATTTTATTTTTTACTGGACTTAAATTAGAGGTAAGGAATATAGGAATGCATTGAGCAGAAGGCTCACAAAACCTATGACATGAAACCATCAACACGGACTCCAGATTCCATGAGATGAGCAGATCCAGTGTGTAGCAATCCTAGGATTAAGAAATGAGTGAAAAACTGAGCCAATCTAAGACGTTCTACATCTCAATCTTGCCCACTTCACATCCCACTGTGTCTTGCTTGTTGCCTCTTCCCTTAGCAAACGTGATTAGGAAAGGGCCTTAAGAGGGGAAAGCACAGAATCTCCTCTCTAAACCCCCGAGGTGGGAATGGGCTCTTAATCGAGCATAAAGATACTCCTGTTCCACATCGGAGTACCTGGGTTCGATTCCTGGGCTTGGTTCCTGACTCCATCTTCCTGGAAATACAGACCCTGGCCCAATTATGTGGAAGACCTGAGCAGAGTTCCCAGCTTCCAGCTTCAGCAGCCCCAGCTGTAGTAGGTTCTGAGGCAGTTGCTTGGTGAATGTGAGCTCTCCCTTCTCTATTTCTGTTCTCCCCTCAAAATAAATAAATGAATAAATAAAAGGGTTTTGGCATTGCATCCCGCATGGGCACTGCTTCTAGTCCCAGATGCTCTGCTCCCAATCCGGTTCCCTGACTTCTGCTGCCATTGTGGCCACTCAAGGAGTGAGCCAGCAGATGGGGGATCCCTATCCCTCTGGCTTTTGAATAAGTAAATCTTTGAGAGTAAATCTTTTGTGTGTGTGTGTTGTGTTGTGTAAGAGGCTGTCCCACTTACAGAATCTTTTCATCCTGTTACCTGAAATTGACCATAATAAAAAGCAAAATCATCACATCTCTTTGGGTCACAAAACAAAAGAGTTAATACACTTTACACTTGAACTGACCATGAAAAGTTTGTTTTATTCCATGAAAATATTCTCAACAGAGAAGACTATCTTAAACAAAGCATTTCCCATTAAGAAATCAACATGTGCACAAAGAGTAAAAATCACTGAAAAATTAAAGATTTCTTCTGGATGACCACATATTCAAAATTTAAGAATGATTTAGCAATGGTTTAAACTGAACAAGTACAAATGTCTTTGCTATTGTAATCACCCATTTACAGGTTGCACTATTCCATGTAAAGGAACTTGCCTCCTACGGAAGCCAATCCTACTTTTAGAAAAACAAACAGTAGCTTGAAAAGAACAGTTAGTCCTTACAAGAGGGAGAGACAGAGAGAAAGAGAGAGAGAGAGAGGAGTAAAACAAAACAACCCCAGATAATTTCCATTTTCAGTACCCAGATGAGTCATTCCTATCCAGCTTGGCTGTTCTACTGAGATCCGTGAGAACAGTACTAGAGGTACAGTCTTACCTTTTCTTTACAAAGTCACAGGTAACAGGATTCACTACAAAAAAATTAGACAAAAATTAGATTCAACAGGAACGAATGCTATGGTAAAGAAAGCATCACAAATCAAAAGAAGCATGAGCTAGAAAAACAACTCTTTGGGGAACTAGACAATTGCACACAAAAATAAATTACTAATAAATTACAGAGTTAGTTCTAAGAGGAAAAGAAAAAAAAAGCTCTCTAAATTTTAACCTTCTAGGATTAAAAGTAACAAAGATAACAGAGGGCATTACAAATAGATTAAAATATCTAACACCTAAATTCAGAGTATGGTTGACATCAAATGAGAAAAGTTTTTAATAGTTTTATTATTCAACAAGTATTAAAGCATAGATTAATAAGAAAAGCACTGGAGTAGAAATCAATAACTCAAAAGACACAGATAGGAACTGAATTCGTATAAACACAAGAAAAATTTCAAACTTGCTACTAAGAATGAGATATTCGAGCCATCAAATTCTGAGATGTCTGTGCAGTGATAACTGTGATAAGCAGCTTAGGGCTTGATGGTAAAAGTTTACATTAGTCACTTTCTGAAAAATAATTTGGTAGTCTGAGTCAGTGACATTAATATTCTTTCAACCAAATTTTATTTCTAGAATTTACCATACGGGAACAATTCCAAGTGTGGGCAAAGATTTATGTACAAAAATGTTCACTGTGGTGTCTCAAACCGTGGGAACTGAGATTAGAAGCAATGATGAAGCAAATGAAAAAAGTCATGTCTGGAAGGTTTGCTTCTTTTAAAGTGAGGAAATGTAGGCGATCTTACAAAGACTTATTATCATAGGCCCCAGTCTCAACTTGGGAGTCTGTAATCTCATCTGAGAGTTCTGAACATTTCTACCCTCAGGAGTGTTTTGGGCAAAGAAGGGTGGGGGCACCAGATAGATCTGACTCAAACCCTAGCTTTACTTACTCGACTGTAAGCAAATTACTTCTCCGAAACCCAGTTTCCTGCTCTCAGACAGGAGGCTAAAGGTAGATCTGTGTAAGGACTAATAATAAATATACAAAGGTACTTTTTGGGAAAATGACATGAGGATAAATTTATTTTGGCGCAAAATTTGAATCCGTGTACATGAGAGATCTTGTTTAGTGAGGGGTGGACGCCTCACTAAACCTGGGAGACCTGGATGAAATTCCAAGCTCTTGGCACTGGCCTAGTCCACCCTCAGATCAACACGCATTTGGGGCACGGGTCAGTGAACAGAAAATCTCAGGCTCTCCCCTCTGCCATTGTGCCTTTCAGATAAGTAAATAAATACATCTTTTAGAAATAATTTTTTCAAGATTTATCTTATTTTTATTGGAAAGTCAGATATACAGAGACGAGATCTTCCATCCATTGATTCGTTCCCCAAGTGGTCACAATGGCTGGAGCTGTGCCAATCCAAAGAAGCCAGGAGCCAGGAGCTCTTCCATGTCTCCCACGCAGGTGCAGGGTCCCAAGGCTTTGGGCCATCCTTGACTGCTTTCCCAGGCCACAAGCAGGGAGCTGGATGAGAAGTAGAGCAGCCGGGATTAGAACCGGTACTCATATGGGATCCTGGTGAGTGCAAGGTGAGGACTTCAGCCATTAGGCTATCACACCAGGCCCAATAAATACTTTTTTTTTAAAATATTTATTTATTTATTGGAAAGTCAGATATACAGAGAGGAGGAGAAACAGAGAGGAAGATCTTCCGTCTGATGATTCACTCCCCAAGTGAGCGCAACGGCCGATGCTATGCCGATCTGAAGCCAGGATCCAGAAACTTCTTCTGGGTATCCCACACGGTGCAGGGTCCCAAAGCTTTGGGCTGTCCTCGACTGCTTTCCCAGGCCACAGGCAGGGAGCTGGATGGGAAGTGGAGCTGCCAGGATTAGAACTGGCGCCCATATGGGATCCCGGCACATTCAAGGTGAGGACTTTAGCCACTAGGCCATGCCACCGGGCCCCAATAAATACATTTTTGAAAAAGGAGTTCATAAAAAATGTCATGAAAAAAAAAAACTGGTTTCAAATATTTTGTGCACCAAAATAAACATATGTCCATCCCATTGTTCATAACCCTCTTGAAGGACCCTTATGCATGTGAGCACCCTGCATAGTCAGAATTATCAGCTACAATTTCAACGTCAGTTCCTTAAAGCGAGCATTGTGAAAACACGACAAACTCTTCAAACAACCGCTGAGTTGTAGCTTAGTCTATGCACCTTCGACCATGACCAGTCTTGGTGTCCAGGTCAGACAGCCTAATCCTGAACCAGTCCTCAAGGACCATTTATAAGCAGTAAAACACAAATAAGTGGTGGTCTCTGCTGTTGCTGTCCCTCGGAGCAGCTCTCACATGGTTGATGTTAGCCACGCCCCAAGCAGAATGACAAGTAGTGTCCAAACTTGCCTACACCTGGGGATCTTTTAGAAGGCCCAGGTGCTACGCTACATCCCCGACCAATCAACACAAGCTCCGGGGACAAGGGCCAAGCATCAGCACTCTGTGGCAGACGACAGTGCTGGTGTCAGCTAAGACCACTGACTCTGCCATCAGACTGCCTGGAACCAAGTCCGCCCCAACCTCTCAAGTTCATTTAAGCTCTTCTATTTTTCTCACAAGTAAAATCAGGTGGGGTTTTTTTTGCCTCAAAATATTTTTATGTAAAAACTAAATAATGCATATATAGCACCCTGCATAGTGCCCAAAATACAGTCAATATGTAATAAGCAGTGGCTATTATTAGTTCTTTTTTAAATGACTTATTTATTTTGATTGAAGAGGCAAAGTCCCAGAAACAACGACAGAAAGAGACTTTCCATAGCCTAGTTCAGCTTCTAATTGGCTGCAACAGCTGGAGCCAGGCCGGTCCAAACCGAGCCGAGAGCTTCTCCAGGGCAATAGTCTAGTGATTAAATCCTCACTTTGCACACGCCAGGATCCCATATGGACACCAGTTTGTGTCCTGGCTGCTCCACTTCCCATCCAGCTCCCTGCTTGTGGCCTAGGAAAGCAGTAGAGGATGGGCCAAGTTCTTGGGCCCCTGCACCCACATGGGAGACTCGGAGGAAGCTCCTGGCCCCTGGCTTTGGATCGGCTCAGTTCTGGCCATTGCAGCTACTCACCTTCTCTCTGTAAATCTGACTTTCCAATAATGAATGAATAAATAAATAAATATAATTAACTTCTTCCAGGTCCCCCACATTGGTTCAGGGGCCCCAGGACCTAAGCCACCCTCTCTGCCTTTCCAAGCCATAATAAGAGAACTGTATTGGAAGTGGAACAGCCAAGACATGAACTGGGACCCATGTAGAATCAGACCCTTCAAGCTCAAATTGAGGCTGAGATGCCATGCTGCCAGCCCCAGCTAGTAATACTTCTAAAAGTTCAGGAATTAAGAGGATGCTTTGGTGCAGGTGGTGATAACGCTGGTTACAGGTACCTGCCTCAGAGTGCCTGGGTTGGACGGCTGGCTCAGCTTCCTGTCATTGCTAACCCTGGGGGCAGGGGTGGTGACCAAGCAACTGGGTTCCAACGACCCGTAAGGGAGACTCTTGGATAAGCTCTTGGTTCCCAGATTGGACAGTCCTTTCCACTTCCCACCCCAGACAGGGTCTATTACAGGCATTTGGGGAGTGGACCAGTGGATGGAAGCATTTTTTTGTCTTTGTCTCTTTAAAGCATTTTTTTTTATTTAAAAATAAGATTCTGCTATATTTCTATGACTTAAAAAAAATGTTTCACTGTTAGGTTTGAGTAATTGTAAAGGAAGAAATTACTATGAAATGTTGGAACTGCAAAGACTGATTATTAGTGAAACACAAACCTAATCCTATGTGTGTGCTCAAGTGTACTTTCAACGGTTTCCTTTCTGTTCACACCCAGCTTTCATTTCTAAAAGGCTTTGAGGTTGCTACACACATACATCCACTGTAGTAGGAATTGCCCAAAAAATAGAAAAATAGTGAAGGCAGAAGCAAAAGGAAAAGAAAATGGGGGTGGCCCTGTGCCTGAGCAGTCCACCGGGGCAGCAGACACGAGCTGCTCCTGGCCCTGTGGTCACTCCTCATCCATGCTGTCAGCCACATGAACCCGTGCGAGCTGAAAATACTACAGAGAAAGTTCCAGAAACCGGCGTTTTCAATAATTATTACAATGAGTTGTTCCACTTGTTCTGTTTCATTCATTGTTCGCCATCTCTTCCTGCATCCAACATATAATACAGTGTTACCACAGGCCCGATCTATACAATCCTACCGAGCACCCTGGAATGCATACCTCGCCAAAGGGGGTGGGGGTGGATACTGGACTATTTTTGTGCGGGTGGAGTAAGGGTACAGGGACCTCCATCCTCATCACCATCCTCTTTCCTTCTTAGCCTCCCCTACATTACCACAGGCCAACGCGGGAACCACAGACACAGGCTGGCGGGGTTGTTAGGGTTTGGCTGGCTTCGGGGATAGCACTGGGCTCCTCCTTTCCCTGCAGTGTTCACGCCACAGGTGGCGGGGGCGGGGGGCGGGAGGCCTGGTCAGCTGGCTCCCACCTCGAGGATTGCCATCTCGACAACGCACAGGTGCAGGTTGCTGAGCAGGCTTCCGTGGCGAAGGCTTGGCTTGCCGGCGGGGCCCTGCGCAGGTGCAGGAAGCCCGGTCACAGCTGCTTTGCAGTACCCACTGGCTTCGGTTGAGGTCCTGGGCACCAGAGTGCTCCGAGTTCCCATTATCCCAACGCGAAGATCCCTAGCAGAATGCGGCCTGGGAGCGCCGGGGGCACCCAGCTGCATCAAACATCAAAACCTTAAAGAGGTGCAGACACGTAGGCAATGCCCCCCAATCAGCACAGGCTATGAATCACGACGAGACCCCTGTGCTTCCAAAGATGATCCCACCTGGCATTAATTAGGGGCCACTCACCTGCTGGGGGCTGGCAGACCCTAGGGTGGCTGAAATCTATTACTATACCCACCCCTTTTTAAAATCATTTTGTGATACAGTTCATAGGCCTTGGAATTTCCCTTACCCCCCTCAAGTTCCCTCTCCCCCACTGAGTTCCCCTATATTATAGTTCTTCATAAACAGTCCTATGACCATCATTGTGGGTATGGACAATGGCAGAGAGTCCAGCATCCTATTGTTAAGATATAGTTAACAGTTTCATTGGGAGTCCATCTTTGATCTGGAAGTAGAGATGCTGACTGTATTTCTGGATATGATAGTCTCCACCACACAGTTACCATACACCCCCTTAAATGAAAATCCACAATGCAAAATCAACAACAGGAAGAAAAATAGAAAGGTATAATGCCATGAGGTTCTCAGGAGGTTTTGATAGTTCAACAGTCCTGTACTGGTGTCGATCCCACCACTCCAATAGCGATGAAATCTCTCCAGAATCCACTGGCTGCTATGGTCCACCTTAGAGTTTCCATCTGCCCAGATATTCTCTGCCAACACTTGGTTGGAGTAATTGATCAATCTGCTCTGTCCTCCGTCCTCTGCTGTGGTACCAGGTGTCCTCTTTAGACTCCAATGTACTGCCATATCCCGCCCCACTTAGGTATTCGCTCCTGCCCACCTGTGACTCACCTATCAACTGAGAGAGGATGGTATTGTGTTCTTGTGTAACCACTCCCCTCACAAGCCCCTCTAAAAGCCCTGTGAAGCAGGGGTTCACTCTCTGGTCAGGTGCTTCTGTTGCTCTGGCACCTCGACTCTCGGCTGACGCAGGACAGGTAATCCCCTGAGCACGGTCCCTGTGTACTGCTTACATGGGACAATGGATATAATAATGTTTCTGGTTTGTGTGCTGTCAGAAGTTCCAGGAGAGGTGAGGCCTAGCAGTGATGGAATGTGGGCAGAGAAGCCAGGGAAAGGTGAATGTCTGCAGCTTTGGAAGTGTGTCTAGGTTATTCCTTGCATGTCTTTTAGGATGACTTACGTTGCTGGGGAAGATGGGATGTAGGTCTTCAGCTTAGCGGGTAATGACCACTTGTTCCTCTTGGGGTTATGTTTGGTTGGATTATGGCTGGATTACATCTGGTTGGATTATGATTGATTGGATTGCTAGGTGTACTTGTGATTTGCTATTTCTAGTGAGCCCTGTTATCGCCAAGCTTGGTTAATAAAGACTCCTTAGACATGTCTGGTGTGTTCTCACTCATAACAAGCCCTGTAGGGAGCGAATCAGCGGATGGAAGACGTCTCTTCTCTATGCCTTTCTGCCTCTCAATTTTTAAAAAATCATGCTTGGGTACTGTTGCTATGACACAGTGGGTAATAAAGTACCAGCTATGGCTCTGGCATCCCATATGGGTGCCAGATTGGGTCCTGGCTGCTCGACTTGTTCATGTGGGAAAGCGGCAGAGGATGGCCCAAGTCTTTGGGCCCCTTCACCCACATGGGAGACCTGGAAGAAGCTAATGATCCCCAGCTTCAGAACAGATCAGCTCTGACCACTGCGACCATTTTGGGGAGTGATTCAATGGATACAAGGTCTCCCTCATTCTCTCTCCTTCTTTATAACTCTGTCTTTCAAATATATCCTTTTAAAAAATAATGCTTGAGGGGCCCAGCAGCGTGGCCTAGCAGCTAAAGTCCTCGCCTTGAACACACTGGGATCCCATATGGGCGCAGGTTCCTGTCCCAGCAGCTCCACTTCCCATCCAGCTCCCTGCTTGTGGCCTGGGAAAGCAGTCAAGGACAGCCCAAAGCTTTGGGACCCTGCACCCGTGTGGGAGACTTGGAAGAAGAGGTTCCTGACTCCTGGCTTCAGATCGGCACAGCACCAGCCATTATGCTCACTTGGGGAGTGAACCATCGGATGGAAGATCTTCCTGTCTCTCCTCCTCTCTGTATATCTGACTTTGTAATAAAAATAAATAAATCTTAAAAAAAAAAAAGAACAGAAACGAATCACTCCTATGAAGACTTTCGCAGGGTAAAAATCAGTAATACTTAGTACAATCAGTCTTAGTCCCTAGACTAACAGCTACTAAAATTATTTAAAAAAAAAAAGCTTGGATTTCAAAATATTTTTGCAACAAAACAGACTGACATTTCAATTCTATTTTTTTCCCCCACAAACTTTTTGAAGTACTCCCTCTGAATGTCAGATTTAGGAGACAGGAAGTAAACTGGCAATATAACATTCAGAAGGCAGCAGCCTGGAAATACTACTAATAGCCGTGGGCATAGAGGTGACCACCTAGGAGAGAAGACTCGGGATAGAACAAGCTGGAACTCAGGAACAGGGAGGCTCTGAGTCCTGGATGCTCCACTTCCAATCCAGCTGCCTGCTAGTGGCTTTGGAAAGTAATAGAAAATTGCCCAAGTCCTTGTGTCCCTATAACCCACACAGAAGACTTGGAAGAAGTTCCTGGCTCCTAGCTTACCACTGGCCCACTTCTAGCTGTTATGGTCATTTGGGGAATGAAGCAGCAAATGGAAGAGCTTTGTCTCTGTTCTCTCTCTTTCTGCCTTTCAAATAATAAGATAAATATTTACATTTTAGGGGAGAGCCCGACATGGTAGCCTAGTGGCTAAAGTCCTTGCCTTGCATGCCCGGGATCCTGGCAGCTCCACTTCCCTTCCAGCTCCCTGCTTGTGGCCTGGGAAAGCAGTCAAGGACAGCCTTGGGACTCTGCACCCACATGTGAGACCCAGAAGAAACTCCTGGCTCCTGGTTCCTGGCTACTTGGGGAGTGAACCAGCAGATGGAAGATCTTCTTCTCTGTCTCCCCTTCACTCCGTAAATATGACTTTGCAATAAAAATAAATGTTTAAAAAATATTTAAAAATTTAAATACATATATATTAATACATGTATATATCAACAATATATACATATTAATATTATATATATATATATATATGAATAGGAAATGGATAGCTAGTGTTAGGAGCCACAGCTGGGAATCAAACCCAATTACTTTGATGCAGGATGCAGGCACCTTAGTGGCTAAGCCGAACACCTTCCTTGACCATTTCTTCATATCTAAACCTCTATCACCTTTGTAAGCCACTATCATCTCTGGCCTGGTCTACTGCAACAGCTTGATTTTAGATACTTATTTATTTGAAAGGCAGAGTTATGGAGAGAGAGAAACGGGGAAAGAGAGAGAGATCTTCCACTCACTGGTTCACTTGACCAGGGCCAGGACAGTCTGAAGGCAGGAGCCAGGAAGTCATTCCGTGTCTTTCACATAAGTCAGGGATCCAAGTACTTTCTCAGACACATTAGCAGAGAGCTGGACTGGAAGCAGAGCAGCCGGGAAGTCAGTATTACAGGCACCAGTGTCAACTTCTGCACTCATGCAACCGGCCCCTCCTGAGGAGCCTTCGCTCCACTCTGTGCTTCACCTGACTCACCGTGTGCACAGTGGCTGCAAGATATCGAAGCGAAGATGCTAGACAGATTCAGGCTATAAAACTTGTAGTACAGAGGAGAGTCTGGGAAATTACCAGCATAGAAGTCATGTAATTGATGACATCACAGAGAATACAGAAAGTTCTAGAAGCAAGTGTGAGGCCTAAGACATCAAGCATTTCAACCTAAAGATTGTCGAGAAGGATCCAACAAAAAAAACCGAGTCAGGAACAATCAATGAGCAAGGACAAGGGAGGTAGTGGTATCCCTGGCATCAGGTGAAAAAAGACTTCTGAGTACACATCACATGCTCAAGATGAGGACGCAACATGGCAGAGGGCGCTGTGACATCAAGAAAAACAGCTGGGGCTAAGGCCAAGTTTAATTTCAATGGTTCTCAAGAGGAAGGGCAAAGGAGATATACAGAGAACACATTCCAGACAATTTTGAGAACTATTTTCTCTCTAAAAAAGAGCAGAGAAATAGGGGCAGTAGCTGGAGGGGCATTATGGGAATTCTGGGAAAGGTGTTTTAATTGGGAGTAGCTGTGCACGTGTCCGTGGTCTGGGAAGGCAATGCTGCAGGAGGGACAGACCACTCTCGGGGCACAGAGCTTTAGGAAGTCAGGTGGGATGGAATGATGTACACACTGACGGAACAGCCTTTAATGGGAGCAAGGCGGCTCACCATTAACCCCACGCTAGAATGACGGACGATCTTTTCTAAGTCCCTATGTGCTGGGTGAGGCCATCAGCTAATAGTGAGGAGGGAAGAACTGCAGAAGTCTGACCTTAAACACTGAGCACGACATAGGGGACAGGCAGAAGATGAGCTGCCTCGGGAACAGCCATGATTGACAAGCAGCAGAGAGCTCACTAGAAGCCCAAGATCTTGCATTTCAACACCAGTCAGTACAGTTGTCTGGCCTTCTCGTATCATTATGTAAGCGTCACTAACCAGCCCAGAGGAGTGAGGGACAGGAGAGCAGGAGTGCTGGGGTCCAGCGCGGCACCAGTGATTCCACGGGAGGGCTGTGGGACATAAGGGAAGGACAAACAGGACAAATGGCAGCCACTCACGGAGAACAGGAGCAGGGTCCACTAGAAGGTGACACTTTGCTAAAGGGAAGACAGTGGAGGAGAGAGCTGGAAACAAAACAGATCAGGGTGTTTACAACACTCTGGAACGCACACAGCAGTTGACAAGGTGCCTAAAGTTGAGGTGGGCAGGTCACACAGGATGGAGAAGCCACGTGGACCAGCATGGGTCACTTCCATAACCCTCTATGACGTGGGTGCTGGGGAAGAGTTGAGGAGCAAATAGGGGTGAGCAGGGAAGGAGAGGGGAGGAGTCTGATTCAACACAGCCAACTCTTCTGGCAAGTTCTACAGTGAAAGAACAGAAGCAAGGTGGTGATGGTGGGAAAGGAGGAGTCTGAAGACACGGGGCCAAGGGCCATTTCATGATGTGCTGTCCTAGAGTGCACGTGTCCCCAGGACTGGCTCTCTGGAGAAACTGATGCCATGGGAGGGAGACTTAAAGGAGACATCGCAGAGACCTCTTGTCCTCAAAGGGACAAACTGAACAAAGCCAGTCGGCGGCTCTGTGCAGTCCTGGGTAGCAAAGTCAACTGCTGGCTCTACAGAGTCGGGGTGCTGCTGGGCTGTGCCAGAGTCGGGTTTTGTCAGGAGTTACACAGAGGAAAGATGTGAATGCAACGCCCACGGCAGACCCCAGAATGGAGGCTGGCTAAGGAGGGGTCAGAGAGAACACGTGACCAAGGCCAGCTGAGGGGCTGCAGGTCGGACAGGGACCAAGAGCTGTTTGCCAGCAGGCCATCCGGAAGGGGTCCCCTTGAACAAATGAGGTCACAGCAAAGCGCATTCACACCCAAGTGCTGTTACCTTGTGAATGTAGCAGGTACTGAGCACTTAGTACCTCAACTCTCTACACCTGGTCAGTGCTGTGTCCTGCAGAACCACGTGCCAGCCGCTGACCCTCACACACCCTCTTTTCCAGGGACCTGCCCGTTGGCTGAGGGAGAACCCCACGGGCTACTTAGGGGTAGAGCAGTGACTACTGCAGGGGCGAGCAGGTGCCAGGACATGAGGCACAGCCAGGGCCAGCGGGCACGCTCCAGAGACTTCTCAGGAGCAGGGCTGCCACTTCCCAAGGCCGACTTGGAAGTCACACAGAGCAGAGGTAAGTGACGGGAGTCTGGGGTCGGCACCGGGTGTAAGCGTTAAAGCCAGGGGTCCTGCACTCTCATTCGCGTCCCGGCTGCCCCACTTCCGAAGCGGCTCCCTGCTAATGCTCTGCGCGTTTGGGGCCCCTGCCACCCACGTGGGAGATGCAGGATGCAGCTCCAGACTCCTGGCTTCCGGCCTGGCCCCGACCCGGCCCATCGAGGCCCTCTCAAAGCTTTCAAATAATAATAATAATAATAAATCTAGGAAAGAATTGCGCAGTCGAAGGCCGGGCTCCGGTCTGCACCTACCGCTCACGGGGGGCAGCCGGGGCGAGGCTCTGCGGATCAGAGAGGGCGACACCAGCACCGAGCACGGCCACAGGACTTTGGGCTGGCGGGCTTCTCGGCAGGCGCGGGGCGCCGGGGGCTCGCGGCGCCGGTGGGGCGCGTGCTGGGGCTCGCAGGGCTCGGCGGGTCTGCGGGACCCGTGGGGAACGTGAGGCTCCGGGGGCTCGTCGGGCTCCTCGGCTTCCTCGGGCTCGTCCGGCTCCTCGGGCTCCTCACGTCTCTCGCGGCCCTCAGCCGGCCCGAGCTCGCCGTCGTGCTCGTGGAGCAGCCGGAGCATCAGCGGCTCCTGGAAGGCCTCCAAACTGCTGGTCATCTCTGACGGTTCCGCCCCGTCGCCCGCGCCGGTGAACCTGTCAACCCCACGAGGGCCACGAGGGCTCCGCGGCGCGCCGAATCCCGGGTTCGCTACCCGGAGCCAGGTTCCCAACGCCGTCTGCGCGCTTGAACGCTGGCGGCGGGCAGCCCGCGCCCGCCCCTGCCAGCACCTCACACGCCGCCCCGCCCCTGCCCCGCCCCCAGGCCCGCGGCCCCTCCCTAGCCCCGCCCCCAAACAGCCAGGCCCTGTCCTTCTCGCGCAGATCCTTCCCTCGCCACGCCCCCTCCCCGCCCCCAGGCCCGCGGTCACGCCCCCAAACAGCCAGGCCCTGTCCTCGCCTTCTCGTGCCACAGACCCTTCCCTAGCCACGCCCCGTCCTCCCCAGACCCCGCCCCTCGCGCAGCCGCGCTGGCCCTGAGCCAGGCTCCTTATTCAGCCTCGCCGGCTACACAGACCCCGCCCACCCCGCAAGTCCCGCCCCTAGCCACGCCCCGGATTGTGATGAGGCCCCGCCCCACCCCCTGCATGGATGCCCAGGGGACTCATACAGGTGTCCGGGGTTCCTGTGAACCCTAGGTGCTGGTGGACAGTGGGATGGGGATGAGCAAACTGTGGGGCAGAGCATGTCAGCCGAAGCTTCACTCACACGGAGACACTATCCCATTAGTGGACACACTATCCATTTAAGGAAGCCATATTTCTAAATCTTGTTAATTATCACATGTGCTTTACATACATGTATTAACATGTACTTTAGATTCAGTATACCTCCATTTTAGCCCCCCTTTTTTTTTTACTCCTTTTCTATCATTATTATTTTGTACTTTTTTTTCAAGATTTGAAAGAATTAAGAGACAGAGGTCTTCCATTCACGGATTAATTCCCCAGCAACAGCCAGGGCTGGGCCAGACCAAAGCTGGAGACAGCATCTTCTGTCTACCTTAGCAGGGAGCTGGACTGGAAGTGGAACAGCCTGGACTTGAACTGGTGCTCCTATGGGCTGCCAGAGTCCCGGCAGCTGCTCAAGCACCACAACGTGAGCCCCTAAATAAGGATGCTGAAGATGAATTCCTGCAGCAGTCAGGCCGGGTTGGTGCTCTGCCTGCTCCCTGAAGGAAAGACTGCAGCAGCAGCACTCGCTACCAAAGCACAGCAAGGAAGAACAGAAGCGGCTGGCCATGTTGCAGCTTCAATGTCACCGTCAACAGGCCGCTTGGGACATGAGTGTGCTGGACTGCCTTCAGAAACCTGCAGGAGAGACAGACAGTGGGATCCAGGTGGACGGCTGGACGTGATCTGCAGCCAACGCCCTCCGTGCTGTCACAGGCCTCACTTGCAGCGTTCCTGCAGCCAGCGGCTCAAACCCTGGCTTTCTGACGCCCCCCAATCACAGTGGGACTCAGAATCAGAATCAGACTGACGTGGGACGCTGGGGGGGGGGAGGGCTGCTGTGGCAGGGTGCTGTCAACATGCTCCTGCAGGCTGGAGGTACACACACCACGTTTCAGCACCCAGCACACGTGTGACTTCACGTATGTAACATTCCACCCTGTGTGTTAAGTGCAAACACCGAGAGGGATTGACCATTGCCACCATCTTTGCTTTTTACTATGCCACATGTTCCAAACAGTTATTTTTAAAAAGATTTATTTTTGACTGAGTTAGAGAGACAAGAGAGACTCTCCATCTACTAGCTCACTCTGCACATGAGCTGAGCCGATCCAAAGCCAGGAGCTTCTTCTGGGTCTCCCACCCAAACACATGGGCCACCCTCTGCTGCTTTCCCAGGCCATTAGCAGAGAGTTGGATGGGAACTGGAACCGCCAGGACTCGAACCAGCATCTGTATGAGACGCTGGCACTGCAGGCAGAGGTTTGATTTCTATGCCATGGTACTTGTTCTAAGTTCCAAATTTTAAAAGTAAAAATAGAACTCCTCTTTTCAAAGCTTTTTATTTTCTAAGCAAGGCAAGGCACTGTGGTTAAAAGTTATGCCTAGTGAAGAAAGCTTATGTCATATGAAAGCAACATGTCAAGAATTTCAAAAATAAATCCTTATAGGGTTCATCTGTAAAAAAATGCATATGATGGAAAACATGCATGTATTTCCAAAAGCACACGGAAAATGCACATTAAAATGTATGGATTTCAAACATTCTTGCATCAAACTAAGCTTGGATTCCATTTTGCACCAGGTTGTAAGTCATCGCATGGAACGGTGCCCCAGAACGGAGGCCTTTCCTGCAGACGCTGCTCGTGTCTGGGCAGCACTGCTTGCCATCCTCACGGTCCTTGCTCACATGTTCTTTGAGGGTTCATGAGGCTTCATGAGACGTTTACTTAAAAGTTTATTCAAGTATTTGGATATGACTTTCACGACATTGAAAAAAAAAAAAACAGCAGTGGGATGAAGGCTTTCTCACGCTTTGTTGATTTAAAAATCCCACTTCTGGGTCCAGTGTGATGGCACAATTAGCTAACCCTCCCCTTGCAAGCACCGGGATCCCCCACTGGTGCTGGTTTTTGTCCCGCTGCTCCAGTTCCTGTCCAGCTCAGCGCCCTTCTTGTGACCTGGGAAAGCAGTGGAGGATGGCCCAAAGCCTTGGGGGCCCCTGTACTGGCACCCTGCTCCCGGCTTTGGATCAGCTCAGCTCCAGCAGTTGACCTTGCTGTGCAACACAAACCAGTAGATACTTTCTCTCTGTCTCTCCTGCCTTCTGTGTCTTTCCAATAAAATAAATCTTTTTTTAAAAATCCCAATCCCCCAAAACATTATCTTATAAATATCAATGTTCAAATACTTGAACATGACTCTCAGCGTGTATGCTGTGCATGGAACAAACAGGAAGTGACTGGGTTTTGTTTTGGTTTTTGGTTTTTTTAGTATTATTGTTTCACAGTGGAGGCCTCTGGCTGCGAGGCAGATTATCATTGGTGAAGGCGGCGAGCAGCCCGTGGGCTCAGGGTGGTCACTGCGCGTCTGCGGCCAGCTGGGCGATCAGGTCCTTGGCATCCTGCATGCTGGAGGGGATCTCAGAGCCGTCCTCGGTCACCTGGGTTCCAAGTAAGAACAGCTTCCGGTCATTGCCCACCTCGGACAGTGCCAGGGCATCGTGGATGTCCGTGATGTGGTAGGCGTCCTCCAGATCCTGCATCCAGGTGGGGGTCGGCGGAAGGAGACACAAGAGGAAGACGCGGTTACTTCTTGGGGAGAAATCGTGGAATTTATTCCTCCTCCTCTTTCCCACTCTCCTTGGGCCTCCCACCTAAATGCAGAGATGCTGGAATGATGCCTCAGAGGTGGCTAGAGTGTAAATACGTGTCAGGTGTATACCAGCGATTGTGCATTGCCAAAAAAAAAAAAAATTCTGGCATGAAGCACAATCAGTACAATACTATAATTTTCCAAACACACCAGCCAATCTGTTACTAACGTCATTGTCTATTTTCTAAGATTCTTTGCTATGGCATTAAATAATTATGCTTAATTGATATTGAACCACAGAAATCTGCTTTATTGGTTGTTGGCTGTTGTTCTGTCCTGGTCCTAGTTCATATGTTGTTGACTCTAGCACTTGCCCTTGTGAATTTTTCTTTGTGAACATTGCTTCCAGTGAACAGAAATCTGAGGGCAGGTGGAGGAAGACGGAGAGCAGATTCGGAAGAGAGGGATTCCAGAAGGACCATCAGAAAGAGAGACGTGAGGGGGCGGGGGAAAGGGTAGGTGGAGGAAAACGGGATTGAGAGGCTGGACCTGCCAGCAGAGGAGCAGGGTTCGGCCTGCACAGCAAGATCAAAGTCTCCTTGGGGTCAAAACACTCTTGTTGCCTCTTATAGGCCAGGAATGATTTACACAAATGAACTCTGATATTCCCTTACAGAAACACACAGATGCTCCAGCAAAAATGTTAACAGTATCCCTTCTTTCTTTTTTTTTAAAGATTGATTTTATTTTTATTGGAAAGTCAGATATATAGAGAGAAGGAGAGGCAGAGAGGAAAATCTTGCGTAGGATGATTCACTCCCCAAGTCGCCACAATGGCTGGAGCTGAGCCAACCCAAAGCCAGAAGCCAGGAGCCTCCTCTGGGTATCCCACGTGGGTGCAGGGTCCCAGGGTTTTGGGCTATCCTCAGCTGCTTTCCCAGGCCACAAGCAGGGAGCTGGATGAGAACTGCTGCCCATATAGGATTCCGGTACGTGCAAGGTGAGGACTTTAGCTGCTAGGCTACCGCACAGGAGCAGTTTCCCTTCTAAAATTGCATTTGTAACTGGCTGTTGGTCATTTCCCTGTAAGTTTTGGTGGATTCATTATAAACCCCTGGAAATAATCCAATGTTGTGTTCCTGTTGTTCTCTTTGTTGATCTATCTCCCTGTCTCTCTCTGTAACTTTGCCTTTTCAATAAATCTCTTTAGAAATTTAAGTCTGGCATGATGGCTCAATGGCTAATCCTTCGCATTGCTAGCACCAGAATCCCATATAAGCACAAGTTTGTATCCCGGCTGCTCTACTTCCCATCCAGCTCCCTGCTTATGGCCTGGGAAAGCAGTAAAGGTCAACCCAAATCCTGGGGATCCTGCACCTACACGGGAGACTCAGAAGAAGCTCCTGGCTCCTGGCTTTAGATCAGCTAATCCTCGGCTGTTACAGCCACCTGGGAAGTGAACCAGCAGATGGAAGATCTTTTTATCTGTTTCTTCTCTCTGTAAAGCTGCCTTTCCAATATAAATAAATAAATCTTTTAAAAATGTAAATCTTTAAAAAATGTAAATCTGTTATAAAAACACAGAAACCATAAGCAAAATAAAATGATCAGACACTAGGATATTGGAAAAGATCTTTGAGAAGTACATAATTCACATAGGATTATGTTTCCAAAAGGTATGAAAGACTCTTGCAATTTAAAAAAGAAAATATAAAATACCCTGGACAGATTGTGGAAAGCTATTAACACATAATTCACAGATCAGGATCAATAACTAAAACATCTGAAACAAGATGTTGAAACTCACTGGTACTTCAGAAATTGCAAAATAGAACCATAAAAACAACTTCTGCCTCATCAGACTGGCAGAAATGGAAGTTTGACATGCCAAGTATTGAGCAGGATGTGGAGCAGCAAAAAGCATCACCTCCATGGGTGTTCAAGATCTTTAATGCATGTGTGATCTAAACTCTGATAGGTCTAAAACAAAACTGTTCCTTAAAATATCATTTTCTTCATTTACTTGGAAGGCAGAAAGAGAGCTCCTAACTCAAGAAGTTGATGGCCCAGAAGTTCTAACAAATATAAATGAAGGCATTTGGCCTCACAATAAAGGTGCGGGTGGGTTGGGATGCCAGTATCCCAGGCTGGGTTAGTGTTGGCTGCATTCCTCATTCCAGTTTCCTGCTGGCTTCCTGCTAATGTGTATTCTGGGAGGTGTAGGTGATGGTTTAAATCATCACCCATGCAAGTGACCTAGAATACGTTTCCAGTTCCCAAGTTCAGTCTGGCCCAGCCTGACCTAGCCTCAGCTTTCGGGGCACGTGGGAATGAGTCAGAGGCTGGGCTGCTGTCTGCCCTTGCCTTTCTCCCTTTGAAAAAATGTATTAGAGATACATATATCTAATTGCATATATTATATGCCTATATGTATATAGAGTGATTGAACAGACAGCATAGTATTGAATACCTAGCTGTGAAGAGCAGACATCTTTTGTATAAATAACATAACTTCTATTTGTACGGCTCTTACCTGTTTGTTTGCAAACACCACCAGAGGAAGAATGGGGTTGGCTTCAATGAGCTGGTGCAGGTACCTCTTGGCTTCTGGTAGTCGCTGGTGATCAGCTGAGTCCACCACGAAGATCAGCAGCAACCCCCTGGGCAGGTACATCTCCCAGTTGGATCGGAAAGGTTCACTACCGCCAACTATGGAGAGCAAGGAGGAAGACGACACAGAGGGCACACAGGTGCACCTGCCAAGGGGGCAGCGGGCACAGTGGGGCCACTTCTGAACATGGAGACATGTTTTGATCAGGTGCTGCCTTTCTAGAACCACCAGAGGGATGGGCGGGCAAAATGGCTCTGCCCAGGGGGTTCCAGCAGAGAGACCCTCAACACTGCAGACCCTGCCTCCCACTCCTGTTACGCACGGCAGTCCCAGAAGCCCCTGGCTGCTCAGGTAATGCAGGGTGGTTGGTTTTAATACACATTACTCTAAAATCATTTGTAAATGGAGTGAATTCATTGTTTAGCCTTACTTTCACTTCTTATTTCCCTTATCAAAATCCTAGGACTAATTTCTCCCTTTACTATTAGATTGACAATTCACATAAACCTCTGGATATTCAAGAATATTGGCATCAGAGAGAACATTCTTTTAGATTCAGTTATCACATTTTGCTGATTCTTGTCAGAAAAAAAAAAAACTTCACAGTTACTCATACTACATATCCAATGGGTGGGAGATAACAAGGTATGATCAATCATCTATTTTTTTTATTTAATATTTTTTCTTTATTAGAAATGCAAAGTTATGAGAGAAAGGAAAACACAAAAATCTTACATCTGCTGGTTCACTCCCTAATGCCTGCAATGACCAGAACTGAGCCGATCCGAAGCCAGGAGCTTCTCCAGTGTGGATGCAGGGGCCCACGCACCTGGGCCATGCTCCACTACTTTCTCAGGAGCATCAGCAGGGTATTTCACAAAAGTGGAGCAGCAGTCAGGATCTAAACCAGTGCTCATATGGGATGCCAGCACTGTAGCCAGCCATGCCACAGTGCCAACCCCCAAACCACCTCTTTTTGCACAGCCTGGGAGTGAAGGATGGCTTTCATAAGATTAGAAAAAAGGGTGGGGGGGCGTGGAGAGAGAGAAGAATTATACCTTATAACAAATGACCATTATAACAAATTTGACTTCCATGTCCACAAATGAAGCTTTGTTGGAGCCTCATTTACATGGAGTTGTATTTCTCTCCGTACTGTCTGTGGCTGCTTTCATTTTCCAGTGGTGGAGCTGCATCATCACAGCAGAGACCTGCACCTGCACAGCGGACATGAATTCTTACCCATCTCTTGAGAGAAGATGTTCTCAGATCTGTTCTAGGAACCTATCAAACCGTCATCAGTATTAACAGCAAAGGATCATTCCCTGTTGTTCCAGGCTTCATTAGATTATACAGTCTAGGAGATCTGGACACATCGGGGCTCGGCACACGTCTCTGGGCGTCACTAGCAGCTAGCCAGTATTTAATACCAGGAAAATAGCTCAAATCCTGGGAGGGAGGAGAGGAGGAGAAAAGAAGTAGTACAAATGGAAGAGGAGGAGAATGGGGAGAGGGGACCTGACCCAACTTCGAAGGACACCATAGAGCGGCCATGGCTCGAGTCACTGCATCATAGGGGCTTCTGGACATCCATCGAGTTAGAAGAGGCTGAGGCCATCTGTCATCTCGCTGACACAGGAGCACACACACTGGCCCTGCTTAGACTGCTCGTATCCTGTGGTGTGGGGAGAGGGAGGAGGCTAACGACAGACTGTTGGAGAGCAAGGGCCTTGTCCCAACCCCCTTCACATCACCACTGAGGAAACGGGGCAAAAAACAAAGCCCAGCGAGTGTAACATGCACTCTAAAAGTTTAGGAAAACCTGACCTAGCGTTGGTTTTCACAGGACCCAAGTTTGCTGCCACCACGTTTGGCTTAGTTGGGATTGTTGTGCTGTGGCCGGCTCGGCTGCCACCTGTGACGCCCACATTCCATACGAGGGTGCCTGGTTCAAGTTCCAACTATTCAGCATCCAATCCATCTCTTTTGCTGATGTGTCTGCGAGGCAGCCCAACGGACTTGGGTCTTTGCCACCTGCATGGGAGACCCAGATGGAGTTTCCTGGCTCCTGGCTTTGTAGTGGTTGCTGTGGGCATTGAAGGAATGAACCAGAAGATGGAAGGTCTCTTTCCTCTGCCTTTCAACTATATAGATCTCTTTAAAAAGTTTTAAAGAAATGTAGCTGAACAGGCCCAGCACAGTAGCCTAGTGACTAAAGTCCTCGCCCATGTGGATCCCACATGGACCCCATATGGGCACCAGTTTGTGTCCCGGCGGTTCCACTTCCCATCCAGCTCCCCGCCTGTGGTCTGAGAAAGCAGTTGAGGACGGCCTAAAGCCTTGGGACCCTGCCCCCTCGTGGGAGACCCAGAAGAGGCTCCTGGCTTCTGGATTTAGATCAGTTCACTCTGGCAGCTCTGGACATTACGGCCACTTGTGGAGTGAATAAGCAGTCTCTCCTCTCTGTATAAAAATTTTAAAAAGAAAGAGGAAGAAAGAAAGAAAGCAAAAGAAAAAGAAATGTAGCTGTCCCATGGCCAGAGAGAAAATATGCTCACTCACTCTCCAGGAACTCCATCTGGCTGCCTTCAGTGCGCATGCAGACCTTGTGGAAGCCCTCGGTGGGCGCCCTGCTGTGCTGGATCCTGTTGGAAGCCAGAGAGTGGAGGACGCTGGTCTTCCCTGCTCCGTCCAGGCCCAGCACAAGGATCTGCTTGCTCTTTTCCTGTGACACACACATGTATACTTACACTCCAATGGAGGCTCTCAGGGCCTCGTGTTCGTGGCTCCTGCTAGCATCCCGCCTTGTGGTAGAAGCCAGTCACACCCATGAAGTGTGAAGCAGAACTAAATCCTGCAGAAATGTGGTACAGGTCAAGAACAAACGGTACCGCTTGGCGCATCTTTCCTATCGTCATCTAATCCCTGCAGCTCCTGGCCAGTTTAGCAAACATGTCTATCAGTACTTACGTCATGGTCAACAGAGGCATTTTTGTAGAGTTCACTTTGTTCCATGAGTTCATGTCCATTAGAGATTGCCCCAGCCCTGAGCTTGCTGTTGGGGATCCCTGGTGCACCCATGAACCTCACAGATCTTGCATTCTTATTAACCTGACTGTCTTCACAACTGGAGTGCCAGGATATGAGACCCTGAGAAAGGTTCTCCTTTTCAATATGAGTATTATGAATGAATGCAAAAGTTAAGATGATAGAAATTGGAACATTGGAGCCCAGCATGGTGGCCTAGTGGGTAAAGTCCTTGCCTTGAACACACCAGGATCCCATATGGGCACAGGTTCTAATCCCAGCAGCTCCACTTCCCATCCTGTTCCCTGCTTGTGGCATGGGAAAGCAGTTGAGGACAGCCTAAGGCCTTAGGACCCTGCACCCGTGTGGGAGACCTGGAGGAAGTTCCTGACTCCTGGCTTCGGATCATCGCAGCACCAGCCATTGTGGCCACTTGAGGAGTAAATCATTGGATGAAAGATCTTCCTCTCTGTCTCTCCTCTCTGTACATCTGCCTTCCCAATAAAAATAAATACATCTCTAAAAAAAAAAAAAACAGAAAGAAATTGGCACATTGGTTGCAACCACCAATGAGAATATGTTTTACAATGCAATGTGAAAAGCTGATGAACTAGATCTGAACTCAGAAGTTTTCTACCAACTCGCTTAGAAAGAAGCTTCCTACCAACAAACCAGCCTTAGAAATCTTCATGGCAAATGACTGCGGAGCAGAAAGAGAAGGACTGCAGCGTTTAGAAGTGTAATCCCTAGGGTGCAAACCTTCAAAACCAATTATTTCAGAGAGACAAAGGCAGGGGTACGAGGGAAGAGAGAAAGCCCAGACGCCCACCATCGCCAGACTAGGGCACGTCAGAGCCAGGCGCCAGGAATTCAGTCTGAGTCTCACTCCCGGGTGGCAGTGACCCAGGTACTTGAGCCACACCCACTGCCAGACTCAAGGACAGGGCCGGGCACTCTGATGTGGGAGCCAGGTGTCCCAGTGGCACCTCATGCCCTCCCCTGCACCACAGGAGTCAATACCTGGGAAAACAGCCACACAGCTCCCAGGAACTTGGTTCTGCTCACAAACTGCCCACGAAGTGGTTTCTCATGCACAGAGCACACCTATAACCGTGTTTGGTTCACTGACGTGTCTGCCTGCTCTGCATGAATGGAACTTGACTGTATTTCTTGAGGGAAGTGGCCTTAAACCCCTTTAGAATGTCTATCATTCCTCTTTTTAAAAAATATCCATGTGGCGGTAGGCACCATGGGCATGGTCTACTAGGTTAAGTCTGCCTGCAGTGCTGGAATCCCAAAGAGATGCTAGTTTGTGCCCTGGCTGCTCCACTTCCAGCTCCCTGCTTATGGACTGAGAAAGCAGCAGAGAATGGCTCAACTGCTTGGGACCCTGCACCCACATGGGAGACTTGGAAGAAGTTCCTGGCTCCTGAATTCAGTCCGTTCCAGCTCTGGCCACTGCAGTCATTTGGGGAGTGAACCAGCAGATGAAACATCTGTTTCTCCGTCTCTAACAATGCTTTTCAACTAAAAATAAATACATTTTTGGAAACCTTGAAACAATTGATTGAGTTGCTTTACACAAAAATTAACAATTGGGGCTGCTGGGATTAGAACTGGTACCCATATGGGATCCCGGCTGATGCAAAGTGAGGACTTTAGCTGCTAGGCTACTGCTCCGGGTCCAGAAATAAGTCTTTATTTTTTATTAGAAAGTCAGATATACAGAGAGGAGAGACAGAGAGGAAGATCTTCTGTCCACTGATTCACTCCCCAAACAGCTGCACTGGCTGGAACTTTGCCTATCTGGGGCGTAGGTGCACACCGGGTACTTTGAGACCACGAGGTTGGAGCAGCATTCGGTAACCTGCCTTCCCGTGTAACTCAGCGCCAGACCCACTCTCCCTGTCAGCCTGCTGCACACCCTGGAGCTAAGCAAGGGATGGTTTGAGTACTTGGGTCCCTGCCACCCACGTGGGAGGCCCAGAAGGGGTTGCTGGCTCCTGCTCTGGCCCGACTCACTATTGGCAGTTGTGGGCATTTGGCGAGGGAATGGTGAGTGCAAGATTCTCTCTCTCTCTCCTTCCTTCCCTTTCTCATCAAACTTTATAAAATAAAATTGAGTGCTTTCAAGCACTATGGGCACAAAAAAAAAAAAAAATTAAAAAAAGACTGACTGCCCTATAGTCCCCCAAGCAGGGTTCCCCTCGGGCTATCCCGATACTTTGGCCATTTTAAGATGCACACCTATTTCTTCACTGGCCCCATCCATGAAATTAGAACAGGCTTCCCAACCAGAAGTCTGTGTTTTTTGTTGGCAGCATTTCCACCCCCTTTTGTGGTATCTAAAATCATGGCATCTCAGACCCCAGTTCCCGACTTCCTTTCCAGACACAGCGCAGTGTCAAAGCCCAGCCTCTCTGCGAATCCTGCGCTCACCCATGCTTTCCGGGAACCCCATCATGTTTTGTCAGAAAAAAATTCCTTAAGCAAATACGGCCCCGGGTGATTTGTGTTTTCGTCAGGGATCAAGTTGTCCGCTAATAATTCAAACTGTTCATGGCCAGAGAGCAGCTCAGAGTTAAGAACAGGCGGGAACGCCGCGGCACCAAGTCCTTCAGCCTGAGCCAAACAACCTGTGCTTTCTGTCCGTCCCCGCTGCGCTCTGCTAGTCCTAAAAAAGGACGAGCAGCACGCCAGAGCGCCCAGCACACACGCAGCAGCAGCCTGAAGGCCTCCCTGCCCGAGCCTGGCAGCGTCACCTGGGCGCCGGGCCAGGCGCTGGCCAGACAGTGACCGGCAGGGAGCTTGTTTGCGTCCCCAAGCTCACGTAGGCCCCTAAACGGGGTTAGAGGAGGCAGTGGAAGCTGAGTAGGGGCTGGGGACAAGAGCATTCGAAGCTGGCACCTCCCCTTCCATTCCCTGAGCGACCACTCCCATCCTCCCAAGACACTTGATCCTTCTTCACTCGCCTGTGACTTGGGAAGGGCCTGGGAAGCCAGGGTGCCTTTTACCTGCAGCTCTGAAGGGGTCCTCGCCAAGGCGGTATAATTCCGCTCCAGTGTCCCTCTGCCTGGTTCCTTCTCGGCCTCCGTCTCTGTCCCCGTCAAGTGCTCTTTCCTCTTTCCCTCCTCCCTGTCCTCTTCTGGGCTCTTACTTTTCACTTTTTCTTTCCCTTTCTCCTTGCCTTTCCCTCCAGTTCTCTCCTCCACCTCCTTCCTTTTCTCTTTCGCCGGCTTGGTTCTGCCCTTCTCCATCCCCACGGCCTCTGCTACCCCGACCCCGTAGCTGTGTTGCGCGCCCCCGTGCGCTGGGCCCCAGCAGGTGTGGCCCTCGCGGGGGACGCAGGGCCAGGACGACGTAGCTGTCCGCGGCGGAGAGCAGCCCCGCGCCCGCCGCTGCCATCAGTCCCGGCGCGCACAGCTGGTGGAGGTCGCTCCCGATGGCCGCTCTGGGCGCCTCGCCACCAATCACGACAACCCCGAAGCAGGGGAGGGAAGATCGGCAGAGTGCTGACGGCCTGCTAGGCGCCCAGGCTAACGGACCCAGGCCCCCCCACGCCCCGCCCCGCAGGACAGCCCGAGCTGCGGGTCGGAAAGCGTCTCCAGGCGCGGCTCTAGTTACAACGCGGCTCTCGGAGCGACTGCCTGGGCCTCTAACCTGGAAGGATGACCTCCCGCCTCTACGGGGACCGGAGGGCTGCGAACCACTGTACTCCTAAATGCTTGTTGCGGGGAGCGAGGCGAGGTGGCGCCCAGTGCCGGGGCACCCAGTGTCCCCGCACCTGATTGAGTCAAGGCCGCTGTGCCCGGCAGCTGTCCCTTGTCATTGCCACACACTGGGCTGCTTTGGGGTCCCAGACTGCACCAGGTCCAGCCCTGCCTGATACTGCCATTTGGGGCGAGAACTAAAAGATGGAAGAGCTTTCCCAAATAAAGTGAGACTAAACGTGGAAACAGAAAAGCCCCAAAGCCTCAGATATATATGTACCATGTGAGTGTCACGGCTGCTGGCAAGCCTGAGTGGTCCAGTTTGCCCCCAACAAGCCTTTTTCCCCCCTCAACACGTAAGAAGCTGAATTTCTTATCTGCTTCAAATAGCCTTGAAGCAACAGCGATTGGCCGGCAGGTTCCAGAAGGTGCAGTTGTTTTAAGTTAGCTGTTTCCAGTAATCCTGAAAATGCTGTGCTTGACAGCGTTTAAAACCACCTAGTTGCGTTTACACATGGTGTTTAGCAGGGTGTAATACAGCTTCTCTCAAGCCAATTCTACCCATTTGTGGCTTTGCTGGGAGGGGAAGGAGGTAATTTTTAAATACTATAGTAACTAGAAGGCCCTGATAAACATGCTGACACCTGTCCCTTAGTCCATGTTCACAGGTGGACTATTTCTTCCAAGCGTCACAGTGAACAGAGGTGTCCTTATTGGGTCACCCTGCCCCACCCATGCCCCACCCTCACACAAGCATGCCAAGTGTGTACCTCGCTGCTTAAAGAGCCCCTACAAAGGAGGAATTAACTAAAAAGTTCAAGTAGGTGTCTTACACTTCATCTGATTAGATTTTATTTCCACTGAGGTTTCAGTGAGGTAACAATGACCTAGTAATATCCATGGCAGCCAATTAACAATGACAAAGTGTAAATTTCACTGTTGGGCCTTGGGTCAAACATTGTATTGATGGGATCCTGCTGTTTAGCTAACCAAAAAAAAAAAAAAAAAACCACCCCCCACCCCACACACACAAAAAACCCTACACAAAATTTAATGGAGTGCTAGATAACAAAGTTATGAACAACTTTGTGACTGCATTATAATTCGGAAGGCATACGCACCTGTGACACCTAGCAGGCCGTCCCGAGAGCTCGGCCTCGAGGGTCTGAGCACGCAGGCTCTCGGCACACTAACCCAAAGGCAGGGCTTTTGGGGAGACCTTGCTAAACACTCAACCAAGAAGCCACAGATGTGTGCAGAGTCAAACACAGCAACCTTTATTGACAAGGACAGTCATCTCGTCACAGGAAACACTGGTAAGTCCCGAACGGCCTGGGCAGCCTGGACAGAGCCCTCACTGGGGCAGCTCCCGTGTGCTCAGCGTGAAGGTGGCTTGTAAACAAGGCAGCACTTAGACCACAAATCAACCGTCAAATTCTTCATTACTTTCAAAAGGGTCACGAGTGGACACAACCCTAACAGGAAAGGGAGTGGAGCAGTCTGTGAGCTCCCGACGCTGCCTGGTAGCGCTTCCCTCCAAGCGCAATGAGGTCATGTCCGTGTTCCTGAGGGGGCAGTCACACCTCGGACAGACGGTTCACCCACTTCAGCTCAGAGCGTGGGGTCTAGGAGTTAGCTTCTTGCAACACTGATGATCTTCCTTGCAGTCTTCTACGATGTTACACCAGCACGTTAACATAATCTGAAAACCCAATGGGGCACCAAGGAGCCATATGTACATACAAATGCATACGTAAAAAGGAGCTCCTATTCTAGAATCATCTGAAAGGATGTATAGCTAGGGCTAAAATGATTCCTTGTGGCCACTCGATGAAGTCAGGAACACCAATGTTTTAATAGGTCCCTCTTGAACACATGGTATTTCTAAGCAGGTACTTGGAATGCTCAGAAGATTCTCATTTCAGTCCCCTAGGACCTCCTAAGACATAATTTAAAGTGGGAACAAGTGTCTTCTGACTCTAGCTGAAATAGCTTCTGTCTGAATCATGGGAAACCATACATAATATGCCTTGTTTGTGAACCCGAAAGAGCCAATCAGCACACAGATAAAGGATGCGAAAGACACCGCAGCGGACAGACGTCAATCGTTCTCAGTCATCATCGGTGCAAACCTGGGGGTGGGGGACATCCACCGGAGGGCCAGGGGGATCTCAAAACCATGGTTTCCTGTTTGATGCCCAAGAAACGACGGCATGAAACCGCGGGGCTGGAGGGGGAGCTGGGCGCTTCCCGCCGTGTCCTTCACTGCATCCCCAGCGTCTCTGAGACCAGTGTGAAAACCCAGCGCTCTCTTCACCAGCCGCCTTTTCCGCCTTTCTTCTTTTTCTGCTGCTGCTTCTTCTTGGCTGCCGGTGCTCCCGCAGGCTTCTGGTGTCGGGGCGGGATGATGTTGCTCGTGGAGCCGGACACCGCCGCTGCACTGCCGGGTCTCGGGGAGGTGGGCGGGCTGTTCACAGGTCTACTGGCATCCCTGAAATAACCAGGCCAGGGAAGTTTTGGTCACATGCACGTTCAACCAAAGGAAATGGTAAAGCAGGTCTGGATAAGGATGCCCCTGCACACACCTAGATCCCTCCCACATACCTTCTACCTCCTCCTGTGGGTCCCCAGTGCCCGTTTTTCTTTTGAATAGAGCTTTTACTGTTTTATAAGAAGCCAATTTTTACAGGAGTGGAAAAATGTTAAATATTTAATAGTTAAATATTTTTCAGTATTTCTTCCCAGTAATATTTATCTAAACAGTTAATTGGATAACCGAGTATATTCTTTTTGCAACTAACACTCTATAAAAGTTTTAGTGCTTACAATACAATCAAAGCAGAAGTGTATTTTTCTTCTACCTAAGCATACTGCAAGCACTTGCCACAGATATGACTATGCTTGCCTGCTTAAGTGCACAAGCAGACTGCGCTAACAGAGGCAAAGGAGTGTCAGAGGCCATGGGCAAGCACGAGCAAGGGCGCCCAGCCGCGGGCGGGGACGTACAGTTCCGACGCAGCTGACGCAGTGGCTCCCTGGGTCCCCTTGCCAATCTGATCCTTCTTCTTGCCCTTCTTCCTTCCACGGTAATAAGAGCGTTCTCGCATTGGCAGCCACCTTTCTGGATCTGGGGTCACTTTGGGGTCATAGTTCTTGGGCAGTTTTCCTGGGTAACAATTAAAAAGCAGAGATGTACTCATGGTATCTTTACGGCAGTTTGTTAAACCATGGACATAGCCCTAGGAGTTAACACTGAACTGGAAGGTATCCGAGAAGTCTTCATCTGTTTCCTCTGGCGGGTAAGACGGGGGAAGGACTTCATTTTTAAGCAGGATGTGAAATTCAGAGCCCCTAAGGGAAAAATTCCACAGAGACACACTACCTAACAGTTCATGCATATCCCCAAGAGGGGAAGAGTTCTTGCTGACCAACAGACGAATCACTGCAAGAAGAGTATGCAGTTCTAATGTGAGGAAGCTGGGAGAAGTCATTCATCACGTGAAGGGACAATCAGTCCCACTGGTTACAAACGCTGAGGGGCAGGCACGCAGCTGGCTGGGCGTTAACGCTCTGCGGAGAGCCCACATCCCATGCTGGAACGCCCGAGTTTCACTCCAGACTGTCCCATGCGGGCAGAAAGGGCAGCTTAAGTGGTTCAGTCTCTGCCACCCAGGTGGACACCTGGATGGAGTTCCTGGTTTCTGACCTGGCTTGGTCTAGGCCCACATGTCTGAGGGACATTTGGGAGGGATGAAGAAGTAGACAGCTGGCTGTCAAACATGTAACACTTAAAAGTACGTGTTCAAAGATAAAAGAGACAGCATTATGCCTGAAGCTTTCTAGACAGGGTTAAACTCAAGTATTTTTAGAAAGACATTTAAGATTTTAAAAAAAGTCTTACCCTTCTTTTTCTTCTTCTTCTTTTTCAAATCTCCCTGTCTATAAAGAGAAGAAATTATCATTGTGATAAGGTGTTTATGGAGCACTAAGTATGCACAATAGAGCGAGCTGGTCCTTTAAAAGGCTTACTTATATTTATTTGAAAGGCAGAGTTAGAGAGGAGAAATGGGGAGAGATCTGTTGCACTTCTGATCCAGCTCCCTGCCTGTGGCCTGGGAAAGCAGCAGACTGCACAGAGCCTTGGGTCCCTGCACCATGTGGGGGACTCGGGAGAAGCTCCTGGCTTTGGAACAGCTCAGCTCCGGCCGTTGCAGTCATTCGGGGAGTGAGCCAGCGGACTGAAGATCTTTCTCTTTCCTTCTCTTTGTAAATCTGCCTTTCCAATGAAAAACTAAGTTTGTATTTTGACTCTTGTGAGTTGACTATTCTTTACAAAAAGCAGTAAAAATCTGGGGCAGTGGGCAAGCCACTACTTGGAATATTAAGTACCTACATTTGAGTCCGGCTCCACTACTTCCCCAGCTCCCTGCGTGGACACATCCTGGGCGGTGGCAGGTGACGGCTCCAGGGGCTGGGGCCCTGTCATCCGCGAGGGAGACCCTGGCTGTGTTCCCAGGCCCCAGCTTTGGTCTGGCCCAATACTGGCTATTGCGCTTTATGGGGGCAAGCTAGCAACCGGGAGATCTGCATTTCTACCTTTCAAAGAAAACAAACAAAATCTATTGAAGTAAAGCTTTTTTTTGGTTAATATCTATTTTTCTTGAAAAGGCAGATTTACTGCAATAAGGAGAGACCGAAAGAGCTTCCACCCTCTGGTTCACTCCCCAAGTTGCCACAATAGCCAGAGCTGAGCCGATCTGAAGTCTGGAGCCAGGAGCTTCTTCCTGGTCTCCCATGCGGGTGCAGGTCCCAAGGCTTTAGGTAGTCCTCAACTGCTCTCCCAGGCCACAAGTAGGAGCTGGATGGGACATAGAGCAGTCGGGACACAAACCGGCACCCATATGGGAACCAGATGCAAGGCAAGGATTTAGCCATCAGGCTACTGCACCAGGCCCTTAAGTAAAGCTTTTACTAATTATAATGACAATCCCCACTACCACCCTAAAAACAAAACAAAACAGAACAAACAGCCCAAAGATGTGCAAGTGTTGAAATGGGTATGAAAAACAAAGAAAACATTTCAACATCAACTCATCCGAAATTCATGGTGAAAAAAGGAATACAGGAGGAAAAACTCCTTCTGAATATACTCATTTGAAATGTTTCTATGAGAACTAGAAAAGAGCTCACTCAAAACATGAAACAGCAACAATTTCTGCCAAAGATTCACTCTGTAAAAACACTGAACTACGAAGAGTTCCTTCAGAATCTGCAGAACAACTACAGGGGCAGGCTGTGGTGTGAAAGGTTGAAGTGCAGCCTGCGGGGCCAGCATCCAAGGGGGACGCCTTTCAAGTCCTGGCTGTCCCACTTCGCATCCGGCTTCCTGCTGGTGTGTCTCAGAAAGCACCCACAGAGGAGACCCAGAAGCTCCTAGTTCCTGGCTTTGGTTGAGCCCAGGGTTTGCAGTTGTGGTCATTTAGAGAATGAACCAGTGGATGGAAGAGCTCTTTCAAATAAATAAAATCCTCAGAAACAAAGAACTACAATGCATGGTGTCTTATTTTAGTGCTGTATCTCATTTATTTATTTTAAAGATTTATTTTTATTTGAAAGATGGAGTTAGAGGAGACAGAGAGAGATCTTCCATCTGTTGGCTGCAGTGGCCAGAGCTGAGTTGATCCAAAGCCAGGAGCTGGAGCTTCTTCTGGATCTTTCACATGGGTGCAGGTGCCCTGGACCTGGTACCCAATGGGATACTGGCGCTACAGGCTGAAGGTTAGCCTCCTACAGATGCCTCACCTTTCACCTACACTTTGCAAGTTTAAATGCTCTCCCTTTAAATGACACTCCACAGCCATGACCAAAGGTTCTCTGCCAGGGTTCACACTCTGCCACCTCACCCCCTCCTGCTCCTCCCCTCCCCTCAGCCCTTCCTGCCACCTCCATGGGACAGGTGCACCCCTCCCTGCCTGGCAGCTGTGCCTTCACTGCAAGCCCTGCTTACACAGGTTTTTTCTGTTTTATTTTGTGGACAACATCCAGTATAAACTCATTCCATAGTTATATTCTAAAGAAACCAAACCAATGTGCCCAAAAGTCAGCTAAGATACAGATACCCACCGAAAATACAGTGTTAAGATTGAAAAGTTTGGGGCCTGACACAGTAGCTTACTGGTTAAATCCTTGCCCTTGCATGTGCTAGAATCCCATATGGGTGTCGGTTCTAATCCCGGCAACTCCACTTCACATCCAGCTCCCTACCTGTGGCCTGGGAAAGCAGTCAAGGATGGCCCAAAGTCTGGGGACCCTGAACCTGCATGGGAGACCCAGAACAGGCTCAGGGCTCCTGGCTTCAGATTGGCTCTACTCCAGCCATTGTGGCCACTTGGGGAGTGAAACAAGAACGAAGATCTGGGCCTGGCGCGGTGGCCTAGTGGGTAAAGTCCTTGCCCTGAATGCGCCCGGGATCCCATATGAGTACTGGTTCTAATCCCGGCAGCTCCACTTCCCATCCAGCTCCCTGCTTGTGGCCTGGGGAAGCAGTCGAGGATGGCCCAAAGCCTTGGGACCCTGCACCCGTGTGGGGGACCTGGGAGAGATTCCTGGCTCCTGACTGGCACAACTCTGGCCATTGTAGCATTTGGGGAGTGAACTAGCAGACAGAAGATCTTTCTGTGTCTCCTCTCTGTAAATCTGCCTTCCCAATACAATAAATCAATCTTTTAAAAAAACTGTATTACAAGCGTGCTCATATAATGAAGGAAGTCAATCAGCTAGAACTGAGTATTCCACCCCCTCCATGCTGTGCTCACCCTGATTCAAAAATAACCTTAAATGCTGCACCTCAGGGCTCTGCTGTGCTTTGAAGAAAGCAGTGGGGAAACAAGCAAAGTATCTGAATTTGATCTCTGAACAGTAAACAAGACTGGCTTATCTTTTCTCCAAATAAGAATAAATCGTTTGAGATTTAGTTCAGGAAAACAGAGACGCCCTAAATGTGTCTAAGTATCTTACAGGTAAAGTAGGGGACATGTAGATTAAGGGATATTATTCATAGGAAGAATGCGAAAATAATCCCCATTCCATATATAAAAACAAAACCGGAAACAAACTACTTGTACGTGCAAACACAAAGAGAAAGACTGGGAAGGATACACTGATGCCAGAGGTTCACTTTGGGCTACAGTAAGAGGAAAAGCAAGAATCAAGAAGTGGGCAAAGTCAAAAAGAAGGGAGAGCAGCGCAGGAGATCTACGCTTGGTCCCGAGCCATTTCTGGGAACGAGCTTTCATTCTTGCACGACCTAGGATGGCAGAGAATGTCACAGCGAAAGCCTCACCCTTGCTCCTTCGGCTGACTGTCTCCAGTAGCTTTGCCGCCCTTCTTCCGAACGTACGTGGCACCAGGGGAATTCTCCAGAGCCTCAACATCCACCTTGAGAGACATGCTGTCCGATGAGGGCAGGTGTTCGCTGAGACTGGGCAGGAGCAGGAGCTCAGGAACATAGCGCAAACGCCACGTCTGCTGATGCATCCACACACAGAGGAAAAAGCCCGCCTTTCAAGAGCAGACCACGCTCTTCCTTCTGTCCTGTCAGGTAGCACGTGTTCTGAAAGAAGCCACCATCTCGGCACCTGCCCCTTACAGCTCAAGGTGCTGGTGTTATGAAAGCCCCTTTCTACAACTACCACCAAACCCACCCACACAGACTCGCTCTCCGAGGCGGCTGTGACCGCTGGGGGCTGCATTTCCCACCCTACCCAGTACCAGGAACACACTCCCATCAGGTACCGCATAGGATCCAGGCTCAGCCCATGAAGACACCGAGTCCCCTGGTCAGCCGGGACTGTCTGGGATGAGCACGGGACCACAGAGTTCAAGCAGAGGAACGAAGGAGAGTCATGAACAACCACCCACCTAACAGCCACGATTTCCTTGGCTGCTGAACCTGAACTTGGAGGAATACACACTGTTGTTTCCTCCCCCTGACCCCCTTTCTGGATCAAACGCTGTATCGATCACTACATTCTCCAATGATACGGAGCATAAATTTTTACTTTGGACTTTACTAGTTAGAAGGTTTCGCTGGTTCCAAGCCCAGTGAAAACAGGAATGGGCTGAGTTCTCGTGCCCTACGGGGTAGTTGTTAACCACAACGTCGAAAGGATACGCCTTTGCTTTCTCTGGATCTACCAGGGAGTAAGCAGAAATAAGCTGTGCCAGGGTGTGAATGTCTTTTGGATTTTGTCTAAAAGAAGAAATAAGGAAGTTACTGAACAGTGTGTAAAACTGGAAGTCACACAGACAAGTAAATAAGCCCCTCAGAACTAAGAACAGCACTGAACGTGGCTGCCTGCCTCGCCCCTCTGCTTACTTCCAGAGCTGCTCCAGGTCGCTGATCGCCTCCTTCTTTCGCCCGTATTTGAGTTTGAAGTTTGCAGCTTCCCTGATCAGGGACAAATGAGCAGGAGATTTGGGCTAGTTTCAAGAAAAAGGGGAAAAAGAAAAAGGTAATTATCGAGTCAATGAAACGACACTTATGTGACCTTCAGAACGCATCAATTCGTTAAATTCCACATATGCCTGAAACGACAGGATCATTCACACACACACGGGGGGAGACAGGCTCGTACAAGTAATCCCCGAGTTATGAATGTGTAGCACACCCAGCTCTGCTAAGGCTGTCACTGGCTAGAAATGTACACCAATAACCAAACCTTAGACACTCTGCTGTAATTCTCAAACCTCACAACACTGCCCAACCGCTGAAGCCTTCCCGCCACCAACAGTGAAAACAGTGCAGATGGCACCTGGGGAGGCGTATGCCCGAGACGGACCCAGGCACTGCAGAGCCCCACACCGGATGAGGCACGATGCTCCCAGGACACAGACACAGCAACAATTATTTCATGTACTACCGTTCCAATAGCAGTAACTACCAGCCAGGGCTCCCCAGCAGGGGGAGAGGCACTCTCCCGCGTGCAATCACACACTATGAGCTCAAACACCTGTCTCCTTCACGGTCTACCTCCTTACTTACCTGATGGGTCTGATACCACTGGATAGCTTGGCTGAAGACCTCGATGGCGCTGTCAATATCTTCCTCATGGCTGTACATGGTCACTAACGCAGACACCTGCCCAGCCACAGGTAGGAAGACATGAGTAAAATTCCTCCCTCATGCCCGGCACACACTTTTTCAAAATGAAAAATATGAAGGAAATAGCAAATAAAGATGGCCAGGCTTTCTGCCAGCACCAAATCCTTCAGAATCCACTTTAGACAGTGGAAGTTTCTTCCTTAGATAACCAATCAGCAACGTTTTCCAAATACGAAGACAGTTACCAAAAAAAAGGAGGGCTGTCAGTCGAGGGGCTGGGAGGGAGGGGAGAAGGAGAAGGAGCAGTGGGAGGTAAGGACAGAAAGGAGACAGAGAGAAACAGTGAACTGAAAAACCTCTGGACAGACTGGTCAGAAAAAAGACATCCATAATATCAAGAATGAGAGAGGTCTCCAGGAACCAACAGGACATCAATTAAGGCTAGAAGGCCCCTCCGCAGGCCTGCGTTCCCCCAAGGCTGGCTTTCAGTGATAAGATCTGAACAGTGTCTGACACATCTGACAGAATATAATAATACATAAAATGGATCAATTCCTTGAGAATAAACAGAAATTCAGATGTTACACATTACAAATATTTTACTTGAGCCATACAATGGATTTGTTCCTGATATAAAATAATTGCAGCACAACACTTCAAGTATGAGTCTTCAAGGAAAGCAGCAGCACGTGCGTGTGCATGGTCCATGGGCGTCAGCTACAAGCTCGCTGTGTCCGAGAAGACACACGGCCCCTATTCCACACCACAGCATGACCTGCTTCCACATCTGCAGCGGGGACTCGAACCCAGGGATCGCATAATCAAATTTGGTACTAAGGTATTTTAGCTGAAATGGCACTGACAACATGCTAACACGAACTTGGGTTGAAGAACTGCCCACACAGGTCTGAGCATGCGAGGCTGACCGTCAATGAAACATCCTGCACACTGCCTGGCACTTCTGACAGCTGAGCACAGAGAGAAGGTAACTCTATGACGGTCTCAACTACTGTTCCTACTTTATGACTATATTGGGGTATAAGAAGAAATTAAAATACAAAGAAACATCACACATTCAAACAATCAATTGTACTACTTTTCCAGTTGTATAGTACTTTGTAAACTCACCATGCCTGGTTTATGCTTTAACTTCTCTATGCTTCTCAATATTAGACATGCTTTGGAAATATTACCTTAAGAGATTAAAAACAAAATCAGTATCAGATTAAGGAAAGTATATTATGCGGAAAAAGTACATATAAAATTTTACTTTTGCCCTCTATTCTTCCTTTGGATAATAGCCCTGAGTCATATCTTCTAATATCCCTAAACACACAAGTTGTGGGGACCAGGGCTTAGTGTCATTTATTCATTTTACAGATAAGAAAAATGGGTCCTAAAGAATACACTTTGCTTACACTCAAAAAAGGATGCTAATGGTATAACCAATACCAGCAGTTTCCAAACTTCCAGTCTATTAAGTTCTATTTCCCTTTTGTTAAGTTGGAACATGAAGTGGGGAGTTCTTCCCTAAATGCCTGGGGAAATGTTCATGTTGGACATTAGTGCAACAGAAAAATGTGTTAAAATTCTAATTTCCTGGGCCCGGCGCGGTGGCGCAGTGGTTAAGGTCCTCGCCTTGCATGCTCGGGATCCCATATGGGCGCCGGTTCTAATCCCGGCAGCCCCACTTCCCATCCAGCTCCCCACTTGTGGCCTGGGAAAGCAGTCAAGGATGGCCCAAAGCTTTGGGACCCTGCACCCTCGTGGGAGACTCGGAAGAGGCTCCTGGCTTCAGATCGGCATAGCATCGACCTTTGCGCTCACTTGGGGAGTGAATCATTGGACGGAAGATCTTCCTCTCTGTCTCTCCTCTCTGTATATCTGCCTTTCCAATAAAAATAAAATAAATCTTTAAAAAAAAAATTCTAATTTCCTGTTCACTGCAAAACTCCATAATTTAAACCTGCTGTTCTTTGCAAGCAAAATAAACAAAAACCCGTGACAGACTCTCTCTCAGTCAGTTCAGAATGGTAAGTAATCCTTGCAAAAAGAAACTAAAAACTAGGTAAAGAAAGAAGAGATGGGGGGAGCAGCGAGAAGACAGAGCAGCGAGGAGGAGGAGGAGGGCGAGGGCAGACTGGGCAGGAAGGCAAAGGGCGGCAGGGGCTTGGCAGCGTCCAGCACTGCCCACCCAGGAGACATTTTACTTTTCCCCCAAATTTCCAACATTCTCCTACCCACCCATGACATCTTCATTTCAGCTATCCCAACACTTAAAATTCTGACCAATTATCACCTCCACTGAGCATGAACGCTCCATACCACTTTCCACGACAAGCAGAGGGACACCTGTGTCTTACAGTATGGTAACCACTAGCTTAGCTTCTGCACCATGGTTAGTGCAAATAAGAAACTAAAATTTAAATTACACTCATCTTTATCAAGTTAAACCTAAATTCAATTTAAATCTAGCTACATATGGCTACTGGCCACAAAACTGGACAGCACACCTCCAGGTTCAAGGTTCATTCAAAAATGACAGACAGAGGAGCCAGCGCTGCAGCACAGTAACCCTGGCGTGCCACAGCACGGCGCCAGCTGAAGCCCTGGCTGTTTCCTTCTGATTCAGCTCCCTGCTAACGCACCTTGGAAAGCACTGGAAGATGGCCCAACTGCTTGGGCCCGTGCCACCCACAAGGGAGACAGAGGCTGAGCTCTTGGCTCCTGGCTTCAGCCAAGCCCAACTCCGGCCACGTGGAAAGTGAACTAGCAGTTGGAAGTTCTCACCTTCTCCCCTCTCTGTCTCTATCATACTGCCTTTCAAATAAACAAATCTTAAAATAACAAAAATAATGACAAACCCACAAAATCATAGACAAAATCTTAGTGATTCTATCACCAAGACTCAAGCACATCAATGATATCAGAGTCTATTATTCCTCCTCAAAGACAATGGGCAGTAACTCTAAAGGAAGGATGGATGAAAGGCTATGCTAAGAAATACTGAACAGTGAGGCTGGTGGTGTGGTAGAGTGAGTTAAGCCTCCGCACGGGAAGCTGCAATGCCACGGACGAGTAGGTGTGAGTCCTGACAGCTCATCTTCAGATCTAGCTCCCTGCCGATCGCGAGCCACTGCGACCACTAAGGGAATGAAGTCTCTGTCACATGCTCACTCTGTACCGCTGATGTTCAAATAAATAAATAAATAAATAAATAAATAAATGCATCTTCTAAAAATATTTTTAAATGATGGAAATTACTATCATTTTTAATACCTTGGGAAATTTTCAACTGTGCCATGGTCAATTTAATTTCAGCTGCGTTTTCTGGATGTTGATCTGAGAATTCCTGAAAGTATTTTTGTTGGAGGAAAAAAAACACATTAAATATATACAACTAGAAATTACTACTATATTAGCAACATAAAACTTTAAAACTAGTTTTAAAAATACTAAATTTTTGGGCCCAATACAGTACTAGCAGCTAGAGTCCTAGCCTTGAACACGCCCGGGATCCCAAGTGGTTACCGGTTCTAATCCTGGCGGCCCTGCTTCCCATCCAGCTCCCTGCTTGTGGCCTTGGAAAGCAGTCATGGACGGCCTAAGGCCTTGGGCCCCTGCACCCGCCTGGGAGACCCAGAGGAGCTCCAGGCTTCTGGCTTCAGATTGGAGCAGTACCAGCAAATGGGGTCACTTAGAGAGCAAATCATCAGATGAAGATCTTTCTCTCCGTCTCTCCTCTCTGTATATCTGACTTAACAATAAAAATGAATAAATCTTAAAAAAAAAACAACCAAAAAACCTAAACTTTTGGTTTCAGGTCAAAAGTGTAACTTCGGAAAAATTTTACTCAACACTCACTCTGCATCTTAAGTATGCTCTGAAATGACAACAATACAACTAATGAAGATCACAACCCAAGGGCGGGAGGTCTGAAGCCCACTCTTGTAACAGAGGGGCCTGGCTGTGTGTGGAGCTCTGTGCCCCCTCCCCTGTTTGCAGCAGGGATGGCTCACGCAGGTGGGTCTCTGTCACCCATGGGAGACCTGAGCTGAGTTCACAGACCTGGCTCTGGCCCGAGGGGCAGAGGGTGTGAACCAGCAAATGCCAGCTCTTTTGCTCTCCTGAATAATTCCATTTTTTAGTTAGCTAAGAATTGGTTTTATTTTTCTTCCTTGAAGACACTCTAACGGTGCATCTTACTCATGGCACCTACCAGGCCATTTTGCCTCCCAAGATGGTCCTAATCTTATCCTGTCTAAATTTTCAACATTGGCTACAGTGTGAAGTTCAAATCTGTGTTATTACAACTGGTTTGAATTGATAAAAACCAAGTTAGCATTCTTATACTTGTTTCAGGTATGGAGTGGGACCCACTGGAGATTATATGACTGAAAAGGAGGATGGAGCAATTTCTAGTTTGACAAGCCTGAAAAACAAATCCCCTAACTCATGCTGAATGCATCTCCAAATGAGAAAGTGTCCTTCATGGTCTACCAGAAATACGTTTATCTAAAAGTTGGAACCCAGGAATGAAGTAAAGTGACGCTGGACTTCGTTCTCGTGGAGGACTAGTTAGTGGCTCATCCACACATCTGTAAGCCTACAGGTCACTGTCGCATACCAAGAAGGAAACAAGGCTAAAAGGCTGCTGGGACATTTCCTGGGAGACAGGTGGCATGCTCACCTGCAGCAGTTCTATTGCCTTCCCATGCTGCTTCTCGCGGCAGAGCTGGGCGGCCTGGATCAACACGGGCAGCAGGTGCTCAGGGCTCTGCGACTGCAAGCTGGCAGATATTTTGCGGCACTGCTCTGCCTGGAAAACGGTCCCCCCAAAACAAGCTGGTTAACGAGAACAATAACTGATCCTAAAGAAGAGCTGAACAGGGAAATCAGCAGAAACAAAACAGGAAATGAAGAACTGCAGAGGCACAAGACTTGGTTCCTAGTACCTATTTTTGCATTGTGAATGTATAAAGTCCTTAGTAAAGCACAGGTACTAACAATGTCTAGGTGTCTAAAGGCCGGAATTCTGATTAAATAATAAAAAGGCAAAAACAAAAAAAGGTAAAAACACTTTCAGTGGAAACGTTTGCTATTAAAACAAAATGCTTGAAAATCTCATGCTAGAAAGTATTAGGAATAATTTAACACAGTACCAAATAACAAAGCCATTACTGTCACTCTCCCAGTAAGACAGAGGAAGAGAAAGAATCAGAATTTAATCAGAATGCATGTTAGCATTGATCTCATTAACACTAAAAAATGAACAATGGATCTTAAATTCACCTGGCATCTCTGATGATGCCACTTTCATTTAGAAAGACCTGAAATAAGGTAATGAGAAACTCGTCTCATTTAAAGGTAGGAATATTTTCTTGCTCTTACACACCATCAACCCCATATCTTTACAAAGAATTGTGTGAATAATTAAAAAGACAATATCTACATCTAACATACATGAGATTGTGAAAAAGCAAAAAGACACATACATGGGTTTTAGACAAAATATACACAAAACATACATACACTAGACTAACACAGCTATTATGTCCCCGCCATGTTACAAAAGGACCAGCCAGGAACCCACCGGCTGTCACCCACCTGGTTTGTGTACATCGCAAGTAAAGCCTTGTTGAACTCGATAGCCTGCAGTTGTTTCTTGGAAAGCTTAAACTCCACACCTTCAGCGTTGGTTAATTTCACCTTCTTCTTGGAGTCAAAGACATTCTGGTCCTGTCAAAGGAAAGCTCATGCACTGTGAATGGAATCTAATAATTCTATTTTTAAAAAATGATTTATTCCATCTTTATTGGAAGAGCAGATTTACAGAGACGAGGAGGGACGAGAGAAAAATCTTCCCTCTGTTGGTTCACTCTCCAAGTGAGAGTGGCCAGAGCTGAGCCGATCTGAAGCCAGGAGCCAGGAGCTTCTTCCAGGTCTCGCACACAGTGCACAGTCCCAAGGTTCTGGGTCATCCTCTACTGCTTTCTGAGGCCACAGCAGGGAGCTGGCTGGGAACTGGAGCAGCGGAGACATGAACTGGTACAATATGGGATCCCAGCAAGTTCAAGGCAAGGATTTAGTCACTGAGCCATCACACCAGGCCCAGACTTTGGGTCTTTTAACACTACAGGTCTTGTTTCTCTTCCAATTACTTACTTCATACAAACATAACAAGTGAGTTTGAATATGTGGTTGGGTGCCTCGCAATCAAGATGCATATAAACTTGTTTTGGGTTCCTTCTTCATTCAAATCAACAAGGTATCTACAATTCAAGTTCTACAGTGCAAGTAAGCTTTCTACACGTTGTGAAGAGATCTACCAAGCAAGCTGCTCAGAAGGAACAAAGAACAAGATTCTGGTTTTATCTCTCCATTATTCGTTGGAGCCCACTGAAGAAAAAATTTTAGAGTTGGGCCTGGCGCAGTAGCTGATTGGCTGAAGTCCTCACCTAGTATGTGCTGGGATCCCATATGGATGCCAGCTCCTGTCCCCGTGGCCCTGCTTCCCATCCAATTCCCTGCTTGTGGCCTGGGAAAGCAGTGGAGGATGGTCCAAGACCTTGAGACCCTCACCCACATAGAGTCCTGGCTCTTGGCTTCAAACCAGCTCAGCTTCAGTTGTTAGGGCCACTTGGGGAGTAAATCAGCAGATGGAAGATCTTCTCTTTCTCCCCTTCTGTCTGCTGTCTGTATATCTCAGTTTCCATTAAAAATAAATAAATCTTTTAAACAAAAATTAGAAAGAGCACAAATCTTACAGCCTATCAGGACAGACTGTACATCTAGCTTTGGACAGAATGAAACCTAGCTTTGCCCTTTTATAATTTAGATGACAAATGCTTAGTAATCTGTTCCTCTTTTTTAAAATGTAAGCAAGTCACAAAACAAATTTCAGCAATAAACACACACATGCTGCTTCTGGACCTGCATTTAGCAGGAAGTACTCACATCCTCCATCTACTGTATCTCCTTTGCTAAGGGTCTTCTCAACTAAGCCAGAATGAAACTTCTGGGTCAGCTAAACACAGTGCTGCCTGCCTCGAGCAAGCCTTACCGAGGAGCTGGGCTCTGAGCTGCCTCTGCTGCAGCTTTGTAAATCTATTTGCAAGCAGCGCTTTTTAAAATAACAAATTTACTGGCACATCAACTGTATCAAAGACTCAGATGAAGCAAAGAAAAAAAAATCTAAAACCAATTCCACTTTTTCTGCATGTGAAGCTTCAAATCTGAAACTATTTGCATGTACAGCAGAATGGTCCCCTGCATGAACCAGTGTTCAAGGCTGCTTCTCCCACGTCACACTGTTAATACTTGAATCGCCATCTGACACATTCCTAGAGTCTTCTTAAACTGTTACGACACTTTATTATACAAAACCCGAATTTTCAAGATCTTCCAAACCACCCAATATCACGTTCTTTAACTACCTGGTATATATGTAAGCTTACACATTTTTCATTTGTCTCCCACAAATTGTAAATATTTTTCCATACAAGGGCACTTTAGAAGGCTCACAGAAAAATGAGATTAAAAAAGAATTCTATTTTCTGCAAAACAATTTCTAAATTTAGGAAATTTTTCATAATACACATTTCCATGACTTTTTTGCAGACTCCCATTTGTGCATCTGCTTATGCTATTGCTTAATCTGCAAACTGCATTCTCGCTTCAACTGTCAGCTGAAACCTGCCAACTCAGAGATCTTTCCTTCACTGAAGACTCTCCCATTAAGCATTTCCCCTCATATGCATTTCCATATCATGAACAGTTGTATATATACACTGTATATACATTCCTGCCAAGATTCAAACTGTGTGAAAGGGTAAACAGTCTGTATATTTAATAAACAGTTATTCTTCATGTTATAGTAAGCTTGGAAAAGGAGACTTTAAGTTCGGAATCTCCAACTAGGGATAGGTCACGACCTGAATATCATTTATAGAATTATCATGACTATGAGCATCATACTTTCCACTGTAATTTTGCTATGACTCCTAGAAGAGAGTTGGAGAACTGGGGTGCACTGCTCTCAGCATCAACTACACATGCAGGAGATACGGTTCTTCCTCACCTTGTTGATGGTGATGATGTTATTCGCAATTACAGCCAGTAATCCCACATCTGTCGGCCTGAGAACAAGAAGCGACAGTGAAAAGCACAGAACAGTCGGAAGCCTTGTGCCCACTGTGAGCTCACCGTCCTGGCACTGGACTTACTTCAGTTTTATGATCTGGTTGTAAAGCTGCAGAGCCTCCTCCGTGCGCCCCTGCAGCTGCAGGATGTAGGCCATCTGGCCGTGGATGATGGCCAGCTCGGCTTCAGGGTCCTCCTCTGCCCCGTCCTATGGGAAGAGCAAACAGCTTTCTGCCATAACTGCTTCAGCCTGATGCACACCTACGCCAAGCGATCCAAAGATACATAATCCAAGGAAGGCCTCACTGTCTGAATTTCCCCACAGAACAGAATCGCCTTTCGGAAATTGAGGAATTGTAGCAAGAGAAAAATTTTAACTGAAAAGGGCAAAAAACTCTGGAAGAACATGGCATAAACTTGGGAACATCATTACCTTCTAATACCCCGGAATGAAAAAAATATGTAAAAAACCAAAACCAAAACCAAAAAAAACAGTACAAGGGCCAGTGTTGTGGTGCAGCAACTTAAGTTCTCTTCTGCAATGTTAGCATCCCACATCAAGGTACTAGTTCACGTCCTAGCAGCTCTGCTGGCGATCCAACTTCCTGGGTAGGGGAGCCAAAGATGGGCCAAGTACCTGGGCCCTGCCACCCGTATAGGAGACCAGGTTGGGGTTGCTGGTTCCAGGTTTCAGCCTGGCTATTGGGGCAATTTGAGGAATGAACAAGCAGTTAGAAGACCGACTAATCAATGTATCTGACTCTCCTTTCTTCTCTTTGCCACTCTTTTACAAATATGTAATTTTGAAATTTAATTATCTTTATTGGAAAGGCAGATATACAGAAAGAAGGAGAGACAGAGAGGAAGATCTTATTTCCTTTTGCTCCCTCCCCAGGTGGCTCCAACGGCCAGAGCTGAGCTGATCTGAAGCCAAGTGGTTCTTCTGGGTCTCCCACATGGGTGCAGGGTCCCAAAGCTTTGGGCCGTCCTCCACTGCCTTCCCAGAGCACAGGGAGCTAGATGGGAAGTGGAGCTGCCAGGACATGAACTGGTCCTTGCAGGGTGAGTATTTAGCCAATGAACCATCAGGCCACCCCTCCCCTGCAAAAATAAATTCAAAAATAAATACAAGTGGGCCACCTGGTCCAGCAGTGTAGTCACGGTGTCCCACCCTGCAGTGATTGCGTCCAACACACAGCTGTGGCTCCCATGTGCTGTAAACATGCACCCTGGGGAGCCAGTGATGATGGCTGAAGCAGCTGCACCCCCCACCACCTACAGCAGAGATCTGGACTGAGCTCCCAGTTTCTGAATTACACATTAAGGGCATCTGTGGATGGAATCAATGCATGGCAGCATCAGAGCACATTTTTTAAAAATTCCTTTAATCCTACCATTACCTCTGAAGATTTCAAAATTCAGGCCAGGGTTACAGTGAAGCGGGCTGTCACTGCGAAACTAGCATCCCCTGAGTGTCAGTTCAAGTCCTGGCTGCTCTGCTCTGCGACTCTGCTCCCTGCTCATGCACCTGGGAGACATCGGGAGGCCACCCAGACCTGAGCCCCTGCCACCCATGTGGGAGACCACATGGAGTTCTAGACTCCTGGCTTTGGCCTCATCCAGCCCTGGCCTTTGAGTTATTTGCAGAACGAACCAAGGAATACAAGTTCTCCTTTTCTCCCTAATTCTGCCTTTCAAATATCCACATTCTCCATTCCTTCTCTAAAATCTGAAGGCTGGGTCCCAAACTGAGCAGCCAGGACTTGAACTACCTCCTTCATGTGAGATGCTGGTGAACCATGGCCCAATTGAGCAGGTGCTGCAGGTGGAGGTTTACCCCACTCCGCCACGGTGCTGGTCCTCCAGCCTTACTTCTGATGCTAGCTTCCTGCTAATGTGCACCTGGAAGCAGCAGGCGATGGCTCAAGGACCTGGGCCCCAATCACCCACATGGGAGACTCACACTGTGTGCCTATCTCCTGCCTCTGGCCTTACCCAGCACAGGACTGCTGCCGTTCAGGGAACACAGCTCTATTTTCAAATAAAATCGAAGTAAACAATTTCACTTTAAAAATTGTGCTTCCTAACAGTGGAATACTTACAGCGTCTTCTGAAAATGAATGGCGGCAAAGATCTACAAGAACAAAATTGTTCCAACATTAGTATTGCTGGGTAGCTCTTATTTGTTTTACTAATACATAGAGTAAGAACTAAACTCTTGAGCAGAATATTTCAAAATAATTTAAAAATAAGTCAATATCAAATTTACATCAACATTAAATATATTACACAAATACTATTATTGGTCCCTGATTATTGTAGCACTTTGGCCTTTTTCTTTAATTAGTACTCTCTATACTAAAAACAAAACAAAAGATTAGAAAGGGCATTTCATTTAAAACAAATAAGTACAATAAATGTTGATCACTAAAAGTCAGTTATAGAAAAGTACAAAAACAAAGATAGACACTCCTACCTCCAGAGACAGACAGCTAGCATGTCATTTTTTTAAAAAGGAATATAAATGGACAGCTGCGTTCTGCAAAGCTGCAGTTTGAATACTGTTCTGAAACTACTCAAGATTCTAATTTACTGTGAACATTTTCATCACAGTAAATACGTATCTATTTTTACACTATTGGCTTTAATGACTACATGGTAATGTACTTTATGATTATAGTAAAATACTGAATTCTTTCACAGTACAGAAATTAACACTGTCCTATATTTTTGTCCTTATAAATGTCCCTTCAATTAACATTTATAACGATAAAACATGAATTATCTGATTAATATATCTAAGCGGTTTATTTCTGGAAATGTGTCAGAATTTAAAATCTGCTCCACATCATGCAACTGCCCAGTGCAAAGTCTGTGCTGCAACTCAAAGCTGCCGCATGGGACAAGGTCCGTGTTGTACTCGCTCAACACGGGTGACGAGGACAAGGACGAGGCCCAGGACACACACCAGGAGCCTGCTGCCTGTTCAGCAGCAACTGCTAAGTACCACACCTCCGAAACACCTCCGCTACACGCAGCAGTGTATGTGCCATTGTAACTCATTTTACACTTACACTTGTTCAAAAGCCTATGTCTCAAAATTCAAACTTTAATATCTAGTGCAGAACACGGATAGATGTACCGGCTTAAAGATTAGAAGGACAGAAGACAGTCAAAAGGAGAAGACCAGGTAAACTCTGAGAAGGCCCCACAATCTTCCGCAACTTCCACAAAACTCAAACACAATGTTTCAAGATATTCTGCAAACACCACATCCACAGGGGATTTTAACCAAGTTCGCACCTTCAGCTTTCTGGAGGATTTTCATCGCCTGGTTGAGCTGGCCCTGGCCGATGAGCGCACACGCGGCGTTGTAGCATAGCTCGTGTGTGCCTTCCTGGAGGCCCAAGTTCTCCTGCCAGGAAGGGACAGACCAGTCAAACCCCAGGCCGAGACGTGGCTGGACAGCGCGGTGCAGTGCACCAGGGACGCGGAAAGGCACTCACCGGGACCACCTTCTCCCAGTTGCTCTGAGCCGCAACAACTGCTGACAGGTTTGTCTTCCTCTCCTCGTCATAGTCATCTTGCGAGTTTCGGACCAGGTCTCTGTACACGGCCAAGCACTCATCGTAGCGTTCCAGGCGATATAACTGCAGGACAGACAGCAGGCGAACGTCAACAGAGTCACGTCTGCAGCATCGCACAACCTGCTCCGAATTGCCAACTAGAAAAACCAATTCAGCATAACAGAGGCAAACCACCATTTGCCTTTTATAAATTTTAAGTGAGTTTTGTGAGCTAATAATATTTTGAGAAAGTTACTTGCAGTCAACCATCACTGTACTGCAGATCTGGAGGCATTATTCAGTTTAGAAAAATCTTTTTCACCTTTCACTGGAAGTCAGGAACTGAACACTTGTGAAATGAGACCTTTCTAAAGAAATCAACCAGTTACCCACATCTGAAATCAATGAAAAATAATTCCCACAACATAACATTATTACAGGTCCAGTAAACAGTAACAAAACGCAATGCTAATAAAAGCATTTAATGCTGTCATTTGTGTACCAGATACACTTTCTTCCTCTTTTTCAGAAGCCAGCTGCTGCACAGCTCCACGGCGTAATCCCTGCTTCTAACTCCAGCTTTCTCCAAGAGCCGTTAGCAACTGCCACGCTGGGTGCCACGCACAGCCATGGTGGGCTCTCGTCAGTGCCCAAGCTGCACTGCCCCTGAGGCTTACCCGGTTTACCCTAAAAGCTCTTTACACAGCCACAATTCCTGAATGGGTCCAGGTCTTTCCTAAGAACATCTGCACTGTTAAGTGCACATCTATTCTAAGGGACAACAATATTATCTGCTTTTCTAATTTTTCAGATTTAAAAATCTTCTAGTAGGGTTTTGCTAGCTGCAACATTCCTCTCTACTTTCTTATATTAATGTTATGCCTCAGTATCTTTTTAGAATATTTTTGTGATTACACAGGCTAAAATCATCCACACTCAAACCCACATGATTCTCTTTAAATGTAAATTTTAAGTAAAGTAACCGGAAGAGTTACTTGTTCAAATCTGTGTAAGTATATAAACTCGCTGGTCTTCTAGCTAAGAAGTTCAACTTGCACATGCGCTTCCTTTGTTCTGAGCTTCTCATTCTCCTGAGATGTCTATGGTTCACAGACACTCCATTGTGCAACCGCTGGCGTAAAAGAATAGGGAACATGCTCAAACCTCCAGAATCGGTTTGGTGGCCAGCTCTGTGGGGCCCCAGATGGGCCAGGTTTCCTCAGCTCCGCTCTCCCAGAGGCTCCCGCGGGGGGCGCGTCCACAGCTGGGGGGCAGGACTCACCACTTGCCCGTACAGCTCCTTCAGCTTGTCGGTCTGCTGCTGGGCACCCTCTATGGTCTTCAGCGCATTCTCAATGCGGTGTAGCCTGTACTCACAGTACGCCTTCTCAAAGGACAGCGGGCTGCTGAAGAGGAGACACCAGCGTCAGACTGCACACACCGCTCTCAGGCCTGGCGTGCATCCATTTGTTTCATCCCATTACGAGAAACTGACAAAGACTAGTGGCTTGTCCAAAAATCTGGCAGACCACATGAGCCAGAAAATAATGGATTCATTTCCCTGGGCTCTTTTGCATCCATGGATATTCTTATCAGAATTAGCAGTCTTTCGAAACCTACCTTTAAGAAGAAAACCTTATGAGTAGGCAACTGGCACAGCAGCTGGGCTGTCCGCTTCCCGCCTGCCTCCTAGGTGCCCAGCTTCAAGTCCCACCTCTGCTGACTGCAGCTTCCTGCTGAGGGGCGCTGTGGGGGCAGTGGATGAGAGCGCTGGGCCATGTCTTTGGCAGGGCTATTATGGGCATTTGGGGAGTGAACCCGCAGATGGAGGACTTATTTCTGTCTCCACCTCTCTGCCTTTGAGGCACATGCATCTAAATAAAAATGTTAAAAGCCCGGGAAGGTGAGTAGGGCAGCATTGCAGCCACCCCCTTGGTGCCCACATCTCACACGGAGGGTAAGTAGCTGCTTAGCTCTGCCCCTGTGTTCTAATATACCTGGGGACCGAGGGAGCAGTCCAAGCACTTAGGTCCTTGCCCACCGTCTAGGAGACCTGAACTGAGTTCCTGGCTCCTGGTTCTGTCCAGGCCCAGCTCCCAGAGAGTAAACTGAGGGACGGAAAACATCAGTCACTTTGCTTTTTCAATATGTACATAAATACACTTTTTCGGGGGGCGGGGGATGGGTTTCGTTTTCTTTCTAAGTGTGAGAACGAAGGCTGGCATTGTAGCAGAGTAGGTGAAGCTTCCGGTTTAGATGCGAAAATGCATGTGAACACGGGCTCAAGGCCCCGGCTGCTCCAGCATCAACCCAGCTGCCTAGGCCCTGCCACAGATGTGGGCAAGCCAACCGAGTCCTTGGCTCTGGACTTCAACCGGGCCCAGGCCCAGAAGACTCTCCTCCCCTCTCCTGCACGCCCCCCAGCTCCTTCCCTCTCTCGCTCTCTGTGTAACTCACCCATGCAAATAAAATAAATATTTTAAAAATAAAGATTTTAAAAAAGTATTAAGAAAACCAAACATCAATACAATCTGAACACGGTTGTATTTTTTAAAAGATTTTTATTTTTTGAATTTTTACTGGAAAATTAGGTATACATATAGGAGGAGATACAGAGAGGAAATAAATCTTCCATCTGTTATTCACTTCCCAAGTGGCCACAAGCTGGCTAGAGCTGTGCTGACCCGAAGCCATTAACCTAGAGCCTCTTCTTGGTCTCCCACGTGGTGCAGGGTCCCAAGGCTTTAGGCCATCATTGACTGCTTTCCCAGGCTGCAAGCAGCAAGCTGGATGGGAAGCGGGTCCGAGGGATTAGAACCGATGCCGATATGGGATCCTGGCGGCTTACAAGGTGAGGACTTTAGTCGCTAGGCTACCGCACCAAGCCCCACTGATATATTTCTTTTTAACAACAGGCCCCTCCACTGGCACACCTTGCAAACGCCCACAGCACGCCAACCTGGTCAGCTGACACCAGGAGAGGAAAACTTCAATTTAGACGCCTCACTGGGGCACCTGTGGGCCTTCATCTATGCCTTCCAGAGCCTGCAGCAGCAGGGAGAGGGGTCAGGGTGAGCCTGACCCCACATCAACCCCAAGCACTGGGATACCAGGCACGGGCACTTTAACCAGTATGCCAAGTCTGTCTGAGAAGGTGTTATATTTATCTCTCAATGAAATAATAAGATATGAGCTGGGAGTTTGGCCCTCTGAATGCCAGCATCCCATGTCAGAAGGCCTGGTCAGCGTGCCAATGCCAGCTCTGCTCCCAACTCCATCTTCCTGCTAAGGCACACCCTTGCAGCAGCAGGTGATGGCTTTGCCACTCCCGCACCCTCAGCTCCCAGTCCAGCCGGGCCCAGATGCCTCTGCTGCTACGTGAGAGGCATCAGTCGCTAGATAAAAACCAGCTATCTGTCTCCTGTTTCTTTAAAACAGTCAGAGGGCTCAGTGCAATAGCCTAGTGGCTGAAGTCCTCATCTTGCTCGTGCCCAGATCCCGTATGGGCGCCGGTTCCAATCCTGGCAGCCCTGCTTCCCATCCAGCTTCCTGTTTGTCACCAGGAAAGCAGCTAAGGCTGGTCCGAGGCCTTAGGACCCTGCACCCACGCAGGAGACCTGGCTCCTGGCTTCGGATTGGCTCAGCTCTGATTGTCATGGTCACCTGGCAAGTGAATCAATGAACAGAAGATCTTCCTCTCTGACTCTCCTCTCTATATCTGACTTGCAAATAAAATTTAAAAATAAATAAATAAGTAAGTCATGAGAAAACCGCTTCTTTAAACTTTTCCAAGACACAAATAATCAGCAAATAAAACAATAATGGAAAACCTGAAAGTAACTTAATGGTCAAAATCAAACAACTGGCAAATATACAACCATGTAAGCACTACTTACACACAGACTTAAATGTTCATCTACACTAACAGAATACTGAACACTGGGCCCGGTGTGATGGCCTAGTGGCTAAAGCCCTTGCCTTGAACATGCTGGGATCACATATGGACACCGCAAGTCCCATCCAGCTCCCTGCTTGTGGCCTGGGAAAGTAGTTGAGGACGGCCCAAAGCCTTGGGACCCTGCAGCCATGTGGGAGACCCAGAAGAGGCTCCTGGCTTCGGATCAGCATGGCTCCAGCCATTGCAACCGCCTGGGGAGTGAACCAGCAGGTGGAAGATCTTCCTCTCTGTCTCTCCTCCTCTCTATATATCTGCCTTTCCAATTACAAAAATAAATCCTAAAAAAAAAAGAATATTGAAAACTTGTACTTAAGTTTCAACTGCAATTCAGGATGAGAAATATTTACCAAAGCAACTAATAATGTTTTATTCAATTACCCAAAAAGCTTGAAAAAAATCTGCCTACCTCATAACAGCCAACATTCAAAAGAAACAATCCTGGCATGAACTTTAAATTCCCTCTCATCCTTGCTTGCTCCTCAAAGGCCCAGTCCAGGAGGGAGCCAGAACTCAATCCTAATCTCCCACTGATGGAGTCATCACTGCGGCCCTCCCCTCCAGCCCCAGGGCTGCACGAGCCAAGTCAGACACCAAAGGCAGGTTGGGAACCCAGGCCCTGCCGCTCCTGCTGTCCCCCAGGGCTGCACAAGCTGGAGTCAGACACCAGAGGGAGGTCGGGAACCCAGGCCCTGCCACTCCGGACAACGTGTCTCCATCACCAGGCCAAACGGCCACCGCATTACAGACATGCTTAATCAACAAGCAGTGTCTTCTTTATTGACCATTTTAGAACTTAAACATTGCTTTTCACTCTGTAACACACTTACACAGCTCAAATCTAAAAACAAAAACATCTACAGTAAGAGGCTTTACACCCAGTATTGTCCAAATTTAACCTCTTTCTCCTCACACTCTCTGACTATATTTATTCACTTCCAGAATTTTTTTTTTCTGAAAACACAGGCAAATACCTACGTAACTCTTCTATCCTCCTTGTCTCACAAAAGGACATTTACTATACACCATTCTGTATCAGAACACTATTAGAGAATAAACGTGTTACAAGCTAAATTTCAACACACATATCTTCTGAGGCCTAGGCATAAATGTAAATAAAAATCAAATTACAGTACCAGGGAACAAGACTTTTAAAACTTGCCATGTGTTCTAAAGACTATCAAAAAACTCTCAGACCAAAAGACCTTACCTAGCACCACAGCCACCTAAACAGCTTTCGGTGGAGCTGGGCACGGAGATCCAGCCAAGTCCGCCAAACTATCCTAGAAACCACAACGAATCCAGAGCCCACACACACCCCGCCTTCCCGGCACTGCCTACCCTCCGTGCCCGTGGGCTTACACAGCTCTGCAATCCCTCTCCTGAGTTTCCACACTTATATTTATGCCCCACATCTCTCTTTAGTTTCTTCTCAGACAGCAGTGTTAAGAAAGGCTGCCTAAAGCAAAAAAGAACAAAGGATCTGTCCAGTTTCAGAAGCACTGACAATGGCAACCAAACCAAAACCAAAACCAAACAAAACGAAACAAAAACCCGCCGGTGTGAAAAGCCACGGTGGAGGTCACAACCAGAGTTTCTGGGGACCACAAGCGACGGCAACCTGCAGCACTTACTTGGCTAACACTTTGGTGTGGGTGTTGATAACATTCAAGGCTTCCTTGAAACTCCCGTTCTGGATTAGGCACACCACTTTACAGTGCAGGGCTGTCACATCGTCCTTGTTGACCTGCAGGACTGGATGACAACAGTAAGAAAGTCACATTTTAAAAACAGATTTCTTTCTTAGAAAGGCAGAGTCACAGAGAGAGGTCTTTATCTGCTGGTTCACTTTGCAGATGGCCACAGCAGCCAGGCCTGAGCCAGAGTGAAGTCAGGAGCCAGGAGCTTCAGCCAGGTCTCCCACACAGGGGCAGGGGAAGTCACACTGGCAGACAGCCAGACTTGAACTGGCAGCCCTATGGGATGGTGGTGTGGTAAGTGCCAGCTTTACCTGCTACACAATGCTGGCACCAGAAAGTTATTTTTTTTTTAAAGATTTAAAATTTCTTTACTTTTTATTTGAAAGGCAGACTTACACAGAGAGACAAAGATTTTCCACCGGCTGATTAATTCCACAAGTGGCCATAATGATAGAGATAAGCTGATCCAAAGCTAAGAGCCAGGAGCTTCTGGGTCTCCCATGTGGATTCAGCATCCTAAAGACTTAGGCAACCTCCACTACTTTCCCAGGCTAAAGGCAGGGAGCTGGATGGGAAGTGGCCGGGACACAAACCAATGCCCACATGGGATGCTGGTACCACAGGTGGAAGATCCTCCTGTTGAGCCATAGCACCATCCCCACAAACATTCACTTTAAAGGCATTCTCTTTTTACATTTTTATTATGCTTTCCTACCCTTGCCTCAAAAAGCTACACTGCCAATGTTAATATAGAGATACGATTAATCAAAACATTAACAAAATACTCATTTTAACTTAGAGTGACAATACACTTACAGATTAAATTTTCAATGAGATGAGGTTTCCAAAGATGCATACAGCAAAAAAGTATAATGAACTAATGAAGTAAGAAAGAAGCTGTTTTTCTAGCACCTCTATTTTAGGATGTGCACTATATCCTGTGTATCTGTACCTCATTATCACACTGGAAAAGAAAAATTAGTCACTTTCCTGAAAGCCAACGACACAGGTTCACTGCAAGCTGGATGTCTTGGGTAAATGCCTGGATAGCCAAATCACAGTTTTCTGATCTACAAAAGGAGTATGAGTACAAAACCCATTTTACAAGAAAATGAAATGAGGGGAGGCACCGGGTACAGCGGGCTGAACCACTGCTGCTTGGGATGCCGCACTCCTTCCCAGAGGCGTGGTTCAAGTCCTGTCTACTCCACTACTGATCCAGCATCTTGCTAATGTCCCTGGCAGTGGGCAATGGCCCAAGTACTCGGGTGGCCTACCACCACTGCGGGAGACCCGGATGGAATTCCAGCTCCTGGTCTAGACCGAGCTTACTCAGCTCCAACTGTGGCAAGCACGTGGGGAGACAGCCAGCAGATGGAAGACCACCTGCTCTCTCTGTTTCTGCTACCCTGACTTACAGACAAACAAATTAGAAAATAAAAATTAAAGACAATCTTGCTGACAATGTTTCCAAAAACTATTCAGAATTTCCTTTCCCAACCAAGCTGACCACAGAGACATATAAGCACAGAGGTAAGCAGCCAAGTTCAGGTTGGAAAGCTATCAGCTATTCAATGTCAAAACCTCCAGTTCTAGCTTTAGGGTACTTAACGCCAGCAGTGTGGTCAGAGTAGAGGGTACCAAATAAAACACAGGGTGGTCGAGTCTCTGCCCAGGACACTGATCCTCTATTTGGAATGCCTGTTTCAGGTCCTGCTTCCTCTGCTGGCCAGGCTACTTCATGCTGGTGTCCAAGCAGGAAGATGGCAGGACCCAGCCGGGACTTCTGGCCCCTGGCAGCTGCCCCACCTGCATGTCATGGGCATGCAGGCAGTGAATTTGCAGATGGAACGTTTGTCGTCCATCTTTCTCTGTCTCTGCCTTTCAAGGAAAACAAAATACAGATAAAACAATTTTAGAAATACATACTGATGAACGGACTGCCTTTACTGTTTAAATGATTCCTGCAAAAACACTGTGCATTGCTACGGAGTGCACAGTATGGGTGGGAGAGCGAGCTAGCCAGAGGCTGAAGTTCAGACTAAGTTTAAGAATCAAGTGCATCTAAGTAGTTACAGCTCTTTTTCTGTGACGTCTGATATCCCCAGCAGTGCAACTGTAGGCACCCCTCACACGCCTTCCCCTTAACAGGTGGCTGGAAATTACTCAGTCTGGCTGTGCCGCTGACGTCCCTCTTAGGGTACCTCGGATTTGTGTCTTTCTAGATCTAACGCGGAGCTGGAATGCGTATAGGCACGAGCACTAAAATGCAAGGTCACATTACACTAAAACATTCAAAAATTAAACACGGAAGGCCGCACAGGAAGCAGGAGACCCCGAGAGGCAACCCACGGGGGGAGGGGGGGGCAAGAGCAGGCGCAGCCTTCCCTGAATACGCTGCTCCCCGCTTGCACTGTCCACTTTCTGACTTGGAATGACAGGTGAGGGGATGGAGGGGGGGCGCCTCAGTCCCTGGGAACAGCACCCCGCTGCTTCTTCCCTCTGCTGTCCGCGAGGCCCTGCGGCTTTGGAATGACGTGTCCTAGGCAGGCTCCCTTCAGCTGCTGCGGCTCCCGGGACGTGCACCGCCCGTGCTGTCTGGGATCCCCAAACGCCAAATCGGGGTGTCGGCCACGGCAGGCGGCGGCGAAGACACGTCAATCCACATCAACGAGGTCGGGGTGAGGGGCTGCGGTCTGCAGAGGTCCCGCGGCAGTGCAGGGAAGGCAGGACACGTGGCGCCCAGTACCCCGGACCCTCGGCCGGCGGGGGCCGTGGAGGGGCCGCCTGCCCGCGCCCCAGTCCCCCCAGCCCGTCCCAGCCAGGTGGAGGGGCGCGCAGCTCGCCCCTGCTTGCCGCACCCGCTATACGGCCGCCGTGCGTCTTGGGAACAAGCCCTATCCTCCCGCCCGCCCGGCCCGGCCCGGAGCCCGCCCGGCACTGACTCTTGTTGACCGTCTTGAGGGCGCGCGTGAAGTCGCCGTTCTGGCCATAGCGGTTCACCTCACTCCACAGTGCAGACACCGACACCCCGCCGCTGCCACCGCTCGCCATCTTGGAGGGGACGAGGGCCGGAGCGCGCCGACCTCGGCCCCGGAAGAGGATCCCGGCCGGGCAGGAAGCGGGCGGTTGCTAGGCGACGGCGCGGCGTCTCTCGGCTCCTGTGTCCTAGGATGCCGGGATTCTGGACCCGGGCGTGGGATTGCGGCTCCAAACGAGGCCGGACGACCGTTGTGAGCAACCGGAGGGAGTCGTTGCGCTCTCCCCCGCACAGGAGAAGCACAGCTTTCGGGCTGCCCTTTGGGCCCCCCTTAACTGCAGTTGGAGAGCAACCCGCAATGAAGCCACAGAGGAGTTGGAGGAGTGACTGCAACTGCCAAGGGACGAGCAAGCTACCATCCAAATTCCCTTTTTGTTCGGACTGTGAAATAGGGATCCCAAATGCTACTTGTTCCAGGGATAAAATGTAATGTCTGTGTTAGGACGCTTGCCATGCCCTCAGAACACGAAATCGGGGCCTTCGGCAGACCCAAAACCACCCAACTTCAGGCTCTGCTGGAAGGCCTGCTCACCGACCTTCCTGTCCATCTCTTTGCCCCCTTAACCCAGCCAACTTGTTTTCAGTTTCTTTACTCCCCAAAAGGCCACCACAGCTAGGGGTTGAAGCCAAAAGCTTGCAATACCACCCCAGTCTCCCAAGAGGGTGTCGGGGGCCCAAGGGCTTGGCCCATGCTCTGCTGCTTTCCCAGGTGCGTTGGAGGGAACTGGGTCAGAAGTGCAGCAGCTGGGACTTGAAGCAGCACTCACCCTGGGATGCTGCAACACAGGCAGCAGCACAGCTGAGCCTCTCCCACGTTTGCCCTGGCCGATGCCTCTTGATCTTTCAGTGTTCATGCAAAGAGCCAAAGTTCAGGAAGCCTCTAGCTTTATTGGTTATGTTCTCATGATTAACCAACATTCCAGGCTTCTGTGTGGACTACGGGTCCCTTGGACCAAGGATATCACTTCATTCACCTTCCTCCCATTTGAGCAGACCAAGTTTTTGCTTTGTATTTCTCACCTAACCTCACTTGAGGGGGTGGGAGTTCCAGATGTTATCTAGTATCTCCTGGATTCTCCAGGGAAGTTACTGCAGAAGCCATCAGTCTCCAAGCCAGCTTCCACTACCTCTGCCATCTCCCCAGGACTGTGCGGGAGTTAGCACTGTCCATCACAATGATCTAAAATTGCAAGGCAGAGATCTCCCACCTGCTGGTCCACTGCTCGCATGGGCCTGCTTTCTGGTGGCAGGGGCCCAGGCAAGTGGACCATCATCTGCTGCCTTCCCAGGCACCAGAGCAGGACGCTGACCCCAGCACGAGGTCCATCCTGTGCTGCCCTCCTGGGGACCAGAGCAGGAAGCTAAAAGGGAAGCAGAGCAGGTTGTGCTTCTTACTGCATCCCAGCCCACCCTGGCTTCCTATCTCTAGAAATATTTTTATTTATTTGAAAAGGGAAGAGGGACAAGAAAGCACAATCCATGGTTAATTCTTCCAGTACCTCCAGCCTGCTTGGTCAGATGGCTCCATCCAGGTCTCACAGGTGGGTGGCCAGTTCAAGCCCCCAGCCACTGGATTCGAGGCTGCTGCACTTCCGATCCAGCTCCCTGTTGACATGTCTGGATGACCAAAGCCTTGAGGCATCTGCACCCAGCTGAGACCTAGATATTCTGGGATTCACTTGCTTTATGTGGAAAATGAACTAGCAGATGGACGAGACCTCTGTGCAAATCTGCTTTTCAATAAAGATAAATCTCAAAAAAAAAAAAAAAGCCCTATGAAAACAAAAAAGGCAACTGAGACACTGCCTTGTCCTCCAGAGGTGCAGCTTCGCCAGGTAAGAGTACGGAAAGGGCATTGATTACTCCGACACCATGAAAGCAATGTTTCAAGATCTGAAAACATTTTTTTTGAAAACTTTTTTGTTTGGTGCAAATCAGCACAAGACAGTACAACCCTTCCATCTTCTGCAGATCAAAGTGTAACAGTGTGAGAGAAATAAAGTGTATTTTCTTCTTTCCTGGTGCTTATGATCAAACAGAACTCTAAGTGGTGGTAACGTGTTCACGGAAGCGGTTGAAGCTCTAGTAACCAGTTATAATGGCAAAAATGAGGGCCCCCACAGAACAAGGTACAGATGTGCAGCAGTCCTCACGGACAGCCTGCTGGGACAAACACCACAAACCAGGGAGAAGGCCAGTACTCCAAGGACACTATGCTGTGATGCCCATGTCAGTAATTTCACTAACATGGGCAGGAATTTATTAGGAAATTTTGTTTGATTTAAAAAATTGTCTTTACGACTCACACGATTTTTTCCCTATTATGGTTAAACTAGAAAATCATAGTTTTCCTCCTAAAAAGAAAATGGTGTTCCTTCTGAGGAACTGGATGCTCGGATTTTCTTGTCAGCCTGCTTCAAGGAAATCCACATGTTCAACAGGCTTGCGCGCAGTCTGGCCCATACCAAGTGGTCGTTCAATCCAAGGATCTGAGCAGCAAGCCGAGCTGCTCCTTGGGGAGAAAGAATAGTCGAACAGCAGACACCTGTGGGAAACAGTGGAGGGAGACATCTGAGCGGTCAGTAATGATGAATCAACCTAGCAAACCCTTTTATACAGAAATGTAAGACACAGTGAGATGGTAATGTAAAAATAGCAAGAGAATTAAGTGGGTAGAAACAACTATTTCTATAAACTTGAGGGTTTCAAATTGTTTTGATATCATTTACTGGCTCATTTTTTTGGTCTATGCATTTGAACTATTTCAACAATGTTAAGCAAAATAATCAAATCCAGAGTAGTTTCAAGAAATGTGACATAACAGATCTAGCAAGACGGTGTGGTGGCAGACACTCCTCCAGACGTGGTGCTGCCATCTCATGTGGGCACCGATTTGTGTCCTGCTGCTCCACTCCGACCTAGCAAAGCAGGATAATGGCCCACACGGCTGATAAAAAAAAGCTCCTGGTTCTGGTACATCTCAGCTCTGGCGGTGATCCGGGAATGAGAACTAGAGCTACATAACACAGGAGTTACAGCTCAGCTGAGGCTGGGGAGCGGGAGAAGTCAAAGTGGCCTGACACTCATAAGCCTTGTTGTCCCTACACTCTCCGTTCCTACCGCAGTAACTATCTCTAAAAGGCTACAGGAGGGACTCTGCATGGCAGCCCCATGTGCAAAGTTGCCGCCTTGCAAGCACTGGAATTCCATATGGACCCCACTTCCCTTCTGGCTCCTTGCTTGTGGCCTGGAAAAGCAGTTGAGGATGGCTCAAAGCTTTGGGACCCTGCACCCGCGTGGGAGACCTGGAAGAAGCTGCTGGCTCCCAGCTTCAGATCAGCTCAGTTTGCGGTCCCTTGGAGAGTGAACAAGCAGATGAAAACAAAACGAAGTAATTTTTGTTTAAAGGTGAAACACGGGCCCGGTGGCATGGCCTAGCAGCTAAAGTCCTCGCCTTGAACGCGCTGGGATCCCATATGGGCGCTGGTTCTAATCCCAGCAGCTCCACTTCCCATCCAGCTCCCTGCTTGTTGCCTGGGTAGGCAGTTGAGGACGGCCCAAAGCCTTGGGAACCTGCACCCGTGTGGGAGACCAGAAGGAGACCAGGTTCCTGGATCCTGGCTTCGGATCGGCATAGCATCAGCTGTTGCGGTCACTTGGGAAGTGAATCATTGGACAGAAGATCTTCCTCTCTGTCTCTCCTCCTCTGTCTTTGTAATAAAAAAAAAATAATAATAATACAATAAACATTAAAAAAAAAAAAACAAAAGGTGAAACACTTCAGGCTGGAACAGCGGGCAAGTCGAGGCAAGGAATGCAAGGTATAAAACGGAAGCTCAAACTTACACAGACACGCCAACCCCTAGCTCCCACCACAGTCCTTCCAGAATCTGGCAGCTAGGTTTACTCATTTAAACTGGAAGCTCAGACCAAAGCATCTGTGTAAAACTTTTCCAGGCATCCCACAGTGGATGCCAACTAATTAAGTTCCACTGACAGAAAACTTTTTCTTGCCTTTTTAACAGCTTCCCATTCTTAAATAGAAGTTGTTGCAATGATGATGAAAAGCTCTGTGTGAAGTAACACCAATTCCTTCAGGGCCCACTGTCCTCTCCTTTCTTCTTGCTGAGGTTCATGACCAAAGGGCTACAGAATTTCTCTCATCTCAAAGATACAATAATACCTTTTAAGACCTTCAGCAGGGGCTTGACCAAGTGGCTCAACTGACTAATCCTCTAACTTTAAGAACCAATTGGTATCCCAGCTGCTCCACTTTCCATCCACTCTGTATTTGTGGCTTGAGAAAGTGGTGGTGGATGGTCCAAGGCCTTAGGAACCTGCACCTGCATGGGAGACACAGAAGCTCCTGAATTCAGATGGGCTCAGCACTTGCCACTGCAGTCACTTAGGGAGTAGACCAGGAGAGATCTTTATATTTCCTCCCTGTAAATCTCATCTGCCTTTCCAATAAAATGCAATAATGTTAAAGTTCAGAGAACAAAGGAGAGAGCCCCAGGGACTCATTGTTATCTTTTTTTTCCACAGACTGCTTTAAGCTTTTCTTAAACAGATTTAAATGTCTGTTTTTTTTCTTTAAGCTTTTCTCATTTTGGTGAGATGCCATCCTTTGTCTGCAGCCACATCTTTAAGCAAAATTTGTAGGGCTGGTTGGGTGCAGGTGAAGTATTTCAATGTTTGCTTTCAAAGCTTTTTTGTTGGGCCTGGTGCAGTAGCTCAGTGGCTCAGCAGCTAGGGTCCTCACCTTGCACAAGCTAGAATCCCATATTGAGGCCAGTTCTAATCTAGGCGGCCCCACTAACCATCCAGCTCTCTGCTTGTGTCCTGGGAAAGCAGTCGAGGATGGGCCAAAGCTTTGGGACCCTGCACCATGTGGGAGTCCTGGAAGATGATCCAGGATCCTGGCTTCATACGGGCACAGCTCCAGCCACTGCAGCCACTTCAGGAGTGAATTTCCCATGGAAGATCTTCCTATCTCTCCTCCTTTAAAAAAGCCTTTTTGTTTCATTTTCATATACAAATGAGAGCACTGCTGGGTGTATTCTGGGTTGGTAGTTCTTGTTTAGGATCTGGATTATGTATCTCCATCCTCTTCCAGCCATAGGGCTTGCGGTGACTTGCTGGCAATGAGCCTGACTGGCAATCATGTAAAAGTTATCAGATGTTTGATTACAGAGAGCTTGATTATGATGCTGTGGCATAAACTGCTTCTCTGTGCGTCTTGTATTTGGATCTCCCTTCCATTTTCCATGGTAGGGAAGTTTTCTTTATTTCCTTGAATACACCATTCGGATGGTGAGCTCACAAACCCTGCCCCCACCCCGAATGCATGCCATGGACTAGCCTCACGTTACTGCAGTGCAGTCTTCGATTCTAATGCCAGAGTACAAGGGAGCAAAGTCTGAGACAGCACTGTTTTTCCAGCAGATCGTGCTCCAACATCACCACAAAAAAAACTATATTGTCTTTTAAATTGTCTTTAAAATATTTTACCCTTTCCTAAAAACATAATCACTCTCACATCGGAATATAATCAACCATATACCATGAGAAAAAGTCTACAGGAAGAATGAAATCAGACTGAAGAGATTATCAGCTTCCTATGAGGATTCCCAACTGAGGAAACCAGCCACATAAAGCAAGATATTGAGATAAGCTTCAAGACCCACAGAAATCTGATGGTTTTCAGAAGTGACTATTAAGTTTCCTGGGGTAAGGAGTAATATGATCTTTTTTTTTTTTTTTTTTTTAAAGATTTATTTTTATTATTTTCTCATTGTAAAGGCGGATATACAGAGAGGAGATACAAAGAGGAAGATCTTCCGTCCGATGATTCACTCCCCAAGTGAGCGCAACGGCCGATACTATGCCAATCCGAAGCCAGGAGCCCCCTCCGGGTCTCCCACAGGGTGCAGGTTCCCAAAGCTTTGGGCCGTCCTCGACTGCTTTCCCAGGCCACAGGCAGGGAGCTGGAAGGGAAGCGGGGCTGCCGGGATTAGAACCGGCGCCCATATGGGATCCCGGGCGTGCAAGGTGAGGACCTTAACAACTTGCGCCACCGCGACGGGCCCGAGTAATATGATCTTGATTTAAAACTAGGTCCCGAGAGACAGACTGGCACGTACTTGTCCTTCCATCATTATGTTCATGCTACTGTTGTACCTGTTGGAATATGCTGTAAAGCACAGTTAAAAAGTTATCTTACCACCGGGTAGTCGAAGAGAGGACCACACATCCTGGGCCCCCCATTCCGAGTCGAGCGGGGGACAGTTCAGGACTGGATACACGGTGTTGCCGGACAGCACTGGGCCCAAGCCGTTGCTTCTGCCTGCCACTGCCACGAACACAGTGGGGATGCCATCCCCTAGGGAAACAACAATGTTATCCTGCCGTTAAACATTCACAGGAGATTTAAACGTCTGTGTGTTTTTTTTTTTTTATGAGGCATCTCTTTTTCAGAAAGACACCTTTTCTGCTTTGGTTTCCAGAAATCAAGAGCGACAACTTGGGGTCCTCTTGACGCCAAGCAATCTTTAACGAAAAAGGGGTCAGGAACACTTAGTGGTGACTTGTCACTTGTTGGGAGTTCAAGGCAGGTTTAATGCATTATTCAATGGCTGTTGTCATGGCATAGTAGGTTAAGTGGCCACTTGCCATGCTGGCGGCCGTTCTGAGTGCTGGTTCGAGCCTGAAGTGCTCCAGTTAAAATCAGGCACTAGTGCCCTGCTAATCCAATTAGGAAAGCAGTGGAGGGTGTGAAAGGGTTAATTGTCAAGGTGACAGTACTGCTGGAAGTCTGGAATGTCCGAAGACACTTGCATCCTGTTATAACTTTGCCTTTCAAAGACATTATTTTTTTTAACATTTTGAGACCCTTACCCTATGAGTCTGCTCAGATTAATAATTACACTCCCATGGTTAGTAACTACAGTGGAAGCAGCCAGCTTTATTTCCACTGCAAACCCATTAGATTCTAAAGCGGGTGCTACCATTCCCGTCCTGTGCTCTCAGAGATTGCCCATCTCAACACTGGGCATCAGATGACTGACAGGCCACGGTCTATCAGGAGCATCAGGAGTGCCACGTGGGGACGGGTGAGCAGGAGGGGATCCCAGAGCTTCTCACCCCCCCGCCCCTGCTCCTGTTTTTCTGCTCAAGCCTATAATCCCTTTGCTCTGTCCATTTCTTGTACAAGCTCCTGATTATCTCAAGCTCTTTGGCAACGACTGACACAAGAGCTGAGCACACTCCACGAAGTCCTTTGGAACCTCGGTGAAGTTCTTAATCCACATTGTGATGCCGACAGGTGCCCTCAGTGCGGGATCATCCAAGGTGTACCTTCGTACTCGGCTTTGATCCTCAGGGTTTCTTCTGGTCCTTTATGGGCAGACGTCACACGAAGCTCACAGGGCATTCCAAAACCTTCGCAAGCCTTCTTGATCTGTGTACAGTGCTCAAGATCAGAAGTTGAGCCCATCAGTATTACAACTCTGCTTACGCTTTGTGGTTTCAGAAGCAACTGGAAAAGAGAACCAGACAGAAAAAACAGGTTAAAGACAGCGGTCTTCCCAATCAAGACCTAAACTGCGGTCCGTCCGGAAGCAGGTGTTGTCACTGTTTGCAATGCTCATTTCCCACTAAATCACTAGTTCCAGTCCCACCTGCTTTTCTTTCAATCCATCTTCCTGCTGCTGTGCCGGGAGGGCAGTGCAGGATGTGCAAGCGCGAAGCTCTCACTACACACCTGGCTGTGGCAGTCACCTGGACAGGAGCCAAAAGAGCTCTGCCTCTATTACTCTGCCTTTCACATAAAGTAAGTTTTGTCCCCGCCAATAAATCATACTCTTAATCAGATAAATACTCAAACCTTTTCATTAATATTAAAAAAACTATAGCAAGCTGTTTCATCGTAAAGGTTTTAGGGTCTTCTGTTCAACAAAGGTTTTAGAGATAATGCTATTAATCTAACTAGTACGCTAGGAGCTCAAACTGCATTCCCATGTAACCAGTTATGAAAGGGGATTATAACTTTGGATAACCACAAGTCCCATTCAACTTGCATGGAATTACAGTAGTAACACATGAAAAATGAAAGCAATGCCTTGGATTTCTGTCCATCCTGAGGTAAAAGCCCTGGGAGAGGCCGCTAGGAAATGTGAGGTATCTCCTACTGGGGCAGGGACCCCTAGCTGTCAGGCTAAGGGTTAGAGGTGAGGATGGTCTCGCTGCACATTCCCTAAAGGTGTACCCACCTGCTAAGTCATGGCAACTACCCCCACCTTGGAAACAAGACTTCCTCAGAAGCAAACTCGACACAGGTTGGTGGCAAAGGCTCACCTCCACTCTCTCAGCAACCCACTCGAAGTTTTTCTTCACCATCTGCAGCCCTTCGGGAGTCACTTCTTTCAGGTCACGGTAAGACTAGAAAATTGCAAAGTTCAGGAAATTGTTATTATCTTCTGCTGCCTGGAGCAATCTGCTTTCCGAGTTGCAGGCAGGTATGATGAAGAGTCTGCACTAAGTGATGTCTCAGAAATGTTATCTTCATCTACAAAGCATTTCTAATTACTGACAGCCCAGCTGCAAACCAATTCTATGGTCATGTAAGATTACATGCTTTCTACACTAGCCTGAGAATTCTTAGGTGTGTAGGCTTGCCCCATTTTTGTTTCCCTCAATAAAGAACAGAAAAGGAGCCGGAAAAATACAGAAGATTTGCTCAGTGCTCTAGTTTTTACTTAGTCAAACAGAACTAATATTTTTCTTTTTTGTTATATGAGCCTATTAAGAAGACCAATTGAGATGGCGGTTATGTAAACTTCATGCTGCACCCCCCACTAGGAAGCAGCATACCTTCATTACAGTATCTCCTCTTCTTGCTCACGCTGAGTGTGCAAAGGGCAACCAGGCTGAGCGTCACATACCTGCTTGTCTTTCTGCAGCCTTCGATCCCCTAACGGCCAGAGTCTCCAGGAATCATTATCAATCACATCAGCAAGAACAATTTCTTTGGTAGTAACATCAACACCAAACTCAACCTAGAAACAGCAGACCACAAAGAAAAGTTACTAACAACTCCGCCGCTCGGTTACACGGCTCCCGTCCAAGCGTGCTGGCTTTCTCTGCACCTTCATATCCACCAGGGTACAATTCTGAGTCGACCAGGACTTCTCCAGGATTTCAAAAATAGCCTGTGTGGTGCGGTCCATGATGTCCACCTCAGTTTGACCTATGTCAAGTCCAGCAAAGCAGAACTTGGCAGCAATGATCTGTTCCCTAGACCACTGTGGGTCATTGTTGGCATCATCCTGGGAACGAGGGAGAGCAGCAGTTAGTGGAAAGTCAAAGACTAATGCCGTTCCCTTCGAAGCAGTAATTCCTCAGAAACCATTCACGTTCTTTAAAAACAGTATTCATAATATTCCTTAAATCATTCATTTTTGTTTACTTTCAGCAGCTACTTAAGTTTTTACACAAGCACCTTATTCTAAGTCATCAAGTATTTGAAAGAATTTTCCATCTCTTTATAAGCTCTTCATAATTTATATACGCTGAATTTTATTTTTCCTTACTAACTCTAATAGGGAAGCTGAATGTACGTCGGTGAGATCTTCCCATAATTATTTTCCACATCTTCACCGTCAGCTTTGATAAGTAGGTGTACAGAACAACAAGCCTCTGACACTGTCTGCTAATCCATGACACCTCAGAGGTGAAGAGCTCTCTCCATGTCTCTCCATGGGGGTGGCATGGGCCCAAGGACCTGGGCAACCCTCCACCACCTTCGCAGGCACGTTAGCAGGGAGATGGATCCCAGGCAGAGCAGCTGGGGCGGACTACAAGGGATGCCTGCATGGCAGGTGGCTTGCTGCACTGCAACAGCTCCTAACTGATGCTCTTCTTACACAGCCTGGTCTACAGAGAGAGGGTTTTCATAGGCATTTACTCTGAAAACTTTTCTATCACTAGTAGGAATAGACATTACTCATGCCAAGTTTGTGGAATGATATTTACTATCCTAAAAGTCTTAATAATTGCTTAAATTTGGGTGGTTTGCAACTATTACTTTGCTACTACAATTGTGAAGACACAGAAATAACCACCTTGAAAAACATTTCCACTTTAGGTGGGTTAAACCTGTACCCTTCCTCAACGCCAGGATTTCGTTTGAGAAAGGAGCCGGTGGCTATTCTCCTGCAGACCCACTCAATGGGAACCATCTCACAGCGCGGCGCGATGAAAGCCGTCTCCCCGTGCTGCCTGACGAAAGCAGTTTTGATACCTGCACATCAATAATAAACATTTTTTAAAAGGCTTTGAACTTCTCTTCATTTTTACAGATTTGTTTTGAAAGAGTTCCAGAAAGGTAAAGGATGAGAGGAATATTCCACCTGCGGTTCACTCCCTAAATGGCCACAAACCACCAGCGCTGCCCGGTGAAGCCAGGATCATCATACAGGTCTCTAAGATGGGTGGCCCTGGGATAGGACCACTTTCTGTAGCTTTTCCAGGCCATCAGCAGGGAGGGAGCTGGTTCGGAACTGGAGTAGCCCAGACATAAAGCTGTTACATGACATGTCATTGACCCACTATGCTACATTGCTGCCCCCTAAACATTTCATGTTACTACATGGCAAATTATAAAGTGAGCCAGAAGGTCCAGAGGCTACCATTTATGCCGTCCTTCCGCTGTAGAATATCCATCTTCACACAAAGCAAGTCATTACCCCATGTACAGCGACTTGACTGGCCTCAGTGCAATAGCGCTAAAGTCCTCACCTTAAATATGCCAAGATCCCATACGGGTGCCAATTGGTGTCCTGGCAGCTCCACTGCCCATCCAGCTCCCTACTTGAGGCCTGGGAAAGCAGTGTGAGCATGGCACAAAGCCTTGGGACCCTGCACTCACATTTGATACCCAGGACTTCTGGCTTCAAATCAGCTTAGCTCTGGCCGTTGTGGCCACGTGGGGAATTAATCAGCGGACAGAAGATCTTTCTCTCTGTAACTCTGACTTTCCAATAAAAAAGGGGAAAAAAAAAAAGGCTCTGTCTTCAGGACTGTAGTGTTGTATAGTGTAACACTACATGGGTGGCCTTGTAGAGCATGACTCCGTGGTACAAGCACAAATAGCCCCTCTCTCAATGCACGAGCAAGCAATCCTGAAAGTATCCAACACCAGCTGCTTGGGTCAGAAGCAAAAATCAAATAATCGTATTGTATTGCTCTTGTTCCTTGTCTAATTGGAAAGGTATTAGAAAACAGGGATAAAAAGTTTCCTTATGATGTTTCCAATGGAAAGTATTTTATATGGTGGCCTTGAAAAAGAATAATGTGTAATAGCTAAAACGTATCAAGATCCAAGAATTCTTCTCCCAGGTTTCTATCTAACAGAACTGAGAGCAGGACACCAAGAGATGGCTTGTACATTCACGTGCACAGCAGCATTGCTCCAGACAGGCAACATGGGAGCAGGCAGACATGAACAGGACGGACCCCAGAGCTACGCACACCACACTAGGGCATGTCCAGCTGTCAAAGGAATGAAGGCAATCACTGATACTTATGTTAGGAGTGGACCTTGAAAACACCACGCACAATCAGGAGCATGTCTTAATTCCACATGTGCGAGGTAGCTGGAAGAGGGAGAGGGAGGACCCAGGGTCTCAGGGCTAGAAGGGCAGGGGGAGCGGAAAGCCCTCATTTCATGTTGGAGTTTCTGAGTTGCTGTTCTGGACACATGTAACAGGATGACTGACACAGATGGCTGCGTGTCTGGAAGAGCAGATTACATCAAGGATACCTACCAACAATTTTAAAGCTTCAAGAGCCCGCTGTAGGGCAGGTGCAGTCTAACCATTTTGTTATATTTTTTTACTTTTATAATGTCACGTCTCAGCTTGAGCACATGGTACCACTATTTGCACAGAAATAGTATTCCCAATGATTTGTGTACGGTGAAGTCTGCAAGCTCTTGGTTCGATTTAAATTAGCTGCACTTGGGGCTGGCGTTGTGCTGTCACTGGCTAAGTCTCCACCTGTGGTACCAGTATCACATACGGGCACTAGTTCAAGCCCCGACTGCTCCACTTCAGATCCAGCAGCCTGCTACGGTCTGGGAAAGCGCCAAGGCCCAAGGACCTAGTTGGAAGACTTGCAAGAAGCTCCTGGCTTCAGATTGGCCCAGTTCTAGCCACTGCAGCCATCTGGACACTGAACCAGAGAATGGAAGACAGCCATTTCCCCTTCTCTCTTTGGAAAAAAAAAAAAAACCCTGACTTTACAACACACATCCAAATGTGAAACTAATCAAATGCCATCTCTCCATGAAAGAGATCAGTGCACAAGAAAAGGGGTGTGGGGGGCGGTGTGGAAGCCACTCCTCTACTTCCTGGAACATACAACTGGTGAGCACTTATTGACTCAAATGTCATTTCCTCATGAAAACCATCAAGGAGAGACGGTGCCAGAGTCCGCGCACAGGGAGGCCAGACAGCCACTCACCTGCTCCTCGCAACAGCTCAAAAATGCAACTGGTAGTTTTGTTTGAGATGGCAGCTTTTCCCTCCATGTGGTTCTTTCTGGCCGCATTTCCTGCTGTAATCTGGTCCTTGGACTGCAGGAGAACTTGTCCGGGACAGTCCAACAATTCATACACTTCTTTTGTTTTGCCCTCATAGAGTTTCTTACCGATGTTCAGAACTGTGGACATAAGACATGTTATCAGATTCCAGGAAGAAACTTCCTGAACATGAAGAGGAATGGATAATTTAATAAAAATGAAATCATCTCCAGAGAACCTCATAGGCTACAAAGTAGTCTTTCCCCAGACTTTTGCTTATTTCCATGGCAGGCAAAAATGGTTAAAAATCCAGCCAAGTGAACAGGCAAAGGAGGTGTCTCCATTCACTCCCATGTGGAAGCTCAGTCCTGTATCCTGCGGGCCTAGCTCTCCCCAGCCCCAGTGACACCGTTCCTGCACTAACAGTCGTAGGGAATTAAGGAGGCAAGCAGGAAGGACTCCAACTGGGATGCCGTGAGATCTTACCAGGAAGCAGGGCCTAATCATGAGAAAGAATATTCTAGAAGACATTGATAGGCGACAGAAATTCGAAGACCTCTAGACAGGCAATCACCTCATGCCCCCAGAGCATGACTCATTTTGGCCTCGGCACAGGCTAGTGCCAGGGAATTCCCGAGTCCCTGTTCCCAGGGGACCTGGGCCTGAGGAAGACAGACTAAACACGAGCTCATGGCATGTCAGTCTAACATGATAGACAGTGGGAGAACACATTGCTAGTGGTGCACCTAGCCCAGTTTAGCCAGCAGAGAAGGAAGTCTAGAAGGGTCTACTGCCAGGCTTTGTGGCCTAGCAGTTAAGACAGCCCCTTAGCAGCTCGGGGTCCCTGGGGGCCATTCCTAGCTCTAGCTTCCTACCAGGACAGAGCCTGGGTGGACCTGGGCTCCTGTTCTCAGCGTGGAAGACCTGGACACAGGTCGTTGCTTACAGCGGCTGGCACCTGGAGACTGCACTCTTGAAGCCACTGCAAGGGAATTTTCATGTCCCCCCAACTCCTTCGACAAGTCTGCCAGGCCTGACTGCATTCTTCCTTTCTTTTCCACTTCCCTCACTCATCCTTCAAGCCCTCTAGGCCAGGTTGATTGAGCCCTGGGACAGAAGCCATGGCCTGGAGCAGGGGGTCTGTCAGGTAATCCTTTGCCTGTGGTGTAGGAACCAGAACAAGTCCAGCCTGCTCCACGTCCCCTCCCTAAGCAGGGAGCTTGTGGCCTGGAAAAGCAGCAGAGGATGGCTCAAGGATGGGCTCTGCTCCCACGTGGGAGACCTGGAAGAAGCTCCTGGTTTCCAGCTCTGAATCAACCCTGCCCTGAACACCGTGGCCCTTTGGGAGAGGCTCTTAACAACTTTGACTTTCCAATCAAAACAAATGCGCGGTGTGCTAAAAGTGCCCAAAATGCTTAATTTTGTAAATCTGCCCAGGAGAAAATGATCCTGTTGAAGAATGAGTCGAAGAATTAGATCTGTCTGCAATTTTTAAAAGTATTTGATTAAAAATTTGCCGGCTTTTCGTCAGCTGGTTTAGTCCCCAGTGGCTGCAAGGCTGCAAGCACCGGGTCGGCTGCAGCTTGCCCCAGGCCGTTGGCAGGATGCTAGACCAGGATGCCAATGGGGCAGCGTCGCAGGAGGACGCTTTTCATGCTACATGCCATCCTGATCTAAACTTAACTATGTCTTCCTGTGTGTTAAAAGAACGTGCCTCAGCCCCATGGGTCTGGCGCCATTTGGACGCAGGTTCTAATCCCGGCAGCTCCATTCCCGGGAATGCATTCCTAGGAATGCGGATGGCGCCAGCATGGGGCCCTGCACCCACGTGGGAGAGCCAGAAGCAGCTGCTGACCAGCCCAGCTCCGGCCGAGGCAGCCACCTGGGGCGGAGAAGCAGCGGAAGGAATCTACTACTTATCTTTTGAATAAAAATAAACAGACTTTAACACGTGGCGGAAGGAATATGTGCAGGTTGTAGCAACACACACGGTAAGAACTATCTTACCCGAAGACAATAAACAAAAACAATAAAGCGAGGAAGGTTCTTTTAATTGCTTGCGGGCTGTGGAGCTCTGCAAAAGCCATCAACGGCCTTTACTGAAAAAGTAAGAAATCTAGTTAAAACTACACGAATGCTGGCCAGCTTTCCAAACGGCTCCACTACGAACCTGCAAAACCCAGACTTTGGAAAAGTCAGCATTAGATTTCCAAGCAATTGCTTTTGCAACAGCTTATTGACTTGCTAAGGCCGCGTGCCAGCTCCGCGCCATGGCAGCGAGGAGCCCGGGCTCCGGCCCTCGGGCCACGTGTCCACCCCAGCCCCGAGACGGCCGGCCCGGACGCCCCCCACTCACCCTCAGCCGTCGCCATCGTCCCGAGTGCAGCGAGAGCCGGGCTGCGAGGCGCTGTCGGCGGGGCTGGAGGCGGGAGCGCGGCTCGCGTTGAGCAGGCGGAGGGCGGCTCGGCGGAGCAGGCGGAGGGCGGCTCGGCGGAGCAGGCGGACGGCTGCCCGGCAGCGAGCGGATCCGATGACCGCGGGGCTCCGGGAGGGAGGGTCTTCTCTCACAGGCCTTCCCGCCGCGCAGGCGCAGCAGTGCGACCCTCTGAGACCTCAGCGCGGGCGCGAGCCAGTCACGGAGCGGAGCGTACCAAGTCGGCACAGCCCGGGGGGGAGGCACGTCCGCAGGGGCTCACCACCTGCACGTACTCTGCGAGGGAATGGACGCGAGCCTTGTTGCTCTCCGCCACGCAGTGTCCAGGACGGGAAAGTAACGGAGACGCCCACGTGCAGGAGCAAGAACTCTCCAGGAGCGTCCTGGGGGAGGAGCGGCTCCACCCCTCGGGCTGCCGGACTCCTCCCCTCGGGCGCGGAGCCTCGCTCTACGCGCGCTCTGGTTGGCGGGCTCTCGGGGGGCGGGGCCTGGCGTCTGGCCACGCCCACGCAGGGCAGCGCGCGCCGCCGCAGTAGCGAGCGGAATCTCTCGGCGGGGAGGAAGGCGCTTGTCGCTGGCGCGATCGTCCGAGGCGTTGCGCTCGAGGCTGCAAGCTGGTTGGTGGGCCGATCTGCGGCCGGAGCTGCAGCTTCCTCCACGTGCTTGCGGCGGCGACATGGAGCTGGAAGAGTCGGGCATCCGAGAGGAATGTGGCGTGTTCGGGTGCATCGCCTCGGGAGAGTGGCCCACGCAGCTGGATGTTCCGCATGTGATCACCCTGGGGCTCGTGGGGCTGCAGCACCGGTGAGCCTCGGGGGGAAGGCCGAGCCTCCGGGCCTCCGGGCGCGTGGTGCCGGCCCTGCACCTGCCGAGCCGCGCGCGGGGCCGGGCGGGGGGCACTCGGCTCCGAGGTCCTGCACCCACCCTTCCCAGTCCCTGGTGGCTTTCCGGGCGCTTTCCTCGCAGCCTCTGCACCCCTCCAGTGTCCACCCTTGGCTCATCCGCGACTCCCTGCGGGTTCGGACCTGTGACTGTGGGCTGGTGTCCGGGGGCGCCTGGCCCGGGTCCTCCAACCACCGCGAGCTTTTGTTTGCAAGGACACGGCCTTTGGGCTGATTGTGGGTTTGGGAGCTGCCAGGAATGTGTGTGTGTGTTGGGGGTTTCCCGGAATTCGGACTCGGGGTCAGTTGGAGCTACTGAATATACACGCCAACCAACAATGCGTCAAGCCAGAGATGAGGGGATCTGGGGGAGACCTTCCTCCAGGTAATGAAAGATCCTTTCAAAGGGCTCCCGAGTGTGTGTGTCGGACTGGCAGACCCCTCAGGGAGTGCAGCAGTAACTTTGCTGACCGGCTGCGCGTGGATGTAAGTATCCCGGTCTGACGGTGCCCTGAGAGCTGCCCAGCATTAGGGCAGCAGCTTCTGGAAGCTTGGCAGTCACAGCAGGATGGGGGTCCTGCCTCGCCCCATCTGCACTGGAGGCAGCCTGCTTGTTCCTGTCCCAAATACTCCCGTGTCATTCTCTCGCCTTGTATATTCCCAGTTTACTCACACCCCCCGGGAGAGTCCGAAAGAACCTCCAGTTGAATAACTCCCATCTTGGTTAGCTGTGAGATTAACCACAGTAGGGTTCTTGTTTCCAAAAAAAATTTTTTTTACAAGATTAGATACATAATGCATCGGTTGCTTTTGTTCCTTTTTAAGGTTTATTTGAAAGAGTTAGACATCCAGAGAGAGCGAACCATGTGTTCAAGTAGCTGCAGCAGCCAGGGCAGGGCAGGGCTGGGCTGGGCTGGGCTGGGCTGACGCTGCCAGCTTCTCACGGTCTCCAAGTGCATGGCAGGGGACCAGGCACTTGCCTCCTCTTCCACAGCGTTTGCCAGGCCATCAGCAGGGAGCTGGATGGGAAGTGGAGCAGCTGGGAGGGACAAGAACACCCCACGAATGCTGGCAGCTCTGCCCCCTGGCCACACCACCACCCCCATGCTTGTGCTTCCAGTTTAGATGGAATTCTGCTTGGGGAAGTATGTGGCCTGTGCCGTTCTGGTTGTTTTTGTTACCAAATTCCTTTTGATTCCTAGTCATGCATGCCTTCTTCCACAAAAGGATTATGAGGTTTGATAGCAGCAGGTAAAGGCAGGGCCATTGTTAGTGAGCCGTGTAGAATGGAGGCGAATGGAGGCCCGTGGGCGGCTGCTTTAGCCTGAAGGACTTCTCCGTGAGTTTTGGTCAGGACTCTGGTATTTCAGCTTATTCCCAGCTGCTGTGTAACAAGCTCGGAAGCTCCTGGGAACAGTTGCAGTGTTGGGCAGGGGCTGAACGTGAGCCGGTTCAGGGCATGGAGGAGGCGTTTCTTCTGTCCAGTCTGAAGTTTCCAGGAGCACAGGTCTCTCACAGCAGCAGATTCTGAGTGGAAGGCTGCCGTGTAGAAACAGAGCCGTGAGCGGCTGGCAAGCAGACAGGGAAGGGCACAGAGTTCCTCCTTGTTTTACGGTGGCATAGAGTGTGGCACTGTCGAACCTGGCAGGGTGGGTAAGCTGCCATGCCTAATATCCACTCCGTCTGGAGTGTTGGCCACGAGGTTTCTATCACTTCTACACTGTCTCTGGCTCTGTATTTTACTTTTGTCATGGTTATGATGTAATCTAAAAATTTAATCTTGCTGCGAGCAATATTTGAAAATTACAATTTGAATAGCCTACAAAAAGTTTATGGAAAGTGACTGATGTTGTGGGGCAATAACTTAAACTGTGCCTGCAACACGAGCTGTAATCCTAGCCAGTGCTACTAGGCCTTCAAAGCCGGGGAGGGTGGCCCCCTGAATGGGTGCCCTGGCACCCAGCTGAGAGAACCCCGTGGCGTCTCTGGCTTTCTGCTTAGCATTGCCCTCCCCTTTGCAGACATTTGGTGAGTGAACCAGGGGAGAGAGATGCCTCTGCCTTTCAAATAAAAGTCCTTGAAAACTAACAATGGTGAACATGGGTTTCAAAATTATTTGCACCAAAATATAACTATTCATCCTACCTTACCCAAACTTTTCGAACTGCCTGTGTGTTGTGTATTCCTTGCGAAGACAGAGTGGCAAAGCAGCGGAGCGGTGGATAGCTAGGCTAGTCGGCTCATCCAGAGGCCCTTGTTTTAGTAGCTGCTCTGCCTGTCCGCGCCTTCACTCCTCTGTTTGGCTGGGCGGTGGTAGAAAGGGTGAACTTGTTCTCGTAGCTGTAGGTTACATGTGGCTATGCCTTTGGCTGGGTTAGGAGTTGATCCCTACAACTGACAAGCATTTGATGTCTGCTGAAAGTTGGTGGGTTCCTGCCTACAGAAATAGCCCATAGCTTCCCTGGATGCTGTTCACTCTGTGTGGAAGAAGCTGGCTTTTAGAGCGCTCAGGTGTGTTCATAAGAGACTGAGACACTTGTCTCTGCAAAGACAGAATGCACTTGCAGTGGAAGGAGTCAAAAAGCCAGACTTCTGTGAGAGTCCTTTTTTTAAATTGGAAAGTCAGATATAAAGAGGAGGAGATAAAAAAAGATCTTCCCTCTGCTGGTTCACTCCCAAGTGACCACAGCAGCCAGAGCCGACTGATCTGAAGCCAGGAGCTTCTTCCGGGTCTCTCACGCAGGTGCAGGGTCCCACGGCCTTGGACCATCCTCCACTGCTTTCCCAGGTACAGACAGGGAGCTGGATGGGAAGTGGAGCAGCTTAACGGGGCTGTGAACCAATCACTTTGCATCATCGTCCTCCCACACACAGCTCTTGAATGAGGTGTTTAGTCTGCTTTATCAAGGACATCATTAAACACTCTTATCAGGAAAATGCAGCACTTTTTTTTTACAATGTAGTAGAACTTTGCATATTTTAGATTCTTACTAACATGATGTGCTTTTCTCTCACTGCTTAAAATTCTTTGGCTTTTGGTATACTAAAAAGATAAAGCATGGAAAAAGCCATTATAGCATCTTTAGCTTTCCCGCTTCTCACAGACTGAAGTCAACTGGTTGAGATTGAGAAAGAAACTGAAGCAATCAACTTAAACTAGATATGCAATTTTCTGATTTTACAGTCATTTAAACATCAAATAGAAGTAAACTTTTTGCTCAGCTACAGTGCAGAGTAGGATTTTTTGTTGTTGTAGTCAGTTCCATAGTTACCATGTTATCGATTTGGCAGCTTCAAGAATTGGTCTTGAAATGTAGTTGGCTTTAAAAAAATTTTTCAGTTTTCTAGGAGGATTGCCATTTTTCTTCTGTCATCTTCTATATTTGTGCTTCAAGTTCTTATACTTATGGGTCAGTTTCCAATTTCTGTCTATTCCAAATTCTGTTCGTCTTCTGGCAGCTTCCTTGATTGTTTTTTTCTGTTTATTTCTGGTGGATGTTTGAAACATTTGCTTGAGTTGTTCATTAGACGGTGTGTGCCCAAGGCCCTGACCTCGTGGTCACGGCAATGTCTCCCAGCCCCTGTGGCTCGCTCACTGTTCTCTGAATGCTGGAGACCTGGCATTGCTTGCAAATCTACAAGATTGACAGGGCTTGCCTTTATATATAGTTAGTGTTCCATTTTTATTTACTTATCAAAAATTTACTTATTTTTATTGGAAAGGCTGATCTACAGAGCATGATGGCTCAGTGGCTGAATCCTTGCCCTGAACATGCCAAGATCCCAGCTGGGCATGGTTGGGGTCCTGACTGCTCTACTCTCATCCAGCTCCCTGTTTGTGTCCTGGGAAAGCAAGGCCTTCTGACCCTGCACCTGCGTGGGAGACCTGCACGAAGCTCTTGGCTCTTGGCTTTGCATCAGCTCAGCTCCTGCTATTTCGGTCACTTAGGGAGTGAACCAGGCAACAGAGGATCTTTCTGTCTCTCCTCTCTATAAATCTCTTTCCAATAAAAATAAATAGATGTTTCAGGAAAAAAATGTTTTAAAACAAAGTTTTGGTAAATCTTATATTTAAACATCATTTATTGACACACCTGATTTGGCATATGGCACTGAGAATTGCAGTAATTTCAATGTGAAAGTTAAAATTTTTTTTTCATCTGTGTATATTCCAGCATATTCTAGAAGCTGTCAGGTGGGTCATAGGATAATGTGGCTACTTTTTGTCTTTACTGCATTTCTAATATATGTATTTTTTGAGACGGGAAGTGAGCTCTTGACAACTGAGTCAGTCTCCAGATGCCCACAGTGGCCTCTGCAGGAACCAAAGCCAGGAACCAGGAGTTTAACCCAGGTCTCCCCTGAAGTCACAGGAACCTGTGGACTTGACTCATCACCACAGGCTGTTTCCCAGGATTCCCGTTAGCAGGAAACTGGAGCTGGGAGCTGGAGGTAGGATGGGACCTAGGTACCGTGACATGGAAATGTGCATCCGTCCACGCAGGCCCAGGACCACCCTGGACACCGACAGTCACAGTGGACCCTACTACCAAGTAGGAACATGCCTTCCTCCCCGTCCTCTTCCAACTCGGGTACGCTTGCAGCAGCACCTGGACGATCACCCCTCTATAGTTAAGTGGCATTGGTTAGACAATGAATGCCCAGATGACATTCTGCAGGCAGACCTTGCCCCGACCCAGTGATAGTTTTGTGGTGCTGTGTCTCCCGGTCTCTTCTGGGGCACAACTCGGTCATATTTTCCTCCGCTGGAAACCAAACAGCCTTGCCTTTTGAATTTGCTGTTTACAAAACTCTTACCTTCCTTTGAAGGTTGTGCTGAAAAATCCTTCGTTCTGAATTCCTTCTGTAACCTTGAGACCCAGAACATTTGCTGTATTGAACCCATTTTTGAAATGGCCTTGGAGGACTTGGCCCCCGCAGTGTATCAGCGTGCTAGATGTGCGTGTGTGCTGGCCTCTGCTAGACCCAATCTGGTCATACCCTTCATTGTTACATTTTTTTGTTACATTTTCTGACAGAGAACTATTTTGTTCTCTTTTGGTCCCCATTGTAATCAAGAGTGGTCTTTATTCAGATTCATACAAAGAAATGAAAGGGTGAGATTTAGCGCTGTGAGCTGTTTTCACATTGGATGGTCTGGGTTCATTTGGAAGAGTTTGACTAGCTTGGGTAAGACCATCAGCCAGGTTGGAAAATATGTGAAGGAACTGGGAGTGCTGAGCCCGCACATTCTGCCGTACCCCAGGCTGTGCATAGGACGCTCACAGTCAGTTGGCATCACTTGGTAGAGCTTGGTGACTTGGACCAAACACCACTGCATGTGTCTGTGTTGGAGTTCTGAGTTGAAGATCACCCCTCTGTGATAGCATGAATCTTAAAAGATCATGATATATGGGGAGGGTGGGAAATTGAGTGGGCCTTCTCCCTTAACACTCCCCTTTATTTTTGTTTTGTTGTTTTTCTTGTTTTTATTTATTTATTTAGACAATCTTTACATAGTTAATTAGGGTAAAAAGGTTCAAGGGCTACTGGAAAGTGGATAAGACTAGTATTTTTCCATATTGTTTCCTTCATGTTTAAAGGGGGGTATTAAGGGAGAAGGCCCACCCAACTTCCCACCCTAACACTCCCCTTTAAACATGAAGGAAACAATATGGAAATAATAATCTTACCCATTTTCCTATAGCCCTTGAACCTTTTTACCCGTTAACTATGTAAAGATTGTCAAAATATAATAATTTTTTTAAAAGTTACTGAAAAAAAAGATCATGATATATAACTAAGCATACATATGTTTATATATTTTAAAATGTATTTTTAGATTTTATTTATTTATTTATTGCAAAGGAAGATATACAGAGAGAAGCAGATATAAAGCTCGTCTGTTTGCTGGTTCACTCTCCAAGTGTCTGCAATGGCCAGAACTGAGCTGATCTGAAGCCAGGAGCCAGGAACTTCTCTGTCTCCCATGTAGGTGCAGGGTCCCAAGGCTTTGGGCCATCCTCCACTGCTTTCCCAGGCCACAGGCAGGGAACTGGATGGGAAGTGGAACAACTGGGATACAAATCAGTGCCCGTATGGGATCCCAGCGGATTGAAGGCGAGGATTTAGCTACTAGATTATTATGCCGGGCTTAGTACATAACTAAATATTTTGAGCAAGTGAAATTAACTGTGATTATTGTAAAAATCAGCACTTGTTTATGTTAACAGATCAGTGGGGTAAAATTCAGCATGTGAGTGTGTGCAGTGGTGGGTGGGGGGACTGTGTAAAGGAGTGCACAAGGAGACAGAGATGAAATTTATTTTCTAGCAGTGTGGACAGCTCAGATGACCACCGAAAGCAGGGACATGTGAGCAGCATGGCATTAGGGAGACTCTGAAAAGGGATCCTGTTGGCACGAGCAGAGCAGGCCGCCTGCACCTGATTCAGGGCGGCTACCGTGGGCATGTTGGAAGCTCCGATGTTTGTGCTGCTCTGTGTTCACAGATGCCCTGAATGCCCCTGCTCTGTGTATGTTCACAAGTGCCCCTGGATGCCCCTGCCATGTTGGTTTTGCTGTTTGCAAATATACCTTAGTGCATGGTCCATGGGTAAGCAAGAGCAAACATTCCCGTTTACTGGAACAAAACTGAGTACGTAGCTTCACAGATGGTTGAGCCTAGACTTTTGAAGAAAAGAAATCCTTTGTCCATCTGTGGAAAAGATAAATTTGAAAACTGTTATATTGTAAGAGATCAAAAGAGAAAGACCTGAGACTTTGGCACACCTGTGTGCAGCCACTGAGTAGGTCCGAACCAGCCCTCAGCAGTGCTGCCTGCCAGGGAGACCTCCCATCCCCACAGAGGGAGATAAGGTGAAGGCAGGTTGGATATTGATGCCTGTGAGACGTGATAAAGGATAAAGCGATGAATCCTGCACTGGACCTCTCCCCACCCAGAAAGCTGCTCTAGGCCACAGCTTGCACTGGCCTAACTGCTTTAGCCATGCACCACTGAGCTCGAGTCTGCAACCGCATGGTGGGGCCCCTCACTGTGAGCCCCAGCCTAAGCTAACTGGGAGCCTTGCCAGAGTTCATGTAACAGACACTGCGAACATTGGGAACATTGGACGTTGCAAAGGTGGTTGGCACTGCCCGGAGCAGTATACCAGATGTATTTAGACTGACACAGCTCCTTACAGGTTTGCTAAAGCACTACCTGCAGTACGAACTAGAAAACGCCTTCATGGCCAGAAAGTTGTCCATACGTCTATACATCATTTAGGAGCCTATGTATGAGACTTTTTTTTTAAGATTTATTTATTTTTATTGGAAAGGTGGATATACAGGAGAGGCAGTGAGGAAGATCTTCCGTCTGATGGTTCACTCCCCAAGTGGCCACAACAGCTGGAGCTGAGCCAATCCGAAGCCAGGAGCCAGGAGCTTCCTCCGGGTCTCCCACATGAGTGCAGGGTCCTAAGGCTTTGGGCTGCCCTCCACTGCTTTCTCAGGGCACAAGCAGGGAGCTGGATGGGAAGTGGGGCCTCCAGTATTAGAACTGGCGCCAGTATGGGATCCCAGCGCTGTCAAGGCGAGGACTTTAACTGCTATGCTATCACGCCAGGCCTGAGACTTTTTTTTTTAACATTTGTAGTTAGTATGTTTTCTGAAAGTTTAGCATTTAGTTCTTCCATCTGGGTTTTTGCTAGATTCGAAAGTCACTGTTTCCTGTGACTGAGGAGCAATAATTTTTCTAATAATTGTCAGCATTATGGGCAAAAGTGATGAAATAGTTCGTGTTTAAAGAACATTATTTTGAGGTATAAAATTGGAATAATGAATGAGAGGACATTCTAATGAGAATCAGCTGTCATTTGAGATGTCCACATTGCTAGATGTGTCCTCTTGATAGTAATTATAAAGCTTACATGTTCCCTGCTGGCCGTCTTAACACCAGTTTAGTTAATATGGGCTTAGCAAAATTTTGTAGTTTGGAAAAAGTAGTCTTTAGATTTATTTATTTTTATTGGAAAGTCAGGTATACAGAGAGGAAGAGAGATAGAGAGGAAGGTCTCCTGCCCTGATGGTTTACTCCCCAAGCGGCCACAATAGCTGGAGCTGAGCCAATCCGAAGCCAGAAACCAGGAACTTCTTCCTGGTCTTCCATGCGCAGGTGCTGGATCCCAAGGCTTTGGGCTGTCCTCTACTGCTTTCCCAGGCCATAAGCAGGGAGCTGGATGGGAAGCAGGGCTGCCGGGATTAGAATCAGCTCCTATGGGATCCCAGCATGTGCAAGGTGAGGACTTTAGCCGCTGGGCTATCACTACAGGCCTCAACAAGTAAGTAGTCTTAAGCTAATCTAAGGAGCACAGTGTAGTTTTTAATTTGAGGTTTTTAAACTGAAGGTCAGTAATTCCTTGTTAATATAAGGATATTAAAGGGATCAGGAAAATGCAATTTAAAGATAAATTTATTTTGATACATGAAAGCCTTTAAAATCCATTCAGACTTAGGATATATTTTACTACTGCAAAACTTCTAGAGTGCTTGGTTAGCCTGCCAGTTAAGTGTCTTGGTCCATTTCCCAGTGCCAGCTCCCAATTCCAGCGTCCTGCCAGTGCAGACCCTGAGAGTCAGTGGGGATGGCAATTGAATCTGCTGCCCCTGGGGTTGCCCAACTTCCTGTGGGCATTACAGGCATGAACCAGATGATGTGATGAGTGCAGTCTCTCTCCCTTCCCCCTGGCTCGAGTAAATAGGCACTTAAAGCGAACAGACGATACCATGGTCTACTCAAGTGTGCCGCACTGCACCTCTGAGTCAAAACAGGTCAGCCTGTGCACTTAGCTCTACCAGAAAGGAACGGCTTGCAAAGATACCAAGACATTGTGTTGTTCAGCTGGTACTGGCCACGAGTTAAGTTACTTTTGTTTTTCTCTTCTTTGTTTAAGATGGATAAGTAATTTAAATGGTCAGACATTTCCTCCATGGCAAAATCCTTTCTCCTCTGGTAACTTCCTGACTCTCTTTACCAGCTCTTGTCGTTGCTTCAAAGCAGAAGTTACTCTAAGATCTACTTAAGGGCCTGGCATGGTAGCCTAGTGGCTAAAGTCCTAGCCTTGCATGCACCAGGATCCCATTTAGGCACCGGTTCCTGACCCAGCTGCTCCACTTCCCTTCTAGCTCCCTGCTTGTCACCTGGGAAAGCAGTTGAGGACAGCTCAAAGGCTTGGGACCCGGCACCCACATGGGAGTCCTGGAAGGAATTCCTTGCTCCTGGCTTTGGATCGATTCAGCTCTGGTGACTGCAGCCACTGGGGGAGGGAATCAGTGAATGGAAGATCTTCCTCTCTGTTTCTCCTTCTCTCTGTAACATCTGCATTTCCAATAAAAGTAAATAAATAAAAATTTTTTTAAGATAAAAAAAATGATTTACTTAAGGCAGGGAGGCTGGGCCAGACAAATCTTGTACCTGGCAGTTCACTTCCTGTATGTCACAACAGCTGGCATTGGACCAGGCCAAAGCACCATCCAGGTGTCACAGGGACCCGCAGGGACCCTCAGATCTCACAGGGACTCTTGAACCGACACCACTGCCTCCCAGCGTGCACATTGGCAGGAAGCTGGATTGAAAGCAGAGGTGGGATTCATTCATAAGCACTCTGACACGAATGTCTAGCATGACTACTGGTCCCACAACACATGCCCCAGTAAACTTTAGACATGAATATGTAGTTAATCCAATTCTCCAAAATGAGCCTTTTCTTGGGAGCGGCCTCAGCATTCCGTGATTAACTTCTTTCATATTGTATTAATCATGCGTTTTTAAGCAATTGTTTATTAGAATCAGCTAATCTTTCTTCCTGAAGCCTCCGTGTTAATCTCTTCAGCCGTGTGTTTGTCTGAGTGCAACACCCATGCTCTCCTTCCAGCACCCATTGTGCGTGAGGAAACAGCAGGTGCCGCGCTGGCTCCATCCTGCTAGACCAGGCTCGTGAGTTCTGAGTTCCAACTGCTTATCCTGAATCCAGGCCCTAAGCAGCCTACTTGGGTTTTTATTTGCATAAGGAAGAAAGGCTTGTAGTATTCACTTAAGAAAGGAAAGACTTTGAGAGCATTAGTTTCATAGCTAGGGCGTCAGAATAAACAATAGTTATAAAGTTTCCTCAGTAAAATATATAAAGTCTTAAAGCTTTATTTACTTATTTATCTGCACTATATTTAAAGGGTAGAGAGACGGAGACAAAAAAAAAATCTTCCATCCACTTGTTTACTCCCCATATGCCTTGCAACAGGTGGGGCTGGGCCAGGCAGAAGCCAGGCTCTTTTAACTCTTAAGAACAAGGCATTGCCCTCTGAAACCTGAGAAGCACAGATTCTCTCCGGTCTAATCAGCCAGGGAAAGCAGTTTGCCAAAAGTATGAAGGATTCAGACTGGCGTTTGAGCTAGCTGGTAAGATGTCCGCATCCAAAATGGAGCACCTTAAACTGTTAGCTGAACTTGAGTGCTCATCCTAGTTTCAGATTAAAAAATTAACTTACTCTCCAGCTTGAACCGGGCCATCTTTCTGCATTATTTTGGCCCACTATCATATACCTAATTGTATTGATCTAAAAAGATAAACAGTGTTTTTTAGCATATATGATCAAGTAACTCCATGTGTTTTATGTAACTGCTAGTAAAGATGCCAGAAATGCATCTAAGTTATGTCTGAATGGACTAAGGGATGTATCATTCTTTCAAAAGGTTTGCTCATTTCATTGAAAAGGCAGAATTAAACAGGAGAAGAAATGAAGCGACAGATCTTCCATCTGCAGGTTCACTCTCCAAATGGCCTCCAACGGCCCTGGGCTGGGCCAGGGGCTTCATTCAGGTCTCTCTGTGCCTGCAGGAGCCCAAACACTCCAGCTGAGTTCCAGGAGCTTCCCAGCAGCGTGAATTGTCAAGCCAGTGGGTCAAGTGCCTGGCTGCTTGCTTTGACTTGGCCCAACCACAGACATTTTGGCCATTTGTACACTGAACTGGAAAGCAGAAGATTCTGTGTCTTCCTGTCTCTCTGTAACTCTGCCTTTCAAATAAATAATACATCAATTTTTTTTAAATTTAAGATTTATTTATTAATTTTAGAAAATCAGATTTACAAAGATAAGGAGAGACAAAGATCTTCACTCTCCAAGTGACTTCAACAGGCAGAGCTGAGCCAAATCGAGCCAGGAGCCAGGAACTTCTTCCTCCAGGTCTCCCAAAACGGGTGCAGGGTCCCAAGGCTTTAGGCTGTCCTCCACTGCTTTCCCAGGCCACAAGCAGGGAGCTGGATGGGAAGTGGGTCAGCTGGGACAGGAACCGGTTCTGGTATAGGATCCTGGCACATGCAAGGTGAGGGTTTAACTCTAGGCCATCGCGCGGGGCCCAAAGAACAAGTCTTTTCCAGAGACAAGACTTTGTGGGGAGGATCTCCTTACTGCCATTGATTTTGTTGTTAGTTTTGTTTTGGTTTGAATTCCCGTGTGGCTGGGAATTGTCCTGGATTCCACAGTGAACAACTCTACATACGTAGTGTTGGGATCATTTTTCCTTTTCTTTCCACTCTTGGGAAATTTCAGAATTTCATCCATGTTTCCAAAACACAGCATGACACACAGTTGACACCAGCCGTTCATGCCATTTCAATATGCTTTTAAACAGATATAATAGGCACTTAATCCTTTTTTTAAAATAGCATATCAAGTTAGCTCTGTTTATCGTGTAGCCCCTGAATTCCTGTAATCCTACGGTTTGTACGCGATGAAACAGGAGATAAGACAAAGGCTGCTGTTTTCTTTAACTTTCCGTGGTCCCTGGGCTGCCCTGGGTCACAGGGCTGCCAGCTCCCTGCTGCCTGATACATCATTAGACCTTGTGGTCTTAGAGCTGGCCCCAGGGTTGGGGGCCCATTTAACTGTTCTGGATCATACTCAAGATTTTTATGCTTTGCCTGGCTGCTGGTTCCAATCTGTAATCCTAAGGATCTCAGCCTTTTAGCAGTGTAAACATTCCTTTATTTTTTGGTGTTCCATAAAATAGTTTTTGTATGTTTTTCGCCCTTGCCCAGGTGCTCACGAAATTTTCTCTTTCCAATGATTTCCTGCTGCACTCTCCAAGTTGAAAGTGTTAGTGGACAGGTGTCACCTGGGACAGATGTCAGCCTCCAGCGGGAGATGCTGTGTGGACAGCTTTGTAAAGTAGTGGGAAAGTCCAGTACGTGGGGGGAAAAAACCTGCCTCCCGAGAAGCAGATCCTGGGGCTTTTATAGCCAGGGTCGGGATGCGTCCAGGTTGTAGAACAGGACGACGAGGAGGGCCCAGCTTGCTCTACCTGCATCCGTCTCCCAGACCAAAGCTGGTTTTCTGCAGCTGCCTCTCTTTATGGTGGTCGGGTCCCATCTGAGTTCAGTGTTGCCAGATAAGCCTCTGACAGACAAGCTCTGACTCCAGCTGTCTTCACAGCCTCCTTTGTTGGCCTCATGATGTAGCTTTTTGGAACATTCTGTGCAAAAGCAGCTCAAAGCAGTTCAGTGTCTGCCCTGCTCTGCCCGCTACTGCCTGCATCCTACCCTCTCAGTTCCGTCACTGGCATTCTTGAGGGCTAAGGGAGGAGGAGTAGCCTCCCTGCTGGCATCCCCAGCTCCAGTTCAAGATCAGTCTTAACACTTGAGGGGGAGCCCCTAGAGGCCTTTGGAACGTAGCAGAGTACTCAGAAAGATATGTGTTTTATAACGTGTTGAGTTTTGTTGCTGCTGCTGCTGGTGATGGTTTGTGTTGAAGGGCAGTGTTTGATCTGACACCTGCTCAGAGGGGTGTCAGGGAAGGCTCAGGAGCCGTCTTTGGGTACAGTAAGGCCAGAGTCAGGTTTTGTAGTTTAGGACAGCAGTGTCTGGTCAGTTGGGCCGTGTTTGGTCCTGTGCCAATGGGGCTCAGCTGGTCCTGAAGGAGTTTTAGTGGACTAGGTCCCTGGTCCTACGGGTGAAGCTTTACCCCATCACCTTTGCGTATTGGCTGAGAGCACTTGCTGGTTGCCCTTGGATAGCTATGGTTTTGGGTTTTCTTCAGCCATGGATTCACTCTCCAATTGCCTGCAATAGCTAGGGCTGAGCAAGGCTGAATCTGCAGGCTTGTCACTTCATCTGGGCCACCTAGGATGCATAGCAGTAAGCAGCTGGCTCTGAAGCAGAGGTGAGGCTTAAACCCACGCACTCCGATGTGGGATATGGGGCTCGCTAGCAGTGCACAGTGTGTACCCCGATGGCACATGTGCTCTCCAGCCTTTCTCACCTTCAGTAACTGTTGGACATTTATTGGTAAAGCAGTCGCTTTGGGAATCTTTGAGTCAGCAAGTAGGCACCAAGCAATACTCTGTGCCACGTGGAGGAGGGAGAGCTTCTGTTCCCTAAAAGCAAGCAGGCAGTGACGGAACTGCTGCTGGCATGCAGTGTCGTCAGCACCCTGACGCTGCGACCTAGGCGAGAGAATCCTGCCTGGTTGCCAGTTTAGCGGGTGCCAGGGTCCATCACCTGGTACATCAGCCTTGTCGGGGGAGGTGGCGCTCAGGAGGAGAGCTTCATTTGCTTGTAGTAAGTACTGGAGACAGTGGGAAAGTACAACTCTAAAAGAAACTCCTGCCTGAGGAGCCATTTGCTAAGGACTTTTTCTTTTCTTTTTTTTTTTTTTTTTAAGATTTATTTTATTATTGGAAAGGCAGATACACAGAGAGGATGAGAGAGTGGAAGATCTTCTGTCTGATGGTTCATTCCCCAAGCAGCTGCAACGGCTGGAGCTGAGCTGATCCAAACAAAGCTAGGAGCCAGGATCTTCTTCTGGGTCTCCCACGCAGGTGCAGGGTCCCAAGGCTTTGGGCAGTCCTCACTGCTTTCCCGGGCCACAGGCAGGGTGCTGGATGGGAAGTGGGGCTGCTGGGATTAGAACTGGCGCCCATATGGGATCCCAGTGCGTGCAAGGCAAGGACCTTAACCACTACGCTCTCGTGGCGGGCCCTGCTAATGACTTTTATAGCAGGAATGAGGGCAGAGTCCAGGTTGGGGTTGGGGGTTGGGCAGAGGGTCCTTCCTGCCCCAGCACCTGCCATCCTCCTGCAGTGTTTGCACAAACAAGCAGATCAGATTCCAGCTGCTTCCTTGCAGCATCAGCCACTCCTGGCTTGTGTCCATTGTCTCAGAATGTGCTTCCAGAGCGTGCAGACAAGCACAAGGGAATGTGCACTCAGGAGCCACTTCGGTTCCTCACCTCTAGCCCAGTGCCCCCCTTGTTTGAGGACTTCTCACTCCTGCTTACAAAAGTGAGCTGGAAATGATACACTCTTTTCTAGCCAAGGCTCCCGTTCCTAGGGAACCACAAGACTGCTTGTTAGTCGGCTCCAAAGACTTGAAAACAGGGCTTAATTTAACTGGTCCAAACTGCCTGAGGGAGTGACTTGAAAAACTGCCAAATATGCAGGATTTGGGACTAGGGAAAGCTGGCCCTAAATGAGTGCTAACCTTATTCATTTAAGCTTTAAGGAACTATTATTATTGTTGTTGTTGTTGTTATTATTATATTTTTACTTAAGGCTGGCAGCTTTTCTGTTTTAAAAAATGCTTTAGCAATTACATTATGTAATTTCTGAGAAAGATTCTTTTTTTTAACTAACTCTGTGTGAACTGTCATTCAGTAAACATACATACGAAAGACTTACTCCCCATGCCCACCCCGATCTGTACACTCTCTGAAACAGAAACCTTTCACTAGAAGTCTAGAGTATGCAAAGCACTGCTTAGAACCAGATTAAACACTGCTGGCAGCTAGAGCCTCCATTCCATCTACTGAGTTATACTCTGAAGTGGGGCCAGTTGTCTTAAAAACTGTTATTCTACTACTCATTTTAGCTGTGAATCGTCTCAAAACATTCCTGCAGGCCATGAGGACCAGGCGTGGACAGGGTGCCCAGTCAGCAGGAAGCTTTTAGAGACCAAAAGTGGTGTTTGTCAAAATTTGGAAGACATAGAGTTGAAAAAACTTATGAACTCTAGTACCTAACCACAATTAAACACTTTGTTTTCTGTTATATACAAAAAAAAAAAAAAAGAAGAAGAAGAAATGAAAAGCCATAACCTCAACATCAGCTTCATCATGTTCAAGATGCTTAAATTTATTTATTTATTCCTCATTTGAAAGGCAGAGAGACAGAGAACTCCCACTGGCTGCTTCACTCTCTAAACTTTGGAAAAAGTCAGTGCTTTCTTTACATTGTTAAAGATAAATAGGTGCCCCTTAGAGATGTTTTTAAGATTAGGAGGCCATAGGGCTCGGCGTGAAAGTGTAGTGGTTAAGGTCCTTGCCTTGGACACGCCAGGATCCCATAAGGGTGCTGGTTCTAATCCCGGCAGTGCCGCTTGCCATCCAGCTCCCTGCTTGTGGCCTGGGAAAGCAGTTGAGGATGGCCCAAAGCCTTGGGACCCTGCACCCGTATGGGAGACCCAGAAGAAGTTCCTGGCTCCTGGCTTCGGATCAGCTCAGCTCCAGCCTTTGTGGTCGCTTGGGGAATGAACCATCAGACGGAAGATCTTCCTCTCTGTCTCTCCTCTCTGTATATCCGACTTTCCAATTAAAAATAAATAAATAAACCTTTAAAAAAATAGGAGGGCAGAAAGAAATCAGAAGGAACACAAGCAGGGCTATAACATAATTTCTCATGGAGACTTGTAAAACTGCCCTTGTGGCTAGAAGAACGAACAGGTGCACTGTGGCAATAGAGTTTATCAGAGGAGGCTTTCTTGGGTATTTTCCTGTTAATGTTTTAGCTTTCTGAAAACACTCCTCATCAGCAGATGTTACCATTCTTTGTCTCTGCCCCCCAGAAAGTCAACAGGCAGAAATCCTTGGGGTGTCCCTGCAGGACAGCCGCGGTGACCTTTGCTTTTGCTTCAGCTGGACAGACCCTTCTGTGTTTGCTTTCGTTGCCGTTGGTTTGATCTTGCGTTGCCTTCAGGATTAAGCTGGTAAAGCCACAGGTAATCCACTGCAGCTCCTGGGAGGAAGGCTGCGGGAGGATCCTGGTCCTGCTTCCTGAAGACCTCCCCAAAGGCTCAGCTTGTCTGCAGCTAATTTCAGCAGTCATCCTGGCACTTTGAAGTAAAATGTTTAGTTTGTTTATTTTCACAAGTTGTTCTTGCCCCAGAAGGTCACCCTGGTCAAGAATCATCGTTAGTCTCCACTAAGACTAATGTCCGTGGACCCAAGAGGGGACTTAGAAACAGGGTCCTCACCCCGTGGGCTCCGTGTCCAAGTTGTGCCTGAGAGCCTCCCTGGCGAGGAACTATCAGTTGGCCTTGCGCAAGCAAGCCGGTCTCCAGGGACCTGAGGTGGAGAAGGGAGGGCTGAATGCACTGCGGCCCCTAGCGGGGTGTGGGTAGGATCCCCGAGGAGCTGCTGCTGCCTGGAGCAGTGGGCGAGCAGGACAGCCAGAAAGCTGAGCACTGCTGCTGTGAGGACTGGCCCCCGCTCCATGTGGACCCAAGGTAGCTTGCCGCTGGCCAAGGCCTTTTCCTTCACCAATGAGTTCTCTTTTGCCGGGGGTTTTCACTGGAGACTTAGTGCTAAGGACCCTGGTAGGCACAGTTGTCACCACTGTTCAATTCAGTCATTTCTGTCAATTGAATGTTCACACACACACTCTCTCTCTCTCTCCATCCACTGGTTCATTCCGCAGCTGGCTGTGGGACTTGGAGCTAGGAACTCCATCCTGGTTTCCCGCCATGGGTAACAGGATGGCAGATCATGTCATTGTAAGTTACTGAGAGTTCATTGTGATGCAAAAGGATTTCTGAAACTCAGTCACATTTTTAATGGGTTTCCAGTAGCGTTCTGAAGATCTCCAGTTCATCTACATTTTCCTCCTGCTGCAGCCTTATGTAAAGATGCCAAGAGATGGCCCAGGTGCTTTCCCTGAGCTCCTGTGCTAGCCAGGATAAAGGTCTGGTCCTGTGTCAGGCTCGCTCAGTCATGACAGCATGGTGCATTCTAAGCAACCTAGCTTGTTCTTTGGGAAGCATGGGACCAAACGCCTGTAACAGCAGGCCCAAGTGGAGTCAGAAGTGGATCCCAACACTCCAGTGTGAGGTTCACACATCCCAGCAACTGGCATTTTACATGCTAGGTCAAACAAGTGCCCCATGAGTGTTTTATGGTTGACATTTGGGGGGAAGAAAACACGAGTTGCAACTTGGAGTTGCACTGGCCATATATAAACGAACAAGGGAATAGAAGTGGCACAATCCTGGGAGAACAGTGCATGATAGCTGTCAGATACCATGGTGGGGCAGACATTAAAAGCAGCACACTTCTGGAGTCTGTTTTTCAGTTCCTGTCTTTCCTCTTTGCTGTCTGTGTGATGTTGGGCAGCGTCCCCCCTCTTCCTTCAAGGTGCTGTGTGTAAATGGGAAGTGGTTCATGCATGTCAAATGCCTTGGACGGTGCCTGCGTGTTCGCTGGCGTTAGATGCAGCACCATCTTGTAACAGTGCCAGCTTCCCTCAAGACTCACTCACAGTATTAGAGGTGGTGCTGATGTGGTTGCATTTGCTGTGTCCCTGGGCGCTTGTTAGCAAGGTTTTCAAGAAGTTATCCCTTGGGCGGATCTAGCAGGCTGTTCCTTTTTGTGTTTACAGAGGCCAGGAGAGCGCTGGCATCGTGACCAGTGATGGTAGTTCAGTGCCAACATTCAAAACACATAAGGTAAGTTTAGGTGTTACAAGCCATTGGTGATACAGATATGACAGCCTATGATCGCTGGTGAACTGGCAGGTTGGATCTGATGAGGTAGTAAGTATTGGATAGTTTTCTCCTAGATGTAACACTCAGGTTGTTTGTCCTAATGTGTTTCACGTTGTAATTGCTCATTCACATGCTTTTCAAATAGGAGGTCTTTGTTTAGAGATTGTGACAAGTATTATTGCTTAGTATATCTGTTATTGAAAAGCCCTTAAAATAACGGAAATCTAGCCACAGTTCACTCCCTTACACGCCCTCAGTGGCCAGGAAAAGCAGCTCAAAATGTGACTTACAAAATGCCCTCCAGCTGTTTGCTTTCAAACATCCAGCTGTTTGATTGAATTTGTGCTGTCTGAATTTTATCTTTTTTTTCCCCCCCTTAGAGTATATTTCACAGTTCTTACATTCAGGTTAATTTCAAGATGAGGACTCCGAAGAACATGAACAGTTAACTGGACTTTGTCTAATAAGAAAACCGATTTTCTTCATCTCTAGTAGCATTAGCAGTCCCTGTTTATTCTTCTAAAATGCACTTTTTTTTGACTTTGCTAGGGAATGGGCCTTGTAAATCATGTCTTCACTGAAGACAATTTGAAGAAATTATATGTTTCGAATCTTGGAATTGGACACACGAGGTACGCCACTACAGGAAAGTCTGAATTAGAAAACTGTCAGCCCTTTGTGGTTGAAACTCTTCATGGGAAAATAGCTGTGGCGCATAACGGTGAATTGGTAAATGCTGCTCGATTAAGGAAAAAGGCAAGTAGAGGTTTCCTTTTCTTCTTCTTCTTCTTTTTTTTAATGAAGGGGATTAATGGAAAACTTGGTGAGGACTTGGCTCAGGGCATCCCTGCCTTGGCTGGTTGCATGAGCATTATCAGGAGTACTTGTAGTTTGTTCCAGATTCCAAGGTATTAGCAGGCAAGGTTCTGCATTAAACATGCTCCCAATCTGAATGAACTGCTTTAGAGTAGTGACTCGGAAAAGCTGATTTGTCGTTTCTTCTAGAAGCCTTGAGAAATGAGGGATGATGGATTCTTGCCCTTCCTTTAGTTATTCAGAGCTTGTATTAGGCTGGGAAAAAAACAAACTATTATTCTTAATCTCATACTCGGTACTGTACTCCTCTGTGATCACATGGTGTCCTGTGGTTCACCTATATTCTGATTCTTCAGGACTTAGAGTCAGATCCCAAGGGTTAAGTGTCAGAGTAAGGTTCTGTTTGAGACTCCTACATCCTGAGTCAGATCTAGTGCCTCGGTTCGAGTCCTGGCCCCACTCTGACTCCAGCCTCTTGCTGCTTCAGACTGTGGGAGGTGGCCAGAGACAGCTCGGGTGCCTGGGTCCCTGCTGTCCATGTGAGGTGCGTGGATTGTGAGCTTGTGCCTGCCTTCAGCCTGGTTCCTGTGGCAGGCTATTGGGAAATAAACTGAACAGGGAGTAAAAGCATAGTACCCTCAGCATAGTGGTTAAGATGGCCGCGTTCCACATCAGAAAACCTAGGCTTACTCCCCAGCACACAGGACGCTCTTGCCTCCAGCTGCCTGCTAATGTAGACCGTGGGAGAAGATGGTGAAGGCTCCAATGGCTAAGGTCCTGTCACCCAGGAAGCATTACGTTCAAGCCTCTAGTACTACTGGGCATTCCTTTGACTTCCTCCTTGATCTGGCTGATTTGTCAGAGCAGCATTGGAATTCAGGAAAGTAGTTTTCAATAAAGGAAATTGGAAGGGATGGCGAGGTGAACAGGGTCAATGCGTGGGAGGGGACATCAAACTCCAGGCAGATCCGTCCTCATGCTGCCCCGAATCTGCTCAAACCCTTGGTATTTCTGAGACTCCGTTCTGTGGACATGTTGATTGTTGATAATCTCCACCTTGAGCCCCTCTCCTCTCCCTGGCAGCTGCAATGAGGCTCTCAGTCCCAGCCTGCTAATCCCTGCTGGTTCCTGGCAGCCACATGTCTATCCTGAGCTGCTCTGGTCTGTCACATGGGTCGTAGGGGCCCAAGCACTTAGGCCATCTTCCACTAAGTCTCAGGGGTATCAGCAGGACCCTGGATGGACATAGGGCAGCCACACCTAGCTCCTGTGGGATGCCAGCAGCATGGGTGATGTTGAGATGCCAGTCTCCAAGCTGAGTGGCTGCACTCAAAGAGCACCTGCTTTTTGTGTGTTGTGGGGAGGGGGCGTGGAGACCCTTGTAATACCTGCACTGTTCTTTCTGGATAGCTTCTGCGTCATGGTGTTGGCCTGTCCACAAGCTCCGATAGCGAAATGATTACCCAGTTACTGGCGTACACCCCTCCCCTGGAACAAGATGACACCCCGGACTGGGTAGCCAGGTAATACTAAATCCAGGTCCACACTTGGAGCCCCAGTAATAAGAGCTATGCCTCGAACATGCCTTTAACTGAAGTTACACAGTTGACTTTATCATCAATTCCAGGATTAAAAACTTGATGAAAGAAGCGCCCACAGCATACTCGCTGCTTATAATGCACAGAGACGTGATCTACGCAGTCCGAGACCCGTATGGAAACCGTCCTCTGTGCATCGGTCGTCTCATCCCAGTGTCTGACATCAATGATAAAGGTAGAGATCCTCACCGGGCTGCTCGGGCTGTCACAGAGTCCTGGTTTCATGTTGGAATGGCTTGTTCTGTGGCTATGGCCTTTCTTTCTGATTCACCTGATGTTTGATTGAAGCCATGAAATCCTAATATTAGAGGGTACCTTTCACTTTGGATCAAGTCCAGTGAGGCTGTATCGATGTGCGACTGAATGCATGTTGCGAGTGCCTTTTCTTTGCGCTGTGTGTGTGCTTGATGTCACAACAGCCTGTGTGACAGTCCCTGAGTGCATCAACTGAGCTGATTATCTTGTGATTGACAGGGAAAAGGGCATCAGAAACGGAAGGATGGGTCGTGTCTTCAGAATCTTGTAGCTTTTTATCGATTGGTGCAAGGTAAGTTTTACATCAGCGCATTATCTTTCCCACACACACTGATAAGAAATCTTCCTTTGCATAATTACATGAAAGCTATTCTTTCTGCTGTCTGCAAGAAAACATATGTCTTTCTCATATACATTGTGCTCAGCAGTTACATGGTATTATTTATTATTCATGTTCTGTTTGATAGAAGGACAGAAACTTAGCACCCCTACATTTTTGCATTCTAAATTAGACTTGTTGGATAAAGGAAAGTTTTACAGACATTACTCCTGGAGGCGTATTACTGATTTTTTAAAGAAAATTGTTTCTAGTTTTATGTTAGGTGACTGTTTTTGCTCTGAGGTGGGGAAGACTCCATCTGTGCTGCTATCATCAGTCCTAATGCCTGTGCATCAAACATTGTTTCTCAAGGTATTACCGTGAAGTCTTGCCTGGGGAAATTGTGGAAATATCCAGACATAACGTTCGAACTCTGGATATAATCCCAACATCTGAAAGCAACCCAGTGGCTTTTTGTATCTTTGAGTATGTGTATTTTGCAAGACCAGACAGCATGTTTGAAAGTAAGTAAATCTCTTTCCGTCTTCGAATAGAGCTCTTGTTCTCTCTGCCAGGTGGCTGGGGTTGGCCCAAAGGCTGGCCCCATAGTTAAGGGTGTGGATACCCTACTGGGGCACAACTTATGAGGTCACAGTTATTCCCTTTCTTTCATCTTTCAGAGTTTTTCTTTTAGGTATAAAAATCATGATTTTCAGATTTATATTAAGATCAAACTTGGCTTTTTAAAGATTTACTCATTTATTTATTTATTTATTTATTTGAAAGGCAGAATTAGAGAAGGGAAGAGAAAGTGGGTACATGCTTCCGTCCATTGGTCTACTCTCCAAATGGCTGCAAAGGCCGAGGCAGGGCCGAGGCCAAAGCTAGAAGCTGGGAGCTGCATCCCAGATCTAACATGCAGGTCACAGGGACCCGAGCACTGTTTCTCGGGTACGTTAGCAGGGAGCCGGGTTGGAGGTCCAACATCGGGGACTCCAATCAGTTGGTGCCCATGTGGGATGTCCACGTTGCAGGCAGTGGCCTAAGATGCTGCATCACAACTTCAGCACCTATAATCACATTTTTTTAAAAAGTTCACTTCTTCAGATTGTGTGTTTTCACCTCAGTGGTTTGGTATATATTGCTCATAGAGTTGGAGCACTAGCTTTTTAGGATAGTATATTGTGCTAATACTTCTTTTCCATACATACCAGACCAGATGGTTTATACGGTCAGATACCGTTGTGGTCAGCAGCTGGCAATTGAAGCTCCTGTGGATGCAGATCTGGTCAGCACTGTTCCCGAATCTGCTACTCCTGCTGCCCTTGGCTACGCAGCAAAGGTATTTCCTCTTGGTTAAGATGTGTACTGACTTGCTGGCTGAGCATGGGGATAGGAAGTCCTGCCCTAGGAAGAGAAGCTCATCATCTTGGGAATAAGATTCCCTCTCCCAGTGCCCCAACTGGCTGAAGGCATGGTGGTGGTGGTCGGGCCTTACAAGGTCACTGAGGTTGGAGCCAGGAGGAATCGGTTGGCTGGAGTCAGGACCAGAGCTGGGAGTTAAATGCAGGCACCCCGCTGCAGGGTAGGCTGCCCCAACTGGAACATTCATCCCTTTGTCTTCTCTCGGCCAGTGTGGGCTGCCCTACGTGGAGGTGCTGTGCAAGAACCGCTACGTGGGAAGAACCTTCATACAACCCAACATGAGGTTGAGACAGCTGGGCGTGGCCAAAAAGTTTGGAGTGCTGTCGGACAATTTTAAAGGAAAAAGAATCGTTCTTGTAGATGATTCTATTGTGAGAGGCAACACCATCTCACCCATAATAAAGTTGCTCAAAGAATCGGGTGCAAAAGAGGTAAGTCATGTACACCACACCTGGAAGCACCAGGAGCTGCCAGACAACACTGACATGAAAAGGGCGAATCAGCACAGTGGCTCAGCGTGTCCTAGAAACGACTCTGCAGCTGTTTGGAGAAGTTGTAGTTGTAGAGTTTTGATCGCTTTCCTGATTTGGAGCCATAAAGCCAATTCCCAGTGTGGAAACTAAGCTCATGCTTTGATATCACTTAAGTTTTTAAAATAGCAAACATGGCTGTATTTCTGGCATACTACATAGTTTTACACATGTTAGCACTCCAGCATTCCTAGCTTTACTGGGCTCCGTCTTATCCCGGTTTACAGGTGCCACACTGAAGTGGTGTGTTCAGTTTTTATAGAGGCAGAGCTGACAGCTCATGTGCCTCCCCAAATGCCTCCAGCCTTCTCACTAGGAGCCTGGGACCCCAACCAAGTCTCCCAGGTGAATGACAGACAGCCAAGGACTGAGGGCATCATCTGTCTCCTCGCTGAAAAGTAGAGGCAGGACTCTGTCCCAGGCACTCGGGTGCTGGGAGCTGGCACCCCATACGACAGCCCTGCCCACTACCCTGGAACAGCTGGCCACCATTGTTGTCATTACCTGATGTCACTATTGCAGTTATCTTGGGGTACCATGACCTGTGCTGTAAGACAGCAAAGATACTGAATAACTGGTGTGTGTTCTCATTTGGTCTCTTGGGTCCCTCCTATCTGCCTCCTATCTTCCAGCCTCTCCATTCTCTAGAATACAGTGATACTGAAACTAGAATAACTAATAACCTTTTCCTTTTCTACTCGAATATCATTGCTAAATGTCCTGTGAAATAATTTTATGTTCCAGTTGATGAAGAAATGAGAGCTTTGCGCATTCTTAATAACATGTATAAAATGATTTCTTTTCTAGGTACACATTCGAGTGGCTTCTCCACCAATTAGATACCCTTGTTTCATGGGAATAAACATTCCCACAAAAGAGGAGCTTATTGCCAATAAGCCAGAATTTGATTGTCTTGCAGAATATCTTGGTGGGTATTAAAATTCCCGTAAACTTTGTTAAGAGAACAAATCCAATGCTTATTGATCCTTATACTGTTTATAAGAAGTGGTGTCAAGTGTCTGTTAGAAGTAGTAGTTGCGTATGTCAGGCAGGTACAGAACATTGGTAAGGGTGAGGGGCAGGTGGAGACACCACAGGCAATGCTGGACTGGAAAACCATCAGAGATTCTAAGAGAAGAGACTTGAACAGGCTTCTCTCTCATTTTAAATCTTTGTTTATTTGAAAAAGAGAAATGAGGAGAGAGGTCTTCCGTCCACTGGGTGTCCCTCAAGCGTGCAGGGGCCCCAACACTTGGACTGTCTTCTGCTTTTCTCAGGCCGTTGTTAGGGGCCTACGTGCTTGAGCCTGCTCCTATGATGCACATTAATGGGAACCAGGATTGACGTCCAGGCACTTCCAGGGCCCCAGCAACTTAACCTGCATTTTTCTTTTCTTTTCTTTTTTCTTTTCTTTTCTTTTTTTTTTTTTTTAAGATGGACCAAAACTGTTCTCTGTTGAAGTGTTGATGCCTTTTCAAGAAATTCTCTTGATCGCCTTCTTTTTTTTTTTCCTCTGCTTCCTCCTTCAGGAGCCAACAGTGTTGTGTATCTCTCAGTAGAAGGACTCGTCTCATCTGTACGAGAAAAGCTAAAATTTCAAAAGCAGGAAGTGAAAAATCATGAAGTGATTCAGGAAAATGGAATTGGTCCAGAAAACTTTGAAAGGAACGGCCATTGCACGGCTTGCCTCACTGGCCAGTACCCTGTGGAACTGGATTGGTAGCTGGTCCGGGACAGGCGCATGGCTTCGACGTACAAAGCTGGGCCAGAAGTGGCAGTGGTGACACATTTCCTGTTTACTGTTCCTCAGTTGGTACAATACAAAATGCCACCTACTCGTGGGCCGGTACGGGTCCTGAAGATGATCCGAGTGCTATAATTGAACCTTGCCGGCAGCATGTCATGCAGGGGTGTCTTTCGGCTTGTTATTGTTGCTGTTGTAGCAGTGTGTGTCCCTCCGCACCCAGCAGAGGAGGCATCTCCCAGGTCCGTGTTTCAGAGGCTCTGCGAGACGTTTGCCTGAGCGGGAGCATGGTGCAGATGGGACAGGTGAGTTACACATGAGAGCTCATGCAGAGCTTCAGGGCGTAGACCCCGACGAAGGCTGGCCTCCATTGTCCTGGCTGTGGCTTATGCATGTGGCGTCCCTGCCTAACCTTAAACAGATAAAAAGCAACAGCAACAACAACAACAAAAAAAATCTTTCTGTGCCTCAGTTTCCCCACGTATGTGTTGGGGTGTTTTTATTGTTAAACAATTATTAGGACTGTGAATAACTCATAGGCTTGGTGATTCAAGCCCACATCTCATCCCCAAGATTTAAGAGATTATGTGAATATTGGCTTTTGGAAGGTAATGGTCGTGAGCTTTTTGGAAATCAGTTTGTAATGAAGGTTTCCTGAAGGTGGAGTCCAAGTACAGTTAGGCAAGTCTTTGCCATCTATATTTGGGGTGCTGAGAATGGTGGTAAAAAAAAAAATCTGTCTACGGTAGAGGTTTCCCTACATCCAACTAGAAGCTGTCATCTGAAATATTTAGTGCCCTGATGGGATAAGCCACCAAGGAACTCAGTATATTGGAAATGAAGACACATGTTCCAGCAAGCCCTTTCTTCCTAATTTTCCCTGATTATCATCTTTTTGAATAAAGTGTTTCATCACATATAAGCATATATACATAGATTTATCTGTATCTATCTATACACACACACATACATCACACATACAATTGCAATTAATGATCAGGTAAAAATATACCAGGGACCAAGTATGTTTAATAATCAAAGAGACATACTTTTTTGAAATTTGAGTGCCCATGTCTAAGCATCAACTTATAATCACTCTTTTCTACTTAGTAAGGATCTAGTGATTTTCTTTCTAAGCTTTTTCTGAGATTCAGATTAAGATGACTTGCCTATCAACCCTGCTTCTTGGTGACTGGAGCCAACCTCTCATCCCTAAATTTTAAGATAGTATGTGATTGTTAGCTTTTTCAAAGCTCCAGCTTTTTTGAAAATTTTCTTTCTTTCTTTTTTTTTTTTAACATGCATCTGTCTGTTTCTGTTGCATTGCCACAGTCTGATGTATATAGTATTCAGATCCACTTAGAAATGCTGTATTTATTCAAGGCTGCAATTGCTCGTCTTCATTTGGTCTGTTGTCTGGTGTCTGACAGTGACTCTGGGGCTGTAATGCCAGTTGGAGCAGGCAGAGTGACCCCCATAGCCCTGGGACCACGCAAGGGGACATGGCCTGTCATCTGTGTTTTCAGTGGCCACGCCAGGGGTGTGGCCATCATCTGTGAGCTCCCCATTGACCTGTGCCTCACTTGTGACCTGGCCATTCTTATCTGCAATCCTTACAGAAACCGAGACACTCAGGGAGAGTACCACACCACAATCTCTGATTGACATTCATGCTCTTGGGAGCTTGTTTCATCAAGATGTTTTTATAAAGGGAAATAATACTGTGACAGGTTACGAATTCTACAGATTCTGTAGTATTTCTCCAACGTGGACTTTAATTTCACAAATGTCTGACATCTGAGCTAAACTGCAGGTTTTTTTTTTAACTAGTATAGTTTCATATATTGTTTAACTGCTTTAAATTTATATGAAGATTGTAAACTGCAAAAGTAAAGAATGTGTTTTCACAGGATTTATTTGTGAATTAAACTAAGCCTACTTTGTGACCTCTTTGTGATACCTTGGTGACAAGTATCTGTATAATAAATGTGTTTGATTATATAGATGACTTCGGTTAGTCCTTGCTGGTAAACAGCTTTGGGGTACAGATGGGGGTCTCGTGTAATTGGGAAGTTGTTGGATGGTAGAAACAATTCCTTTTTAGATATGCAGGAATACTGAATTCTCCGATTTGGGCAAAGACGACTGCACAAAGATATCCAAATACTCGTCCTCGGTCACTGAGTTTCCTTCCTGGGAAAATACTTGTGTGGATTCAGTGCTGACACACCAATAACCCTCAAGGGCATTATGGCTGATATTCTGTATCAGTTTGCTTGGACTGGAGTGCCCAACTGTTGGTTCAAGCCTCAAGATGTCACTGAGACAGATGTCTTTTGATGGCTGGTAAAGCAGCTTCCTGGTACAGTGTGGGTGGGCCTTATGTAGAAGCAGGACAGGTGCCCTAAACAAGCAGTCTAAGGCTGCTGCACAGAAGCTGCCTGATCTTCCCTCCTGCCAGCCTGTGCACGTGGAACCATTGCATCCTGGGAAATGTACGTGCATGCTTCTGCTTTGGACGCCTGAACCCTGGACAAGAGCCTGGAACCGCATCTTGGCTCTGCTGCCAATTCTAACTTCCTGCTAGGGTGCAGTCTGCCAGCTTCTCTGCTACCTGCCTTGCAGAGTGGATTGGATTCATGACTCCTGGTTGTTGAGGGGTGAAGCACCTGGAGAGACAGCTTTTTTTTTTTTTTTTTTTTTTTTTAGTGGGAGGATTTAAATGCCACTAGCCCCACCATCCTGTGAGCCAGTTAGAGTTGGGTCAGTGCAGTAGCCAGGCACAAACTGTTACCGCTAAGGCATGCTGTTGTTACAGCGTTTATAACATAATGTCAGCCTCGAGAGTAGAAGACTTTATAATGAGTGGTAGCCCCTCAGGAATGAAAGCAGAAGGGATATGGGAATATTCTAGAACAATAGCAAAGACTGAAAGCACGGATGTGGAAAAGCTAAATACCAAACAGCAGTGAGCAAATCTAATCCTGTTTGTATCACACACAGACCATCTCCCCCTCACCCTGCCTAAAAAGGTTGGGGTATGTAAGAAGTAAAGAAATTGCTGGACATTCATTTGAAGTGTTACATCGCTTACTACACTCCCACCTCCAGCCTGATAGCAAAGATGTAACTTTATTGTTGTTTTAAGATTTATTTATTTTTACTGGAAAGGCAGATAACAGAGAGGAAGATCTGTTTGATGGTTTACTCCCCCAAGTGACGGCAATGGCCAGTGCTGAGATGATCCAAGCCAGGAGCCAGGAACTTCCTCCAGGTCTCTCACATGGGTGCAGGGTCCCAAAGCTTTGGGCCGTCCTCGATTACTTTCCCAGGCCACAAGCAGGGAGCTGGATGGGAAGCAGGGGCCTCCAGGATAGGAACCCGCACCAATGTGGGATCCTTGTGCATTCAAGGTGGGGACTTTAACCGCTACACTATTGTGCTGGGCCCCAGACTTAACTTTGTATTGGAGGACACCCATGTGCTGGTTCACTTCCCAAATGGTGGCAGTGGAGTGGGCTGGCCCAGACAGAAGCCAGGAACCTGCAATTCCATCCAGGTCTCCTGCATGGGTGGCAGAGACCCCAAGCACTTGGGTTATCTGTCACTGCTTTCCCAGACACGTGATCAGGAAGCTGGATGGGAAGAGAGCTGCCTACGGGATATGGGCATGGCTGGTGGCAGTTTAATTCACTATACCACAACACTTCCCACCGCCAGGCAGTTTAAATAGGGAGAATTACAAGAACCTTAAATGTCTGAGACCCGTCATCCACTGAAATTCTTATTTTCAACAAAACTTACCCCGCCTACTCAGAGCTTCCAACTGGGGTTTTTGTTAGAGCAGAGAATCAGAGATCAACTGACACCTTAGCATGAAAGATCCTGAAAGCAAAAAGATGAGATGTCAAGAGACAGTGCTGGGGGGCCTGGCGCAGTAGCCTGGTAGCTAAGGTCTTCGTCTTGGACGTGCCGGGATCCCATGCGGATGCCGGTTCTAATCCTGGCGGCCCTGCTTCCCATCCAGCTCCCTGCTTAAAGCCTGGGAAAGCAGTTGAGGACAGCCCAAAGCCGCCTTGGTACTCTGCACCTGCATGAGAAACCCGGAAGAAGCTCCTGGCTTCAGATTAGCTCAGCTCCAGCTGTTGAGGCCACTTAGGGTGTGAACCATCAGACAGAAGATCTTCCTCTCTGTCTCTCCTCCTCTCTGTATATCTGCAATTCCAATAAAAACAAATAAATCTTAAAAGAGAAAATGAGACAGAGGTGGGGGGAGAGCAGGGGGAAATTCTTAGGAGAGCTCCCTGCAAAGCAGGGCTCCAAGAGGATGCGGCAGAGCACCCGGGCAGCAGCAGACCTGAGCCAAGCTGGCCTGGGTCGGCTTTCAAAAGGGAAAAAAGGTGGAGATCTCAATGGAGGTACAGCAGGTGGGGACGAAGATGTTAGTATTTGGATGTTGCCTCTCTGGGGATCCACATCCCTGGCAAAGTCCTGCAGCCAGCTGGTGTGGATAGAGGGCTAACCGGACAAGGAGGGGAAGAGAGGTGAGGCTTCGCCATCAGGGCCACCTCCATAGTTGGACAGCTCTCCTCCCCCAAGTCCTGTGGCCATGGCACAAGTTAGTGGTAGGAATGCTGCTCTGCCTGCCAAGGAACATCATCCTGTGTCCGGGCGGAGGGGGTGGAGAGCAGTCAGCCTTCTGGCTGGTCCCTTGCCTTAGCTAGTCGTTCTAAATGGGCTGCAGCTCCAGCCCCCGCGGGTGTTTGGCCACGAGCCAACACCACTGGTTAGCTCATATCGTTGTGGTTTTTTGTTTGTTTTGTTTATTAATTTTTAAAGATTCTTTTTTTATCAGAAAGCCATTTAATGAGAGGAGAGACCAAAAGATCTTACATCCTCTAGTTCATTCCCGAAGTGGCTGCGATGGCTGGAGCTGAGCTGAGCTGATCTGAAGCCAGAAGCTCTTCCAGGTCTCCCACGCAGGTGCTAGGTCCCAAGGGCTTGGGCTGTCCTCACTGCTTTCCTAGGCCACAGGCAGGGAGCTGGATAGGAAGTGGGGCTGCTGGGATTAGAACCAGTGCCCATATGGTATCCTGGCGTGTGCAAGGGGAGGACTCAGCTACTAGGTTATTGTGCCGTCCAGTTTTTAGGGCCCCTGCGGTTGCGCTGCGCATACTCCTGACCAAGGGCCACCATCGTCCCCAACTCCCTCCTGTCAGCAAGGCAAGTCTCCCAGTGCGGGTTTTCTGGTCGTTTCCTTGGCGTTAACCAGTGCTAGGCATGAACCCGCTAGGACTCTGGATTCCCATAGAGCGATACCGGTGGGTAAAGAGGGTCGGTAACGGGGACATCTCTGGAGCTATTGCTACAGTTTTTGTTGTGTTAACAGTTCTTTACTGGACTGCCATCTAGATATATCTCCCTCCGCTCCCACACTAAAAAACGAACAAAAACTCTGGTTGTTTCTTCTGACTCCACACAGAGTAACTTTACAGCACCCCTGATATTACCCCTGACACCCACAGGGCGCCCATGAAGACAGCTCGTGGGACTGTCCACTTCAGACACGTTTTATTTTAAGAGATGCTATGGAGGGGCCAGTGCAGTGGCTCAAGAAACTAATCCTCCACATGCTAGCACCAGCATCCCATATGAGCGCTGGTTCGTCTCTCTGCTATGGCCCGCGATTGAGGAGGCGACCCTGCTACGAGGCGCGCGCGCTGACGTCAGCGCGACCCACGGCGCCGGAGACTTGCGTAAGCGCCGCGCGACTCCTCTGCTGCCCAGATCTCCGGAAGCACCGTGGAGGCGGTGGGTGTCTCAAGCAGGTGCACGGAGAGGATTAATTCCCTAGGTCCTTTACCCCTTAAAATAGCCGTAGAATTGGGCGCTCTTGAGACCCGTCCGTGGCTAAAGAGCAGTCTGTAACTGCGTCGTAATAAGCTGGATCCCGTTCCATGGACAGTATTCCTACTCCGTCTTGCGTTTCCTCCCGTTTTCCCATACGGCTTGGCTTCTAAGAAGGACAGTTTTGTCTGTTGGAGAGGGATTTAATTTGTGACACAGTGAATGAGCCCCCGAGCTTCTCGAGTGGCAGCTGGGCTGTGCCTTAATTTCTCTACATAAGCGCGAGAACCTGCGAGTGGAGACCGCCGAGTTGTTGCATGGAGTGTGGTGAGTGTTGTGGCTGGGATGTGCAGGCAGGCCCTGGGACCCTCAGGGCTGCAGATGCTGGTCCAGAAGGTCCCCTGTGTGCCCAAGGGAAGCTTCCACACTGCGCAGGACAGAAAGAAGCGCTTGCAGAAATGCTGGTCCAAGTGTGCAGTAGGTGAGGAAGCACTGCGCGTGTGCAGTCGTCGACGATGCTCAGGTGCAACGTAGTTTTGCTGCTGCTGTTCTTGTCAAGTCTGGACCTCGTTTTCGTCTAAACTTCAGTGCCTATGCAAATTTAAAAACAAACTTCATTTTACATTGGCTGTTTCAAAGTTACCTTGTAGGATATGACAGTTACATCTTTTTATCTCTTTAAAGAAATAAAAGAAAGCGATGGTTTAAATTTGGTTGTATTATTTTATGATATAATTTTTTAATGGAGGGGCCAGATGAGAGAGTAGGATGCGTTTCTACCCCTCTTATGTTTATGGTTTCTGCAGGTTTTGTTAAGGCTCCGCCCTGGCGATTCAGTTACCTGCCTCAGGGTGGCGGCACTGTGCCACGGACAGCTGGGTCCTCTGCTGCCCAGGGCGCATGTTCCTGCCGCGGCGGGGAGATGACACTGCATGAGCTGGTACACCAGGCTGCTTCCCAGCACTGGGACAGAACAGCCGTGCGTTTCGACGCGTGTGATGGCCAGCCCCCTGTGTGCCACACTTACAGTGCCCTCGTGACCACTGCGTCCCGGTTATCACGCTTCCTGCTGCTTCACTGTGACCTGGAAGAAATTCGACAAATTGGGCTCTACTGCCAACCTGGTGTCAACTTGCCTTCTTGGATTTTAGGGTAATTATGGATTTGATACAACCTCAAGTTAATTTAGAAATTTTAAATTCATAGAACATACAGGGGGATGCCATTTTGTTTACCTTTAGATTTTTCCGCATTGCTTGGTTAATTTTAGAGAGGACTAAAGGAGTTAACATCTCTCCTAGTGTGATTTTTTTAAATGAAGATTTACTAATTTATTTACTTCTTTCTTTTTTTTTAAAAGATTTATTTATTTCTTGGAAAGTCAGATATACAGAGAGGAGGAGAGACAGAGAGGAAGATCTTCCATCCGATGATTCACTCCCCCAGTGACTGTAATGGCCAGTGCTGTGCCGATCCGAAGCCAGGATCCAGGAACTTCTTCCGGGTATCCCACACGGGTGCAGCGTCCCAAAGCCTTGGGCCATCCTCAATTGCTTTCCCAGGCCACAAGCAGGGAGCTGGATGGGAAGTGGAGCTGCCGGGATTAGAACTGGCGCCCATATGGGATCCCGGGCGTTCAAGGCAAGGACTTTAGCCACTAGGCCACACCACCGGGCCCTATTTACTTATTTCCTAAATATATATTTTTTTAATTGGAGAGTTTTACAGAGAGAAGGAGAGACAGAGATGTTCCATCTGCTGGTTCACTCCCGCAAGTTGTTGCAACGGGTGGAGCTGAGTTGATCCAAAGCCAGGAGCCAAGACCCAGCAGCTTCTTCCAGCTCTCTCATGGGGACAGGGTCCCAGGGCCTTCAGCCATCCTCTACTGCTTTCCCAGGCTAGAAGCAGGGAGCTGTTTGGAAGCAGAGTAGCCTGGACATGAACTAGCACACCTATGAGATCCTGGTGGATGCAAGGTATGGATTTAGTCACCAGGGTACTGCGCCATGCCCCAAGATTCATTTTAATTGAAAGAGTTTCAGAGGCTGAGACGGAGGGAGAGAGAGAGAAATCTGCCCACTGGTTCACTCCCCACATGACTGAGATGTTTCGAGCTAGGTTGGTCAGGAGCCAGGATCCAGCATCTTCAGGATCTCCCACGTGGACGCAGGAACCAGAGGTCTTGGGCCATCCTCTGCTGCTTTCCCAAGCCATAAGCATAGAGCTGGATCAGAAGTGGAGCAGCCAGGATGCAAAACCACTGCCCATTTGGGATGCTGGCCCCACATGCAGGGGAGTGACGTGTTGTAACACAGTGACTGGCCCCTCTAGTGTAATTTTAAATCATTTGAATTAGTTATTTGCGAGAACCTAGAAATTTTCACTGCTAGAATATGTAAGTATCTCCAAATTAAATGGCTTTTATTTATTTATTTACTTATTTTGCCTCTTAGAGGAAAACATGGATAATTATTTGTAGTTAGGTGAAAGAACAGAAGGGTTTTAGAAATAGCATGACTTTCTCCCAGGAATGAAATGTTAGGAGCTTGTGTATTCAGTAGAGGAATCAGTGAGAGTATTGGCTGTTGATCCATAAAAATGTCAGTAGGAGCCGATTGGACGATGCTCATTCAAACGGGTATCTAGAAAATGCTCCGCCACTTCGGGCATCCTGTCACTGTTGTGGTGATTTCTGTCGTACAGCAAGTAAAAGCTGCCGAAGAATTCAGCTTTCATCCTGTATGCTGTGTCATAGCTGCTTAGTCACATTAGATAAAAAAAAAAATCTGTAACTTAGTTTTAGTTTTTAGTCAGTCATTTACAAAAGCTTATTGAGAATTTACTTCATTCTAAGATGCAGTATTCTTCAGATGCAAGTATACTTCAGAGTACCTTATACTTAAAAGGACTAAGTAATTTCTTATGTATTCAAATATTGCTAATCCTGCTGAGTTGTACAGCTGCTCTCCAGCCCTCCACAGGGTGTTCTCTCGCGTGCGGTGAGATGCGTCTTATGATGTGCAAGTTTGCATCATTGTATTAATGATGCATACGGCTGAGTAAGTTTTTTGTTGCCTACAGATAAAAAAGTTAGATTCTGGCATGTAAAATGGCCTGTTGATCAAATATATTATATTGTAATATATAGCTTTTTATACAGATTAATTTATTTGAAAGACAGAGAAAAGTCTGTCATCTGCTGGTGCACTCCCTAAATGGCGGCAACCACTGGGTTTGTATCTAGCTAAAGCCAGGTGCTTTCCTAGGTTCTCCTTTGTAGGTGCAGGGGCCCACGAGCTTGGGTCCTCCTCTGGGTGTGTTAGCTGCATCAGAAGTGGAGCAGCCAGGACTCAGAAGAGTTTGGGCCCTGCTCCAGATGTGCTAATGGGGAGCTGGATCAGAAGTGGAGCAGCCACGATGCAAACCAGCACCCATATGGGATGACAGCACTGCAGACAATGGCTTTGTTTGCTCTGCCAAAATGCTGGCCCCTGTTACACTAGTTTTTAAAAATGTTTAAAACAGAATTTTGTTTATTTTAAAACAGATGTTCATGAAGTGAAATCAAATTGTATTTACAACCAAAGACATGTCTGTTTAATTTCTGATAAATATTTGTGTGCAGAGAGAAATAGAAGTACTTAAAGAAGGGTTACACCTTCGTACAGACCGTCCCACCCTCATTGGAGGCCCAAGCGGGCATGCATCCCTCTCAAGTCTAAACAATGCTAAAAAGAAAATTAAAAAATTGAAAAAAAAAAAGATCCCAATCAAGCGACCTTGCATGTGACTACGCACTTGTTTCTTTAGAATTCTCCAGGTTCCTGCTGCTTATGTTCCTATTGACCCAGACACTCCTCCATCATTATCAGCCTACTTTATAGGAAAATGTGATCTGAAGTATATCCTGGTGGAAAAAAAGCAAGTCAGTGTAAGTCAGGGTGGGGTGTGTGTGTTGGGGTGTTTCATCTGTGTGTGTTTGTCTTTCCATTGAGGAATTCTTTCTCCCTTGTGTTGATTTTAAGTTTGTTAACTCTCACATGGTTTCTCAGTTTCAGCACTATTGAAATTTTATGGTTGAGTAACTTGTAGAGTCTCCTGTACATTTTTTTAAGATTTATTTATGTGTATTGCAAAGTCAAATATATATGGAGGAGGAGAGACAGAGAGGAAGATCTTCTGTCCATTGATTCACTCCCCAAGCGGTCTCAACATCCGGAGCTGAGCCGATACAAAGCCAGGAGCCCGTAGCCTCTTCTGGGTCTCCCACACAGGTACACGGTGCCAGGGCTTTGGACCATCCTCACCTGCTTTCCCAGGCTATAAGTAGGGAGTTGGATGGGAAGCTGGGCTGCTGGGATTAGAACCGGCACCTGTATGGGATCCCGGCACATGCAAGGTGAGGATTTTAGCTACTGAACCACGCTGGGACCCAAGTCTCTGTACATTTTATGCTGTAAAGATTTTATTGACTTGGTAGAATAACAGAAATGCCCCCTTCCTCCCTTTTCTTCACTACTCTAACAGCACCCCGTCCTGTTCCTACCCTGTTGGAATAAACCTCCTAAGATAAATAAATAAGAATAACAGAGATGCTTCATCTGCCAATTCATAGTGGCTGGCACTGGACCAGGTCTAAGTCAGGCCCCAGAACTTCATCTAGGTGTTTCACATGGGTAGTAAGGTCCACGGATGTTGTGCCATGTTCCACTGCTTTCCCAGGCACAGTAAGATTAATGTGGATGGAAGTGGAATCATCAGGACTCAAGCCAGCCCTCTGATATGGAATGCTGGCACAGCAAGTGGCAGTCTTAACCTGCTTTGCCACCATGCCAGCCTCTTTGCTGTGTGTTACAGAATATTCTGCGGTATTCCTGCCTCCATTCACTAGCATCACCCAGTTGTGGCAATGAAAAATGCTCCGGACATTACCAGACATCCCCAGAGGCCCCTTCACTTTCAGTGTCCAGTAGGAGCCAGCTCTCCATGGCATGAACCTAACTGCTAGCCTTAGGCTCGTTTGGCAAATGCGTGCAGCAGCCAGGGCTGAGCGAGGCTGGAGCTGGGAACACAGTGTTCAATCTCTTGCTTGGAGGTCACGGGGCCCCAGGACTGTGCTTTCCATAGGCAGGAAGCTGGAATGGAAGCAGCAGAGGGACTGTGACCCAGGTACCCCAACACAAGGTGTGGATGTCCCAAGTGGTGTGTTAACTTCCGTAGATTCTTGCCACTATTTGAAACTTTTGTGTTTGTAAATTTATGGCATTTACAGTGTTCCATAGACCTGAAGGTTATAACCAAACTTACTTTTTTTTGAAAGACAGCATGTTAAATTGAAGGGCAGTTAGAAATCATTCATCTGCTGGCTCACTGCACAGATGGCCACAACAGCTGGGGCTGGCCCGTGGGAGTCACGGCTAGGAGCTTCATGCAGTGGGAGCTTACCTGCACGGGTCCAAATCTGGAGCGTTCCCAAGAGCGTCAGCAGGGAGCTAGATGGGAAATGGAGCCACCAAGACTTGAACCGGTGCTCACAGGGGGTGTCAGCCTTATGGGGATGGGGCACCTAACCTGAAATTCTGTTGTGCTTATCTCCAATCTTACAATTGAAAAAGATTGGCATATAGACAGGAGCTTTCTCCCCAGTTCCCATTAGTTTTTTACTGGATTCTTTTATATAAATCATTTCATAAAGTCTTGTTCTTAGCCTTCTAGTGGATAACGACTATTTGGAAAACTAAACTTATTTAAAAAAATTTTTTTTAAAGATTTATTTGTTTCTTGGAAAGTCAGATATACAGAGAGGAGGAGAGACAGAGAGGAAGATCTTCCATCCGATGATTCACTCCCCCAGTGACTATAATGGCCGATGCTGCGCCGATCTGAAGCCAGGATCCAGGAACTTCTTCCGGGTATCCCACACAGATGCAGGGTCCCAAAGCTTTGGGTCATCCTTGACTGCTTTCCCAGGCCACAAGCAGGGAGCTGGATGGGAAGTGGAGCTGTCGGGATTAGAACCGGCGCCCATATGGGATCCCGGGCACGTTTAAGGCGAGGACTTTAGATGCTAGGCCACGCCGCTGGGCCCTATTTTAAAATTTTTTAAAGACTGGCAATCAAAGGCATAGCCAAAACACACTGCTTTCTGAGCAGGATTAGTACTAGATACAGGTTCAACAAACTATGTCTCAGGTTTCATTATTTCTTGTTTATTAAACATTGTTTTGGGGCCAGCATCGAGGCATAGTGGTTAAACCACAGCCTACAATCCTGGCATCCCACATGGGCACCAGTTCTAATCCCAGCTGCTCTAGTTCCAGTCCAGCTCCCTGATGATGGCCTGGGGAAAAGGTGGAAGGTGGCCCAAGTGCTTGGGTTCTTGATACTGGTGTAGAAGGCCTGGAAGAAGCCATCTGGGGAGTGAGCCAACAGATAGAAGATCTTTCTTCCTCCTGCCCCCAGCTGTTGTAGCCAACGCCAGAGGCCGGGAATTCTCATCTGGTTCACCCACATGGGTGGTTTCTTAGATGCATTAGCAAGGAACTGAATTGAAAACAGCCCTCATGTGGCATGTCAGCTTCCCAGTTGGTGGCTTAAGACTTACACCCTTGGTCCCTCCCTTCATTATTGATTTCTTTAGTATGAAAACTTAAGTAGTTTTTGAAGCTATTGCCTTAACTTAAAATGTTGTGTTCAGACGACCCTCACTTTCACCATGTCCAAATGGAATGCAGACCCCTGTACTCACCCATCCCTGCCACATTTTCTTGTGCCGTGCCTCTCACCCCGCCGCGTCTCGCATGTAGACCCTCTGGCCATCATGATTCCACTGGACCAGTACAGGCCGGACAGCAGATTGGAGTTGTTGCGAACAGTTCCTTTGGTGTCTCTGAGCAGAGTATTGCTTACCGTTCTGTCCTTGAGGGAGAAGAATCTGTAACAAGCTGTGCTCCCTTCTGTTGAACGTCTGTGTGCCGGGCCCTGAGGCTCTGCCAGTGGTCCTGGCGAATGTCCCGCCTCGCCCCCAGGTCCGCACCTTACTGAAGTGGCTGGCTTGGCTGCCGCAGAGACTCCCTTAGGTCTGCGGCGGGGGCCTTCTGCCTGAAGTGCCTGTGTGAGAAAAGCTGTGACACCGTGAGTGACACCCAAGTCAGCTTGGCCCCTCCATTGCCATGCTTGCCACGTTGCGTTGCAGCTGGATCTTTTTGTTTCTTTTAAGGTAAATATAAAAGCTAGGATGGCACCTTACTCTAAGATTTTTCACCTTTTTTTTAAAAAAAGATTTATTTTTATTGGAAAGGCAGATTTTATAGAGAGGAGAGAAAGATCTTCCTTCTACTGGTTCACTCCCCAAGTAGCTGCAATGGCCAGGCTGAGTAATCCAAAGCCAGGAGCCTCTTCCAGGTCTCCCATGAGGGTGCAGGGTCCCAAGGTTTTGCACCGTCCTCAACTGCTTTGCCAGGCCTTGAGCAGGAAGCTGGATGGGAAGTGGAGTTGGAAGGGATACAAACCAGCACTGATATGAGAGTCCGGCACGTGCAAACCGAGGATTTTAGCCACTAGGCTACCTCACTAGAACCCAGTTTTTCGGTTTTTAAAGCCTTGAGTATGTAGCAAGTATCTCCTTCTCCCCAAGCTCCGCAAAGCTTGGTTGAACAAATCAACAGGTATTTTATGACTTCAATCGAAAGATGTCCCTTAACATACTAATGCTGTGACCTTTGCCCCTGTGTAACAGAAATTCAGGTCATGCCACAAAGCATTACTGAACCAGGACACGCTGACCGTGGAGCATGAGGACCTCGTGCTCTTCAGCCTTCATGGGGAAGATGTGGCGGCGGGCTTGATGCCGACTGAGGGAGAAGAGAAACGCGGGAGAGGGAACAGCCGAGAGGAAAGGGCTCCAGAGCACCTGGATGCGAGACGGAAACACTGCTTGGCCTACGTCCTGCACACATCGGGGACCACGGGGACACCCAAGGTCGTCAGAGTGCCGCACGCATGTGTGCTGCCAAACATCCAGCACTTCCGGTAGGCTCGGCCCCCTGGCTGCCACGTCCTCACTGCTCATGTTTTCAGGGGAGAAAAGGGTTTTTAAAGGACTTGTTCTTTGCACGCAGCTATTGTTTCTGATTGTTTCTGATTGGGTCTCTTGTTTCTTCTGTGTTCCTGCGAACAAGGTCTTTATCTGGTTAATCCAGGTCAGGGCCAGGCAACAAGCAAGCATAAGGCGTGAGCGGAGACTGTGTTACTGATTAACGGGAAGCGAGGAAGGGTCTCCCAGGTGGGATAGAGAGTCAGTGCGTGCGGGGCGGGACGCTGGAGTGCAAAGTTGAAGTTTGGACTTAATTTAGTGGGTGATAAAGAACCATTAGAAAAGCTTTGTATTTTATTAATTATTCCTCTAGTCATAGTTGGGAGCTTGGCTTGCTGATGCGCTCAAGACATGAGAAATCTGCAAAGCTGTGATGTTCGTTTATTTTTTTAAAAAGTTATTTTTATTTGAAAGGCAGATGTACAGAGAGATGGAGAGACAGAGAGCTCTTCCATCCAGTGGTTCATTTCCCAAGTGGCTGCAATGGCTGGACTGGGCTGGGCTAAAGCCAGGAGCCTGGAGCTTCTTCCAGGTTTTCCACATGGATGCAGCATCCCCAAAACTTGGGCCATCCTCCATTGCTTCCCCAGGTGGAAGCTGGGTGGCAGTGGAGCATTCAGGACTTGAACTGGCCCCCAGGTAGGATCTGGCGCTGCATGTGGAAGCTGAACTTACTGCACCACTGCACTGTCCCCATCATTTTCAATTTGTGAAAAGTGAAATAGAGGAGGAACTGCCAGGTGGATGCAGTCTTAGGGAATCCAAGTATGAAACAAATAGTAGAAACATATGAGATACATGTGATTTAATTTTGTTGTGACTCATGTATAATTCCGAGTTTCCAAGTGAAAATGAAAAAAAGCAAGCGGACGCTGGCCTTTGGTGCAGGGGCTGACGGTACTGCCTGGGAGCGCTGCTCACTGCAGTGGGCTGCTTGAAATCCCAGCTCTGGCCTTTCAGTGCACACGTTGGGAAGCAGCGGGCCGTGCGTAGAGAAGTGGTGAGGCCCTGGCATGTGTGCAGGAGCCCTGCTGGACGCAGCAGCCCAGGAGACTGCTGCTGTAGATAGTGTAGGTGTCTGACGGGTTGATTTCATTTCCTTTGGAAACGTACCCAGCATCAAGATTCCTGAATCATACAGCGATCCCATATCAAAATCTTTTTTTCTAAAGATATATTTATTTTTATTGGAAAGGCAAATTTACAAAGAGAAGGAGAAACAGAGAAATATCTTCCCTCTGCTGGTTCTCTCCCCCAGGAAACCAGAGCTGAGCTGATCAGAAGCCAGGAACCAGAAGCTTCTTCTGGGTCTCCCACTCTGGTGCAGGGCCCCAAGGCTTTGGGCCATCCTCTGCTTCTTTTCTAGATGCATTAGCTGGATGGGAAGTGGACAGCTGGGGCACGAACCAGCGCCTGCCCATATGGGATCCTGTCGCATGCAAGGAGGACTTCACCCACTAGGCCAGCACACTGGCCCTGGGCATTGGGTTTTACTGTCGTAGAACTCCTAACAGATCCAAACTTAATGTCCTCTCCCTAGTGCTGGAGCCAGCGGGGGGGGGGGGGGGGGGGGGCAAATGTCATGGCAACGCTTCTCCCGCCCTTTTCGGGGTGCTATCATTGTGTGGAAACCAGGCACTGGGTCTCTGGCCTGGCTTCCTTAGCCCTTGCACGTAACCTGTGTGAGTAGCTGTTCAACTCGATGTACCTTAACGAGGTGACTGCTGCAATGTTTTGCTCAGCCACCACCATCTTGCCCTACCCCTTGCATTTAAAAAATGCCGATTATCTTAAAAAATTTAGCATATATGAGGGGGCTTCCAAAAGGTCTTGGAAAATGGAATGGAAAAAGGCTGAGAATTTGGCATGGACTTTTACACAGCTCTGTGGATCAGCACATCATCAGTACATGTGTCCGTGGCGTGAGTGGGTCTAAAAAGACGGAATGGCTGGCTGCTGCTCTGTTGTAGTTGACGGATGGTCTGCAGTGACTTTTAAGTGCCCTTCAGTGAGGACAGGGTGCAGTTGGGGATAAGTAAAGGAAGATAATGAAAATATTATTATGGAAAAGAGAGTTCTAGGAGAAGTGTAGGTTTTCTTTTAGGATTTATTTATTTTGAAAGGCAGAGTAGCAAAAAGAGGGAGACAGAGCTTTTGTTCATTGACCTCACTCCCCGTGTGGCCCAGCAGCTAGAGCTGGGCTGTTCTGAAGCTAGGAGCTTCCGTTGAGTCACCTGCCTGAGAGCAGGGGCCCAAACCCTGGGCCTGCTCTGCTGGTGCCCGCGCTGCGCGTGCCCGTGGGCCTGCATTGGCACAGCGCCAACCCCCTGACTTTGTTTCAAGATTGTGGTTTACAGGTTGAGAGTTGAGAGTTGGTAGAGAGCATGGGACTGAATCATGAAGTAATAGAGATAAGGTACTTTGGGACAGAGGGGCTGCTGAGTGAAATACAGGTGGGACAGCTCTCTGTAGATGCCCTTATACAGACAAGAGCTACACTAAACCACTTCAGTTCCTTAGCGTTAGCGGGGCTGTGTGAGATGAATCCTAAGTCCTTGTCTGGAGCAGGGCAGGAGCGGGTGGGGCCGTGGAGAACTCGCAGAGCCAGGAGGTGGCAGTCTGGGGGCACAGTCTTGGGGCACAGTCAGGAGGAGGCCTGGGCCGGGATAGCAGAGAAGGTCGATGAAGGAGGATGGTACCAGCCTGGGCCGGGATAGCAGAGATGGTCGATGAAGGAGGATGGTACCAGCCTGGGCCGGGATAGCAGAGAAGGTCGATGAAGGAGGAGCTGCCTGGGCCCTGGGATGGTGGGGGCAGGCGCCCCGCCCTCACCTGTGGATTTCTCAGCTCCTGGCTGGCATCAACCTTATGCTGATTGGCTTAGAAATCGGTTTGACATACTTTTCAGGTTCTTAAGTGAGGTTATAAATAATTCAATTTTAGAGAGTTGAAATGTCGAAATGACAGTACCATCTTGATTTCAAAATGGGTTAAATTTTATGTATATATATATTTTTTATATGTAGCTCACTAAACTAGGGGTTGTTGAATTTCAGGCATGCCAGGACAATATTCTGTGTTCACCCCTCCCACCAATGGGACCAGTTATGGGACAGTCTGGGGATTACTGCGTGGCTATATATGAGCCCTCTGCAGAGGGTCGCAGTGCTGGAAATGATGTGGACTGACTTACTGAGATTTTTAAATCTGGTTTAGGAAAGTGTTTGTTCAAAGATGTATTTATGGACCCGGTGTGGTAGCCTAGCAGCTAAAGTCCTTGCCTTGCATGTGCTGGGATCCCTTATGGGTGCCGGTTCTAATCCTGGTGGCCCTGCTTCCCAGCTAGCTCTCTGCTTGTAGCCTGGGAAAGCAGTCAAGGACGGCCCAAGACCTTGGGATCCTGCGCCCAGGTGGGAGACCTGGAAGAGGCTCCTGGCTCCTGGCTTCAGATTGGCGCAGCTCCAGCCATTGCAGCCACTTGGGGAGTGAACCAGCAGACGGAAGATCTTCCTCTCTGTCTCTCCTGTTCTCTGTATATCTGACTTTCCAGTAAATGTGTATTTATTTATTTATTTGAAAGCCATAGTTACAGAAAGCAAATAGGACAAAACTCTCAGAGTGGTTGCCATCCTTCCATTGGTTCACCCCAGATGGCTACAGCCCCCGGGAGGTATGAGGAAGAAGCAGGGAGCTTGCCCTCCAAGCGGGTCTCGCAGGTGGGTGGCAAGGCCCTGTGTGCCTGAGCCAGCCTCTGCTGCCTCCCAGGTGTGCATTCGCAGGAAGTGGGGTCAGGAGCGGAGACGGGATGCACGCCATCCCAAGCACCTGCCTGACATCACTTCCTGTTGATTCAGTGTGCACAAACTGCATTGCAAAAGTTATGCAAAATATGGCACAAAAATCCCTTCAGGACATAAACACACAATACACACAAAATAAATTTCAGATTTTTAAAACTTTGGCGAACATTTATTCAGAAATGTGCTCTGTAAACCCTTTTTTAGGATCTTTGCTGTTTAGACATTTCTTATAACTGTGTTCTGTTTTGCTTTAGGTTCCTCTTCCTTGAATTTTGAAATCTGTTCCATTTTTGTTTTTGATTTTATTATTATTATTTTTAACAGATTCAATGCAGCTCGTAAGTAAAATTCTAAGAATATAATGACTTTGCTCTCTGTCCCTCCACCTTTAGGTTACTTTTTGATGTCAACGAAGAAGATATGCTGTTCCTGGCCTCTCCTCTGACTTTTGACCCGTCTGTGGTAGAAATGTTTGTTGCTCTGTCAAGCGGTGCCTCCCTGCTTATTGTACCAGCGTCTGTGAAAATGGAGCCGTCCAAGTTAGCCACTGCTCTCTTTTCCCGTCATAGAGTGACTGTACTGCAGGTACAGCTTAGGGAGGAGTGAAATGCTTTGTCTCGCCTTATTCAGTATCCCAGGTGTTCTACAGAGTATGTTGTATCCTTACAGAAACAAAAGGGAAAAGGACTGAGGCTGGTGCTGTGGTGCGACGAGTAATGCCGCCTCCTGCAGTGCCAGCATCCCAAGTGCCAGTTCATGCCCCAGCCGCTGTGCTTCCAGTCCAGCTCCCTGCTAACGGCCCGAGGTCCGCAGGAGATGACCCACGTGTTAGGACTCCTGTGTCCCGAGTGGGATCCTGGCCCAGCCCGATCGGTTGTGGCCATTTGGGGAGTGAGCCAGTGGATGCAAGAGCCTCTTTGTCTCTCCTTCTGTCACTCTGCTTTTCTTTTCCATTCATTTGAAAGGCTGACAGAGAGCAAGCCTCCATCTGCTGCCTTACTAGACCCGAGACTTTCTTCCAGGCCTCACACATGGGTTCCAGGGCCGAACCTCCTTGGCCGCCTGCTGCTTTCCCAGGCGCATCAGCAGGAAGCTGGACCAGAGCAAGGGCCGAGGCTTACGCTGTGACACTGGCTCCAGTGAATAAATCTTTTTCTTTTCTTTTCTTTTTTTTTTTTTTTTTAACATTTATTTTTATTGGAAAGGCAGATTTACAAAGAGAAGGAGACACAGAGAAAGATCCTCTGTCTGCTGGCTTATTCCCCAAGTGGCTGCAATGGCCAGAGTTGAGCCAATCTGACGCCAGAAGCCAAGAGCTTCCCCCAGGTCTCCCACACACGTGTATGCTTGCAAGGCTTTGGGCCATCCTCGACTGCTTTCCCAGGCCACAGGGAGGGAGCTGGATGGGAAGTGGAGCTGCTGGGACGAACCAGTGCCCATGTGAGATCCTGGTGTGTGGAAGGCAAAGAGTAAGCCACTAGGGTTTTGCACCAGTCCCCCAATAAATAAATCTTAGGAACAAATAAAGCTGCAGTTGTCCAGATGTGACTTGGCATTTGGTTGAGCACAGCCTTAGCTTCTGTGTGGGCTTGAAGTAATTCTTAAAGTATTTACCTTTTTTGAGAAGTCAGGGTAAAGAACTTAATATTTCCTTGCATCCACAGGCAACTCCCACACTGCTCAGGAGGTTCGGGCGTCAGTTGCTGACGTCAGAGGTTTTATCCACCAGCACCTCTCTCCGCGTGTTAGCCCTGGGTGGGGAGCCGTGTCCCTCGCTGGCTGCCCTCCGAAGCTGGCGGGGAGAAGGCAACAGGACACACATCTATAACATCTACGGGATCACGGAGGTCTCCAGCTGGGCGACCTTCCACAGGGTTCCAGAGGAGGCTCTCAGCTCTGCCGCCAGGTACGGGCTCCTGTTGTACCAAACGGAGTGGAGGAAGTCTGTGTCTCCCTAAACCATTACCCTGGAGAGTGGGCTGCTAGGTCCTGCTTATAGTGTTAGAAATGGGACTTAAACTGACATTTTAGGTTGGGCATCCAGAACCCGTTTTGTTTGTTTGTTTGTTTTCTACCCTTATCCACAGTACTTGAGCATCGGTTAACCTTAAAAAAATTGTTTATTTATTTAAAAGAGTTACAGAATGGGAGAGTCAGGGAGATCTTTGATCTGCTGGTTCCCTCTCCAGACAGCAGCAAGGGCCAGGCCTGGGCCAGGCCAAGCCAAGAGTTTCATCCTGGTCACCTGTGCAGGTCGTAGGGGCCCAGAACGTGACTGCTTTCCCAGTGCTGGATCAGAAGTCGAGCAGCTAGGACACGAACTGGTGCCCATGTGTGACGCTGGCATCGCAGGCTGCAGTGTTACCGTCTGCCACAGTGCCCTGCCTGGTGCTATGACCCAGCTGGGACTTTGTGTGCCGAAGCAGTCATGAATTGCCTGTGAGCCGACCGTCCCGCCTGTCCTTTCCCGGGGAGTCTTGGAAAGCTAGAGTGACAGCCCTTTTCCTGTGGGTGAGGCATGGGATGTAAGCGCATTGGGAGGCAGTCCGTCCCCAGGGAGGGGTCTGAACTGACCTTGGCCTGTTTCTCAGACAGGAAGTGCCTGTGCCACTAGGGTCTCCGCTGCTCGGAACAGTCGTGGAGGTCAGAGATCCCAGCGGCTCTGCAGTTCTCGAAGGAACAGGCCAAGTATTTCTAGGTTGTTTCTACGTTTGCTGACTGGGGGAAGATTTTTTTTTTAAAAAAAGATTTATTCATTTTTTTTGTAAAGGCAGATATACAGAGAGGTCAAGAGACAGAGAGGAAAATCTTCTGTGTGCTAATTCACTCCTCAGGTGGCTGCAAGGGCTGGAGCCGAGCCATTCTGAAGCCAGGAGCCAGGAGCTTTTTCTGCGTCTCCCACTTGGGTACAGGGTCCCAAGACTTTGGGCCATCCTCGGCTATTTTCCCAGGCTACAAGCAGGGAGCTGGATGGGAAGGAGGGCCGCCGGGATTAGAATTGGTGCCCATATGGAATCCTGGCTCGTTCAAGGCAAGGACTCTAGCCGCTAGGCTACTGTATTGGGCCCAGATTTTTTTTTAAGAAAAGGAAATTATATTTTAGCTTAGTTTTATTTGTCTTTTTTCCTGCATGCTTTTCAGTGACAACTTTCCTGTTTAAAAAAAAAAAAGTCTCATTTATTTGAAAGAGAAAGGAAATTTGAATCTTTGATTGTCTGGTCTAGTGTTCAGCTATTAGCAATAGCCAGGACTGAGGTAGGCTCAAGCTGGGAGCTTGGAACTTGGCCCAGGTGAGTGGGGGGCATCCGGACCACTTGAGCCATCAGCCATCTCCTCTTGGGCTCCAGGGTACATACTAGCAGGAAGCTGGAATGGGAGTGGAGCTGGAATCCAGGCCAATAGACTTGGGCACCCCAGGGGCATCTTAATCACTGCCACCCACTCACCCCAGGACTACTCATTTGCTTTTTTAAAGATTTATTTACTTTTATAGGAAAGTCAGATATAGAGAGAAGAGAAGGGACAGAGAGGAAGATCTTCTGGCCGATGGTTCACTCCCCCAGTGACCGTAATGGCCGGTGCTGCGCCGATCTGAAGCTGGGAACCAGGACCTTCCTCCAAGGTCTCCCAGACGGGTGCAGGGTCCCAAGGTTTTGGGCCGTCCTTGATTGCTTTCCCAGGCCACAAGCAGGGAGCTGGATGGGAAGTGGAGCTGCCGGGGTTAGAACTGGCGCCCATATGGGATCCCTGCGCGTTCAGGGCGAGAATTTCAGCCGCTAGGCTACTGTGCTGGGCTCAGGACTGCTCATTTTTAGTCTTATTCTCCTAGTCAAGAGGTTGTGGTAATTGCATTAGCTAAGAATATCTAATACTATAAAAGTTATTTAAAAACCACAAGTTGGTTTTGGTTCTTGTGTCTGATTTTATGAGCTAACCTGTAAAAGTGAACTGCCTTGGGCCCGGTGGCGTGGCCTAGCATCTAAAGTCTTCACCTTGAATGTGCCAGGATCCCATATGGGCACCGGTTCCTATCCCAGCAGCTCCACTTCCCATCCAGCTCCCTGCTTGTGGCCTGGGAAAGCAGTCGAGGACGGCCCAAAGCCTTGGGACCCTGCACCCGTGTGGGAGACCTGGAAGAAGTTCCTGGATCCCAGCTTTGGCTCGGCATAGCATCGGCTGTTGCTCTCACTTGGGGAGTGAATCGTTGGACGGAAGATCTTCCTCTGTCTCTCCTCCTCTCTGTATATCTGACTTTGCAATAAATAAATAAATCTTTAAAAAAAAAAAAAAGAAAAAGTGAACTGCCTTTCAATAAGACTGTTCAGAACGTAGGGTTTAGTAGTAGCTGTGGAGATGCTTTTGCTCGGGCAGTTCTGGCACATTTCTCAGGCTTTTGACGTCAGTGTTTATGTCTCGGAAGGCGGCCGACACAGAGTGTGTTTTCTCGATGATGAGACGACAGTCCCACTTGGCACCATGAGGGCCACAGGAGACTTCGTGACTGTGAAAGACGGAGAGATATTTTTCTTGGGACGAAAGGATGGTCAGATCAAACGCCATGGCAAGCGTCTTAACATTGAACTTGTGCAACAGGTACAACTGCTTAAATACTAATTATCTATTAATGGATATATTAGACTGAGGCCACCGTGTTCTGTGCCAGTTCCCTAGGATGTTTTTGTTAGTGATGAAATACAGTAAAATGAGTAGGTAGTTCAGTGTCTTCCTTATTGCTAGCATAAGGGGATGGGCTTCTTTTTCTTTCCTTTTCCTTTTTTAATTATTTGAGAAGTAGAGAGATGCTCTTCTGTTTATCTGTTAACTCCCAGGTGCCCACAGTGGCTGGAGCTGAGCCAGGTGGCCAGTGCCAGGAGCTCAGTCCACGTCCCCCTTGTGGGAGGCAGAGGACCTGTTACTTGAGTCATCCCAGCTGCCTGCCCAGGTCTGCAGTGTCAGGAAGCTGGACGTGGGAGCTGCAGCTGGGAATCGAACGCAGGCACTGCAGTGTGGGATGTGGCCGCGTAACGAGGCCAAGCAGCCACCTTGTATTCTACATATTCTACATCAGAGACAAAGTGGACGTGGGCATCTGTGGAAATAAATTGGGTTTGGAAATATTAAGAGCTCTGAGTGCTAGTCACAGTAACGAGTAGTTTTTAGTGTTTTTTTTTTTTTAAGTCTGGTATATTCCAAAATGTGATTCAGCTGTGTTGATTTCAGCAGCAACAATGTGAGCATTAAGGGAGTTGTTGTTTAAGCATTCTCATCAGCGCCTTGCACCATCTTTCTCAGGCCGCTGAAGGACTCGAGCAAGTGGAGTCTTGCGCAGTGATGTGGTATAATCAGGAGAAGCTGGTTCTCTTCGTGGTGTCCCGGGGGGCGTCAGCAAAGGAACGTGTCTTGGAGGAGCTGCAGCAGCGCCTCCCAAGCCACGCAGTCCCGGACCTGCTCGTGCCGGTTGACTCGCTGCCGCTCACATCTCACGGTAAGGCAGCTCCGTTCCTAGCTGGCGTCGTGATCGTGCACGTCATCAGTGTGGGAAGTGATGCTGGCGTTCGTCGTGGCCGAGCCTGTGGGAGGTGCTCTGTATGGTGAACTCCTTTATCTTCTGTACAGCCTGTGGGCGGGAAGTGACTGCTCTGCATCACCTTGCTGGGTGGTGATACAAGGGCCCTCCAGAGGAACCGAACACTGGATGGCACGGGAGATTTCTGTGAGGCAGCTTGTGCAGTTGCACATGAGCGTGTGCGTGCAACGGGGCCCGGGGAAGCCATAGGGGTCAGCCTGAGGCCAGAGGCCTGAGAACCCAGGTCCTGCTGATGGCACCCCCGAGGCAAGGTTGGAGGAGCTCCAGGCAGAGTAGGAAATGAAGTGCAAGTCTTGAAAGGCTTATTTATTAAAGTTACAAGGGAGAGAAAGAGACAGGGAAAGAGAGATCTGGCCACTGGTTCTGCCCCATGGCCAGATCTGGGCCATTGCAAAGCTCGGAGTCAGGAGCCCCAACTACTGGGGCCAGCCTCTCCTGCTTTCCCAGGAGCATTAGCAGGGAGCCGGATCAGAAGTGGAGCAGCGGGATGTGATCTGGAGCCCACATGGGATGCCAGTGTTGCAGGCGGTGGCATTACCCACCGCACCACAGTGCCAGCCCCAAAGAGGTGAATTTCTCCGTGTCCCTTGCTCCTTTGAGACCCTTGGAAGATTCTGTGGTGGCCGCCCATGCAGGGCCTAATGCACGTGCTGATCTCCTGAGCCGTCCTACATAGCCCCAGGACCCTGTGTGGAGTAGGGACGCCCACACTTCCCCCCAGGAGGCACGTGCAGCAAGGCCTTGTGGTGAGAGAGTGAAGTTCTGTCAAGAACTGACCTCAGGATAGACTCGTGTGCTTAGTCGCCACTGGCGGCCTTCCCAATCTCAGCCTCACTTAATAGACACTTCAAAATGTAGAATGGAGTTGTTCTTTCATCAACAGGTACTATCCACTTTTTTAGATTAATTCATTTTTAAGACTTGTTTTTATTGGAAAGGCAGATTTACAGAGAGGAAGATCTGCCCACTGGTTCATTCCCAAGTGCCTGCAATAATCGGAGCTGAACCAACCCAAACCTAGGAGCCAGAAGCCTCCTCTGGGTCCCCCACACGGGTGCAGGCTTTGGGGCATCCTCAACTGCTTTCCCAGGCCACAAGCAGGGAACTGGATGGGAAATGGAGCAGCCGGGGCATGAACTGGCACCCATGTGGGATCCCAGCATATATGAGACAAGGATTAAGCCACTGAGCCGTTGTGCTGGGTCCTGATGAGTTCGTTTGAAAGGCAGAGTGACAGGGCAGGGAGAGGGATCTTCTCCCGCCTATTGCTTCACTCCCCACATGGTCACAGTGGTCATGTTGGATCCACCTGAAGCCAAGAACCAGCAACTCTGCTCTTGTCTCTCATGTTGGTAGCAGAGTCCCAAGCCCTGGGGCCATCTGCTGCTGCCGCTGCATCCCAGGCGCATCAGCAGGGAGCTGGATAGAGAGCAGAGCGACCCAGGCTCAGCCTGTGAGGATGCTGCGTCCATGTGGAGCCTGACCCGCAGTGCTGCTGCGTGCCCGCCGTCCTCTGCCTACGGTGTTCCCGGTTAGCGTCACAGTGGCTGTCTTCAAGTGGCTGCTCATGACAGACTCCCTACAGGCTTCATGAAGTGCAGAGGCTTTAAGGTGAAATTTCAAATGTTCTTTAAAACCATTTGCTATTTTCTCTTTCATATGAAGGCAAAGTGGATGTGTCCGAGTTAAACAAGATATACTTAAGCTACATAAGTTTGAAACCTGAGAATAAACTAAGTGGAGAAGAAGAACTTTGGGGAAAATTACAGTATTTGTGGAAGGTATACCTTTTAAGATACAAATTTATTCTTCTCAAGAGTTCATTGTAGAGAATGAGAGCATCCTAGTACGCCTGCTAGCATTTGCTACAGCTGTTCTTACCGCCTAGATATTAGGACAGCTCTGTTTACTTAGTTGGTATTAAAACAAAAGCAGACTTTTCCACTGAGATTAAAGTAAGCGCCCATGAGTGTTTGGGGGCAGGGGTAGTCTGTCATCAGAGGCACAAGAAGACAAGTCCTTTCTGGTTGTGACTTTTTTTTAAGGACTAGCGGGCTGTAGTGAAACCTGTCAGGCCAGGAGAAGCTCATGCATAATAGAACAGACTGTGCCGTAACACCGCGTGGATCTGCAGGGGGACAGCCAGGACTCTAACCAGGCGCTCTGGTAGGGGATGCGGGCATCCAAGGTGGCGCCTTAACCTGGGCTGTCCCAGTTCTGGGTGCTGAGTCTCCCTGTGTTCCCAGTGTAGGTGTGTTGCTCTGAGAAGTGTCCGTGTATTCTCATCTAGGCACTGACGTCACCGTTCTCCCTTCTCTGCAGTCTGTGCTGGGGGTCTCGGGAGATCTTGCCCCGGTCCCTGAGGAGTCACACTTCCTGAGCAGTGGCGGCGACTCGTTGAAGTCCATCCGGCTCCTTGGGGAGCTTGAGCTGCTCGTCGGGGCCCCAGTGCCGGGGCTCCTGGAACTCATCCTGGGCGGTTCCCTGTTGGACATCTACCACCATGTCCTCCACGCAGCGTTTCCAGCTGGGGACATGGCAGCCTGCGGCAGGAGCTCCACCCCAAAGAGGAAGCGCAGTGACTCCGGGCAGGAGGAAGCTTCCAGTGAGTCCTCACAGGAGGACGGTGCCTCACCTTCAGCCAGCAAGGCCAGGAGCGTTGCCTGTGTTGCCCTGAGCAGGGGGAGTCAGGTTTTGGGGCTGAACACAGCTGAGTCATCAGCCATGCTGGGACCTTGCTCTTCAGCCTGGCACAGTGTTGTTTCTCAGATGGATGTTCCGCAGTCGAGGACCCTTGAGCCCCCAGCTCCAGCTGACGAGTCCAGAGATGCTCCATGTGTTACAGAAGTTTCTCGAACCAAGGGGAAGCCTGTGCCAGGGGCTGTCAAAGCGGAGTTGCCTGTGAGGTGGAGGTCAGACACAGGCAAATGTGTGGACGCGTCGCCCCTGGTTGTGGCCACAGCCCCAGGACTGTCACCTGCTACCGTGTACATCGGCTCCCATTCCTGTAGAATGCAGGCCGTCGACCTGCACTCTGGGAAAGTGAGATGGGAGCAGGTCCTGGGAGACCGAATCGAATCCTCAGCATGCATGTCTAAGTGTGGAAACTTCGTGATAGTGGGTGAGTTTCTGATTTTGAAATCTGTAGAATTACACTATTCTAAACTAGAATAGAGGTCAGATTAACACGTGCTTACATTGGTAGGACCAAACTGTGTGGAACAGCCTACCCCTGGCGGGTTTGGTCTCTGTCAAGGAGCATCTGTGCTATGAACTTGGGCCTCTAGGCCCCAGCCCTGGACGTGACCCTGGCTCTGGAACTGCCATAAGCTCCAGGACCTTCAGCAAGTGGCTGAGCTTTCCTCATCAGTAACATGGGAGTAATACTGAGACAGGTTGCCGCCTCACACAGGATCCCAGGCGCCAGGGCCCTGGAGGAGCATCGTGTCTGGGTCCCTGTGGGCCAGAGTCAGGAGTGGCTTTGCTGGCCGAGGTCCCGCTGTAGCTGCAGCCATCTGAAGGCCAGTGTGGGCTGGGAAGCCTGGCTCTGGGTGGCCCCGCACCTGCCCATGGCTGGCAGCGGTGGAAGCCTTGGCACTGGGTGGCGTACTGGGGGCAGCTTCCACTTGCACAGAGGCCCCTGGTGGGTGAGCTGAGAGAGGTGGAGGGGCATAGTACCTTCTGTGGTCCAGAGTCCAAGGCTGGGTACAGGTTGACTACCCCTTACCCACACCTCATGGGTAGCAAAGGGTTGTGATTTCAGGTTTTGTCATATTTCAAAACATTGTCACGTGTATCATGAGATCTTGGAGATGGGACCCAAGTCTGTATGAAATTCATTTCTGTCCCATATGCACCATACGCGTAGCCTGAGGGTCATTTCCTGCAGGATTCTGAGTGCGCCTGTGTCCTGGCTGGGACCCGGCACGTGAAGTGAGGTGTGGAGTTTTCACGAGTGCTGTTTTCTTGCCCTCAGCTTTCAGCTTTCGGAGCATTTCAGAGGTCAGATTAAGGAACTCAACTTGTACTGTCATTTTTGCTTTATTCTGTTTGGTTCTGATGTACCAGTAAGTCCTGACCAACTCGAAGGAATGAGAAGTGGGCTCTCCACTTTGGAAAGGAAGAGTATTAGAGTTTAAAAACTGCAATACAGCTTTTTTGAAAGGGTTCAACAAAACTGCTGCTTGTGGATCCTTCGGTACACTGGCAGGCCTAGAGGCAGTGCTGGGTGAGTCGACTGCCCGTCTCCACTCGGTCTCGTTAAGGGACGGAGGGGTCCCGGCTGAGGTCTTAGCCTGGTCCCACTCCTGTGTTCTTCCCCCAGGCACTTTATGTGCCGGTGCGGGCTGTCCAACAAAGCTCCTTGGGTTGTAAGCTTAGGAGTGTGTTTCTCTACTTCGATCCCAGCATGTAAGTCCTTATTGGCTATGGACTCTGCATGTTTGCAGCCACTCTGTGGGTTGGTTTTCCATTCTCTTAGCATGGTGTGTTTTGCACAGAAGTTCTTAATTTCAGCTAAGTCCAAATTTTGTTTTGATGGGTTATGCCCGACCCAAGGTCTCAAAGATTTGTTCTGTATTTTATTTTGCAATTGGATTAAGCTGAAAGGCATTTCTCTTGTACCCAGCTGAGACCTGGGATGCGTTACGCCATAGGGCACAGTCCTGCTGTCACCAAGCAATTACTGTCAGAAAAAACATAGCATAGAAAGTATCTCAGAGGTTGGGCCTCAAGTGGGCTGCAGCGGCTCTGGTCACAGATAACAGAGCTGTTTTCAGAGTGGAGTCCAGTGGAATTGCACTCAGTTGCTGCCCTCAAATTCCACTTCCTCAACTATGCACTTGAGAACTCTAGAATTTGACCACTCACAGAGCCCCTGTCACGGGTTCACCCCCCAAAATCCCAAAAGCCAAAGCTTGGAGCTGGGAGCTGGGAGCTCGGTTCATGTGAGGTGAAGGTGAGATGGGGACCAGCGTTCCCTGCTCTCTCTCAGGGTCTGCGTTGCTCAGACATCGGAGTCGGTGGCAGAATCAGGACTCAAGCCCAGGTGTTCCCTAGTATGGGATGCAGGGTTCCATCTAGAATTTTAACTGCCAGGCCTGTCCCTGGCTAAGTTGTGGCTCTTGCCGTAGCCTATCCATAACAGCAGTTTGGGAAAATGTTGTAGTTAGCGAAGTGCGCAGGCTCTGGCCTTTCAGATTCAGAATCTGTGCGTAGGTGTGCTTAGTAAACCCCATCTGGAACGCGCGGTTACTTACAGTGGCACTTGAGTTGCCGTAGGTGTTGAAAGGAGTTAATTGATGGTGAGATGACTTCTGCTAGCACCTGACACACAGTAAAGGTTAAAGTGACACCGCTGACTGGCAGTGTCAGCATTTCTCAGGGACTTTCTACATGTTGGGCGTGTACTGTCACCGGATCGCTATGGGCACATCCTGCTGGAGAGAGGCTGAGCCGCGCCGCGGTCTGCCCGTGCACCTGTCAGGAGGTGGGCGCTGGGCTGGTCTGAGCCCGTCCGGCCCGGCAGGCCCCGCTGTGTGCTTGGCAGTGGTACTACCTAGCTCTCTGAGATCACTGCTGGGTATCTTATCAGGTGACTACGTCCAGCTTTTGCTTTCCATCGGCCAAGTCTGAGCAGCACTGGCCGTGGAAGTGGGGAGAGCCCGCGAGTGGCTGTGATTTAGGTTTGTGGATTGTTTCCCGGCAGTCTCACTAAGTCTTGTATGTGTGGCTTCCTCCCTACCCCAGGCTGTTATAATGGATTAGTTTATGTTCTGAGAAGTAACAGCGGAGAAAAATACTGGGCATTTACGACGGGAGATGCCGTGAAGAGCTCTGCAGCCTTGGACCCGTGCACAGGGCTCGTCTACGTGGGCTCCCATGACCGGCATGCGTACGCCCTGGACATTGACGTAAGCATCACCGCGTCACCCTCGCACCCTGCACCGGAGGACAGGGACCCTGGCAGGTGAAAGGAACAAGGGGTTGAGGAAGTCTTAAAATCTTGAGGTGGTTTAAACTTCTTTTCCAAATTTACCACAGGAAGTTAGCTACTCAGATCTAGAAAGTACAGATGTTAGAACTATCCCAACAATATTAAAAAAAATCATCACGGGGGAAAATATTTAATGAGAAATGTTAAGGTTTTATTTACACAAAAATTTTTAGTAATATGAAAAAAGGGTAAAGCCTCATTTCTGTGTGTAAGTAGAAATAAAGAACAAATGCAAATTAATAAGAAAGTGTAAAAGACTGAAAAAAAAAAAAACAAGGGAAATGAAAACATAGGTTCCCAGAGAAGAAATAAGTAGTAATTGGAAATAAATGATAGGGCAGAGGAGGGAAACGGGCCCCTGTGAGGCAGAGAGGCGGCGGTGGATGGGGGAGCGAGGGAGAGTGGCGGGCGGCTATGGCCGGGCAGGCCTCCAGGGGCAGGCTGGACCCAGACTTGTCTAGAAACCTGGCCTGGTAAAGACCCGTGCCCCAGCATGTCTGCCCCTGCAGCAGTGTAGGGCCGTGGGGAGCTGGGTAATCTTCCATGATGGAGAAGACAGTTTATGTTCATAATAGGAATATTATTATAGGAATAATACTTCGGTGAGCCCCACCCTCTGTAGGCATGCATGCTCACCCTGCCTGCGCGCAGGGCTGGCTCCAGTCTGACCCTGGTCATCTTCTGACCTGACTGCCCAGCAGCCGCGCCTGTCACCCCGCAGATGAACACGCGCAGGGAGGGTGGGACACATGGGTGTGTCAACCACCAGTGAAAACCTCTTTTGCTGTTCTTATTTGCAGAAGAAGAAGTGTGTGTGGAAGTTACAATGTGGAGGCGCTGTCTTTTCCTCTCCCTGCCTGAGCCAGACGCCACATCACGTGTATTTTGCAACACTGGGAGGACATTTATTGGCTGTAAATCCTGTACGCATAAGATGATACCTGCTGATTTTATTGCCTCCCTTTGGCTTTGAATTTTGAAAGTTTACTTACCAGTTGTAGTCCATATATCCATGAACTAGACTTTTTTTTTCTTTTTTATTTTCTTACTTATTTGAAAGAGTTCCAGAGAGAAAGCAGAGATGGGTCTTCGTCTGCTGGTTCACTCTCCAAACAGCCACACTGGCCAGGCTGTGCCAGCCCAAAGTCAGGAGCCTCCTTAAGGTCTCCAGTGCAGGTGCCAGGAGCCCACCCACCCAGGCCATGAACAGGGAGCAGCCAGGACATGAACTGGCACCCACATGGGATGCCACAATAAAAGTCCAGAATTTGTTACAAATTATTGTTCCTGGCTGAGTGATTTATGTGTTTTTTTTTTTAAGTCAGAAATGTATTTACCAAAAATGTCACTGTCCATTATAAGGATAGATCTTACGTTTTGTTTGTTTTGTGGAGGCAGTGTTACCGTGAGTGGGAGGGACAGAGGGGGCTAGGGCTGGAAGCCAGGGACTTCTGGTTCTCACACAAGGATGTGGGCGCTCAAGCACTTCCCAGGGTGCTGGATGGGAGTGGAGCAGCTGGGATGCTGGCACTGCACAAAGCAGCCTACCTCCCTAGGCCACAGCGCCAGCCCTCCCCTCCTTCCCCCTTCTCTGCTGTTGGCTTGGTGGCCGTGTGTCTGGGGCTGCCCTCGCAGGTCCCGCCATCACAGCCCAGAGGTAGTTCTGACGCTGTAGCTCTGCTCCGGGAGACCAACAAGTATGCTGGGTGAAGGGGAACCGAGGCATAGACTGGGGCTTAGTGCTGTGGGTGGCTTGTCGTCCACCACAGGCTGCTGGGGACGTGGTCTGGAGACGCTGCTGTGGGAAGCCCCTCTTCTCATCCCCCCGCTGCTGCCTGGGCTACGTCTGCATCGGCTGCGTGGACGGGCGGCTGCTGGGCTTCACTCACACAGGCGAGCAGGTAAGGACGCCCGGGGATGCAGGGGAAGGGGTGCCTGCTGCTCTGCCAGCGCAGTGGGGGCCATAGCCCGGGTGATGTTTCCAGCGTCACTCAAGCTGCCACGGGTGGGTGCGTGGAGGGCCGCTATTCAAGCCCTGCTGTACTGCCGCCACCTTCCCCAAGTCTGGAAGTTCTACCAGGTGTTAGCCAGTTTTATTAGAACGCTACTGAGGGCATAAAGGTTTCCAGAAATCCTTGTTGGCCAAAAGGAACCGAAGTCTGTGCAGCCACGGCTTTGTGGAGTGCAAATCCCAAGCCCTGCTCCCCTGGCCGGGTAGGCTCCCTCTGACACATGGTCACGGCTTTCGCTGGGAGCCACATGCCACATGTCCCAGGATATGCACCAGTGACTCATCTGTGGCAGAGTCTGCCATATGCCTGGCCTTGTGCCTACTGACCACTGCAGGGGTTCTGGAAGCTTCTCCATGAGTGCCCATCCTTCACTGTTGTGTGGCTGCTTTTGTTCTTCCGACAGTTACTTTGCAGTGAATCATTTAAAAGATGCAGACTCACGCAGACACATGCAGATCCATTTTCCACTACTGGTTCACTCCCCAGCTGCCGGCAGCAGGCAGGACAGTCAGGCCAGTGCGGTCAGGCCAGTGCGGCCAGAGCTTCATCCACGTTTTCACAGGTGCCAGGGGCCCAAGTCACGGAGCAGGAGGTGGCTCCTGCTGCTGCACCACAGCATTTAGCCTTTGGCAGTCCTTTCCCAAAAGTTTTTTTTTAAAGATTTTATTTGGAAATCAGACATAGAGAGAGGAGGAGAGACAGAGAGGAAGATCTTCCGTCTGATGGTTCACTCCCCAAGTGAGCGCAACGGCCGATGCTATGCCAGTCCGAAACCAGGATCCAGCAACTTCTTGCAGGTCTCCCAGACGGGTGCAGGGTCCCAAGGCTTTGGGCCGTCCTCGACTGCTTTCCCAGGCGACAAGCAGGGAGCTGGATGGGAAGCGGGGCCGCCCACCAGGTTAGGAACCGACACCCATACGGGATCTGGGCACATGCAAGGCAAGGACTTTATCCGCTATACCATCACGCTGGACCCACCAAAACGTTTTTTAGTTTTATTTGACAGAGAAATAGAGACACATTTTGCATCTGCTCACTCCAAATTTCTATGACAAACCAGGGTGTGGCCACCTGATCCTGCCAAGTTCTTGAGCTATCACCCGTCCCTCCCAGGGTCCACTAGCAGGACGCTGGAGTCCAGAGCAGAGGAGTAGGTCCAACCTTGTGCCCTCGGAGAGGGGCCATGTGAGCCGGAGATGAAGTGTTTGGTGAGGTCCAGGGAGTGTCCCTGCTTACAAAGTAGATGGAATGTATTCCCACCGTCAGGGAGCTGAGAAGTGGGGAGAGGTCAGTGCTGTTATCCCTGTGTTTTGGGGTGAACCGCAGGAAAACAAGGTAATTTTGGCCAGCTCAGGAAGAGTGTTTTGTAACTGTGTTTTCAAGCAGGACCTTACTAGAGGTGTGTCAGCAACAAGTCTGTCTCGGCTTTGAGGTGGGCGAGCAGTGTCTGTGTCATCAGGCAGACGGAGCTGCAGTAAGGCTCTGACTTACTGTGCTTTCTCACCCTTGGGCTCGGCACTTCCAGCTCCCTATTTGGAGACTACAGTAATGCAGTTTGTAATTAGATTCCAAACTCCACAGTTTTATCTTTGAACTCAGTGTCTCTGAATGTACTAATAACAGCTCTCAAATGGGTTTGAACTTAATGTTATTTCGTAATAGCGCACAAAGTGGTGAGTTATGTAACAGTGCCCACCTTGTCTGACCTGGGACCCACACGGAAGTACCGTTCACACAGCCCACAGCTCATGTTTGCGTTCAAAACTGTCATGGAGTTTTAATCTTGAGGAACACTGCTGGCATGAGGCGAGCTGAATTCTGTGTGCTCTGTGTGCCTGCGCAGGCGTGGCAGTGTGCCGCCGGTGGACCGGTCTTCTCCTCCCCTTGTCCCTCAGCATCAGAGCAGGCTGTGGTTTTCGGCTCCCATGACTGCTTCATCTACTGCTGCAGCATGCAGGGCAACCTCCGATGGAAATTCAAAACCACCTCGCCCGTGTATGCCACGCCGTTTGCTTTCCGTGCCCGCGAGGAGACGCTGCTGGCGACAGCGTCCACCGACGGGAAGCTGTGGGTCCTGGAGTCTGAGAGTGGGCAGCTGCGGCAAGTGTACGAACTTCCCGGAGAAGTCTTCTCCTCGCCTGTGGTCTGGGACTCGTTGCTCGTTATTGGGTGCAGAAACAATTTCCTGTACTGTCTGGATCTCGCAGGGGAGGGCCCAGGTTGGTGGGCATGGCCGGCAGCCTGCTCGGGGAGTGTATGAAGCTGCTCTGCCATCCCAGGGCACCGGGAGGGCTCATTAAAGAGTTTGTTTTGGTTAAGACACTTGTCTGCTACCCTCGACTAGAACAGTGATGTTCTGCTTCGCACAGGAGCAGCAGGGCTTTCAGAAAGAGCTGGCGTCCTAGAGATGCAGTATCGCTCTCCTCAGCAGTGATGGGGAGTCTTAGGTGTTAGCTTGGCTGGATCGGCAGGGACACCCACCAGGAGGGAAGGCATGATGTCCAGGGCCTCTGTGAGGATGTTGCTGAGGGATTTGCATGAGAATTTGAGCCAGCCAACCAAATGCAGAAATCCTGCCTCACTGATGTGGGTGGGAGTCCTTGGACCGATGAGACCCACAACCCAGGAAGGCGGGGAGCGCCTGCTGGCGTGGCACTTGCTGGCACCACAGCTGTTCACCTGAGAGCAGCAGCCACATGTCCCGTCTCTGCCTGCGGTGAGCAGGGTTCTCTGGAAAGTGCTACTGTGTTAGACGGCAGGTCTGCCTGTGGGCTCCACATACTCACACACAGGTCTGAAACTCCAAAATTGGAAATGCTCCAAAACTTTCAGTTTGGGGCTGACTTTCAGTTGAGGCACATCAGGGTATGCCATAGCCCATATGTGACACCGGGATCTGATATGGCCACGAGTTTTAAGTCCCAGCTGCTCCACTTGTGATCCAGCTCACTGGAACTGTACCTGGAAAAGCAGGGGAAGATGGCCCAGGTCGCCCATGTGGGAGGCCTCAATGCGGTTCCAAAGTCCTAGCTTTACAGCCCCGCTCAGGGCTGGCTGTTGCAGTCATGTGGGGCGTGAACCATGGATGCAAGGTCTGTCTCTCCACCCCTCTGTGACTGCCTCTGAAAGCAGTCCATCTCTTAGTTTGTTAAAACAGTGCCTGGGCTTGGGTCTTAGCCCTACTGCTGTGATTCCAGTGTCTTGAGGGTACATCCTGGGAAGTGGCAAGTGGATGGGTTAAGGGCATGGGTCCCTGCCACCCATGTGGGGACCCAGACCATGTTCCCAGCCTCTGGCTTTGTCCTGTTGCAGCCCTGGCAAGGGCAGGCATTTGGGTAGGGGTGAACCAACAGACAAGAGATCCTTGTCTCTTTTTACATTTTTTCAAGATTTATTTTTATTTGAAAGGCAGCATTAGAGAGAGAGAGAGAGAGAGAGAGATTGAGAGCTTCCTTCTGTTGGTTCACTCCCCCAAAATGGCTGTAGCAGCTGGAGCTGGTTTGACTAAAGCCAGAAGCCTGGAGTGTCTTCCAGGCCTCCCACATGGGTACTGGGGCCCAGGCACTTGGTCTGTCCTCCACTGCTTTCACAGGCACATTATCAGGGAGCTGGAGTGGAGTTAGAGTAGTTAGGACTCAAACTAGTGCCCAGCCGGGAATGCTGGTACCGCAGAGTGGAGACTTAACCTGCTATGCCATGGTGCCGGCCCCAGTCTCTGTTGCTTTCAGATAAATAAATAAAAACAAAGAGTTACTTAGAAGAAACAAGTTTCCATAAAAAAGCCTTTGAAATCTGTAATACTGTGACCCACGTGTTTTGGATTTGGGAAAGTCGATCTGAATAGTCCTGTGGTTATACTGTGTGTGTGTGCGTGCGTGTGTGTGTGTGTGTGTGTGTGCGTGTGTGTGTGCATGTGTGTGTGTGTATATGTGCGTGTGTGTGTGCGTGCGCACACATGTGTGCGTGTGTTAGACACTCTCCTGGGGAAAGAGAATAAACCTGCTCACCTCTGTAAGCCCAGGGCAGAAGGTTCCGGAAGGTGAGGACTGGTCATTGGGCCAGGCTCCCTGGGCAGTGTTTCCAGGTGAGCAAAGGTGCCCCTACAGAACAAGGTGCACGCCCAGTGTAAGGTGCAGGTTGTATCTGCGTGGAGAGCGCGACGCTGGCTGGCCCCTGGGTGCTGCTCCCCAGCGCTGGCCTCCGCCCCGTCGGCTCACTTCGCCCATCTTGGCTCAGTTCTCCCTGTTCAGTCTTCCAGGTCAAAGTGCACAGGGTCCACACCCACTGAGGCACGCAGGAAAGTCCATATCAGATGTTTCCTGGGGGGGGACTGCCCCCACCGAGACCCGGTGCTGGACAGTTCCCTTGAGAAACTGCACTTGGAGGCCGGTCCTCCCCAACCTTGCAGAGCAGCACCGCCCAGCCCAGGCCTTCCTGTCCGTGCGGGTCCTAGAGCTCCTGCCATGCTCCTGAGTGGCCTGGGACAGGACCAGGGCCCTGCAGTGCGGCCCTGCAGCCGGAGGTAAAGACCAAATCAGGCATGTAGACCTGGTCCTTGAAAATTGGTTTTGAGGGCCTGGCGCAGTAGCCTAGTGGGTAAAGTCCTCACCTTGCATGCACCGGGATCCCATATGGATGTTGCTTCGTGTCCTGGCTGCTCTCCTTCCTTCCCGCTCCCTGCTTGTGGGCTGGGAGGCCAGTGAGGACAGCACAAAGCCTTGCACCTGCACCTGCACGGGCTATGCCGAAGAAGCTCCTGGTTTCGGATCATCTCAGCTCCAACCACTGTGACTGCTTTGGGAGTGAATCAGCAGATGGAAGATCATTCTCTGTAAATCTACCTTTCCAATAAAAATAAATAAATCTTTAAAAAAAATAAATAAAGATCTTCTGTCTGCTGATTCACTCCGAGTGGCCACAACGGCTGAAAATGAGCTAATCCAAAGCCAGGAGCCAGGAGCTTCTTTGGTGTCTCCCTTGCGGGTGCAGAGTCCCAAGGCTTTGGGTCGTCCTCTGCTGTTTTCCTAGGCCATGGCAGAGAGCTGGAAGGGAAGTGGAGCAGCCAGGATATGAGCTAACACCAATGTGGGATCCCTGTGCATGCAAGGCGAGGATTTTAGCCACTAGGCTACTGCACCAGGCCCCAAAATAAATAAATCTCCTTTAAAAAATTTAATTTTCGTCCATCATGGAGTTTTTTTTCACTAACTGCTTAAAGATCTTTCATAAACACAGTGTTTCTCTTGATTGCTGCATTTCTAACTCTGTATTTAACAGGCAGAGAGAAAGACACAGTGAGCTCCGACCCAGTGTTTCACTCCCCAGTTGACTGCACTGTCTGAGCCTGGGCCAGGCAGACGCAGAAACCCAGACTCAGACCTGATGTCCCGTGGCTGGCGGAGCCCAGTCCCCTGAGCCAGCCTGCTGCCTCCCACGGAGCTGTGGCAGCTGCTGCTCGCAGGCCTGTCGATGGGCACTGGACGGCGGCAGCAGGGGCCAGCCCGGCCTGGGCTGCGCAGTAAAATGGAGCAACAGTCATTCGCACGTTGACTGTGTCCTTTCAGCTGAAGATTGAAAGGTTGTGTTTGCTCCTCCTTACTGTTTTTCTCCAGAATATCTAATGAGAAATGTGTCCTAGACCACAGAGCGCCCCAGTGTCCCCTGCCGCCCTCACTGCGCACAGACCACAGAGCGCCCCATTGCCCCCTGCCGCCCGCACTGCACACAGACCACAGAGCGCCCCATTGCCCCCTGCCGCCCGCACTGCACACAGAGCGCCCCAATGCCCCCTGCCGCCCTCACTGCGCACAGACCACAGAGCGCCCCAGTGTCCCCTGCCGCCCTCCCTGCGCACAGACCACAGAGCGCCCCATTGCCCCCTGCCGCCCTCACTGCACACAGACCACAGAGCGCCCCATTGCCCCCTGCCGCCCTCCCTGCGCACAGACCACAGAGCGCCCCAGTGTCCCCTGCCGCCCTCCCTGCGCACAGACCACAGAGCGCCCCATTGCCCCCTGCCGCCCGCACTGCACACAGACCACAGAGCGCCCCATTGCCCCCTGCCGCCCGCACTGCGCACAGACCACAGAGCGCCCCATTGCCCCCTGCCGCCCTCACTGCACACAGACCACAGAGCGCCCCAGTGTACCCTGCCGCCCGCACTGCACACAGACCACAGAGCGCCCACAGTGTCCCCTGCCACCCCCACGGCACACAGACCACAGAGCGCCCCAGTGTCCCCTGCCGCCCTCACTGCACACAGACCACAGAGCGCCCCAATGCCCCCTGCCGCCCGCACTGCACACAGAGCGCCCCAATGCCCCCTGCCGCCCTCCCTGCACACAGACCACAGAGCGCCCCAGTGTCTCCTGCTGCCCTCCCTGCACACAGACCACAGAGCGCCCCATTGCCCCCTGCCGCCCGCACTGCACACAGAGCGCCCCAATGCCCCCTGCCGCCCTCCCTGCACACAGACCACAGAGCGCCCCAGTGTCTCCTGCTGCCCTCCCTGCACACAGACCACAGAGCGCCCCATTGCCCCCTGCCGCCCGCACTGCACACAGAGCGCCCCAATGCCCCCTGCCGCCCTCCCTGCACACAGACCACAGAGCGCCCCAGTGTCCCCTGCCGCCCCCACGGCACACAGACCACAGAGCGCCCCAGTGTCCCCTGCCGCCCCCACGGCACACAGACCACAGAGCGCCCCAATGCCCCCTGCCGCCCTCACTGCACACAGACCACAGAGCGCCCAGTGTCCCCTGCCGCCCTCACTGCACACAGACCACAGAGCGCCCCAGTGTCTCCTGCCGCCCTCCCTGCACACAGACCACAGAGCGCCCCAGTGTCTCCTGCTGCCCTCCCTGCACACAGACCACAGAGCGCCCCAGTGTCCCCTGCCGCCCCCACGGCACACAGACCACAGAGCGCCCCAGTGTCCCCTGCCGCCCCCACGGCACACAGACCACAGAGCGCCCACAGTGTCCCCTGCTGCCCGCACTGCGTACAGACCACAGAGCGCACCACAGTGTCCCCTGCCGCCCCCACGGCACACAGACCACAGAGCGCCCCAATGCCCCCTGCCGCCCTCCCTGCACACAGACCACAGAGCGCCCCATTGCCCCCTGCTGCCCGCACTGCACACAGACCACAGAGCGCCCCAGTGTCCCCCTGCGCCCTCACTGCACACAGACCACAGAGCGCCCCAGTGTCCCCTGCCGCCCTCACTGCACACAGACCACAGAGCGCCCCAGTGTCCCCTGCCGCCCTCACTGCGCACAGACCACAGAGCGCCCCAATGCCCCCTGCCGCCCGCACTGCACACAGACCACAGAGCGCCCACAGTGTCCCCTGCCGCCCCCACGGCACACGCCGAGCGAGCTGGGCATCATCAGCAAGACTACACACACTGCAGAAGGCAGTCCCACCGGTGCCAGGGAACCGTGGGAGATTTTTTTATTGAAAGATCTTTTCCCTTAAGTACTGGACATTTACATTACAACTTTGTACAACCAGAATCTCAGAATAATACTAAAATCCCACTAGAGTATTTTCGTTAACTTCCTACTTAATTTTATTGTAGGTAAAAATATTGCAAGACACTTGCAGGTAATGTTTCTGCTTTAAAATAAGGAAACTAAACATCACAAGAGACACTTAATACTTACTATTCATTTGTAGAGTGACGAAAGGATAATTTAGAAGTAGTGCTTATCTAAGAAACAATTGCACTTGAAAAATTAAACAAAAACTCTAGTTTTTATCTGTGAACAGAGAGCTTGATCAGCTAACCTTGCCAGGACAGTGTATGTTTGAAATTAAAAAAAAAAATTGTGTGTTTAACATAGCAGTTATTCATTAAAAACAGAACTGAACTAGGATGTTTAGACTTTCCCCATCGTTTGTTGCTAAGACTGCAACATGAAAGAAGAAAAATAACACTTGGTTGGTATTTAGTGCAAATCTGGAGTGAATTTGAAATGAAATGGTAAACACGGACCTTTCCGAAGCGCCCGAAGTCCCGCGGCTGCCTTCCCCCACTCTTCTCGTATAAACCGATGGAGAATGACGAACTGGGGCTCCGGGGCACTTCCAAGCCTCCCTGAACACGGAGCTGACACGGGGCTGACACGGAGCTGACACGGGGCTGACACGGAGCTGACACGGGGCTGACATGGAGCTGACACGGGGCTGACACGGAGCTGACACGGAGCTGACACGGGCTGGTGCAAACCAGTTTGAAATCCAGGCACAGTTTGCTCATAATGCATGTTTTCCACGAAGCTCTCCAAGATGTATTAAGTGCACGGGCATCAAAAGTACCACAGCTGGGCATGTTCCATTTCCCCGACTGTTGGGTCCCAGCCGGCCAGGAGCGGTGCACCCCACGCCTGGGCCTCGCGGGCTAGGCCAGCAGCGCACATACCCCACATGGGGTCCTGTGAGGTTGAGGTCAGCACGGAGTGGACACGTCTCACATGATCCTGGCCCACATGGAGCAGACATAGCCCACGTGTGTGGGTCCCATGAGGTTGGGGTCAGCATGGAGTGGCAGGCCCTGCCCGTGGGTCCCAGCCAGCACGGAGTGGACGCATGTGTACTAATGCTTGCCTGGTTCCTGCTATCCCAGGATCCCATGCAAAGCCCCTGGGCTCTGCATGGCAAGTGTCACCTCTGTGAGGACATCCCTGGGGTTGATGGGGGCTGTCCCCAGGAGAAACGCACGTCAGAGGGGGACACACGTGGCAGAACGTCCGTGCACTGCTTCCTCCTGCGTAAGACAGTGATGGTGGGTCCAGGTCACACGCCCGAGCCTGGCCTGCGGGCTGCTGCAGGTGCTTCTGGAACGAATGTGGTGCTGTGTGCTGTGCTGCCACCTGCCTTGGAGGTGAGCGACAGAAGACAGTACTCTGCATGAAGTAATGGCTGGTCGGCAGACACGCGTGGGCTTGCCCACACAGCTGCCCTGAGACCAGGGGCTCTGCCCCGGTGCACACGGCAGAGGGGAGGACCAGGGGCTCTGCCGCGGCACACACGGCACCAGCAAGGCAGGGAGCCGCTGCTCCGTCGAGGGGGACCGGTGCCTGCGCGTGGCTTTTCCCTTGCCGAGTCCCTCCCTGGTTGCTCGAGTATGATGGACGACAAGGCCACTTATGTCTCCGAGGTGTTTTTAAAGGTAGCAAGGTGAATGCTCAACATGAGAGGTGCTGTTCAACATTTGACTCTTAGTATTAACCAAGCTTCCACCAGAGGTCCTTACACAAAGGCGACTTTGACCTGCCCTGCAGCCAGCCGCCGGTCCCAGTGCGTGAGCCGTGGCTGCTGTCGAGGTGGGTCGGGACTTTGCCTGCTGGGAGTGAAGAAGGCTCCCTCCCCAACTTCCAGGCCTGACACCAGGTCACAGCACAGATGTCATCTTTGGGTTCTAGGGCTGGCATGGAGCCCCCACCTGAACACCAGTGCAGCAGATGGGGTGTGGGGGGGTCCCAGAGATGTGAGGAGAGCTTGCGGCTCCGAGGCAGAATTCCCTAACTTTGCCACATTCAGAGCTGCAGGAGCCCGGGGGACACCGGTTTCACATGTCCAGCAGGGCCATGCCTCAGCGTGGGGACAGCTTCAGCAAGGGGGCAGTTGAGTCCAGGCCAAAGGCAGCTAGGGCAGCCAGGACCCTGAGGTTCCATTAGGCACTGCCCCTAGGAGCATGGGCCTTCCGGGTATGCCCATGCATGACCCTGCTTCCGTCAATGTGAACATGGGCAGCCCGAGACCATGGGGGTGAGGGTCTTGGGTAGGAAGGCAGAAGCAGACAGCTGGAGACTACTGCGAGCTTGGCAAAAAGACACGCTGTGCATGGTGCAGGTGCCCCCAGACAGAACCTTCTGGAGAAGCGGGAGGCGCTCGCAGCCACGAGTTCCTGGGTTGTGTGGTTGCCCTTCAGGATAAATACCACCAGTCCTGCCCAGCCACAATTCTAGGCCTAGGAGATACACTGCATTTCCTGGCCGAGTTCCAGGCCTCCATGACACCCATACACACACACACACACACACACACACACACACACACACACACACACACACACACACACACACACACGAGCACGGAGCCCAGCGCCGTTCTACTTGATGATCTGTGGACAGTCGCTCCAGGCCTTGGCTTTCCTCTTGGCCAGGGCCAACCAGGCTGGCTCGGTGGCCACGGGGGTGGCGTCAGGGGTGGAGAACCGCTTGGCAACCTCCTTGAGCAGCGGCGCTGGGGCCGCCGAGTCCGAGATCTCCACTGGAGCCCGTTGGTGAGGAAGAGGAGAGAGAGCAGGTCAGGACTGGGCTGTATGCAAGAGGACTTTTTGTTCAAGACAAAACTGTGTTGTGTGCCCCGAGTGCCACATCAGGTGGTGATGGGCCATGGGAGGGTCCCCTGGGGCTGCTGGCTGGCAGACGCACTTCGCCTCACAGGGTCTGCATGTTTGCAACGGGAACATTCCAGCTTTCTCCATTGCATCTCTTTGTTAAGAATACCCTACGTAGCGATGGGGTCACCATTCTGCCCAAGAACTCCTCTACTCTTCTCCAAGTGCGCCTCTTTTAACCTCCATCCCCTCAGCCTGTGCCCCGCCCCACAGCTCCTAAACCCCATTCTGATGAGTTGGGAGAAGGGAGGAAGCCCAGCCATCCCATCCACCCAGGCTAGCCACCTGCTGCCTGCCAGGGTCCATGGGTCAGGAGCTGCAGCCAGGGCTCGAACACGGGCATTTTGCTAGGGCAAGAGAGTGTGCCAAGCAGGGACTTAGCCTTTCCACTAAGCACCTGCCCCCAAGAAGTCCAACTTTCTGTCCCCCAGGCGATGCCACGTGGTAAGAGCGGAGGGTCAGTGGTCAGTGCTGTGACAGCTGTCAGCCGGCAGCCAGTCATTCCCACAAAGGAAGGGCTGAAGCCACAGAGCAGCCCAGGGTGCCATCGCCCAGCCCCATGGGCCCTGCCAGCCCTCACAATGTCACTAGCAGTTCTTCACATCCTGGCACCATCTGCCGGGGCTCACGGGCGTCCATGGCCTTTAGAAGTGCTGATGGCTGAATGTGACCTTAGTTGGAGACCTCCCAGTCCCATCCAAGCAGGGAAGTGCCGAGCCAGAGGGACATGTGTGCTGTCTGGGAATGTGGGAAGGAACTGGTTCTGCTGTGTCCATCCTCCCAGGAATCCACAGGAGGGACTGAGATGGAAGTTTTTGAGGTATCGCTCAACAAATACATGCTGTTAAAGGTCCTTGGAAACAAGGAATTGAGAGTGGGGAGTCCAGCCCATACTGTAGTGCCCAGGCTGAGTCCCAGCTCAAGCTCCTGACCGCAGCTTCCTCCCTGCTAAGGCCGACCCTGGAGGCAGTGGTGGCTCAGGCCCTGGGGGAGGCCTGGCAGAGCCACTCCTACCTGTCACCGACGTGGGCAGCGTGCTGGCCTTTCTCAGCGGCTCTCTGCGCTCTGGCCGGGCCATGGCTGTCTCGGGCTTGTTCTCCGCTGTGGCTGCAGGTAGGGAGCCCCCTCTGCTGCTGGACTGTGGGCTGCCACTGACCTGGACAGGGCAGACACGGAGGACGCTGAGAGGCCCGCCCTGCAGGCGCCTGGGCCCTCGCCGCGTGGTGCGTTCGGCTGCATCAGCGAACCGGCCACATCAGGTTTCTTGCCCAGGATGCACATGCGCTGTAGGACGCTTGTGTACACGCAGTCTCGGCCTTGGCCACTGGTGCAGGCTCAGGGGTGTTAACTGCCAGAAGGATGCTGTACCAGGAGGGCTGCGCCACGCACACTGCTCCCCGAGTCTCACTAACCAACCAGGCACCTAGCCACGAGGTGGAGGTTAAAGGACGCTGTGCCTCAGTTACTGTGCCAGCAGTGCCCCTGCCCACAGCTCCCACCAGACGGCAAGGGGTGCTGTGGTCTGCACCCCTGGGCTTAAAAAAAAAACTGCAGTAATTTATTTAGCAGAGTCTGGTAAGTAAACATCTAACAGAACCCTTTTCTCCTTTTGCTGGCCCATGCAGTGCGTTCCCCTGCCTGGCCTCTGTGAGCAGCCCTGCACTGTGGCTGTGCAGTAGGCTGGCCGGCAGTGGCGGTGCTGGTTAGCTTCCTGGGGGGCTCACAGCACGGCTGACCCACTTCCATTCCCTCCAGCAGCGTCTCCGCGCCCTCCCGGCCCGGGCTACTCACGTGTTCCCTGGTCAGCTTGGCCGCCTGCTTGGCCTCGCGAGCCTGCTTCCGCTCCTCCCGCGTGGCCTGCTGTTCACGGAAGCCCCTCTGCTTCTGCAGCGCCAGCGTGACCCACAGCGGCTGCGCGGCCTCACCCTTCTCTAGGGAGGGCCTGTCCTCGAGCACCGGCTTCTCTGTAGAGGACACAAAGGCAGCTTTACTGTGGAATGCTTGTCTCGGTGCTTCCGCCTGACGCTTGTGCAATTTCAGAAAGCCGGTGCAGTACCGCCCACACAGACCAGCACTGTGGCATTAGCAGGCAAAGCTGTAATCTGCAATGTCAGCATTTCTTATGGGCGCCAGTTCAAGTCCCAGCTGTTCCACTTCCCATTCAGCTCCTTTCTTCTGGCCTAAGGCTTGACTTGTTGGGCTCCTGCACTCACATGGGAGACCCAGAAGCAGCTCCTGGCTTCATACAAGCTCAGCTCTGACCACTGTGGCCATTTGAGGAGTGAACTATCGGATGGAAGAGCCCTGTCTCTAATTTTACCTTTCAAAGTAAAAAGAAAAAATAAATAGCTCACACTCCACTGGGTGGGGAGCGATGTCTGACCAACTGCATACAGGGCATTTCTCTCCTTGGAGACGGAGGGCGTCCCTCTATGAAACCTGTGTCTTCATCTCGCAGGCCTGCCGGGGGCCCCCGAAAGTGACCTGGCTTACTGAGTGTCTTTCTTTATAAAAAGAATGACTTATGGGCCTGACGTGATAGAGTAGTGGTTAAAGTCCTCGCCTTGCATGCACCGGGATCCCATATGGTTGCTGGTTCTAATCCTGGCAGCCCTGCTTCCCATCCAGCTCCCTGCTTGTCGCCTGGGAAAGCAGTCAAGGACAGCCCAAAGCCTTGGGACCCTGTGCCCACGTGGGAGACCCGGGTGAGGTTCCTGGTTCCCAGCTTCGGATCGGCACTGCAAGGATGCTCTACATCACACCCAGGCCGTCTACACGTGGGCAGATGGAAGTCACAGGTGCAGTGAGCCTGGGGCATCATGCACAAAACAACACTTCAGTTAGAATCCAAGCCAAGGAGGCCAACTCATTCCCGAGGGGCTTCCAAACACCCCAGCGCTCCAAGAGCTCCTGGCTCGAGCACTCTGCCCCACTGACTTGCCGCATGGTTCTCCTTGTCAGACTGCTAGAAACCACACGCCAAGATCCAAATGGTTTCCAGGTAAAGCTATTGGGCCAAAAAGAACCTGGGGCTAAACCCTTGGCAGGAAGTTTCTTGGACGCATCACTCAAAGTGAGCTGCCAGCAGCCTGCCCACAGCACTGGTGTGACCCCCCGGGGCCGGGTGAGCATTCAGTACAGTGGTCAAGAATGCCAGGGCAACTGGACCTCCCAGCTCCTCTCATTCCAGCTCCCTGTTTATGTGCGCCCTGGGAGGGGTGGGGGAAGGCTCCAGTGTTTGGGTTCCCACCACCCACTTGGGCTCCTGGCTCTGGCCTTGGCTGCTCCTGCTGGCATGTGGGCAGTGAAGCACAGCAGGGGAGGCTCCCTCCCTCCCTCTTTCCTTCTGTACAGACCCAGCTTCAGCACCTTCCGTGCCTGTGGACCAGCTTCCACACACAACGCATTTCCAAAGCCTTGATGTGGAAAGAGCCTGCCACCACACTCTACTGGGCATCCCCAGGAGAGGGAGTGCCCTGGGCCAGCTGAGCCCTGGTTGGGGCCACCGTGCCCCATCACGCAGCCACCTACCTCTCCTCCCCGCCTCAGGCGTTGGGGCGAGCTTCTCCTGCGCAGCTGCGGGGGAAGCGGGGCTCCTCTCCACCACCTCGTTCACTTCCTCCTCCCTCTTGGGTGCCTCCAGGGGTGGTGGCAATGGTCGGGGCTCCCCGCTGCTCTCCCGGACTGACTCCTTGGGCTCGGCCTCAGGCCTGCCGGTGCGGCGGCCAAGCAGCTCCGCCAGGTAGGGCCTGCTCAGCTTGGAGCGCGGTGGTGATGGCGGTGGCGTCTGGCTGGCGGCCGGTTTGGGAGCCAGCGCTGGCTTCTGCACCGGCTTCATCCTGGTGGCGGCCTTGTCGGGGTCGGGGGCCGCCGGGCTCGGGCTGGGGGCGGCCTGCGCTGGCTTCATCCTGCTGGCGGCCTTGTCGGGGTCGGGGGCCGCCGGGCTGGGGCTGGGGGCGGCCTGCGCTGGCTTCATCCTGCTGGTGGCCTTGTCAGGCACAAGGGCTGCACTCGGGCTGGGGCCTGTGGCGCCCTGGGCCTCGGCCCCGTCTCCTGCGCTGCTGCGACGTTTTTTCTTCTTCTGCTCCGCCTGCTGCTCACAGTGGAAGCGCAGGGAGTAGTTGGTCCTTCGCAGCTTTATGCCAAAGGGCGAGGCCTGGTCCTCCCCGGCCGGGTGCGCGGCCTCGCCGTCCCAAGAGGCTGCAAGCTCGGCTTGGGCCGCGACGGCTCTCTGCGCTGGTCGAGGCGGGCTCGGGACCAGGAAGGACGGCAAGTCTTTGGCGAACTTGCACCCCTCTGTGGCATCAACGGGCTCAGTGCTCCCCCGGGGTTCTGGGAGGGCGGTGGCGGCCGCTGTCTCGTCGCGGGGCCCCGATGCGGATATCCTCCTCACGCCCTCGGTTTCCGCGCCAGGCCTGTGGCCGTCGGCCCCGCCGCCGCTGGAGAACTTCTGCCACGCAGGCTTGATGGAGAACTTGGCGCCAGGTGGCGCGGGCCTGCGCAGGCTGCCCTGAGGGGGCTCGTCCCTGGGCCTGGCTGCCTCCCGGTCGCCCTCGGCGGCCCTCAGGATCCGAGAGCGGATGGTGGCCCACTCGGCCAGCGCCGCCCCGCTGCCTGCGTGCTCCTCTGGTGCAGGCCTTGTCTTGGAGCAGCCGGGAGCGCGAGGCGGACCTGCGGGGCTGGCGGCGGCAGAGGGGGCCCCGTCCCCGTGCCTCTTGACTTCTGACAGGCCCAGCAAGGACTTGCAGGCCGTGTCCTTTATCTGGCTCAGGTTGACTGCCGGGCCGCACAGCTGGGCTCCCGTGACCAGGATGGCCGTGTGGGGGACGCTGAGGGCCGCAGGCAGCGTTCGCGGCGCAGGGGGCGCATCCCTGGCGGGTGTCACGGGGCTCAAGTTCACTTTAGGGAACAGGATCTGCTTGCCCCCCGAGGACACCTGGAAGGTGTAGGGCCTGTGCATACTCTGCCGCTCGTCCACCTCTTGCCACCGGAGCTCCTCCACCCTGCGGCCCTTTTCCGGAGCAGCCTCCTCCTCCTCCTGGGGCCCCACAACCCCCTCTGCTTCGTGCGCCTCCTGAATCCTTGAATGTCCACTCTGGCCCGGCTGATTGTCCGTAAACTCTGGCTCCTCTGAGCTTAGTCTTCTGAGCTCCGGGTTCTCTGGATCTCCCAGCTTCTCTTCCACATCACCCCTATGTGCCTTCCCTGAGTCCCCACTGTCCTCTGGCTGGAACGGGCTCTCTTCCTCAGGTCTCACTGCTGCTTTCTCCAGTTCCCTCCCGGCCTCCAGCCTTCTCTGTGCCTCCAGCTCCTCCTCTTGCCTCAGCTGCTCCAGTCTTCTAGCTTCTTCTTGTTGTAGCCTCTCAGCCTCTTGCCTTCTTTGAGCCTCCAGCTCCTCCTCTTGCCTCAGTTGCTCCAGTCTTCTAGCTTCTTCCTCCTGCAGCCGCAGCCTCTCAGCCTCCAGCCTTCTCTGAGCCTCCAGCTCCTCCTCTTGCCTCAGCTGCTCCAGCCTTCTGGCTTCTTCCTGTTGCAACCTCTCAGCCTCCAGCCTTCTCTGAGCCTCCAGCTCCTCCTCTTGCCTCAGCTGCTCCAGTCTTCTAGCTTCTTCTTCCTGCAGCCTCTCAGCCTCCTGCCTTCTCTGAGCCTCCAGCTCCTCCTCTTGCCTCAGCTGCTCCAGCCTTCTAGCTTCTTCCTCCTGCAGCCTCTCAGCCTCCTGTCTTCTCTGAGCCTCCAGCTCCTCCTCTTGCCTCAGCTGCTCCAGTCTTCTAGCTTCTTCCTCCTGCAGCCTCTCAGCCTCCTGCCTTCTCTGAGCCTCCAGCTCCTCCTCTTGCCTCAGCTGCTCCAGCCTTCTAGCTTCTTCCTCCTGCAGCCGCAGCCTCTCTGCCTCTTGCCTTCTCTGAGCCTCCAGCTCCTCCTCTTGCCTCAGCTGCTCCAGCCTTCTAGCTTCTTCCTCCTGCAGTTGCAGCCTCTCAGCCTCCTGCCTTCTCTGTGCCTCCAGCTCCTCCCTCTGCCTCAGTTGCTCCAACTTCCAGGCCTCCTCTTGCAGGTGCCTTGACCTCTCGCCCCCCAGGTCCCCTCTCTCCTCCTGCACCCTGGCCTCCTCCTCCTCCTCCTCCCGGAGCCGCCTCTCCAGCGCCTGAAGCCTCTGTTCTTCTAGACGCCTCTTCTCGGCTGCCTCGGCCTTCTGTCGCCTGCACTTGGCCTCGAGCTCCCGCCAGTAATCTTCCTGATGTCTTTTCTCTTCCTCAGAGCCTTGTGGCTCGGCTTCCTCTCGTGGCCAGGGCAGCTGCTCTCCCCCAAGGTGTCCATTCTGGTGCTGGGGTGGTGGACTCTCTAGGCCCCCTTGCTCATGGGGGATGTCCTAATATCAGAAGGGAAATAGTTAGCCTCCTGCTGCCCCCCACAGACAGCTGCTGCTCTTCCTTCCGGTCCCTCAATGCAGCTGGGACCATGGGGTCCCTTCAGCATTAGTATAATAACCGGGAGTAACTTTCTGGGTCCAAGGGAAGAACTTCATTTTTACCTTTGACCCCACAGGGTCACAGGTCACTCCCCAATGCCTCTCCCATAGTATGAATGGGCAGTGGGGACGCCATTCACCCAGCTTCAGTAAGGGGAGTGAGAAAACAGCTGGACTTAATCAGTATCCCTTGGGGTTCCTCCAGGGACCTCCCCATCCAGCCAGGAAACAGGCTGCCCCACTTGGGGGTCCTGGATCCTTGTAGCGCTCCAGCCCAGCCCACCTCCCCTGGGGAGCGAGAGTGCCTGTGCGGGATCCCCGAACTGCCCGTACCTGGGCCAGCCGCCGGTGCTTCCTGGAGATGCGCTGGTTTTTTGGCTTCACAGCCAGTTTGTGCTTGGCGGCGCTGCTGTCCAGGCGGGCGATGGCCAGGGGAATGGCGTCCAGGTTGACGCTTTCGATGGTGCCGGCTGGCGACAAGTGCCTTTTGGGCCGGGACGGCTTTACAGGAGCCATCTATAGCACAGATTGCGAAAAAGATGCTCTCTGGAACTTTCTGCATATGCACCTGCAGGGAGTCTGCGGCAGCCCCCAGCACCAGCCCACGCCTGCCTGCCTGCCTCCCTCCCTCAGGCCCAGTGGATGCGATGAGCAGAGGGCACACCTGTACAGCGTATAAGCATGAGCATGGGAGGCCGAAGGCTCTTGGTGCTACCAAGGGCAGTTTTTGCTCCCCGGTGAAGGTCACGTAGCCTGTCAGGACTCCCATGGACAATGGGGACTGCAGGGAATTTAGGCGCCCAAGTTGGTTGCAGCCAGCTTTGGTGGGAGTTTTACCGTCTGGCTGCTTTTGTGCCCTCAAGGAAGAGCAGGACAGGCCAGGCTGTGGCCACGAGGCGTCCTAACAGCCATTTCCGGAGCAGGGACATGACACATGAACTGCGTTATCCAGGGATTGCTGCCTGTGCATGGCGGCATGTAGGAAAGGTCTGTGAACACACCGTGCAGGTCTACACAGACAACACTGAGGGCATGTCTGGGTCTGGGTGTGCGTGGGGCCTTACGCCCTGCCTGGGACCAACTCCCTCTGCCACTGAGGCATGACTGATCTGTGCCTGGGCCATGGGATGCCTCATCCACAGAACGCTCGGCACTGTCAGTCCCAGCGCACGGAGTCCTGAGCGCACTGGGAAGCTAAGGATACCCCTTCTGACACGCTGTGCCTGGACCAGTGCCTGGCACTGCAGCACCGTGGGCTAAGCTGCTGCTTGCAATGCAGACGTGCCACACTGAAGCACCCGACTGGGACAGCCATCTGGGGAGTGAGCCAACACATGCAAGATCTCTCTGTTTCTCCTCTCTCCATCTTTCACATATATGAAATATATTTTATTATTTATTTTCAAAAAAGATTTATTTTTATTGGATAGTCAGATATACAGAGAGGAGAAGCAACAGAGAGGAAGATCTTCCATCTGATAATTTACTTCCCAAGTGGCCACAACAGCCAGAACTGAGCTGATCTGAAGCTAGGAGCCTCTTCTGGGTCTCCCACATGGCTTTGGGCTGTCCTTGACTGCTTTCCCAGGCTACAAACAGGGAGTTGGATGGGAAGTGGGGCTGCCAAGATTAGAACTGGCACCCATATGGGATCCTGGTGTGTTCAAGGTGAGGACTTTAGCCGCTAGGCTATTGAGCTGGGCCCATAAATAAAAAACATTTTCTTTTTAAAAGGGGTATGCATGCGTGATCATCCAGGCTCAGTAGGTTAAGCTGCTGCTTTTGATGGCCGTGTTGCACATTAGAGCTATTCAAGTCCTGGCTAATCTGCCTTTATGCCAGCTTTCTGCTAATGTGCCAGGGAAGGCAGCAGAAGATGACCCAAGGGTTCTGCACAAGTGGAAAACCCAGCTGGAGTCTCTGGCTCTGGCCTGGCCCAGGCATCTGGGAAGGGAACCATTGGATAAAGGATTCCCAGTCTCTGCTTGTCATAAAAGGAGGGGCACGGGGGTCAGGATGTGTGATGTTCCTGAGGATCAGCTGTGGTGCAGGATACAGAGGCCACCTGCCAGTGTCTTTCAGGTTGTAAAGCATCAGCAAAACCAGAAGCCAAGTCTGCAAGGACTGCTGAGGAAAGGGCTCCTGGCCACGCAGTGCAGCTGGACGTGCAGCAACCTTGGCCCAGGCCAGGGTGCACAGCTGACCGCACCTGTGCTGTGAGCAGGCAGCATGTCAGGTGAGGCTGAGGTGCAGGGGGAGCCCTGTGCCCCGTGTGGATGAGCAGCGGGACACAGGGTTCCTAGACCCTTGCCAGGGAAAGTGCCAGGTCTGAAAGTGACACGGGAAAGAAAAAAGAATGTGCAAGTAGGGAAACGCTGAAATGCTAAGGTCTCCGTGACTGTCCCAGTGGCAGCCCCCGGGCAGGGCCGGTGTCTGGATGACCTCTGCCGAGGCCAGCAGGCTCCTGGGCTGGCACTGCCTGCCCCTGGGGACATGCTGGGAGGTTCGCCTGCACCTGGGGGAAGGCAACATTTACCAGCACAAAATGAAGCAAGCTGAGCCTTTTTGTTTTTCATTAATGGAAAAATGGAAATTCAAAGTCAAAAAGTGAAAGAAAGGAGTTCTAGTTTGGTTACCTTCTCCTCCATCTCGCTTCCTGCTCCTGGCGGATCCTGAGGCCCCGGAGAACCAGGTGTGGGCGCGGCCTGTGAGAGAAACCAGAATCCAGTGTGGAGGATGGGGGCCTAAGTGGGTATCCCACCCACCAGTTCGCCCCCACCTGGCTCCTCCCTGTCACTTGGGGCACATGAGGTGCAGTCCACCAGGAACCCCTCTAACCTCAGGCCTTGGATTCCATTGCCTTCCCACCCTCTCCATCTTGGCCACAGATAGAAGACAGGACGGCCTTGTCCTTACTCTGTTCCCAGGAGGGTGAAGGGCCAGGGGTGGGGGAGAAGATTCTGCAGGGTCTCCTGAGTGCTCCTCCACCCCAGCCCTACCCACCGCTGCCCTGCCTGGGATGGCAGATACCCCCTCTAAGCAGGCAGTCTCCCTGGAGGAGACTCACCTTGCTGTCGGCGTCCAAGGGGACGGTGTCCTGCCGAGCCACAGTGTCCATGGGCTTGGGTCCGAGCGGCCCCTCCTCCGAGCTGGCCTCCTCGCTGTTGGCTTTCTTCACAGGCAGGGCATTGGCTGGCCGCTGCCCAAACTTGATATTCTTGCCCAACTGGTGCTGGAGGGGAAAAGACGAGGTGTTCTGAAGTGGTGAAGTGAGCCGGGTGCCCCGGCCATGTCCCCAGTGGGTTCAGGGAGCCCTGAAGCATGCCCCCCAGCTCCCGAGTGGCCTTGTGCCAGGCTCAGTGCCAAGCCCGCCCGGGAAAGCACCATGCAGTCTTGTGAGCAGTTCGTCTTGCTCCCGTCTTGCTCCTGCCTTCAAGCCATGTGCAGTGCCGTCCAGCCACCTCTCTGGGAGATGACCACGCTCTCTAATGGGGATAGGAACCATGTTTCTGCACCAAAACTCAGCATACGTGTTACAATGACACCATCTGATTCATCTATACTTTTATTTAAGATTTATTTATTTTTATTGGAAAGGCAGATCAGATTTACAAAGAGAAGGAGAGACAGAGAGAAAGATCCTTCATTTGCTGGTTCACTTCCCAAGTGGCTGACATGGCCGGAGCTGAGCTGAAGTGAAGCTAGGAACCAGGAACCTCTTTCAGATTTCCCACATTCGTGCAGGGTCCCAAGGCTTTGGGCCGTTCCTCACCACTTTTCTAGGCTACAACCAGGGAGCTGGATGGGAAGTGGAGCCTCTGGGACATGAGCCGGCATCCACAAGGTGAGGGTGTAGCCATTGAGCCATTATTCCGTGCCCTATAATTCGATTAAAAACAAAGGTTTTTTAAGGGGACCAAGATATTGTATAGAAGAACACCTGCATGACCCCCGAGGGGAGGGGCCCAGCGCCTGCCTCACTGGCCACCAGCATGGCAGTGCGGGGCAAAATGGCATCATCTGACCCTCATTAGTTCCTGCTGATGTGGACATGGTGCCAGGGCCAGCATGCCCTGGTGCCGGAATCCCAGCAGGGACAGAACAGCCTGGTCCCCAACCGCGGAGTCAGGGCAAAGGAAGCTGCGGGGAGGGGGACCACAGAGGGACTGGATCCTGGAGGGTGGGACCTTGGAGGGTGACGGGGGAAGAGGTAGAAGTGAGGCAGATGAGTGGCACTGGGCACTGGAGAAAGGCAGGTTAGAAAAGGGATAGTGTCTGGCTCGTGCCATGCTGTGAAGGCTAAGCCTTCGTCTGCAATGCTGGTATCCTGTGTGGGCACTGGTTCAAGTCCCAGTTGCTCCACTTCCCATCCAGCTCCCTGTGCATCGCCTAGGAAAGCAGCAGAGGATGGCCCAAGTCCTTTGGACCCCCTACACTCATGTGGGAGGCCCGGAAAAAAGCTCCATACTCCTGGCTTTGGACCAGCCCAGCTATGGCCGTTGCGGCCATTTAGGGAGTGAGCCAGTGGATGGAAGATCTCTGTTTCTCTTTCTTTTTGCAATTAATTTTTTAAATGAAAAATAAACAAATTCATTTTAAAGGGAAGATGCCTGCAGATGACCTGTGGGAGTGGGGTGAGGGGTCAGAGAGCCACCAGCTGAGGACACAGCTCTAGGTCTGGGTGTTTGGGCACCACATTCTGGATGTGCCTCAGAAACAAGACGGCGACCTCTGACCCCGTCTAACCTGGCTTATCCGTGACCCACAGAGCTGCCAAGATCCTCAGCGATCGCCTCCTCCAAGCCTACTTTTCAGAAACATTCCGAGGCTCCACAGGCATGTGACCCAGGGTGGACTGGGGTCCCGCGCCTACACACAGCAAGGCAAAGTCCTTCCTTTTGGCAGACAGTGACATAAGAGACGCTGCTGCCAGGGGCACGATGGGTGGATGCATCAGGCCAGAAGAGTCCTTTGGGTGGACATCCCCCGCCCTCTGCAGTCAGTGGGCACCAGACCCCTCCCTCCCTCTGTCACCCCACTGTTCCCCTCAGCTTTGCATGCATGGCGGGCAGTGGCATTGCAGGTACCAGCAGAAAGAGCCCATGCCTGGGACCCCTGCATGTCAGCGCCGCTGGCATCAGCCTGGCCTGGCCCTGGGCCCTCAGGCGAGAGCCCACATCCAAAGCCCAGCTCAGCCAGGGAGGGACAGCACAGCAGCCTGAGGAGGTGCGGGGAGTGCGGGTGGCGGTCCTGGGCTGACAGGGCCAGCAGGAAGCGGCAGCCAGGGCCTTCTCCAAGCAGACCCGGAAGCAGGTGTGTGAAGGACAGCCCATGGGGTTTTAGGTAAGCATGTGGAAGCCCTGAGTTCCAGGCCTCTGCCATCCTGGGGGAGATGGCCCCTGTCTCCCCAGGCCAGCCCTAGATCCTCTCAGACTGGGCTCCGTGGGGGCGGAGTATGCTGTTCACTGGTGTTCCCCCAAGACTGACACGCAGTGGACTCCTAAGTGATGTGTGATATTTGTCCCTGTTCTAGAGGGCCCAATGCAGCCCACCACCCGCACACAACAGGTGATCCTTGTATCAGGTGGACCGTGTCTGTCAGCCTGATGCCTGACGCTGCTGTGTGCTGGGGACATGCAGAATCCTCTCTCCTCGCTACTGTGACAGCTCCCTACTGTCGCCCCAGTGGGCTATGGCACCTCAGGAGCTTATAGTCCCCCAGGCCCACAGAAACAGGCTGGGGAGTGCAGCCCTGTGAGGAAAGGCCAAACGGGGGTGCTGGGGAGCCAGCAGGAGCATGCGAGATGCCCAGGGAAGCAGGAGCTGCGTTCAGCAGGCAGCCATCGTCCTGAGTTCAGACAAGTGACCTTTGCAGACTCGCCTGGTGGATCCAGGCCTGGGCAGGCTCGAGTTCAAGGCCATGGGATGCACAGACAAAATCCTGTCCTCACAGCCACGCGCTCTTGCCAGCATCCCTCCTCCAGCTGAGGTGGAGGGCCTGGCCTGCTGTAACTCTGTGCAGCTCATTTGCCATGAGAAGACAACTGCTAGCTAGGGCTTGGTGACAAGCTCAGAGTCACACAAGCCAGGGCCACGGAGCTGTGTGACACCAGGTGGTCAGATGGAGGGGCCCTCAGGCTTTCGGATAAGCCACTTCACTCTGCCTTTGTGTTTTTGTCCTGGACGCTTTCTTGGTCACACTGCAGCTGTCTCCAGAGGGAGAGCAGGGACCCGTGCCTGACCCCGGAGGCCCCTTGCAGGGCCTGGCGTGTGAGCTAAAGGCAGTGGGAGTCCACTCATTCAGTGGGCCCCTGGGTCAGCTCTGGAACGTGGGGAGCTGCATTCTGGGAACACACCCCCATGTGGATGCGGCTGCTCCTGAGGGTGGTGGGGGAAAAGGGAGTGGGGCGTGCCCAGTGCAGCAGGGTCCACAGCTGGCTCTCCGCCAGGGTCTGGGCTGCCCACATTTTCCCGGCTGTCTATGAGAGCCATTTGCTGTAGGAGGCAGTGGCTACAAGCATGTGTGAACTGTGTGTCACTGGATATCTCCATCAGGGGACAAGACCCAGACGTGTGATTCTGGCCTTGTGAAGTGTTGATCTGGGCCCCGGAGGGCGGGGAGCCATGTTCCATCAACACGTGCACTGACAGACAGACCAAGGTGCGGGGCAAACCTGACAGTCCTGCATTTTGTCAACCCATGGGCCATCCTTTATGGCCTTGTCTGAGCGAATCAACAAGCCCCTCTCTCACCTGTGCTTCCGGGAGGCTATAGGTAGGGTCAAGGTTGTGGTGGCCCCAAAAGCAAGCAAGCGCAAAGCCCTGAGCCACAGCAGGTGGATGGTGGATCCTGTGTGCATCACGGATGGTAAGAGCTGGGGAGGGGCTCCGACCAGCCTTTGAAGGCACCCCGCTACCCTTCAGGCAGGTGTGGTGACCCAAGACCCCTGCACGCTCCGTGCCCTGCAGGGGTCCCTCCCTACATAAACAGCATTGGTTCTCCCAGTAACCAAGCAACCAGCTTGCGTACAGAGTACCCTATGAGGATGCCCTGGCTACTGTTTCCCCTGCAAATGTCCCTGATGCTAAACTATGTCCTCACTTGGCATGTGCATTGTTTTTATACTCAAACAAGCATCATGTCTCTCTGAAAAAGGCTCACAGACATTTGGCAAGTGGAGCATTCGCTGGGCCAGGTCTGTGCCGTGGTCCCTGGTGGGGGCATCCCATGTCAGGACAGTTCAGGGAGATTGGCTGCGAGCGGCCACTAGTGGGCCCCCTTGCTGATAGAGTCCCCATCAACACCTTGCAACTGGTCTGTGGCAACTAGCGTCTGTTGGTTTGTTTTAAAATGTTATCCTGATAGTAATTATATTTCCAAAGAAATACCTTAATAATGGTGGCCAGCTTGCTGGAACATTTACCATGAGACAGGTGCCTTTCGTTGCTTCTGTCTTAGCAAGAAGTGACCACATACAGGGACCCCGAGGCGAGTTCAGATAGGAAGACATGCATGTCCCCAACGACTCGCTCCATGCTGCAGTCTGGGGGTGCGTGGGGGAGGCGCTCTGCCCCATACTGAGCATCCTCCCCGGGGTCATGGCGAAATACCAAGCACTCATGCAAGTTAAGAGTCACTGCCATTTCTACCACTTACCAGGAACATACTGCTTAGTCGACTGAAAAACAAAGCAGAGTCCTTTGGGGTGACACAGTTAGGATAACCTCGGTCCTTCTGTGTGTACTCCCCCGCTTCCCTACAAAGTCGCAAAGCCCCGACCGCAGATTTGAGAGGAGGCTCAGTGGGGCATGCACCTGTTCACGCACACACAGGGCAGAGGCCGACCGGGCTGAGCCGGGCTGACTCAGGCTGACCAGTTGTGGGCTGACTGGAAGTACACCTATCGGGCAGCCACCTGCCTCTTTCTCACGCCTCAACCCTGGCCAGTCAGTACATCTGTTGCTTCGGGGCTGCTGGTAGCAATACATTTAATTGACTTTGAGATCAGATTCTTAAAAATGATGCCTTCCAGTTCACAGCAGACAGGTATTTCCACTGTGTTTCCATACTCCCAATACTGTAGAACTGGCCTTTATTATTATTATCATCATCATCATCATCATCACTATTATTAGTCTACACTGTAAAGTCACTTTCTGGAATGGGGGTGGCATGTAGCATAAACGGATGGCATTGATGAAGTTGGTCCATCACTGGTGCTGGGGACACTCCAAGAATGAGCACTTCTTACATGCACTGTGCCCTGCCCAGACACCTGGTGGAGAGAGGGTGTGATTGGCCTGCAATGCAGAGCCCTGGGCAGTTAACGCCCCAGGTTGTCCGTGGCCACTCCCATCCTTCTCACTTCCTTAGACTTTGAAAAGCAACCGCTCGCTTTTGCTTTTGGGGTCTACAGGGAAATGCATAATCACAGCCACCATGAGAACTGGCTCAGGCATTTTCTCTGTGGGCCAAGCCACAGGACATCCTAGCGATGGCCGCTAGGAGCCACTGCTTCCCCCGGAGTCCCAGCTATTGCAAATGCGCTGAGTAAAGCTCCTTTTGTCCCTAAGGAGAAAAACAGACCCAACAGGAGCAAGGGGAGAGAGCTTGTGGCATGGGAAGCCTGCAGGTGTCCCCTGTACCAGCCACCTGCTTATCTCCACACCTGGCAGGAATGTCTGGCGCAGAGGGGAGGGGGGCATGGTGCAGGTGTCACAGCGGCCTCATGGGTGGCCAGGGCGGAGTGGGAGGAGCAGACCCCTTACGTCAGGGTTCCAACAGCAAACGCTCCCACCACTGGGTGACCCCTGGACTCTCCCGCTCGGGGCCAAGCTGGCGGTCTCTCCCTTTCCCTCTGCAGCCTCGGCCCCTCCCGCAGGCTGCCTTACCTGAAGAGTTTTGACTTTGCCCAGGATGTTGTCCTGTGACATTGCTTGAAATGTCTGCTCACTTTCTGCTCCCCCATCAGGGATAAAAATACTGTCGTGGGAAAATGCCCGCGTGCCCATGGAATAGCTGAAAGACCTGGAATGCAAAGCGTGGGTGGTCTTAGCGGGATGGCTGAGCTTCACCCTGCCCCTTGGTCTGTAGCGCTCCGTCAGGTTTGAGGGAGTCCATCCCCTCCCCACTCACGCCCTTTTTGGGCAGAGCTGCTTGTCCCAGGACAGTCTAGCTAATCCACGTCCATCGCGCAGCCAATGGGTCCAGCGCAGGCGAGGGCCTGTTTCTTTCAGATGATGACCACAGTGAATAAGTGTGTGTGAGAGTGAGACAGAGAGAGCGAGCGCCTCAGTTGTCACTAGTGACAAGGGAGGATCGGCAGTGAGACTTTTCCTTGGGCCCTCTGGGGGCACCTTACCAGTGGCTGGGGCTGAGTGACAGATTCTGCCTTGCACCTGATGGGGAGGTCTGCGTGGGCAAATGCAAGCAGCAGCCGCTCGCCAGCTGGACTACGGAAGCTGACCTGTGCCTGCATCCAGGGCATGAGGCCAGGTTGTGGGGCTGCGGGAGGGCTAATGAGAGCATCCCTTCTCTTCTCCACCTCCTCCCCAGTGCCCATGTGCAGGAGGGAAAGGGGTCTCCTGAGCCGAATGGCAAGTAGCAGCATGGAGCTAGAACTGGCTACGAGGCAGGGCTACACCTGCATGGGAAGGCCACGCAATCACAGGAAGAAGGTGGTGGGTTCTGCAAACAGAAGGCTTGGCCGTGTGACCCTGGGCCCTGCCAGCCCTCACTCGGAGAGTTCTCATCTCATCTCCCACTGGCCACCACCCTACGTCCCAGGGGTGTGTGTGGGCTGAAGACAGAGTGCCAAGTTGGACCCAGCTCAGCTGAACACAAAGCCACACCGCCGTTTTCAAGTGGCAGGTGCTCTTTTGATATTGGCACCTGGAAAAACCAAGGGAGTGGGAGAAAGAGATGGGGTGCAGAGGCCACATGAGCCGAATAGAGGGGAGTGGAATACAGAAAAAGGAAAGGGTGGTGGGTAAGCTTTCAGCTAAACCATACAGGACACGACACAAGGATACCTTGAAGAATTCATTAAAATACATATTATGAAAAAATGCGTGTTTAAAAAAGAGTTATTTTTTATTGGAAAGGCAGAGAGGAGGAGAGACAGAAAGAAAGATCTTCTGTCCAATGATTCACTCCCCAAGTAACCACAACGGCTAGAGCTGAGATAATCCAAAGCCAGGAGCCTCTTCCGGGTCTCCCATGCGGGTGCAGGGTCCCAAGGCTTTGGGCCGTCCTCGACTGCTTTCCCAGGCCACAAGCAGGGAGCGGAATGGGAAGTGGGGCAGCTGGGATAGGAACCGGCGCCCATATGGGATCCCACACTTTACCAGGCTACCACATTGGGCCCCGAAAAAAAATGGGTTTTGATATTTTGGTTTTTAGGTCTATTTCTTCAAAATAGTTTCTTTTCTTTTACTAAATTCTTCACTGACTCATAGGTCATACAGAAGCATCATTTTTTCCAAGAAGGTTCCTGATTCTTTTTCAATTCTTCAGTGATATATTAGTCATTCAGTAGTGTTATTTAACTTCATGGTGTTATAAATGTCTTAACTTTATTCCGGTTGTTGATTTTGGTACATGGCTTTTCGTTTAAGGGGATGTGCAGTAACTGTGTAATAGAGACAATCTCTGTCCAGATGTGAGGATACAGTGGAGTATGCATCTCTACTTCCAGATCAAAGATGGACTCCCAATGAAACTGTTAAATACATCCTGACAACAGAGTGCTGGGCTCTGCCATTGTCTACCCGCAACGTCAGGACACACTGACATAGCAGAATGATGGACGTACGGCTGCTTATAAAGGGCTGAACTATTGTAATAACATAGGGGAACTCGGGAGGATAAGGGAAATCCCACGGCCTATGGAACTGCATCATAAAATAAAATGTATTAATACATATTCTGAAAAAGTGCATGGATTTTTCAGTGTTCCTGGGTACCAGCTGGAAGCCCATCACCCGCTTCCAGACGACCACATTGAAAAACAGAACAGAGAGTAATAAAAACAATCCAACTGAAGTGGTAGCGACGAGAGCGAGTAGGGGCTGGCACCTTACAGCACCAGCACCCCATTCTCCCTGCCAATGCTCCTTGGAGCGGGTGGGCAATGACCCATGTGCTTGGGCCCCTGCCACCTGCAAGGGAGATCTGGATGGTTTCCAGGATCCTGGTTTGGACCTGATCCAGCCCTGCTCGTTGGGTCATTTGGGGAGTGAACTAGTGAACGGAAGATCTCTTTCTGTCACTCTGTCTTTCAAACAAATATTATTTTTTAAAAGATTGTACCTTGGGCCTGGTGCAGTAGCCTAGTGGCTAAGTCCTTGACTTGCATGTGCCAGAATCCTATCTACGGGTGCTACTTAGTGTCCTGGCAGCCCCACTTCCCATCCAGCTCCCTGCTTGTGGCCTGGGAAAACAGTAGAGGACGGCCCAAAGCCTTGGGGCCCTGCATCTGCAGAGACCCAGAAGTTCCTGGTTCCTGGCTTCAGATCAATTCAACTTTGGCCATGACGCCACTTAGGAAGTGAACCTCCTCTCTATAAATCTGCCTTTCTAACAAAAGTAAATAAACCCTAAAAAACAAAGACAGTGCCTTGGCATAAACGAGGCCTGTGTGTGGCCCCTGTCCTGCCGCTCTGCCGCCCTGCTTCCCCGTGGCCCCACACTACCCTGATGACTGGGCTTTTTCTTCTTTTAAGATTTATTTTTTGTTCTGCTTTATTCCTTGTATGTCAAGGTGGCTATTTTTGTCCCCCCCTTTTTTTTTCTGTCTCTCTCTTTAAGATTTTGAAAAAGAGGCAGAATTACAGAGAGAGAAGGAGAGACAGAAAGAGGTCTTCCACCCACTGGTTTATTCCCCCAGTGACCACAACAACCCAAACTGAGCTGATCTAGAGCTCGGTGCCGGGAGCTTCTTCTGGGTGGCAGGGTCCCAAGCATTTGGGCCGTCTGCTGCTGCCTTCCCAGCCCATTGCCAGGAAGCTGACCAGATGTACAGCAGCTGGACTTGAGGCAGCATTCACATAGGATGCCAGCGTTCCAGGTGGTAGCTTAACCCGCTCTACCACAGTGCTGGCCCCTCGCTTCTCCTGTCGGTGGTTAGCAGTTTGCTGTACAGAGACCATATACATAGTTTGATATATTTATTCCTATATATTTGATATTTCTGGATTTTTATAAATCATGTTAAAATTAAAATTTAAAAATTTTTCTTTGACTGCAGAAGCAACCACTTTTTGTAAATGGATTTTAAAATTGGAGACTTCATTGAGTCATCATTTATGATCACACGGTTGTTAATGGTTTGATTTTCTCTTTACAATTTTATTCCTTCCTTTACCAGCCTCCTTGTCTCCCTCCTTTATTTACTTAGTTGAAATCTTTACCAGAGTAACAGCTGTGCTGGCGGGCGCTGTGATACCCCCAGGCCCACTGTGAGAGCTGAGGCTCTCTGGAACCTGCACGGGTGCCCGTGTCTTGCTGCCTTGGGAAGACACTGCTCTTCTATTTACAAACAATGTTAAAAAAAAAAAAGATCTTGGGTAGTTGTTGGGGCACTGGAGGCCGAGCCCCCATTTGGGGAGCCTGAATCCCACATCCTTGTGCTGCTCCACTTCCGGTGCAGCTTCCTGCTAAGGCACCTCAGAGGCACCAGAGGCAGGTTCGAGGTACTTGGCTTCCTGCCACCCAGATGAAGACGTGGCTGTTGTGTGGCTTCAGCTATGCCAGCCCTGGGCATTGCACGCCTCTGTGGAGTGTTCAGCTATGCCAGCCCTGGGCGCTGCACGCCTCTGTGGAGTGTTCAGCTATGCCAGCCCTGGGCGCTGCACGCCTCTGTGGAGTGAGCCAACAGATGGAAGATCTCTCCCTCTCTCTCTGCCTTTCAAATAAATAAATAAAAACACAGAAAATAAAAAAGCTATTTCCTCATCTTTGATTTTGTTCTGCTACATCTTTCTGTGGACTGCCGATTCATTCAGTGTCAGGCACACAGTATTTCAGAAATCTACGCCAGGATGGGTCTTATTAGTTTTGGAAAATTCTGTGCATTGTCCTTCTAATTCCTGATTTTCCAACGTTATGCCCTTTGAGCATGAGTGACGTGTCTTTTGTTCTTTTTTATCTCTACCATTATCTTTTATTAATATGGTTTAGTCTGCATGTTTCTAGTAAGTGCAACTCATTGAGTTCACTAATTCTGTCTTTAGCCATGGTCTGCCTGCTATTCAAATGATCCCTGGAGTTGTTCATTTCAGAAGTATTTTTTTGGCTCTCATATTTCCTCTTAATTCTTTTAAAAATTTTTGTTCCTATAACAAGATTCTGCATTTTGTAAACTCCATTTTGAATTTGTGAAATCATAATTCTTTACACGTCTCTGAAACTCCGTTCCCTTAGTCACCTTTGGGTCTAGTTCTATCTTCTTGTTCTCCTCCTAGCCCGTGTCCTAAATGCCTGGTGATGTTTTAAATCGAGTTTCACCCATCATATGAGAACAATCTTAGAGGTTGTGTTGTCTTTTTCCAGAGAGAACATCCCTGGTTTTTTTGCAGGTAGAAAACAGCCAAGGGGCCAATGACCTGCTGTGCCTCACAGACTGACCTGACCTGAGGCTGGTTGGGCCAGCTCCTGATCGCTCAGAACCCCTGTGCCCAGCTGCCCACGAGTGGCTCTTCCTCTCGGTCTCTCAGAGCCTGGCTGGAGTCCTCCCCAAGCTGTAGTTACGTGACATTCCTGAGCCCTGCGTGTCTTCCTTTTGACACCACTGACTGCCACAAACTCGCTCTCTCCCTACCCTGTGCAGCTTTACCAACACATGCCCCAACTGGAAACATTGCACTCTCGTGTTGGCTTCATCCTTCTGGATCTTTCTTTGGTCCCAGATCTTAACTTCCTGGAATCTGGCACTCTCCAACTCCAAACCTGGTGTTCTTCCGAGCCCCACGAAGCTTCTGGGAGTTCTGCTACCTGCTCTTCCTCCTGACAGCCACCCCATCCTGTGGCCTTTTGGTCTCTTTTCCCAGAGTAACAGTGTACTGGTGTCCACAGGAGAGCAGGTGCAAAAAGTTGGGCTCAGCAGGCGTCCCTTCCTTCCACGATATCTTGGCTTGGCTCTGGTGTCTCGGCAGCAACCTGGCAGCTTCAAACAGCTGCCTTTGTCTCCACGGTTCCTCTGGCTGTCTGGTCTCCTCCACACTAAGTCACCATAGCCACAAGTACAAGTCATGAACCGACTCCATCATACTTGCTACATTTTTGCCTCATGACTCACCTGTTAGAATCTACCAGTCTTATACTTGTAAGGTGACCTGAAGCATTTATCCCTTTTTCTGGTCTGGCTTTTGTCTCACTTGAAGCAGCAGTGGACAATGGCAATTGGTTTTTGTGAGACACATGCGCGCTGCCTGGTGCAGGACGCCGCCTAGGCAAAGGGGAGTTGCATGAAGTCCCTGCAGGCTGCGCTCACATCAGCCATTGGGATTCATGGCTCTGGCTCCAGGAGACTTTTTAGTGGGGATTCCTTTCCCCTTGGGGAAGTCAAGACAAAGACTGGGGAACCAAAATGTGGCCCACCATTCCAGCCAGCGGCAGGGTTGGCACTGACATTGAGGAGTGCATGTGGAGCTGTCACAGGGCCACACTCCACTCTGAAGACAAGGGGCCCTGTGTGATCATTGTCCTTAACCAGCTGGGATGTGCGGGGTGGGACTGGAAAGCAGCAGGGCCATTGGCCACTAATGGAACCCAAGGCAGCTGTGACTGTGCTGCAGGCTCCTCCCGGAGGAGTGAACCTGGAGGGAGAGCAGCCACTCCGCCTCAGGGCAGGTGTGGGAATCGTGAGGACAGGCTCTTCCAGCACTAAGCTGGTGTCTTTGGACTCGGGAGTGCAGGCAGCAGCCTTCCCAGTGGGCCCTGCGAGGCAGGTGGCTCGGCTACAAGCAAGGCAAGTGACGCTGAGCAGTCAGGACTCCCACATGCACACTCCTGCCTGGCTTTGTGGTTATTGTTGGCAGAGAAAGGTCCCAACTCCCAACATTCACTTAACATCTTCTGGTGGCCCAGAGATGGGTTTCCTACACCCATGCCCTGCCTTGCCCAGTGTCTCCTGAGGCATCTTGCCAAAGGCCTTCAGGACACAAGAACCTGAGGCTGCTCCTCCGACTTGACCTTCCATAGCTGCTAACTCTAGGGCTACCTCTTCCACCCTCGCTCCACATGCACACGTGCTCACAGGCTCACACTCGGCCACCCACTGTCTTTGCAATCTCAACACGCAGAACGCAGCTCTTCCGTCTTCCCACTGAACGCCTCTCCAGCCTTGCCACATGTCCGCTCTCAAGCTCTGTGCCCTATCATTTTATGAGTGAAGTCAGGCTGGGGGGAGACCTTACAAGGCAACACCACCTGCCTTTTCACCTTCAGAGAACTTTCAAGGTCAAAGTAGAACCAGTGGGTGGGCCTGACCATCCTGGCTTCTACAGTGCGACCCGTACCATGCTCTGCACACCTCCACACTACGGCGGCTCTGGGTGTCCTGCTGTGCCCCTACAGGTGAACTAGCACATGCTGCATCGCAGGTGACAGGGGACGGCTCTGGCACCGCCACGTCGCTGTGGCAGGGGCTCCGTGTGCTCACAGAGGAGAAGCTGGGGTCCCACAAGGTGGAGAGACAGAGGCCAGCTGGGACTCAAACCAGGTCGTGGGCTTCTGCCTCTGGCTCAGGGAGCACCCAGGCTCACGGCACTCACCAGTGTAGGGTTTCCTTGGGAACAAAGGTGGGTCACAGACAAAGGCTGCTGGACCACAAGATGGGAGTATAGATAAAGGGACTCAGATCTGCCAGCTGCACCTTGAAAACACCAAAGCTGTCCACACCCAGAGCCATGAAGTCTCCAAATTCACAAGATACTGACTGAGACGTTCTTTTGTAACATAGCGACGTGTTCGCCAACGCGAAGGGGCAACCATCACTGCTTTCCATCCTAGAAACGAATCCCAAACTCAAACTGCTGGTCACTCAACAATCACGTCCCCCTTCCTCCCTCTTCAGCCTCTAGTCATTTCTCTTCTACTTTATTTTTTTCTTAAATCTCTTTTCTTTTAAAGCATTCTCTCTGCCTTTCCAATAAGATGAAAAGGTTTATTTATTTTTATTGGAAAGGCAAATTTGCAGAGAGAGAAGGGCCCGGAACAGCTGCCCGTATTTTCATGTGGGTGGTCTAGAACTACTGTCCTCAGGATCTGTGTGCAACGAACAACGAGAAGGAGTGCGTGCTTTGAGTGTGACACAGCAAGGAAACTTCTGCTTCATCAAAAAGCAACATGAGAAGAGCACAGACCTGGGTGTGACCCCTGGAGCTGTGACAGCCATTTTGTGGTAATGAAAACATAAGCTCACTCCCTGAGGCTGATGAGGTCTTGATGCTTGCGGGGATGCTGTGTCCACTGACCCAGGGACTCGAGGCTTCCCTGTGATGTCTGATAATAAGATAGTTCATTGCCACTGCAGACCCTAGAATGGCATTTTTGGTTCCAAGTGGCATCACTTGCTCCGAGGCGGCTTCCAGGCATTGCTGTAAGCACTAGCCACTTTTCAAGGGTGCTGACATCACACGGCTTCCAGAGCACACGTCTGTGGGGGAACTTCTCCCTTTCCAAGACAGGGGAGGCGCCCCGCAGCTGCACAGCGGGTGTCTGCCCGGGCTGGCCCTCCCACTTCTCGGCCTTTGTCTTTTTTTAGACAGGCGTCATGTAATTCCAGGCCTGTAGACATTGGGTAATTGCTGTGGCAATGATTAGGGATTCACTTCAGGAATAAGGAAATATAATTATGGTTCCCACTTCCAGTTGTTGCCATGACAACCGGGGGCAATTGCCATTGATCAGCAGTTTTCTTTCTAAACAGATCTGTGGATCTCATTCAAATGAAATGCTGAAGAGCAATTAAACACCCTCATCAGAGAGACCATGCTGGCTGGAAGAGACTGGTGCCAATCAGCACCGTTTGACGCCTCCCCGGCTCGTGCCAGGCCCTGGTCCTCCACAAGATGCCCGGCCCTCCAGAACTCCAGAGAACCGAGTCACCTGCCAATCAGAGAAGTGGAGAGCAGCAAATCCCGGCCACAGCCCCATGCTTGGCCCTGTGTGCCCCAGCAGCCCTCAGATCCATTTCTGCTCACTTGAGGCTCTGTCCTTCACACCAGGGGTCACATCACCTTGCACCTGTTACAGCACTTCATAGGATGCATGTTGTCTCACACTGCTCTTGGGAACTGATAGAGCTATGCACAAAACAGAAGGGCTGGCTTGGTCAAGGTCACCCAGCCCCACATGCACGCACCTGTGTGTGCAAGCTGAGTTTCCAACACCTGCTCTCCTCCCTTCCCCCACCGACCACACCACAGGACCCCACGGGGTCACCAAACTCTACACATGCACTGCAGATTTCTTCCTGCTCCGAAAGAAGCTCATCTTTTACTTCTGTTTCCCAGAAGTCTTGGAGCTGTAAGTCTCCAAGAACGACCATCCCTGACACAGCAGCCCCCTGCTTCCCTAGACTTACTCTGCTCCCCTCCACGGACCCTCCTGCCTGGCCCTCGACTGCCAGTCATCTAGAAGCCCTGAAATAGTCCAATATGTTTGGATTTTATATTCTTAGACACCTGAGCTTTTGTCGTAGAAATATTTTGTTTTCTTGCTTACAGTTAGATTGTCGGGGTTCTTACACTCAAGTCTGAGTCACTGTGAATCAATTTTTGTGTATGATGTAAGATACACACATTTCATTTCATTCTTTTGCATGGAATCATCCAGTGGTTCCAGGGTACCTGGTGAGAAGACTTTTCTCTGGGGATGGCTCAACAGGCTAATCCTCTATCTGCAAGCACAGGCATCTTATATGGGTGTCAGTTTGCATCCTGGCTGCTCCACTTCTCCTCCAGCTCCCTGCTTAAGGTCTGGGAAGACAGCAAAGATGGCCCAAAACCTTGGGACCCTACACCCATGTGGGAGACTCAGAGGAGGCTCCTGGATCCTGGCTTCAGATTGGCTCAGCTCTGGCTATTGCAGACATTTGGGGAATGAACCAGAGAATGAACATCTTTCTTTCTGTAAATCTGCGTATCAAATAAAAAAACAAATAAATCCATAAAAATACTATACTTTATCCATTGAGTTATCTTGGCATCCTTGATAAAAATCAATTGACTATAAATTAAGGGTTTTATTTCTGGACTCCGTATTCAATTCCATTGGCCTACAAGTCTATCCTTACTACAGTTCCACTTTTTAGATGACTGTACTTTGTAGTAAGTTTTCACATTGAGAAGCATGTATATTTCAACATTGCTTTTCTTTTTTTCAAGATTATTTTGACCAAGGACCCGAAAGGACAACTCAGGGCCATGGGCCAGCTCCTAGTGAGGCTGCCAACTCGGCTAGCGACAGCCAGGAGACGGGACTTGCTGGCTGCGTGACCCCGCGGAGCAGGCCACGCCAGCTTCCGTTCTCAGTGATCATGCCAGACTTAGAGGGGTGTGGTGCACGTTCTGTGAGTTCACCTACACAAGACACATCCTGTCACGGCTGACCAATGGCACAGCTCTAACATAACCTGTGCACACTCCGGGGAAAAGGGCGACCAGAGGAATCCTGGGATGCACCAGCTCCATCTTCTCAGGGATGCACAGGGCACATGCGCACAACAAAGGCACCCTCACACCCCAAGGAGAGGACCCTGCGTGCTTTGTTTCCCGTTATATTTTCCAAGCTTATTTGCAGAGCTTGTTTTTTCTGATTGTGACACTGAGGTGACACAATCTGTGATATATAAGGTGAGTCACCTTTAATAAATCAAAGAAATACCACTGGATTGCTCAAAGCTGTGTTCCCCAGACAAGCCCCAAGAAGGCTTGTCCCTTAGAGAAAATCCCAAAGGAGATGAAAACGGCCAGGCAGGAAGGGATCAATACAGGGCTGTTTTTGGCTACCAAGACGGTTCTGGGATCTCCGCGGCTACAGATCAGCCCCTTCAGGTGTCCAGCAGGGCACAGACCACACCTGCATCACCCCGACCCCCCTTGGGGGGCCCAGGCCACCGTTTTTAGGCAGTTCCAGTGATCAGGAAATTTCTCCCTTGCAGTGAGCTGAAATTTGTCTCCCTAGAACTTGTACTCAAGATGATATTCCTGGAATGCTGGATTCTTGTAGTTTGATGACAACTCTCTAATCTGGAGATGACAAAAACTGGAGCTGCTGCAGCACAGGAAGTAACACAACCAGCGAGTAGACTGTTAACTGAGAGTGAGCCAGAAGCACGTTTGTTACTGCACCATGGAAAGGAGAGAGAAGTCAGAGGGTTGCTGAAGCTATGAGCAGCGCAGCCAGGCTGTGTGCTGGACTGGAGGGCCACGCTCAGGTGCCTAGAACAAGGGAGGGATTCAGACTTCACAATGATTTCTATTTGCCTGTAGTTCCATCTCAATTTAAAAATATTTGGAGGGGTTTTAAAAAGAGATTGTTTTAATCTATTTTTATTTGAGAGGCAGAGAGAGAGTGCACACACATCCAGAGGGAGAGAAAGAGAGAGAGAGAGAGAGAGAGACTTCCCAAAATGCTTGGGGCCCAGAAACTCCATCCCAGGCTCCCAGGTGGATGACAGCGGCAAGGGTCCAATGACTTTGAGCCATGCCCAGGGTGCCCACCAGCAGGAAGCTGGGACTGGGTGGGGGCTTGAACCTGGTAAGGCAGCATCTTAGGGCTGTGTCAAATGCCTGCCCTTAAAGAGAGGCTTCACATCTTTACCACCCGAAGCTTATTTGTCTGGCTTCCTTATTTATTAGATAAGTATTTCATAAAGACAAATACGTAGCTGAAATGTAGCATGTGTCTCATTGACGGAGGTTTATAAACAAGAGCAATGTGGGGAACAGGTGCCATTATCTGCATTATTTTATAGACCTCTAACTGTCTGTTGCAATATCTAATTCTCCACGGCTTTAAAGACTTGCAACCTTAAGGAAACAGCAAGTGGTGAATGGGAGGTGGGGCTGAAATGAAGAGAAAAACAACTGGGTCCCTGTTTTCTCTGAGAATCCAACCTGGTTTCACTAAGCAATCAGCAGCTTGGCAGAATCACAATCGCCCCAGGGGGACAGCTCGTGTTGTTGTCAGCTTGTCCTTCCTGGGAGAACTTGCTGGACTTGACCTTCCCTGGCACTGAACTGTTGCCTGGCCACACCTAAGTAACCCTGGTATCTCCTTCTGCCAACTGCGAGGTGATCCAGGTCACATTTCTACCTGACTGAGGAAACCGGAGCAACCAACGCACCGTGGACTCACACTGGCTGGTTGCAAACTCTGTCTCAGCCTGCCACGCCAGCTGTGCGCGCAGTCTGTGCCAGCTCTGTTCTTGCTGTTCACCCTGCCCCGCTGCTCACCTTAGAGCATAGACAACAGAGAGCAGACCCAGGCCCATCAGGGTGAGGAGTCGGCACTGGGGCAGACGCCGGGGGCCTGGATGAGGGTCAGGCGATGTGGGCACCGCAGCAAGCTCGGGTTCATGCCTGATGACATGTGCCACCGAGTGCTTTTCGCCTTCCTTCTGGGAACACACTGAGAAGCTGAAGGATTGTATCATCTTGTGGCTGAATAGAACCCAGCCCCTGACCTCTCAGAACTGTCAGGGAGAGCAGATAAGAAATTGATAATGTTCCTATAAAGCAAAGGGTCCTTGGTGCACTGAGCATAGAACCTGCTGGGAGATACAGGCGAGCGAGAATGGCTCGGACTGGTGGTTACAAGAGGCTTCTCCAAGGAGCTGCTTTTGGAGTGGCAAGTCTCAGTTTGAAGCTTCCCTGCCCCTAACTCCAATTCCCAGTGCTCAGGTGGGAAAGAGCTCCTGGTCCCTGCCCGTGTGGGTTCTTGGCACTGTTCCAGCCAGGCTTGGTGCCTGCGTTCTGAGACCGAGGTGGTAAGACAGCACGTTGGGGTAGGTAAACAGGAGGGAACGAGGAGAGGAAGGGAAGAAATAGAAGCCAGAGGCTGCTGAGATAAGGTTCCAAAAATTGCTAGAGAACACCAGGGCTGAGAAGGGGGCCCCTATGGGCAAGCTCCCTGACTGGCAACACAGGCCAAGCCCTCATGGTCTCCTGTTGGTCAAGTGAAGGGGGCTTGGCTTGGCTCAGTCCCAGGAACAATGCTGAGCTGGTGCTAAGCTGCCTGCCACCTCCAGTGAGGACGGCAACAAGGAACATGCCTAGTGCCCGTGCTCTACTGGCAAATGAGGTCAGCCCCTGCCTACTGCTGCCACCCAAGGCGACTCCTCTGCAGAGAAGACGCCAGGCTGGCAGCTGCCCAGACACAGTTAGTAACCTGCCCCTGCCAGCGGAGCTCCCAGGAGCACCAGCCTCCTCCAGGGCCACGCCAGGACTGACGGGGGAAAGCAAGCCGGACGCCTTACCTCACACTGTCTGTCCCACTCTCCTCATCTGACGAGAAGGTGCCATTGCTGACCCCGGGGGCACAAGAACGCTTCTTCCGCGATGCCTCCCGCCGCGGGGAGGACGCCGCCGAGGTGTCCTTCTTTCTCCTTTTGCCGAACAACTTCTTAAAAGGCTGGAATTTGCCTCCCTTCTTCTTGTCTGTGGGTTACAAGACAAACACAGGTGCTGCTGCAGCCGCAGGGCTGGGCCACCTCGGTGAATTGCAGCTGAGCGTACCCAGGCCAGGGCGGCCAGGGCAAAGGGCGGCGTGTGAGCCCAATGGGTGGCCAAGCCCTGGGGCCAGGCCGGGTGCCCGGTGCAGGGGTGAGCTGCAGTGTAAGCTTCGGGTTCCAGGAGGCTTCTGTCCCCCACCCCCACCAGGAACCAGAGGTGACCCCAAGCTCCAGGGCAGTGGGCACAGCAGCCTCTATATAGCCATCTGCAGATGCTGCCTGCTGCTTGAACGCAAGGTGGGAGAAACTGAGAGGGACACGTGACACCCCCCACCCCTACCTCTGTTAGAGGGTGTGGGGATGCTGCTAAAGGTTCACGGACAACACATACAATGAAGGGACTAGGCACAGATTTCAAAAGCATTTGCACCAAAAAAAATCCAAAAAACCCGACCTTCACTTTCACTGCACTCTTGGTGAGCTTTCTGAAGCAGCAGGCATCTAGGGGAGCCAGGTCTGTGGGACAGACCTGTGTCACTCTGTTGGATCTGAGTACCTGCAGAAGGCACTGCCGAGCTCCCCGCTGACCTTCAGCCCCACCTTGGGCCCCACGCACTGTCAAGTTTATTTCTCTGTCACAAAGAGCACCGCTCCTATGCACCACTCCCCCAGGGAGGCCCTGGGCTAGCTGTCAACCACAGAAACCCTAGGGATGCCTGTGGGCTCTGCTCCTACTCTAGGGGCGCAGATCCCTTTGGTCTCCCCACTGCAACCTTGGGGACGGGAGGTGGGCGCCCCCACTGTCAGAAAGACACATCTGCTTGGATTTTTCGTTGACCTTTAAGAAGCTTAGAGAGCCATTTATCCAGGCTTGATGATCTTTTCTTTCATTTTCTTCTTCTTTTTAAAAAAAATGTATGTATTTTTATTGGAAATGCAGTTACAAAGAGAAGGAGAGACAGAGAGCGAGATGTAACCCATCCGCTGGTTCATTCCCTAATGGCCGCAAACAGTAAGAGCTGCGCTGGTCTGAAGCCAGGAGCTTCCTCTGGGTCTCTGCCATTGGATGTGGGATTTGAGCCATTTTTCACTACCTTCCCAGGCCATAAGCTGGGAGCTGGATGGGAAGTGGAGCAGCCAGACATGAATTGGTGCCAATGTGGGATGCCGCTGCCACAGGCAGAGACTTAGCCTACCATATCACCATGGCGGGAGCCCATGGATAACCTTTTTGTTTTGTTTTGTTTTGTTTTATGAACTTGTTTTTAACCCTAGTACTGCCCTGAGAACTATACAACTCAGATCCACAACCACAGATCCCAACTCTCAGAGGTTCCTGGTACCAAATGGAGGTGAGTAACCTCACGCCCTAGCTGCCTTGTCCCTCCAGTTCTGGGGTCACTGAGACTTCACAGCAAGTTGGAAGTGAGGAAGAAATGGCTCCAGTCACTTCACCCCACAGCGGTGTGAGGCCCCGAGGCAGCAGACAGAGTCAGCAGCAGCTAGAAGAAGCCCGTGCCCTGCAGTGGCCTCTGGCTCACCTTGGGTCTAAAGGGAGAGAGTGTCACAGCATGCCACGTGCCCCCTGTATCCACAAAGCACTGTGCTAGGCACAGGGGTCTCAGAAAAGTTCATAAGTCATTGTTCCACACAACAGAACTGACATCACGGAAGTATGCAGACAACGCGACAGATAACAGGCAGAGCGGTTAAGATGCGGCTTGAGACAACCACTTCCCACACCACAGTGCCTGGTTCAAGTCCCAGTTCTGCTCCCAAGGCCAGCTTCCTGCCATGCGACTCTGGGAGACAGCTGATGGTGCCAGTGCTTAGGTTCCTGTCACCCGGGTGCAAGCCCCAGGCTGAGCTCCAGCCCCGGTCATTGTGGGCATTTGGAGAGTCGGTCAGTGCATGGGGGAATTCTTTCTCTCTTTCTGCCTTTCAGTTATATAAGAAAGAAAACATCGGAGGGTTTGATATCAGAACATGTACATATCTTCAGCAGGTACTCTGGGATTTCATGATACTTGCTTGTGGTTCCCAAGAGTAAAATTACCAAGGGATGAGTTTTAAAACTGATATCCCATAGTTTCTGAACACCATCCAAGAATATTAGACATGTGTTAAAAGAACAACCTAGATAAGCCAGGTCTATGGAAGAGTTGATTGGACTTGGCACAGTAGCCTAGTCACTTAAGTCCTCGCTTTGGAGAGGGATCCCATATGGGCGCTGGTTTTAATCCCGGAGGCCCCGCTTCCCATCCAGCTCCCTGCTTGTGGCCTAGGAAAGCAGTCAAGGATGGCCCAAAGCCTTGGCATCCTGTGCCCACATGGGAGACCTGGAGGAAGTTCCTGGCTCCTGGCTTCGGATTGGCACAGCACCAGCTATTGCAGCCACTTGGGGAGTGAATCAGCGGATGGAAAATTTTTCTTTCTGTCTCTCCTCCTCTCTGAATATCTGACTTTCCAATAAAAATAAAATAAATATTTTATGTGTTTTTTTTTTATTGGAAAGGCGGATATACAGAGAGGAGAGACAGAGAGGAAGATCTTCCGTCCGATGATTCACTCCCCAAGTGAGCACAACGGCCGATGCTATGCCGATCTGAAGCCAGGAGCCTCTTCCAGGTCTCCCATGTGGGTGCAGGTTCCCAAAGCTTTGGGCTGTCCTCGACTGCTTTCCCGGGCCACAAGCAGGGAGCTGGAAGGGAAGCGGGGCTGCCTGGGACTAGAACCGGCGCCCATATGGGATCCCAGGCGTGCAAGGCGAGGACCTTTAACCACTTGCGCCACCGCGCTGGGCCCAAAATAAATATTTTAAAAAGGAAGAGTTGATCTTTGGCATTGAAGGATGAGGCAACTGACCAAGGCTGAAGATGCATAGATGATACTCAGTGTCTAGGTTTGGCTTTATTGCAGTAAAATCAAACCATGACTTACATTGCAGTCACTTATCCCCAAGGCAGAAAATCTTTTTCCTTCCCTAGCAACTCAAGTTGGCTGAACTTAAGTTCTCCAAAATCCAACAGCACACAATTCCAGAAACTTCAGTGATGGCCTGGTACTCCCACCCCAGTGTGCACAGACCCAGGTCTCATGGGTTGTGAAGATCTCCAGAATTTACGAACAGGAAGGCAAGGAAACCCTTAAAGTCCAAGTGGATGTGGTGATGTGTTATTGAGCTTGAACGGTGGGAGTTGGCTTCAAGTGATGGCTTCTTCAAGGGGAGAGGCAAGAACAGAACCTAGAAGCAGCTGCAAATGCCAGGATGGGGGAGCAGGCATTTGGCTTGGCCGCCAGGACGCTCACACCCCCAGCTTGGGACCCTGGGTCTAATTCCTGACTCCATGTTCTTGCCAATGCAGACCCTGGGAGGTGGCGATGATGGCTCAAGTGTTTCTGCCACCATGTGAGGGTTCCAGTGTGTGCTCTCAGCTCAGCACTGGCTGTGGCAGGCATTTGAGGAGTGGCCAGGAAATGGTAGCTCTGTCTGTCTGCATCTCCAAGCGAAATGCAAACCCACAAACCACAAGGATGGGAAAACGATCCCACACGGGGAAGCGTAACTCTGAGAACTGGATTGGCCTCAGCAAACACAGGCTGGTCCTGTCCGGGTGACCCATCTCAACAGCCTTCCTACGAGCCCTGCTTTGTGACAGAGGGACGGTGTCGTTTCTCGTGCCTTTGCACGATCCCGGAGTATGTGCCCAAGTTCAAGCGTCCGAGAGGGCCTGTCTCATGAGCAGCCAGGAGCTGCTCCAGCAATGCCCTCACTGTTATCAGGTGGCAAAGGAACAGTAAAGCCAGAAAAGCAGGGTGGCCACGACCCAGGATGGAGGCAGTCTCGGGACACAGGGGCTATGGCCGGGATCTCCTCCCAATGGTGTCATTTCATTGTGAAAAGTAATTCCCCCCTTGCTCATTCCCAAAACAGAACAAGTTTCCTGTCTAAGTGACTCTGAAACTGACCTAACATTTAAAAACTCATGATGATTTTCTTATTGGCTGTGGCAATTGACTCCTTTTCCAGGTCAACTTTAGGAAAGACAATAATTACAATTGAAGGCTACTCTATATTTAGTCAACAAACCTTAAGTGACATTAGTAAGGAATGAAGCTTTCAAATCAGAGACTAAGTTATTTTCTGATTTGATTCCTCAATTTATATTCTCAAATAGACAATCTCTCATATAAAAAAAGTTATGGCAGGCCTAATGCGATAGTGTAGCTGCTAAAGTCCTCATCTCGAATGCACCAGGATCTCATATGGGTGCCAGTTCTATTCCCAGTGACCCCGCTTCCCATCCAGCTCCCTGCTTGTGGCCTGGGAAAGCAGCTGAGAACAGCTCAAAACTTTGGGATCCTGCACCCATGTGGGAGACCTGGAGGAGGCCCTGGGCTCCTGGCTTCAGATTGGCTCAGCTCCAGCCATTGCGGCCGCTTGGGGAGTGAACCATTGGATGGAAAATCTTTCTCTGTCTCTCCTTCTCTCTATATCTGCCTTTCCAATAAAAATAAATAAATGGGTGCTGGTTCATGTCCCGTTCCCCACTAATGGCCTGGAAAAGTAATGCAAGATGACCCGAAGTGTGTGGGCGCCTGCTGCCCAGATGAAGCACCTGGCTTCTTTCTGGCTTCAGTGTGGCTCAGCCCTGCCCTTTGGGGCCATCTGGAAAGTCAACTAGCAAAGAGAAGATATCTCTCTCTCTGAAACTCTTTCAAAGAATAATTAGGCTTGAAAAAAAATATCAAGGAATGAAATATTGATAATTCTGTGCTACACAAACCATTATGAATATATGAGTATGTATCTTTTAAAATCCACTAAATAAGCTGTTTTATGACTCATTTCTGATCTGGGAGCTAAGTCGCATGCCTCTATGGAATCACCAGGAATAAGTGCAGGGCCGGGAGCGGTGGCACCAGCTGCTGTTGGGAGGTTCTCTGTAGTACACAGATGGCCTTACAGACCGGGATGATCTGAACAAATGTAGCAAAAGAGATCACTTCCTCAGAGCCACCGTGCGTGTTCCCACACATGCGGCCCCGCAAGTCTACGCCAGTGCAGGACTCCGCAGGATCTCAAGGCAGCACAGCAGAATTTTGCAGCACAGAATCTGCTGTGGCTGGTTGGCTGGCCAGGACAGGGCAGAAAGGAAGGAGCCACACTGTGGCTGTCGCAGGTGCGTTCTTCGCAGTGAGGGGCAAAGTGTTTGGGCCCCCGTCAACAGGACCTGGCTCAGGTCCTGGTTCTTTTCCTATCCGGGAGCCATCTGCTTACCAGCCTCCATAGGAATCTGCCATCTTCGGCTGGAAGGGCTGGGTTTGCAGGAGGAAAGGCAGTGACTGCCACGTTTTCTCAGTACTTCAGCATTTTCAGTTGTAAATTTTCTGCATGAAAAACCCTGTGGAATGCACATCTACTGCTTCGGGCATGACCGCCACTGTCATTTTTTGGAAGTACTGAATTAATTTATTTTTATCATCCAAAAATTAGTCTAGGGATTTGTTTCCCACTTACAAGAAGTGCTCACTATCCATTATCTCATGGATATAATTATATACCATCTGAGTGCTATATCATCATAATAGCTGGTTTATGCAAAAACATTTTTGAAAAATTAAGAATCACAGAGCAAGACCAACTTTCCATTTGTCATAAGGACACAATCCTCACAATTTCATTTCTAAGTAGAAAGCCGAACAGCTACTTCCTCTGTGTTGGATACCTAGGGTGCGTTTCCAAATGAGGAACAGAAACAGGCCAGGGCAGTTCACTTGAAGCCTCATACATGTTTTGGGTCTGAGCTTTCTCAGTACCAAGTTCCCAAGGCCTGAACATTCTATTCCTTATTCCCCCCCCCATTTTTTTTTTTTTTTGATGAGGCTCATTTATTTATCTGAAAGTCAGAGTTAGAGATGAGAAGACAGAGAAAGAAGGAGAAAGAAGGGTGTGGGGAAAGAAATTTTGCATCTACTTTTGACTCTCCAGATGGTCCCAATGACCAGGGCTGGGCCAAGTGGAAGTCAGGGGCCAACAACTTCATCTGGGTCTCTGTGTGAGTGGCATGGGCCCCAGCATTTGGTCCATCTTCTGCTTCTATTCCCAGGCATGGAGCTGAATTAGAAACAAAGTAACAAGGACAGGTACTGGCACCCATATGCGATGCTGGCATGGAAGGCACTGGCTTTACCAGCCATGCCACAATGCTAAACCTAAGACCTGAACATGTTAGAACGCAAGAATAAAGTTAAGCATGTGTCCTGACCATGAACCTGTCAGAGTCTTAACTATGCTGTTATCAGTACTGCTCTCCAAAAGAACTGGGAGTAGTCAGGGGCTTTCTAAAGTTGCTGGAAATTTGGTTATGGAAGGCTTGAAAACCTAACTCTTGCAATAACCGTTATTTATGGTTTCTCAGAACATACTCCAGGAATGTTATTCTTATTTCTTTCAAATGTCTTTCAGTAGAGTTTTGAAGAGAGAGAGAGAGATCTGCTGTGTACTGGGTCACTCTCAAATGCCCACCACAGCCAGGCCTGAAGTCCAGCTCTCCCACCCAGGTAGCAGGAAGTCCATTTAGCACCTGCCCCCTCCAAAGGGTCAACAACAGCCCAAAGCCCATGTCAGGAGCTGGAACCAGGAACTAAATCCAGGTTCTCCCATGGGAGGCAGGCATCTTAACTGGGGTCTCATCTGTGGCGGGGGCCGGGGGTGGGTACAGAAGGCAATGCCCACTTCGGGATCACTGGGTACCACACTCACAGCACACATGTCTAAACCCCAGCGAATACCACTCAGTAAGAACAAGTGAGCTGACTAGCATTTTGAATCCTCTGAGCTAAATAAACTTGATGTCTCAGGTCAACTTCTGATTTCACACATGCGTGGACAGGTTTTGGATGGGACACACAGCAACTGTCCGTGTCCGTTAATCTTACTAATTTATGGGGCATTGTGCAATGCTTTTCTTAGCCCTGGGACAGCTGAATACTGTAGAGAAGAGATGGTTGAGTTAAAACGGGATGGCTGGATGTATACACAGCACACAAGTCCCCCATGGCTCTCACATACAGTCATTACTAAGGATCTACAGCCGGATCAGGAGGGCTGGCCCCACAGTGCTGCAGGGGCACTGAGAACATGACCTTTACAAGTCAGGGGTCAAAGGCAGAGATCATGGTGGCCATCCCAGGTCAGGAAGAAGTAGCAAGTCCTAGACCTGTGGGTGCTGGGCTGTCATGTATGTCGTAGGCCTCTCAAGACAGCCTACAAGGCTCCCGCCGGAAACGGCCCTTCCCTCTTTCCCAATGTGAGAAACCTTGGCCTACTGCTGTAGCGCCACGCCCTTGCAGCTTTCCCCAGGGCCCAGCCCTGGTGGTCATTCATCCTGCCTTCCCTGAATTGCCCTGTGCTCCACGTCTCCACCTGGCCACGCCCATGCACCTGGCAGGCAACTGTCAACCCCCTCACACACTTTTTAACACCTCACCTTGGGGCCTCAGGAACATAACTGCATGAAAATAGGGGTCTTGAAAAAGTACCTCGAGCTAAAAAAGGTCATGCAGGTGGACCCAAATCCACTACAACTCACAGAAGGATAGCAGGACAAAGATGAGTTCAGCAGGGTAGACATGGCGAGGATTCAGTCATCCACCAACCCAGGAAAGAAGCCTCAGCAGAGAGCAGCCTGCCAACGCCTTGGCCCTGGCATTTGCCTCTAGACTGGTGTGGAAATTAATCTGTGCATGTCACCCAAGTCAAGCCAACAATGAAGAGAACTAGGTGCACCTGCTGCTTGTGACTGTGTCCTTGCCCCTCACGCGTCTCCTATTCTACCAGGACACCTTTGCCTCCCCACAAGCAGAACCCAGTGTCCCGTTATCCTGTGAGCCTTGGTGGGGCACTCCGGCTGGAGCGTACCCCCTTCTGTTCCGACAGACACCTTTACAACCCCTCAAGAATGCACACTGCCGCTCACATCAGGCTGCTGGTGCGACCCAATCGCAGCAGGAAATCTGACCTTAAGCAGCACACGTTATTGTAGAGCTGCTGTGCTCTGTTCCCACGGGGTCAGGGGTTTAGGAAATCAGAACTTTCCATGTTGCTAGTATCTACCTTTAGGTAGACTAAAGCCTTCAAATGTGCTGAGACGGCACTTTCTAGAGACACAACAAAGTGTTTGGGGAGCATCAGTCTTCCCTTGAGGCTTGCTCAGCATGTGGATTCACACAGAACTCCAGGCGCAGGGAGAGGACAGAGTCGTCTTGTGACCCTGCTGAGTCAGCCCTGCAATCCCACAAGTTTGGAATGCACAAATATGCAAATGTGTCCCTGTGGGCAGGACACCTGCTATGCCATCCTTGGGAAACACCAGGAGGAACACAGAACATTGCAGCCAGCGGAACTGGGTATACGGAATAAGACTAAAAGGGGGGCCCGGCGTGGTGGCCCAGTGGTTAAGGTCCTCCCTCGCCTTGCACACCTGGGATCCCATATGGGCACCGGGTCTAATCCCAGGCAGCCCCACTTCCCATCCAGCTCCCTGCCTGTGGCCCGGGAAAGCAGTCGAGGACGGCTTTGGGACCCTGCACCCGTGTGGGAGACCCAGAAGAGGCTCCTGGCTTCAGATCGGCATAGCATCGGCCGTTGCGCTCACTTGGGGAGTGAATCATCGGACGGAAGACCTTCCTCTCTATCTCTCCTCTCTGTATATCCACCTTTCCAATAAAAATAAATCTTAAAAAAAAAAAAGACCAAAAGGGCACACGCATAACCCAGACAGCTCCGAGTTAGCATAAACCGCTGCCCATCCGCATGTGGTGTAAAAAGTTCCAGTCTCAGACAGCCCTCCCCATCACCCCAACAGTTATCCCTCCCCATCACCTCAACAGTTTAAGGCTCCGGCCCTCCCCTCATGCCTATCTACTAGAAAACCTCAGGACATTTTCAAGGTCAAGTGTCACATGCATAGCATTCAGGTATTACTCAGACACGTACATGGGTAAAGCCAGGGTATGTTTTAGAGTCAGGATTTGATTCTTTTTAATGCATTTTTAAATTGTTAATTATTTGAAAGGCAAAGAGAGACAGAGCTGTTCCACCTGCTGTTTCTCCACATGCCCAGGAGCTTAGGAGTCAGGCCAGAACTCCCATGTTGGGGGTAGGGACCCAAGCTACTGAGCCATCAGTACTTGCCATCCGTTAGGTACACATTATCCAGAAGCTTGAAACAGACGCTAAGTCAAACCCAAGAACTTGCATATGGGAAGTGGGCATCGTAACACCTGTGCCAAACACTCGCCCAGGTTCCTGTCCTCTTCCCATCAGAGTTTACACCTTGCAAATATTCCTTTATGTCTACCTAACAGCATGGTTAGGCCTCATGGAGTCTGTGGCATCCCTTTGTGACTAAATGCGTATTTTGGAAAACATCAAGTTTCACATTAAGTTTTGTTAACAAATGAATCTATATCAAACCTACAGTGGATGCTGATGGAGACGCTGTGTGGTGGTAGCCCCTTAAATCCCGAGGTTTTTGCTGTTTGCTCTTTAAAAAAGATGTGTTTTTATTTATTTGAAAGACAGAGTTACAGAAAAACAGGGAGAGATAGAGATCTTGCAGTTGCTGGTTCACTCTCCAAATGGCTGAAACAGCCAGAGCTGGGCCAGTCTGAAGCCAGGACCCAGGAGCTTCTTCTAAATCTCCAGCATGGGTGAAGGGGCCCAAGAAGTTGGGCATCTTCTGCTGCTTTCCCAAGTTCATTAGCAGGGAGCCGGATGGGAAGCACAGCAACTAAGACCAGGACCATATGAAATGCCAGCATTCTTGGAGGTGACCCAACGTACCCCACCACAGTGCCAGCTCCTGCTGTGTGATTTTGTATGGGATGGACTTTTTAGCAGCACTTACTGCCTGTGCCTACCCTGGCTGAGGTCAAGGCAAGGACCTATCAAATAAATGGTAACCGTTTGTTGGTTTCTGTCCCACCCCCTCCCAAAATCATCTCACTGTTGAGTTTCTCAGCCTCTTTGGTCCACTGGAACCATCTACACGTGCATTTCACAATCCACAAGAGAAATCAAGTAACACCTAGAAAAGGCTATCGAGACAAAGGTGATGTTTAATGCAAAGCCTCTGTGTTTATCACATTTCTCCTACGTGTGGGGGTTGCTTTTCTTCGCTGCCAAGTTTTGCTGCCTGTTTCAAAGGGTGTAAGTCAACGATGGCCTCTGAGTGGAAATTCTGGCGCAGGAGCTGTCAGCTACAGGCTGTGCGTCCTCAGCCAAGGCGTTCCGAGGCTGAGCCAATCACGCCCGTCTGCTGCACACCTGTGTTATCACTGCTGCACCTGCCTGGCACACTGACTCAGAACCGAGAGCAGACAGCTCCGAAAAGGTCAAGGACAATGTGCATTATGCAAAAAGAATGTGTTGATTTTCAAAATGTTTTGCACCGGAGGTCAGCATTGTGGCTCAGCACATTAAGCCAACACCTACAACCCCGGTTCCCATATGAATGGGATGTTGGTTCAAGTCCCAGCTGTTCCACTTCCAGTTCAGCTCTGTGCTAAGGTGCCTGGAAAAGCAGCGGAAGCTGCCCCTAGTGCTTGGACTCCCACGCTCACCTGGAAGACCAGAATGGAGTGTCAGGATCCTGGCTTTTGCCCAGCCCTGTCTTTGCAGCCATTTAAGAAGCAAATTAACAGAAAAGACATCTCTAACTCTACCTTTCAAATAAATCTTAAAAATATTGCTTTTGCACCAGAGTGGATTTATCTTTTAATATTATTTTCAGGAGCTTTTTGAGGTGCCATATCTACCTGCCTGTCTGTCTACGCTTTAGTCTTGCTTTCCCAACTCTTTTGTGGATTGCATCAGGCCCACCGGATGATCTGTCTCCCTTACTTACAGTCAACTGATGACAGACTTGAATTACACCTGGGAAATATCTTTGTGGCAACTGCTCCACTAAACGTTATCATCCCACGAACTGAGTGAGGATCACAGCCCACCCATGACACCACAGCAGAGACATCATTATCTTCCACCCTTTGTCAACACAGCACCCATGACCATGGCCTTGAACTGACTTAATCTCCGGACAAAGTCAACTGCCAATTCATACTTCCAGTAATGCAGTGTATACCGCCCAGGTACAGCTACACACTAAGTAACACTAAACTAACCCAGTGTGCCAGGAGGATGCAAGGCCCATGGGTGATGCTTAACACTTCTCTGATACTCTAACTGAAACACTGAGACATGGAGTTAACTGTCACTATGACGTAATGTGTTCCAGGATAAGGGGACAAGAGAGGAGAGAAAATAAACCTATCTGCTTAATATGTATACGCACGCAGTTCTAAGGACAGGAAGACAGACTCATGGCTACTCCTGTTCTGCTGGCCAGTGCCCGTTCCTTGAGCTTTCAGCAAGGAGCACGGCTGGCTGTGGACCCCTCTTGGTGGTGTGAGTCAAGTTTGCATTCCTGAGGAATCTGCACCAGCATCCTTCCTCCAGGATTGTCCGTTTTCCACTGTCCCGTTTCAGCACAGGGTGTGGGAACACTGCATTCCAGAAGCACACTCCTCTATCTCCTCTGGAGGGGAGCAGCCCAGCAGCGCTTGGTCCCGGGACCAGTCACCTCTGCCAGCAGTGGTCCCCTTCTTTGTTCCCTGGAGGCACTGAGTGACCCCACAGGGCTAGACAACAGCCTCAGCCTCCGGTCCAAGGGAGTCAGGGTCGTGGCTTCTGATAGATGCATCCTGCCCTCTTTGTCAGAGGTTCACCATTCCAACTTTCCCCCTTGACTTCTGGACCCGGAAATCCTGGCTGCCAGGTCAATGGTACCTCACTTGGTACAGCAACTTTGCACCCACACCTCGGGAAATCTGGGGGTGAGCATTCACATGGGACAAGTATCCCAAAATCCACTGCCCTTTTCATAGTGGGCTATCCCTGGAGCCAGATCTCTGTCATCAATTTTCCAATCACATTTCATTTGTTAAGATTTACTTTTTGGCCTGGCACGGTGGCGCAGTGGTTAAGGTCCTCGCCTTGCACACCCGGGATCCCATATGGGCGCCGGTTCTAATCCCGGCAGCCCCGCTTCCCATCCAGCTCCCTGCCTGTGGCCCGGGAAAGCAGTCGAGGACGGCCCAAAGCTTTGGGACCCTGCACCCGTGTGGGAGACCCGGAAGAGGCTCCTGGCTTCGGATTGGCATAGCATCGGCTGTTGCGCTCACTTAGGGAGTGAATCATCGGACGGAAGATCTTCCTCTCTGTCTATCCGCCTTTCCAATAAAAATAAAATAAATCTTAAAAAAAGATTTAATTTATTTTTATTGGAAATTCAGATTTACAAAGGAGAGACAGAAAGATCTTCCATCTGCTGGTTCACTCCTCAAGTGGCCATTGTGGCCGGAGCTGAGCTGATCTGAAGCCAGAGCAAGGAGCCTCTTCCAGGTCTCCCATGCAGGTGCAAAGTCCCAAGGGTCTGGACTATCTTCTATTGCTTCCACAGGCCACAGCAGGGAGTTAGATGGGAGGTGAAGCAGCTGGGACACAAACCAGTGCCCATACAGGATCCCGGCACATGCAAGGTGAGGATTTCAGCCACTAGGCCACAATGCCAGGCCCTAAAAAATCTCTTAAAAGGGTTTAGCTATCTGCAGAAGACAGCCAAATTTTGCTCCCAAATCCTGAGTACACTTCGCAAGTCATCTTTGGAAGCCTGCCAAAGTCTCCAGCAGGCTCCCCCAGTGCCCACTGGCACAGCGAGTACTGCTGACTATGCTGGAGTCCAAGGCCCGAGTGGCAGGGCGCAGCAGGGTCCGCTCTGGAGTCTTCTCCTGGCCTAGAACCAACTCATCATGGCCTGGGTGTGTGGGAAACAGGCCAGGAAAGCATACATGGGTAAAGAACAAGTGGCCTCCTGTCCCCCAGGAGGCTTACCAGATTCGTACCTCTTTTTCTGGTTCAAAGTGGTGGTTAGGGGGCAAGAGAGGGCACCCAGGAAGGGCATGGAAGGGCGGATGTCCACTACAGGAGTGCGGCTCTTGAACTAAAGGGGGCAGGAATTCCAGGAGGTGGTGGTGGGAAGCCGAGCCGAGTCAGAAGGACATTTGCACTCTGGGGCTGCAAGTGTTCACTTGCTTTAACACACACATGAGGAACACACACCTGAGTGGAAGCAGAATATGGCCGGGCTGCTCTGGGGCAGGGGACGGCCTGCGCTCTATGCTTAGCTGTACGCCAGAGACAAAAGGAAAGCATTCTACATTCTTACAGGATTTCAGCCCTAACCCTTCACTTTATCCTTGTTTTCAGCCGGGGTCAGACTGGATGCTAACCTTGACTCCAATCCCAACTTATTGCAGGGATACAAAGTTTATTTCTTTGGGCCAAATTCTGTTCTCATTTGTTAGCACCACGAAGGGATAGGGCAGTTCTTTAAGAATTCCTCTTCCCATTGTAAAAAACAAAAAGGGGCTCCCGGCATGACAGCCTAGTGGCTAAAGTCCTTGCCTTGCATGCGCTGGGATCCCATATGAGTGCTGGTTAGTATCCTGGCAGCCCCACTTCCCATCCAGTTCCCTGCTTGTGGCCTAGGAAAGCAGTCGAGGACGGCCCAAAGCCTTGGGACCCTGTACCCTCGTGGGAGATCCGGAAGAAGCTTCTGGCTCCTGGCTTCAGATAGGCTCAGCTCTGGTTGTTGAGGCCACTTGGGGAGTGAATCAGCAGACTGAAGATTTTTGTCTCTTATTTTCTCTGTATATCTTTTGAGTAAAGGAGAGCGAGCCCTTCGCCTATTGGTTCATTCCTCAAGTGGCTGCAATGACTGGGGATAAACCAGGCCAAAGCCAGGAGCCAGGAACTCCATCTGGATCTCCCAGGCCCAAGCACTGGGCCATCTTCCAATGCCTTCCAGGCATATAAGCAGGTAGCTAGGTTAAAAGTGGCACAGTTGGGACTTGAACCAGCACCATTAAATGGGATGCTGGCACGCCAAGTGGCAACTTCACCTACTGTGCCACAAAGCAGGTGCCGTTTCTCTCTTCTAGACAACATCTTGGACAATGGCTCCAGCTTTCAGCTTCATTCAGACACAAATGCCAGGGCGGCAACACCCACTAATACACGGCCTGTGACTGAGACCTCCAGGGCGGCTTGTGCCAGCACGGTGGTGCTTCTCAAGCACTGGAACGCCAGCAGAGCGACACAGAATCTTCCACTTCTCAATGAGAGCTGGGCGAAGGCTGGGTTCAACTGGGGCACTCGTGCCTGCCAAGTGGGCCTCGCACCAGCACTCAGAATTTGGAAATAACTCAGAATCTTATACTTCCTTTTCTGTACGTGTTTCATCTCGGATGGAAAATTTCTAAGTTTAAAAAAAAAAAAACAGAAGCCCCCTGCACACATACTGGATTTGTTTTTCCCAAATCACATCGTGTGTTGTCCTCTGAGTGACTCACAGCACGACTGGATAGACTTGAGGATGACTACCTGACTGCCACGTGAGCTGAGGCCGCCTCAGACACCCAGTGAGAGAGCGGCCAAGTGCTCTCCACCTCGAGTCCCCGGGAGCTCAGATCCTGACACTTGCACTCTTGGGGTTTGTGCTCTCTGGCAGTTTGGGGGGTTTATTTTTCCAGACGGATGCACCTGTGTGCTCAGGAGTCTTAAGGGAAAGGTGGAGGGAGACTGCTGTGCACCACTTCCCGGAAGGGCTGTGGTATGCTGCTCAACACCTGTGGCGACTGCAGCAGCTGTGGCTGACTCCCAGCCCTGGCCAGGATGCGAGCAGGAATGGATTCAGGGAATTGCCCTAGGGCTCACTGGGGACGGAGATATTTCCAAATACAGTTGGCAACTACATAGAGTTGGTTGCAGAGGGAGAAAATATTATTTTTCCCATAAACAAGGAACTCCATTAAGCGCTTACTAGGTGCCACGCTGAACGTCTCGCACGGGAAGACCTCTCCATCACACGTGCTTATTTCCCAGCTTCTGAAAGCCAGGAGATCGAGGCTCAGAGGGGTGGCGGGCTGGCCAGATCGCACAGCCATGCTTGGCAGTGCCAGGATTCAAGCCCAGCTCGGCAACTCCGTAGAGCAGCTCTTGAACACTGCAGCACCCTGGAAGTGGGCACTGGAGACCCCTCACCTCCCCCCAGATTTGCCAGCTCCCTCAGTGTGAGGCATACGGCCGTGCAGGCAGACACCAGGGCTGGACTCCCAGGCCTCTTACTTAACTACTGTGCAACCCGGACACGCTTACATCTGCTCTCTCCTCCCTAACACAGGCGGAGAACAAAGTTTGCCTAGTGAGGATTCCATCGGCTGCTGCTCAGTTGGCGGAGTGTGTAGCATAATGTACTCAGGACATATCAGCTAGCTAGCAGTCAGAAATTAGTTCCTGAGTGGGAATGTCCTGCCTTCCAATGTCATTTCTCAGTTACTATGAGAGAAGAGGAACGGGACAAGAGAGAGAAGGCTGAGAGAGAGAGAGGCGTGGAAGGTGAAGTGGAGGGGGCTGAGAGAGAGGCGTGGAAGGTGAAGTGGAGGGGGCTGAGAGAGAGAGGCGTGGAAGGTGCAGCGGCTGTTTCTGGAGTCGTGCAGGTGCACTCAGATCATGTCCATAACCCAGTATTTAAGATCCTTCCCCCTCAATTCCAGAACACACGAAGTCTCCGTGACATGGGATAGGATCCTGGACAACGAGCAAACACATCTATCCTTCCAGTTATCTGCCATGCCACTTAGACACAGCCACAAGCACTGCATGTAACAGTCCAAGCCACAAGCCACAGTGAGAATTCACACAACTCTGACACGAGGCATCTCTTGTCCATGAGGACTCCCACCAACTGCTTTGGGTCAATGGCAATGAACTCCCCAGACGCCCTGTCAGGTGCTGGGGGAAGGGCAGGCGACACCTTCTGAGAGGCATGCCTCCTCCAACATGGCCCTGGAGGCTGTGTGCTGATGCTGCCACTGTCGCTAAGACAGCTGCGAGGTGGATGCCTGGTGGCCCAGTAAAAGCTGGGGTCTCTAAAGCCTACAGTCTTGATTGTAGTTTGACTTAATTCAATTGGAAAGTCAGATATAAAAAGGAGGAGAGACAGAGAGGAAGATCTTCTGTCCAATGATTCACTCCCCAAACAGCTGCAACAGCCAGAGCTGTGTCAACCCAAAGCCAGGAGCCAGGAGCCTCTTCTGGGTCTCCCATGCAGGTGCAGGGTCCCAAAGCTTTGGGCCATCCTCAACTGCTTTCCCAGGCCCCAAGCAGGGAACTGGATGGGAAGTGGGGCTGCCAGGACAATAATCAGCACTCATATGGGATCCCAGCGCATGTAAGGCAAGGACTTTAGCCACTAGGCTGTCATGCTGGGCCCTTTAAATTTTTTTTTTTTAAACTTCTTTATCTAAAAGGTAGACTTAATCAAGAGAGAAGAGAGACAGGTCTTCCATCAACTGGTTCATTCCCCAAATAGCTTTAGTAGCCAGAGCTGTGCCAATCTGAAGCCAGGAGCCTAAAGCTTCCTCGGGGTCTCCCATGCAGGTACAGGGTTCCAAGGACTTGGACCATCCTCTGCTACTTTCCTAGGCCCTAAGTAGGTAACTGGATCAAAAATATAACAGCCAGGACATAAACTGATCCCCACATGGGATCTGTGAGCTGCAGGCAGAGACTTAACCTACCACGATGTGGCACCAGCCTTTAAAACCTCTTCATGTTCTCTCGCCGCACAGAGGGTCAGCCCCTTGAGAGCAGGGCTCAGGGCATTTGCCTCTGTCCTCCTGGCAGGCTGTATTACCATCTCACCGTGATGGGAGCTTAAGGTACTGCCTCCCATCTGGCTCACTGGAAGTGAGATGAACTATGCAAAGCTGAGAGCAGTCTTCCCTGCAGGTGCACCGCCAGGTCCCTCAGGACGCCAGCTCCGACTCATGAGCAGCGCTCTGTTTTAAAAACACTGCCTATCAAGGTGCAGGAAACTTCAGGCACAGGCCTCCGCAAGGTTGGGGGGCGGTGCTCAGTGGGAGACAAAGGAAGTGCCTGGCTGGTCTGCAGGAGGAGCCTGCTGTTCTGGATTCTGGCCCTGCTGGATCTTGTGTTTGTGCCCCTGGGTGTCCCAGCATCCTCCACCTTCCTGGAACTTACTCGCTGATGCTGCTTGTCTTGATAAACGCTGTGTTGTGCCACCAATATGTAGCGGTCCAGTCCAGGCTAAACTCCCTCCCGAGACCCACACTAAGGTTCCTAAGGGACTGTCTGAATGCCAGTTATAACTGGGAAGCCGCCGTCTGTAGGCAGAGGGAAAGGATTTTCAGAGCAACCTCTGAAAGCCAGCAGGGCTTCTGAGTCCAAACAGCTGAACAAGCACTAATGCAGCATCAATGGCTCACGCCACAGGGCCTGCTGGAACCAGCCAGAGACCAGCGCAATATTGCGAAGAACTGGCTGGGTTAGAGTGACTCAGGAGCTTCCCCCTGTAGTTCCATCTCCTAGCCAAGGATGCTGGAAGAGGGGGCCCAGTGTGCAAAGGGTCTCATGTCACATCTGGGCTGACCCTGCCTTCTCCCTACCACCGATAGTGGTCCCAGGGCAGCTGCTCGTCCCAGCCCTAAAGCAACCCTTCCCCTCACATTCCACAAAGCTGAGCAAGACACAGGTACAGGGGAAGGACCTCAGAGGGCCAGCTGTGGATGCACCCTGCTGCTTGTAGCCAAGCACAGCCTAACAGTCACAGCTGGAGAGAAGCGTGCTCACCGAGGCTAGAGGCCAATGCTGAAGTCATTAATGTGATACTGGCTGCCTCTTCTCCCACTTCCCAAAGCCAGGGCTTTCCACATCAGACAAATGAGATTCTCCCATCTGGTCAACCCGTCCAGCCAAGCACTAGTGCTGTGCATGTGTGTGCATGCCCCACTGGGGATCCCAGTAAGGTAGCTGTTAGGACAGTATCTCCAGCTTAAACACATGGACCTTGGTGTTGGATCTGGACATACTTCCAATTCCAGGAGGGAAAAACAGCCCATGTAGCCCGCGCCTGAGAGAGTGCTCTTAGAAGCACAGTGTGAGACAGTGTGACCGTCCCCTCGGCCACTCCACTGGCTCTCCTGGCCCCCTCCGGAAGTTCCGTATCTGTCAACCAGCTTCTACATTCGCCTTCCACCCACAGTCCTTGGTGGGGAGACAGGACCTTCTCATTAGAAGACCATGAGTGGAGAGACATGCTGATTTCATTCAGCATTCTTGGTTTTAGAGGACAGAACACAGCATCCCAAGGGAGCTTCATGCCTTCTCCATGGGCCAAGATGTGCTGAGGGTTTTACTGCACAGCCTGAGATCTGACGGAGCGCTCCGGCCAGCACTGTGGTTGGCAGGCCCCATCGGGAAACTGCAGGGCGCTGGCCATGCCATCTGCCCATCCTTGTCTTCCCTAATGTGCCCGAGAGTAAATGCCAGACACGGCTTCTTAGCAGAATACAGTAAGGCATGGACATAGCCTAACCTACATTGAAAATAAGAAAACAAGCAGGCAACTATATGTAAACTAGGAAAATACAAGTTGTCTGGGTAACAATGATCCCAGTGCAAAGCATCTGCCACTTCTACCACTGTTAATTTGATTTCTCCTTCTAAGAAGGGCAACTGTGGGGGGAGTGAGTGAGCGAGAGATTATAGGTTCCACAACACTAGGAGGCATGCAGCTCTTGCGTCTGACCTCAGGAAACACCTCGCTCTAGCCAAACTGCTGACTCATCCCATGCTACCAGAGTTACTACAGGAGGCTGACTCACTGCAGCTTAGATGCAAAGCTCTGTGCAGGCATTTCTGTAAGACTGACGGAAGTCAGTGCAGGAAATGGAATCTACACAAAAGGAAGAAGACCAAAACACAACCAAAAGGATCACCAACTGCAGTCCAGAAACAGCACACACCTGTCACTGGCTTGAAGTGGGTGGGTATTGCTTTATCCTGGCATGCACGGAAATACCTGCACGCATCAGCACCGGGGACTTCAAGGAGTCTGAGATGATGCTACAGAAACTTTCCAAAGCAGGGATGGAATTACTCATGAGTGTCTGTTTACGATAATCAGTACAGAGTCTTTTAATATAGATTAATACTTTCAATCAGCAATAACTTTTGGCCTATCCATACAAGAGAGTCTTTTTTTTTAAGATTTATTTTTTATTGCAAAGTCAGATATACAGAGAGGAGAGAGACAGAGAGGAAGATCTTCCATCCGATGAGTCACTCCCAAGTGATCAGAATGGTCAGAGTTGAGCCGATCCAAAGCCCGGAGCCAAGAGCCTCTTCTGGGTCTCCCACACGCAGGTGCAGGGTCCCAAGACTTTGAGCCATCCTCAACTGCTTTCCCAGGTCACAAGCAGGGAGCTGGATGGAAAGCGGGGCTGCTGGGATTAGAACTGGTGTCCACATGGGATCACAGCATGTTCAAGGTGAGGACTTTAGCAGCTAGGCTACTGTGCTGGGCTCACAAGAGAGTTTCTGTGGAAGTATTAAGACACCCTGCTGTAAATGGGCAGTGCTGTTTTCCCTAAGAATGGGGCCGTGGGGCTGGGACTGCCCTACCAGCTCAAGCTGTTACCCGGGACGTCAGCATCCCCTAAGAGAGCACAGGTTTGTGCCAGATGCTCCACTTCTGATCCAGGCCTTTCTTTACGCTCTTGGGAAGACAGAGGAAGATGGTTCAAGAACTCGGGGCCCTGTTACCCACATGGGAGAACCAGAGGGAGTTCCTGGCTCTTGGCTTCAGCTTGACCCAGCCACAGCAGCCATTTGAAGAACAAAACACTGAACACAGACCGCTGGAATTACACACACTCGCGCTCTCTCTCTCTGTCTTTCATATAAATAAGTATTAAACAAAAACCCAAGGGGTACTTATTTTTAAGAGAAGATTATCATTTTAGATGAGCAAAAACTTTCTGATATGACAGAAAGTGAAGTGATCCGAAGAACAAGCAAAAACACACCAAGAGGGGTGAGGAAATGCAGGGAGCTGAGGTGCAGCGACACTGTCTGAGACAGGGAATACACAGGTGTTGCTCGGTTAGGCTGCGAGGTACCAGGTCAGAGGAAACCTGCTGGTCCTCATGCCTGCAAAGCAGCAGTGATAGGACACTAAATGTTCCTTTAGAAAGGGAACATTTGAGTCAACAGAGCAAGCACAGGGCTGGGTTCAGGCCCTAGAGACTCACTTCCGAGCCAGCCACAGCCCTTTTAATTGCCAGGCTGTAGGGTGGCGTGGGAGCTCCCAGGAAGGGTACGAACAGCTAGGTTACTGGGAAGGGGAAGAACTCTGGGGTTTGAGGTTAATGGTCATTTACTGGAGTATTTCACAATATTACCAATCAACATGGCTGCCTTGATGTAGACTAGCTGAATTTCAGCACTAGGTTAAAATAAGGTTTTTAGGGGACAGCATGTTGGCTTATCAAGCTAACCTTTCACCTGCAGCAGTGACATTCTACATTGCTGCCAGCTTCCACTTCCGTTTTGCCCCCTGCTTATGACCTGGGAAAGCAATGGAGGACGGCCCAAGTCCTTGGGACCCCATACTTGCTTGGGAGACCCAAAAAAAAGCTCCTGGCTCTTGGCTTTGGATTGGTTCAGCTTCCGGCCATTGTGGCCATCTGGGGAGTGAACCATTGGATGGAAGACCTTTCTCTCCATGATTTTCCTTCTATCTGTAAACTTGCCTTTCAAATATAAATTTTAAAACTTAAAAAAAAAAATCTAGTCATCTCCATAGCCAATCTCAGCTTTTTTGGATCTGTACACTGGGCAGTTGTCTCTGGGAGGCCCTGTAGACATGTCAGTGTGTCTAAGAACAAACCTGTCTATTCCTTTCTAAACGTGTCACACTTGGTGATGCTTCAGCGGGGCCACGCCAAGCCACTCAGCTGCTCATGCCGGCCGATTAGGAATCCTCACGAGGCCCATCCCACGGCTGGCAGTGTGGGGGAACTACCCACGCGGATCCTCTTGGCAGCCATGACTCCTCACCTTGCCTACACCCTACATTTCTGCCTTCAGAACCTTGTACAGGTCAGCCACAATAGGGGAGCCTGTAATCGCCAGGGTTCTTCTGTTCCCAGCTACATAGTCTTGGCTCTGAGCAACAAACAACAAATGAAAAAAAAGAAATAAATAAAATACAATAAAATGCTTTTGGGAGACTTTTCATGAATGTAAATATACAATATCTTGGAAATATAAATACAAAAATAAAATGTGTCTCTAAAGTACTGTATTAATTGCCTATTTTTAAAGGAGCACGTTGTTTTAGAAGTGACCCAGTCAACCTTTGTGAGACAATAATATATTATTTGAAAAATAACTTCCTTGCTAGTCCCCTCTCACCACTTTTTCTTCTCTTGCTGAAACCCTGTTAGGAATATGTTGGACTTACCGGACTATTCCCCACCTTTTTTCTTTCTATTTCCCATATGTGCTTCAGCTATTTTCTGGAAAGTTCCAGCAGCTTCACCTCTCAACCTGTCTATGAATTACTAGCGCCTTCAATTATTCCTTTGCATCCCACTCCTCTCCCGGTGTGCAGTTCTGTCCTGCGCACTCCCTTGGTCCCTGCACTGCCTCGGACTCCCGCTTTCCACTCCCCTCTACCTTCCGCGGCAGATGTCCGCAGCTGGCTGGGGTCTTGGCTGTCCCTTCACATGTAATAGCGGGGCGCTGAGAACCGGATTCAGAGCTACACACGGTTCCAATGGATGGGTCTCATTACTGACTATTTTGGCATAAAGCCAGGTGCCTTTTTAAAAAATGTAGCATAATTCATTTCCAGGCTAAACTGTTACCAAAAAAAAAAAAAAAAAGCCACAAAACACAGTGGCTCAAATTAGCCATTCATTTCTTCCCAGAAAATGGGAGCACTGCAAAGAGTTCATGGTAAACACTATTAAACTGTGTTATTTCAGAAGGTTCTTTTAAAAAGACATTTATTTATTTATATTGGAAAGTCAGATATACAGAGAGGAGGAGAGACAGAGAGGAAGATCTTTTATCAGTTGTCACTCTCCAAGTGGCTGGAGCTGAGCTGATCTGAAGCCAGGAGTTTGGAGCCTCTTCTGGGTCCCCTGCATGGGCACAAAGTCCCAAGGCTTTGGGCCGTCCTCAACTGCCCTCCCAGGCCACAAGCAGGGAGCTGAAAGGGAAGCTTAGCAACTAGGACTAGAATTGGCGCCCATAAGGGATCCTGGCTCATGCAAGGCGAGGACCCTAGCCACTAGGCTACCATGCTGGGCCCAGAAGGTTCTTGAAAGATGCATGGTTTGTGCAGGTGGAAGTGACTGGCAGGTGCTGCTCCTTTTTTTTTTTTTCCCTCTCTCTCTTTTTAAAACATTTTATTTTTGATGATGCATACATAGCTAAGAATACATGCCCATGTGGAACACTGATTAAGACGGGAAGGGGCAAGGAATAAGGGAAAGTGGATGAGACCATTGTTTTCAATTTTCTTTTTCTTCTTGTCGCTGGTGGAATTGGGGAAAGAGGGGGAGAAGCTGCACCTAGCATCCTAACCACATCAGAACCAAGGGATGGGAACTAGCTACCTGATGTCAGCCCAGGGTTCCCAATGTGGAGCACACTCCAGTGATTCTGCTTAAGTGGTTTCAGTAGTTCTGCTGTGATTTTGCTGCTTCAAGGATGAGGAAATCCTTTCAGGGTCCACTGGCTGACACAGTCCACCTCAGAGTCTCCATTCGCCCAGAAACTGGCTGTCAAAACTTGGCTGGGAGAGCTAATTTGTTCTGCCCTTCATCCTCTGCTATGGTAGTAGATGCTCTCTGCAGGCCCACTGAATACACCACGTGCGTCTGGGCATGGCTTCAGCCACCGAGGAGAGGTGCCGCTCTCCCGACGCGTCAGCTGTCTTGGAGCATTTGAGGAAGGCTTCTCCACTCCATGCCCGGCCCTTGAAGCGAGCACAAGCTGGGCAAGGACGTGCAAGGTTATTTCACAAGTGTGGAGCAGGGCTGCTCTCACCACTGCAGAGCATTCAGTCCCACCCACAGCACAGGAGCCTGGGACACGGGGTCCCTCCGGGCCAGGGCGGGGACCCTTTTCCTATCAGGAGCCATTTGGGTGTTTATAGGATCGCCTGCAGGCCACAGTCATCCCCCACCAGAGAATGGGTCTAGTTTTACGTAGGGGCAGAAGACCTGCATGTGTGGAATGGGTGGGAAGAGGGTTCCAATTCTATCTCCTACAATCCCTGTCATCCACCCTTACCTGCCCCAGCCCTTTGTGGTCCCAGATCTCTCCATTTCGGAGCCTCTTGGGGTTCTGTGGGTGCTCATCCTGCCTGGGACTTAGGGTGTGGCCCACCTGTCCTCTCACTGTGCCACAGCCACTTTTCAGGGACACACTCACATACACACTCTAGTTCAGGGTTGCAAAGATGAAGCTGAAGTAATGTGCTCCATTATTTCAAGGATTTGAAAACAAAGCAGGAAGTGAGAACAGTCTTACCCTATTATCTTGAAAACTGGGAGTTTTCATTTGTGCATAATGCTCTCATTAGAAATTTTATCTCCAGCCACAAGCATGCATTTGCTTCAAATAAGCCAGTTTGATTTTTCCGTCCATCCGGCAGGTGCCTCATGAACTCCATGAAGTAACCCTAACCATATATCATCCGAAATCCATCTCTAAAAGGCTTCCTAACAAGGACATCCACGACCTGCCACTGGGAAGCCATCCTGCACCCTTTCCCCCTGCCCCTGCACAGATGTAACATTCCCACACTACAAGTCCTCTTTGCAGGGACCTCCATGAGCAACCAAACTCAGGGCACCAAGACAGGTTCCAATTGCTGGCTCTTAGTTAGTGGTTCCAAAGAGAGTGCCTGCAATGGGAAAGGGTTTAAAGACACTACTCCCTTTATTCTGAATGACAGCTCTGCGGAGGAAATCATGCTATATTCTGGCACCAAAGACATGGACTTCTGCCCCCTCCTCCACTGTCGCTCACGCAAGGCCATGTGCATGGACCATCTCCAGCTACTTCCTCTGGCTACACCCTCTCACCCTTCCAGACTTGCTTCAGGGTTTGCCTCCTAAAGAAGACTTTCTCGTCCCCCACCCAAGACACCCCCAAGCTCTTGCAAAGGCTGGGCTGGGTGCTGTATCTGTGTGTTATCCCTAAATAGCCTTATCATATCATAAATACTGCTTCATTTGTCTGTGCACATGCTGCAGGAAGGAGGGCAAGGTCCAGGTCATCTTCACCTTTGCATTTCTGGACTCCATAAATCACGCCCACAACCTACAGGTGCACGTGCGGAGTGAGAGGCATGCTGGTTTCCAAAGGAAAGCTAGGAGGGAGGGAGAAGGAGTGAGATGACAGCCATGGAGGAAGAGCTAGGCGACAGCCATGGAGGAGGGGTGAGGTGACAGCCATGGAGGAGAGGTGAGGTGACAGCCATGGAGGGGCCGCAAAACAACAGCCACGGAGGAGGGGCCAGGTGATATAGTAGGGACAGCTGCTCCCTCCCATGCCTGCTGGGACCTCCAACCAGTCTGCTTTAGGCTGGACAAGCAGGCCTGTAGCCCTCTATGCCCACACTGGCATCACCTGTGCCCATCAGGGATGCAATGAGGATGTGCCTGGGGTTCAGGATGGTGCAACCCCAAAACACAGCACCTTGGTGTGGGAGGGAGCAGAAATCACCCTCTCCCTCCCCTCAGCCCATCTCCCTCACCTGTGAAGCGCTCTTTGAGGAGTCAGGGACTGAGTGGGGACACATGAGCTTTTCACCACCCCATCCACTCCGCAGTAAGCACAAATAGCTTAAGTCTCTCTGTTTCTTGGGGGTCTTGCTCCCACGTGACACAAAATTTACTGTAGGTAAATGAGTGCACTTAACATTAGTGAAGATGCCTTTTGCTGCACGTGTCTCAGCCAAGGACCAATGTGTGGAAGCAAGCCACCTGTCCCATTCTGCACCCCTCCACGAAGGCTCAGTGCTTGGACAGCCAGCGCTGACGTGTTAATGCCAAGTCCCTAACACCTTCGCACATGCTGGCCCTCTGGTCCCTGCACACAGCCCTGGGCCTGGGCTGTTGGCCAGCACGCCTGCAGTCCATTCCTCAGTACCTCCCTTCAGGTGCTTCAAGCCTGGGACCTAATATGGGGTCCCCTGCTCCGGCCTCTTCTTGTGCTCACTGCCCTTGGGCCACGTGGTCTATCACTCCTCAGGCACCAAGCCCCCCTACTCTGTTCCTTCCCCTCATGCATGTCAAGACATCAAACCATCTTTCAGGTTTCCCTTCCTCAATGAGACTCAGTAATTTGCTTCTAATGTTTAAAACTTGAGCAAGCGAGCAAGCTCTTCCACCTGCTGGCTCACTCTCCTAATGCCTGCAAAGATGGAAGCAAAGCTAGGTGGTTACACACGATGCAGATGGTACGGACCAGGCACCTGAGACTCCCAGGAGGACTCTGGACGCTGGAGTCAGAGCTGGGGGGATGCGAACCCACGCACCATGACATGGGACACAGGCATCCTAACCGGTCTTGTATACACATATTTTTAACCTCTATAGTAACCCAAAAAGTAATTATGGAAAATGAAATATCATTTGTTCTTATCAGAGCAGCCAAGATGGAGAGAATGGCCGCTGTTGAGAATTCCTGCTGCTGTGTGATATCAGGGGCAGGACACTCAGCGGTATGCTATCCCAACTCCTGACAGTGCATATGGCTGGCCACAGCTTCCAAAGATGGCCATCCTCTACAGGCCGCCCCTGCACAGCATTCTCGCAGTCTCTCCCCTCCTTGGGCTAGGGACCACAGGGATGTTAGCTGCCCAGACTCCAAGGCTGGGCAGGCTAGCTCTCACACAAGGGTGATATGACCCATTACCTTACACAGCTTGTGCTCACAGGAACTGGAGTCCACAGCAGGTGCTGAACCCAGGCATTCTGACGTGGGATGCGGATGTTAACTGCTAGGCCCAATGCCTGCCACAGAGCGTGCTTGGCAGGAGGCAGCTGGCTACGCATACTATTTTATACCTATCTACTCAAATACTAGACAGCTACCAAAAAGCATCTCTCAATTCCATGTTCTCTGAACTTTTAAAGAACTGAGTTACTTTTTTATCTTACAGGTAGACTTGAGAGAGAGAGAGAGAGAGAGAGAGATCTTACATCCAATGGTTTACTTCTCAGACTGGGCTGGGCCAGGCCACAGCCAGGAGACTGAACTCTACCTGGGCCTTCAGGATGTGTGGCCCTGGTGTACAAACCTGTGCCATCCTGCACTGATACCCAGGTACCTTAGCAGGAAGTTGGATAGGAAGTGGAGCAGATAGGACATGGACCCTGTGCTCATACTGGATCTAGGTGTCGAGGCAGCTGTTTAACCCACTACTCCACAACACTGGTTCTTCCGCTTGTTACTGACGGGGTAGGAGGCGGTGGATAGATAGTGGCGAGCTGGTATGGAGCAGTGTCTTCCCGACGTGGCACCAGTCGTGCAATCCTAGGCGGCCGACCGGCGGGGAGACCTGCCCGGGAGGTGGTCATGCTGGGGGGTGCCTCGCGGTGCATTGCACAATCTCGATCTTGCAATGCGGTTTGTTCTGTGGGCCGGCATTGGCACGCACTGTGAAACGGGAGGTGCGGGGAGTAGTAGATCGTGTCCCTAGAGGGGGTGGGAGTGGGATAGGGGTTCGGTATAGTTGATGGTGTAGGGGCGGGTGGGAGGCTCGTTTGGGGCATGGGCAGTGGCAGTATCGCATCTGGGGGTATCATTGTGGGAAGCATTAGCGGAGCGTTTATTCTATCGGGCGGCAGGACACAGAAAGCAACGACCGAGGGGGGCTGCGCAGCGCTGAGAGCAAAGAACAGCCGCGAAGAGGAGAGGCGCGCGCAACGAGACGACGCAAAGGCCAGGCGCAAGGGACGGGAAAGACAGCGAAGGGCAAAGAAACGGCCCAGCCCAGAAGGCACGCGGAGCGGAGCGAAAGACGAAGGTTTAAAAGAAGAGATAAAGCAAAGGAGCGCAGAGAAGAAGAAAACGAACGCGGAAAGAAGAGGGAGAGAAGAGGGAAGAGGGAGCGGACGAAGACGCGGAAGCGAAACGAAGAGGGAACGCAGAGCGACAGAAGAGAAACAACAGCAGGAGAAGCGGGAGAGACGAGGGGAGAAACCACCGAAAAGCGGAAAGCAAAGCAAGAGCAGCCCGCGCCAAGCCGAGCACACACACGCCACCGTACGAGAAGCGACGCGCAGTCGGCACACCGACGCACGCCCAGAAACAGCCAAAGAACACAGACGAGGAGCGACACGCCCCGTCCCCGAACCCGGCGAGCCGCTGCTCTCTCCTCTCCTCTCCCCTCCCCTTCCCTCCTCTGCTCTCCTCTCCCCTCCTCTGCCCTCCTCTCCCCTCCCCTCCCCTCCTCTCCTCTCCTCTGCTCTGCTCTCCTCTCCCCTCCCCTCCTCTCCTCTCCTCTGCTCTGCTCTCTCCTCTCCTCTCCCCTCCTCTCCTCTGCCCTCCTCTCCCCTCCTCTCCCCTCCCCTCCCTTCCTCTGCTCTCCCCTCCCCTCCCCTCCTCTCTTCTCCCCCATCTTCTCTCTTTTTCTCTCATCTCCAACAACATACTATCTCACTCTCTCCCTTTCTCTCTTCCCCTCCTCTATTTTCCCTTTTTTCCTGCTAGACAGAAAATGTTTTCAAAGCTATGTAAATCGATAAACTTGTCAGATATGCTGCAAATATTTTTTTCTAGTTGCCTTTTAACTTTTCACATGACATACTGAAACTGTATGTGGTCAGATGTGTTCAGCTTTTCCTTCAAGGCTGTCTGGACACACTGCCGACCAGGAGCACCTATAGGTGATGGAGTGGTTGAGCTGACCAGGCTGCACAGGGTCAGCATTCTGCACCAGGCAATGACACGCGACCTTCACCTAGTTGTCAACAACCAGGGTCCAGAGAGACATGGTAAGCATGTGCCACTGTGATGTGAGGGAGCCTCCGATCAAGGGCAGCAGTTCCTTTCCTTAACCAGCTTCCCTGGTGGAGACGCGGGCTGGCAGTTAGTGAGCCCGCGGCGCCGCAGAACGCGCCAATCTCCCTCTTGTTCCTTCGAGGAAATAAAATTGATCTCTAGCATCTCACAAAAACAAAGCTTTAAGTTTTACAATATTTCACTGCTTGGAAAAAGAGAATCCCCGGGTGACTTATGCAGATCCAGGCAGTTCGGGCTTGACCAGCGTTACAGCCGCAGATCAAAGCTCTGGCCCAACACACTTGCCCACGACCGGTAGCTTTGCCGCGTTTCCTCAGAGAGCAGTTCCTAGGAGCGCTAGCAGCTTGTTCCCCTTCTCCCAGCCTGTCTACTAAAGGACAGAATCTCGTGCTTTTATCTATTTTTAAAAAGATTTATTTATTTTATTGGAAAGGCAGATGCACAGAGAGGAGGAGAGATAGAGAGGAAGATCTTCTGTCTGATGATTCACTCCCCAAGTGACCACAATGGCCGGTGCTGCACCGATCCGAGGCCAGGATCCAGGAACTTCTTTCTGGGTCTCCCACACAGGTGCAGGGTCCCAAGGCTTTGGGCCGTAATCAACTGATTTCCCAGGCCACAAGCAGGGAGCTGGATGGGAAGTGGAGCTGTCAGGATTAGAACCAGTGCCCATATGGGATCCCGGCCTGTTCAAGGCGAGGACCTTAACCATTATGCTGTCGTGCCGGGCCCTAGTGCTTTTATCTGATGAAAATAGGGTGAGGCAATTTATTTATTTTAAAATTCACAGCTTGCAAATACCCAGAAGTCTGTACTGCCCCAGACCATCACATAATAGAGAAAATTGTTGCAAACACACCTGCGCATGAGAGGGCTCACCCCCAGGAGTCGGCCTGGACGGTGGGCAGAGGGCACAGCCTGCTCGGTCTCCCGTTAGCTCAGAGGTAAAAGCCAGCGCGGCCCCTCAGCTCCAACAACGTCTCAGGGCTAATGTCTAAGCAAAGATTTACAGCCTTCATCTTCCACCTCTGCTTCACTGTCTACTGAAACACCTTTTTCCTTTTTACGAGAAAAAGATTTATTGAAAAACAAATTGCACAGAGAGGGGGGAAAGAAGGAAAGGGAAAGGTTGAGGTCTTCCATCCCCTGGCTTTCCCTCAATGGCTTCAGTGGCTGGGTCGACAGGCTGAGGCCAGGAGCCTCATCTGGGCCTCCCACCTGGGTAGCGGGGGGTCCACACACATGAACCATCCTTTGCTGCTTTCCCTGGCACATTAGCAGGGAGTCAGATTAGAACCGGAGCAGCCAAGACTCCAGCCTTGGAGGATGCCAAGGATGCCAGCCTTGCAGGCTGTGGTTCAATCCTCTGGGCCACAATAATAAATCCTGAAACACTTCTACTTGAAATCATGCCAGACATAAATATGTCACATCAAAGGACATTAACATCATTCCCACTATTTCCCACTTCTGGCGGCATTTGGTGGTTACTTTTCTTCCTATTTGCCCTTTACCTAATCTAATGACTCTTCAGCCATTCTGTAAGCTTTGCACCATTATTTGCCCTTTATACAAAAATAATACTTTAGAGTTTATCCTGGGGTCGGCAGCTGGGCAGTCACTGCAGCCAGGCCCTGAGGCACGGGCATTGTTGGCTGTGCGACAAGCAGTGCTAGCAGACTGTCCATGGAAACGGAAATGGACTCCGAATAGAAGCAATACAGCATGGAGTGGTGAGGATCCCAAGGTCAGCCAGAGGAGCCAAGAGAAGATGGTGTGGTCTAAAGGAAGGGTACCTGGGAGAAAAATGGGAAATTTTTGAGCCAATCAAGGAGGCTGTTTACTCCCTCCTTGTGGTCTGAGAAAGCAGTCGAGGATGGTCCAAAGTCTTGGGACCCTGCATCTGCATGGGAGACCCAAGGGAGGCTCCTGGCTCCTGGCTATGGATACTCAGTACCAGCCACTGTGGCCATTTGGGGAGTGAACTAGCAGATGGAAGATCTTTCTGTGTCTCCATCTCTCTGTAAATCTACCTTTCCATTAACAATAAACAATCTTTAAAAAAAAAAGTGTACATCTAGAAAAGACATCCCTAGGAGACTGGTAGGAATTTATTTTGGATTAATAAGTGATTTTGGAGAAACTGTAGTGCCTATGTGATGATAAAGTTGGACATATGAACATATTTTAAAAAGTTGGTAAAATAGAATGAAAAGTTGTATTTATTTTAGAGCAAAAAAAATTGAAATTCTTGCATAGTTTTACATAATATGCATTTCCATGAGCTTTTTGAAGACCTTTCTAAGTGTCAGCTCTTTTATTTATCATCTAAACTTCTGTAAGTAGCAACTTTTAAATTCACTACACATGGCATCACACCCAACCATAAGAGTTTCTATTGCTAAGAGTCCCTGCTGGTGGACGAGGCATGTGTGGATCACCCAGGGAAAAGGATTTCGGCATGTGTTGGAGTGGGGGCTGCAGAGGAAGTACTTTACAGGTGTAGAATGACTTCTGGGGGCTTCCAAGACCCGGGTCACTATTCTCACAGGTAAATGGAAGAGCTGAGATGAGTGGCTTAGAGAAGCCAGAGGGCATATATGGAACAGACCAATGCATCTGCCGAAGTGGGAGACCTAGACTGAGTTAGTGGCTTCACCTATTGTTCACAAACATACACAAAAGCTAGGACTGGGGGTCATGCCTAGCAGGACAAGGCATAACACCCACCAGTGGGCATCAGGGCAGGGAGGAGCCAGGCAAAGCTGGGCCAAGACACCAACTGGCATGTGGGAGAACCAGATTCGGAAGCAGATTCTGTAGGGGATATGTGGACTCACCTTGTGAGACTGCAACACCTACTGGTTTGCATGACAGCTGGGTGTGGTGATGTGCCAAGCTAGGTGTGACCACAGAACTCACTGGCATGGGAGCAGGCTGGGCTGGCTCAGGCTGCAGTACCCACAGGTGCACTCAAGAATCAGATCTTGGGGGTGGGCTGGGAACAGCACTTACTAGCATATGCAAAGATCAGAAATGGGGACACAATATGCCAGGGAGAAGCCTAGTGCCCACTGGCAGGCATGAGAGTCGGGCATGGGAGCAGGTATGGTGAGGAAACTCTCCTACCAGGTCGCATCTCTCACTGTTCAGCACAACATCTGGGGTACAGACAAAGCTGTACCATTTGTCAGCACATATATCGACTGGCTGGGGTAGGTGGGGGGAAGGTGCCAGATTGGGCTGGGCACACACAGGAGCTAGGATGGGATGTGGGCTGTGCCAAGCTAAGCTGCTGCACCCACCAGTTCATATAAGATGCAGGATGGTAGCATGTTGTACAGGGCTAGACCACAGTGCCCACAGGTAAGAGTTGGAACTTGGGGTGGACATGGTCAGGTCAGTCTGTAGCATCTGCTGGCAGGAGCTGAGACTGAGAGCAGGCCATGCTTGAATGGGTCAAAGCACACTGGCATATACAAAATCTGGGGTCAGTAATAGAACCAAGGGGATTCCCCTGCCAGGCTGCAGTTCCCACTGGTGAGTGCAACAGATGGGGCTGCAGGAGGACCAGGCTGAACACAGTTGTGGCAACACTTGGCATGTGTGTGGGCTGGGTCCAGAGGTAAGCCAGGCTGGGCTAGGACCCAGCATCTATTGGCGCTTGCAGTAGCCAGAGTGGGTGCAAGACAAGCTAGATTAGGCCACTTCACTTGCAGGTCCACATAGCAGCCAGGTCTAGGAGTGGGCCAGGCAGGGCTGGGCTGTTATACTGGCTGGCGAGAGTTAGGTGGAGTGCAGGTTGATCAGGCAAGGCCACAGTACCTACAGGTGAATGCAGAGACTGGAAGCTGGCCATGTTGAGCTTGGCTAAGCACACAGTGGCACAAGCTGGTTACGCGGCTGGAAGCTGCCCTGATGGGGAACTTGGGGTGCTTCCCTGTTTGGCCACAGCTCCCACTCACAAAGCTGACCAGGCTAGGCTATAGTATCCATTGGCATACATGCAGACCAGGTCTGGGGGCATCCTGGGATGGACTGGGCCAATCTGCAGCACTCTCTGTCAGGTGTGAAAGACAGGACAGGAGGCAGCCTGGGTCAGGTTGGGCTATAACACCCACTGGTTCGTATGAGGGCTGGGCAGGTGGTTGGGCAAATTGAGTTAGGCTGCATCACCTGCCAGTATAAGCTGGGACTGAGGGCAGGTAGGGCAGGGCCAGGTTATAGTACCCATCAGCAAATGCAGAAGTGAGGCAGGCCATGTCAGACTGGGCTGCAGCATCTACTGGCATGTGCAAGGCCTAGGGTTGGGGGTAAGCCTGGTTGGGGAACTTCGGGGACTCCCACTGGTAAGCCTGACAGCTGGAACTGGAGGCAGTCTAGGCTGGACAGGGTTGAAACACCTGTCAGCCTCAGCATAAGCTGGGTTTCGGGGTGGGCCAGGCCAGGCAAGGTCATTGAATCCAATGGCACATGCAACAGTCAGAATAAATATGGACCAGCTGGGCTTTGCTACACCATCTGCTGGTAAGTGCCAGCACTGGATATAAGAATGCCAGGCTGGGCCACAGTACCCTCCTTCCAAGTGCAAGACCTGGGGCTAGGAGTGGGCCTAGCAGGGAGACTATGGGCACTCCTCTGCTAGGCTGCAGCTCCTGGTGGTTGGCATGAGAGCCAGGGTTTGGAGGCCAGGGCAGGCTGAACAAGGTGGCAGCACCTGTGGACATAATGGTTAGTTGGGTCTGGGGGTGGATCTGGCTGAGCCAAGCCACAGTACCCATGGGTGCGTGTAAGGGCCAGATGGGATGCAGCAGGGGCCAGAGTAGACTGCTGCACATGCTGGCATGCTCAGAAATCAGAGCTGGGAGCTGGGCTGTAGGGGTTACTGCGGGGTGCTCTGATTAGGCTGCAGGACCTGCTGCTCTGCATAAGGGCTGAGTTTGTGGCAGGCCGGGCTGCAGCACCTGTTCATGTGGGAGACACGGCTGGTGATGGAACTGACCAGACAGCTGCATTCACTTGGATGTGCATAAGCTGATGTGGGTGACAGTCTGAACGTGACCCTGTACTGGCTGACACAGATAAGAGTCAAGTCTGAGGTCACCACAGGTGAGGTTTCCTTGGGGGGACTCTCCAGTTAGACTGCTGGACTAAAACTCCCAGCCACAGGGAAAATCACAGGATGTGTGGTTTGACATTGGAGTGCATGTATTGGGCCTGGGCCTCCTTAGTTGCTCATGTCCGGGCAGTAGACAGCATGCCCAGACGCACACAGGGGACAGGATCACCAGGGAATGTCAACTACCTCATCTGAGAATGGAAAGAAGCAGGCTGGACCATTTTCCTGGCCAAGCTTTGCAGCATGTTCCTGGATATATGGAGGCACTAAAATAGACTGTCAACCAACAGACCTTGGCAAGGTTTCCTCAACCCTGGAGCAACAAAACCAGCAACTTCTCAGTTAAAACCACTCAAGTCACACCCTCAGAACACTTTTCCCCACATTGGGGTCTCTAAGATGTCATTAAATGACTGTCCCCCATCCCTGGGTGCTAATTCAGCAAGGATGGCCAACTGTCCCCCTGGCCCTGCAGCTACATGGAGAAAGAAGAAAACTGAAAACATTTATCCCACATTCTTCATCCATATCTCAACCTTCCCCACCCTCATCAGTGGGCCACATGGGCATACATCCTTCTCAACTATGTAAACAACATTAAAAATGAAATACAACATTTTTCAAAAAATAAAAATAAATAACATTTCTATTGTAACAGATTGCATTTTCAAGTGCATGGAATGGGGAGGCATGGTGGCACTGTGACGTCACAGCTGCTCTGTGCTGATCCAATTTCCTGCTAACACACTCTGGCTGATGACTGTGTGAGTGTCAGAGTCCCTGCCCATCCCTGGGGTCACCTGGACGGGGTCATCAGGTTCCTGGCTTTGACCAGACCTGCGACCGGGTGTTCCAGGCATCCGAGGAATGAATCAGTAAACATGGAAACTTTCTCTCTACTTTCAGGGAAATCAAATAAACATTAAAAAAAAAATACCATGGGCTCACCATACAAAAACTTACATCCAAGTGTCCATAATGATGTTAACAGATGAAAATGATCTTAAATAACCATTCATGGAATCTCATTTACCATAGAAATGAAGTATGCATTCATGTCACTACATTGATGAAAACATGTCATGTGAAAGAAGACAATCAGAAGAGGTCAGGTTGGGAATCCATTTATGTGATTTTTGTGTGTGTGGTGGGGTGGAAGACAAAACTAGATGGACACAGAACAAACCTGTTTTGTCAGTGAGGAGCAGGGCAGAACTGCTACTATGTTTGTTTGGGGCATAGCATTTCTAAAAGTAGGCAGAGCTGATGGGTGACAGGACACCGTGGTTATGCAAAAAAACCAAGTTTTATAGTTCAAATTTTGCAGTACATGGATTATATCTCAATAAACCTATTATAAAGTTGACAGGATCTAGAAATAAGCTCCTTTAACCAGTGAGTTCAGAGCGATCGTAGTATGTAAGGTCAGTTTAGAAGACTCAATTGTCTTCCTGTGGGATAGTGGGAAATAAGAACTGAAATCATTTGCATGACACACTGAAGGATGAATCTGACAAATACATAAAAGAACTTTTACACTGAAATCCACAAAGCGCTGAATGGGGAATAAACGCTAACCTGAACACCTGGGGAGAGACGCCACACTCATGGCTTGGAAGAGCGAGCTGTCAGTCAAGGCGTCTGAACTGACCTTGGTAGTCAATGTCATCTCAATAAAATTGTCATCAAGTGTTTCGCTGACACTGACTAGTTCAAAACACTTCCTAAAATGGAAAGGATCTAATTTTTAAAAAAGATGATCATTCTTGTAATAATTAAAGCACAGAGACAAGATCACAGACCTCACCATGTGGAGACTAAGCAAGGTCATCTCACGGAAGTTCACTGTGTAATGGTGGTTACCCACTGTGTAATGGTGGTTTCCAGGGGCAGGGGAGGGAGAACGGGAAAGGGCTGACTCATGGACACTACATATGGTTACACAGAGTAGGCAGTTTGGGGTTTGATTCCACACAGTAGGTTGACGACAGATGCTATAAATGTACTCTGTCACACGTCAGACAATGACTGGACTTTATGTGTATCCATTATATCTAAATATCACATGGCACTCCATCAATACATGCAATTTCATATATCAAAGATTTTTTAATAAAAACTGAACAAAATTGGAGTAATAACAGTCTAATTTCCAGATTTCTAGAGGTACAGTAAGACAGTGTGGTGTTGCTACAAAGGGAAACACTTGACAGTCTGGGGGGTGTACACAGGTGTGTGGCACAGCAGGTAAAGATGCTGCCTCAGGCAGCATTCCATATTGGAGCCCTGGTTCTTGGCTGCTGCACTTCCCCTTCAGATCTCTGCTAGCAAACCTGGGAGACACAGGGGGAGGTGGCCCAGGTACGTGGACCTCTCACATGAGAGGCCCAGCTGGCTTGGTCTGGTGTCTGAGCCAGCTGCTGTGGCCATGCGGGGAGGGAACCAGAGGCAGAAGACCTCTTTTTCTGTCTTTCCCTTTCTATCATTTTACTTTTCAAACAAATAAATCTTCAAAAAGTGATAAATTCTTATATAGAAGATAAACAAGAAGATAAAAATTTAAAAAAAGAGAGACAAAAGTCCAGTTCACACAAATATTGGAACCTGATTTCCAAAGGAAGCACACCCCACTTATGAAACAGTCTGGAAAATAAAAATCTAATCTAACCCTGATCACATCGCGAGTCCTACCAACTCACAGCAGCTCAGAGGTCACAGGGCTTACACACCTCCGTGCAGGAATGCAGCCAGCACAGCCCACTGCGGGAGACGCAGCAGAACGCAGGCAATGAGAAATCAAAGGGACATGAAGGGGCAGCTCTGGCATAGGAGACTGGAGGCGTGTGCCTCCCTTGCCTACTCACAATCCCCTCCCTGTTGACAACTTTCTAGCCACTGTCATGATGGGGTTAAGACCTGATCTTCATTTTTTTACTTAAAACTTTAAAAAAAAATGTACTTCTGTTTATTATTATTTTATGACATAGTTCCATAGGCCCTGGATTTCCCTTATCCCCTCTCCAGTTCCCTCCCCATCACTGGGTCTCCCTATATTATTACTATAGTATAGTTCTTTATACAGTCATATGTCCATCATTGTGGGCATGGACAGTGACAGAGTCCAGCATCCTACTGTCATACAGTAAACAGTTTCATTGGGAGTCCATCTTTGTCTGGAAGTAGAGATGCATACTGCATTGTATCCTCACATCCGGATATGACAGTCTCCATTACAGTTACTATACATCCCCTTAAATGAAAAACCACAAAACATAATCAACAGGAAGGCAAAAAAGAAATTAACATCATAAAGTTACATAACATACTACTGAATGACTAACGTGTCACTGAAAAAAATGAAAAAGAAAATCAAGAATCTTCTTGAAGAAAATGATGCTACTGTAAGATCTCTGAGTCACTGAATAATTTAATCAGAAGGAAGTTAACACTTATTTTTGTTTTTCATTTGAGAGACAGCCAGACAAGACAAAGAGCTCTCTAATCCTTCGGTGTGCACTCCAGAGGCCCACACCTACATCCTTGAGCTACCACTTCCTGTATCTGCAGGAAGCTGGAGTCCACAGCAAATCTGGGCATCACACCTGATGCCCCAACATGGAAGGTGGATGCCCTGACAGCTACATAAAACAGCCTGCTTCTCTCATTTTGATTTTTTAAAAGATCTATTTATTTTTATTTGATTGGCACACTTTACAGAGAGTCTTCCATCCACTGGTTTACTCCCCAAATGGCCACAACGGCCTCAAGCTGGAAGCCAGAGCTTCTTCTGGGTTTCCCATGTCAGTGCAGAGTCCCAAGGCTTTGGGCCATCCTCCAGTGCTTTCCTAGGCCACAAGCAGGGAGCTGAATGGGAAGTGCTACAGCCAGGACTCAAACCGATGCCATACGGATGCCTGTGTTACAGGGCAGAGGATTAGTCTGCACTATGCCAGCCCCTTTTCGTTTCATTTTTATAGTTCACTGCCTGCCTAATTTTTCTTCCTTTTAAAAAAATTGAAATAATTAATAAGTTCCCACAGCTCAAAATTTAAAAGATTTGCACACTGAGGCTTCGTGTCTCCCTTCTGCAGACAACCTCAACTTTGCCAAGGATCTCAGACTCAAGCTTCATGGACACATGAACCTGCTGGATGCACGTGCACGCATGTGCACACCTACCTGGGTGTCCAGGCTCCCTTCTCCAGCAGGCCCCAGCTTTGGTGGGTGTGTTTAGCAGGGCCCTCGGGCCTTAGCAAGAACCCTGACTCCGGCATGGTTGCTCCAGCCCACCTGGGCTGCAGGGCACCCCTCCCCAGCAGGATCCCGTTTTAGACAAGGTGCCTGACTTTAGCACCACTGCAACTGTGGCCCTCTCTGACTTCGGTGGAAGCCTTTGCTCATGCATGCCCCCAGGGCTACACATTTCCCTTCCACCAAACTTTTAAGGAAAGCTAATACACCAATTCTTCTCAAACTATGCCCAGCAAAAGGACAGAGAGGGGCTCTCTTTATATTCCTTCTACAAGGCTAGCATTAGTTTGATACCAAAACTAGAAAAGGAAACAACCGAAAAATAAAACCATAGACCAGCATAAAAATTCTGAACAAAATACTAGCAAATCAAACCCAACAATACATCAAAAAAATCATTCACCCTGACCAAGTAAGATTTATCCTAGCAATGCAGAAAAGGTGCAACATACACAAACCAATAAATGTAATACACCACATCAACTAAATGAAGGGTAAATACCATGTAACAATTTCAGTGAGATGTAGAAAGTCTTCAATAAAATTCAATGTCACTTCATTATAAACATCTCAATTAGGTACAAAGGGAACATTCTCAATATAATAAAATATATGATCAATGCTCAGCCAACATCCTACTGAATGGGGCAAAGTTGAACGCATTTCCTCGAAGCTCTGGAACCAGACAAGGACATTCATGCTCGCCGTTGTTACTCAATACAGTATTAGAAGTTTTAACCAGAGTAATTAGACAAGAGAAAGAAGTAAAAGATAAAGCAGGACGGGAAAAAACAGAGTACACTGCTTGCAGATGACATGATTACACAGGGAGAAAAACCTAAAGACTCCACAAATACGCTCACAGAAATAAACTCCACAGAGCTGCAGGACACAAAACCAACACACAAAATCAGTAGCGCTTTTATACAATAATGACAAAATCACTGAAAAAGAAATTTTAAGAGTGTTTCTGTCTAGGAACACTAAAAGCACCACCCTGGAATAAATTTAACCAAGCACATGAAATACCTTTACAATGAAAGAACGGTGATTTATGTACTCATGAGATCGTCATTCAAAAATCAGAACTAGAAAACTCAACCTTAAATCTCAAATGGAAACATAGGAGACCTAGAATACATGAAAAATCTTGAACAAAAGAACAAAAGCTGGAGGAATACCAGATTTAAGACAGTATAGATTCATTTTAACTGAAGCAGCATCATACTGGCATACAGACAGACACACAGGAGAATGGAACAGAATAGACACCCAGCAATGAACATACAAATCTACAACTGGGTTTTTATTATTATTATTTTCTTTAACAAGAGAGTTAAACACACACTTTGGGAATGAGATAGTTTCTTCTTCAACAAATGGTTCTGTAAAGCCAGATATTCATATGCAAAATATAAAAACAGACTTCTTCCTATCTCTCTATTCAAACATCAATGCAACATGGTTCAGAGATCTAGTAAAAGACCTGAGACGATGAAAGTATTAGGAGAAAACACAGGGGAAATGTAAAAATATGAATAGGGACATTGACTTTTTGAGTAAGATTCCCAAAACACAGGCAACTAAAGCAAAAATAGACAAGTGGGATTATGTCCCAATAAGATACTTCTACATACCAAAGGAGACAAACAGAATGGGGAAATGTTTCCAACCACCCATGCAACAAAGGGTTAATGTTCAGACTATATAAGGAAATAAAGAAAGCTCAACAACAAAGAACAAACAAACTAGGAGATGTGCAAAGGATCTGAACATAGAATGTTTCAGAGGAAGAAATATAAATGGGTAACAAACACACAAAAAGATGTTCAGCTCGCTAGCTAGCAGGGAAATGCAACCAATGCCACAATGAAGCATTAACTCAAACCAATTAGAGCAGCTGTCATCAAAAAGACAAAAAACAGGAAGGGCGAGTGAGAATGAGGAGCAAAGGAGAGTTGTATAGGATACTGGTGGGAACACTACGGAGAACAACTTCCTTTAAACCCCAAAACAAAAAAAATCCTAGCACCTGGCCTGTAGATCCCACTTCCCTCCAGTCTGACTATGGAGGAGACACGTGTGTGCCCACGCTCACGACAATGCCGTCCACAACAGCCACACTCTGGAATCACCCCAGCTGTCCACTGGGAAATGAGTGGACACAAGAAGGTACACATGTACAATGGAATGGTACCCAGCTATAGAAGGACATGCAGCAGAATGGATGGAGATCATCATGCTGCCTGAAGCAGGACAAAGAAGGAGTTTAAAATAATAACTTGATTACTATATTGTCACCTTTAGGGGCTGGGAGGGGCGGGAAGAAAGGAGTTATACAATGGATGCTTAAAAACAGCAGGGGAGGGGAACAGGAAATCTCAGAGCCTATGGAACTGTACCACAAAACAATAATAAACAAATAACAAATATACACATATGTTAAAAAAAAAAAAACAGCAGGGGAAGCCTAACAGGTCCTGGTGTTTGGCCACATAGAGATCTAACTAAGTTTCACAATGGTGTAAATGCTGGTTTTTTTTGTTTTTGTCAAAAAATAGTTTAAAGGTAGGATGAGAGAGAGGGAGAGACAGATAGATCTTCTACTCATTGATTTACTCCCCAGATAGCCACAACGGCAAGTGCTGGGCCCGGTCAAATCCAGGAATCTAGAACTCTAGCTGGTCTCCACCATTGGAGCCAAGGGCATTGGGCCCATCATCTGCCATCTTCTCTGGTCAGCACCAAGAAGCTGGGTCAGAAGCCAAGCAGCCTGTCCTTAGACCAGTGCTCAGCTATGGATGCAGGTGGCACCGGCCAGTGGTTCAACCTGCTGTGCCATAATGTTGGCTCCAGTATTTATACCCTATTCTGTACTAAAAAACAAACAAGCAAAATAAACAAAAGAGCTGGTGAACCCCAAAGACAAGGCAAACAGAAAGACTGGCTATCTGGTATGGTCAGTTTAAACTATGTGTGTGTTAATATGTGATGTTGTATTCCTTTAAAATGTGCTACTAGCAATAGCATTAATCCAAAATTTTGAAATAATTTTTAAATTCCTTAAAAAGAACCACCTCATAATCCAGCAATCCCACTACTTTGAATGCATCCAAGGGATGGAATTTGGCACAGTCATGGTCTTTGCACCTCCCCTCCATCCCATGCTTATTGTTGCCATTCACCACAGGCCAGAAATGGACAGAGCCTAAGTGACATCCACCAATGAGTGGAGGAAGAAAATGTGGTGTCCTGCAGACAACTGAATGAACACCACCTGCAAGGGAAAGCTACTCTGCTTCATACCAGCATGCATGGAACTGGAGGTCACCAGGTGAAAGTGAAATACAGCAAGCACAGGAAGGCAAGTACTGTGTCATGTATTCATTGATGGAATCTGAAGGAGCAGGACCTCAAAGTGTAGCTATGGTTCCTGGAGGCTGGGGAGGGAAGAGGCTGAGGAGCGCTGGGAAAGGTAAGTTAGTGGGCACCAAGTCACAGCTAGAGAGTAGTTAAGATAGTCTGAGGCTCTAGTGTACTAACCTGCTGTACATTACTCTATTAAATAACACTTCAAGGAAAAAATTACATAAAGAAACGGTAAGTGTTTGGGGAGACAGACAATTGACCTTGATTAGATATTATACAATGTTCAGGTAATAAATCATCACTTGATACTCTGAACATATGAGCACAGGCATTTGGACTAGCAGTCAAGGTGTCCAGTTTTTCCTTTGAAAAAACTATGTATTGTCTATTTATCTACCCATACATCCATCTGAAAGCTAGAGTTACTGAGATGGGAGAGGCGGAACGCTACTCCAACCATTGGTTCACTCCCTAATGTAAGAAAGCAGCAGGTGACAACTCAAGCACCTGAGTCCTTATCACTCTGATTGGGAGACCCGCATTGCATTTTCAGCACTCGGCCATCAGGAGAATTTGGATAGTGAATCCATGGATGGGAGTGTTCTGCTTCTCACGCTCTCTCAAGCAAAACTAACATTTAAATTAAAAAATGAACCATTCTTAAACACATATTTTATTGATTTTTACAGGAAAGATAGAGTTCAGAGAGAAGGATCCTACATCCATTGGTTCACTCCCCAAATGATAACAATGGTTGGAGCTGAGCCAATCTGACGCTAGGAGCCAAGAGCTTCTTCTGGGTCTCCCGTGTGGGTGCAGGGGTCCAGGGATTTGGGCCATTCTCCACAGCTTTCACAGGCTACAAGCAGGGAGCTGGATGGGAATTGGAGCAGACAGGATATGAATCAGCACCCATATGGGGAGACCAGCACTTGCAGGTGAAGGATTAGTCAGTAGAGTCATTGTGCTGGCCTCCCATTCTTATTTTCTTAATCTTGTATGTGTTTTTAAAATGTCTGTCATAGCAGATTTTCGTCCAACCCATGAAAATCCTAAAATGAAAGTGGTGTCTTCCTGAATTATACACAAACTCCCTCTTGCATCAGGGGTCGGGGTGTTGCGTGATGAACATCTTCAATTTACCTATCTACAGCATCCCACAGTCAGGAGGTGATCCCTGAGGGGTTATTTATGGGGTCCTACAGTCAGGAAGTGAGCCCTGAGGGTTATTCACTGGATCCCTCTGTCAGGAAGTGAGCCTTGAGGGGTCATTCATGAGGTCCTACAGTTAGGAAGTGAGCCCTGAGGGGTTACTCACAGGGTCCCTGTCAGGAAGTGAGGCCTGAGGGGTTATTATTGGAGTCCCTCAGTCAGGAAGTGAGCCCTGAGGGGTCATTCACGGGGGTCCCACAGTCAGGAAGTGAGCCCTGAGGGGTCATTCATGGCATCCTCCCTTGGTCAGGAAGTGAGGCCTGAGGCATTGTTTATGGGGTCCTTCAGTCGGGAAGCTGTGCACAGGCAATTAGGCCATCAGCTGGCCTGGCTGTGTGGCAGGGGCACAGCCAAGTGTCAGGAAAAATAGATTTACTGCTCTGTGTTACAATTCTGAATGAATGAAAGGAACATTATGACATAAAATTCTCTGAGAGTCTCCCTGTCCTCATCTTTCAGGAGAATGATTATTTGAGTCTGTTCTAAGCAGAAGGGTCCTGCATATTCAAACATGTGTCTGTTTGGGGTTTGAGTCCTAATCCCTGACACCTCTGAATGTGACCTGACTTAGGAATGGGGTCTTTCCCAAGGCCATCAAGTTACAATGAGCTCATCAGGGACAGATCTAACCCAGAATGGCTGACAGCCTTCCAGACAGGGAAACAGGGACACAGAGGGGACCAAATGAGGAGAGCAGAGATCCTTTGTGCACAAGCCGAGAAGCACCCGAAGCTACCAGAAGCTGGTAGGCCCTCCCTCACAGCCCCTAGAAGGAACCATATCCTGCAACTCCCTTGGTCTCAGAGTCCAGAGCCCATGACTGTGAGTCCAGTGTGTGGGATCGGACAGGGCACACCTAGCAAACCAACATGGTCTCCATCCTGCCAGGAACCAGCTTCTGGGGGTGGGGGTGGAGGCACCAGCTTAGGGTGTTAGCAGGAGGCACATGGGTTGGCTTCCTGCATGCTGAACCCAAGAGGCTTCTCACTTCACAGTTGCTGTCCTAATTGCACAATGAAAGGCCATTTTTGATAGAATGTAATATCATTTTTGATAGCACCACCCTTTCCTAAATATTACGCTGCCACTTTAACCAAACCAGGAGTAGGCTCCTGCTCCCAGCTCTGGCACCTTCAACACATGACTGCCTCTCCAAGATGCTGTGAGGGAATAACGCTAAGTTACAGTGCTGTCCAAAGGGGCTATGGTTATAGCCTTGATTCACGCATTACAGCCACACACAGAGCACGGAGCTAAAGGGGACGAACAAAAGGCCCACTGCATACTACCTACCTGAGCGGGAGACGTGGCTGCAGGAAAGGGCGACACAGCGGGTTGTCACACACTCAACCCCTTCCTTCCTGTGGCTCCAGAACTCGGGACCCTCATGTGTTTGGAGGTACCTTTCTCTTTTGCAGTCGGGAGAAGGAGGGCCAGCAAGGTTGTCACGATTCAACAGCTATAGGCAAGCCAGGGAGGAGCTGGGCCCTGAGCCAAGAGCCAGCACAATGCCAGCCACAGGTTTGAGCAAGAGAGGCGAAATCAGGACAGCTGGGGGTTCGGCCATATGTGGCCTTCATCTGTAAGCGCACATAAATTTATCCAACAGACAACTCTTTGGGTTGGCTTGGGAGTCGGCCCTCCCTCGTTTCTCCTGCTAAAGTGACAGGAGGGAAGAGAGAGGATGAAAATCCTGAGCCACCAGCAGTGCTTAGCGATTCTGGACCAAAACCGCGTTCGGACACAACGGAAGAACCGTGTGGCCCACCTGTCACCCTCAGCATCCGAAAGGCACGTGGAGGATGGCATTTGATAAGAGCAGCCAAACTCAACGGGAACATGGCATTCAAGAGCAAGGAGAAAAGGACCTGCTTGCTGCCTACCTGCTTCCTTTCTCGGCTGTGAGTGAACCTGCTGGCCGTCAGACTGCTCAAAAAGTGTGCTTCCACAGGGCGTTCACTTCAACTTCCCTTCCACGATCTGGTGATAGTTCCTTTGGACACAAAGCCCCTTCTCCCCTCACAAAAAAGCCCTACACCGGCCCTAACAGAAATCCTCACCTGGTAACAACAAACAGGCCACTGGGACAAAGAAATCCAGCCTCAGTCCTGCCTGTGTGCAAGTCCACAGGAGCCTGGAACTGTTTTCTGGTCACCACTTAGGGAAGCAAGTATGTGACACTGTTCTCCAGCTCTGTGCCCGAGGGCCATGAGCCATTTACATATCATGGTATTTTTTCCTGCTCAGTGCAAGATATGCCTCACAGTCCTTATCAGGGCATCCCAGGAGGCCACAGGCAAATGACAAGGATCAGTGCATGACATGGAGGCCCGTTAGCAACCCAAGACAGATTCTTGTGTCTAACTTATTACTGGGATGACTGTGCTGCCCATGACTTCAGTGCTCCAGGTTCAAAACATGATGAGCAACATTGTGGTCTCAACAGATCAGTGCGACGAGACAGGCAGGTGTCCCTGGGAACCCATCCTTCTCCTCAACTGCTGAACCCCAAGAGCTAGAGCTGGCAGGGCATCTGCCATCCACTTTCCAGGCTGTGTTTGAATTCTAGCTCCCGGAATGGGTTCCAGGCACCTGCCAAGGAATGTGCTAAAAGGTAAAGGCAGCAGCTGCTTTCTCACCCTTCCTTGTGCCCAATGCCCAGAACAGGCTGCAGCAGCAAGCCATCTGAGGAGCACAGGCCTGCGGGTCCTAGATGGCCCCGTGGAGTCCAACCACACAGCACCCTTCCGGAATTAGCCACCCCTGAGCAGCAGGCTGTAAGAGCGAGAGCATGAGCCTTTCTCATTAATGCTGCTGTTTTCTGGAGCCCCTGCTCTCCATGGTCAAGCTTACTCCCCTAACTAGAAAGTTGGCACATACTGATTTGCACTAATCTAGAGACCCAATCTGTTTATCAGGAACAAAGCAGTGGAGAAAGAGTTCAAAGAGAGGTTAAAAGGAAATCTAGTCTACCTTGCAGATTTTAATGTAAGGTAATGAATTTTAATGGTAAGAACTCCATACTCAGATAAATTCTAAATTCTTCAAGGGAAAAATTAAGTAAGCACACATGCATACAAATCATGTCTTTGGATGTAGGTTTGTTAACACAGACATCTTGATCGACAGGTGCACTTTGAGCCACGAGATTACCAAAATCTGTTTCAAACCCATCAGAACGGGCAAACAATCCTGAAATACTTTTTTTTCCCCCTTTAGTAACTACCAGGCATTTAACCTTCACTCCTATCCCCAAAACACACACACACACACACACACACACACACCCCAAGGATATGTAAGCAGGTCCTAAAGGAGCTTTGGAAAGCTCAGGGGGCTTGGTGGGGTGTTGGAAAACTTCTGCCCTTTGAAAACCTGGCCTGAGAGTCCCGTGCCACCTCCAAGCATTCTCTGGTCCCCTGCAGCCTGAATCCCATGGCGGTTGGTCGTGGGACAGCTCAGCGTGGCTCCTATCACTGCAACAGGATCTCATGGTTGAGATATACACAGGATTAGGTAGGGGTCCACATGAGTTGCGGGGAGGGTGATTCCCACAGCATCTGGGTTGCTACGTAGGACACATGTCTCCCCATGTCAGAGTACCTAATTCAAGTCCCAGCTCTCCACATCTGATTCAGCCTCAGCTATTGCATACCCTAAGAGGCAGCAGACAAAATGGCTCACGTATTTGGGTCCCTGCTTGCCACATCAGGAACCTGGGCACGTGAAAGCAGACCTGCAGAGACAGAGAGAGTGAGCCTTCCACCCGCTGGGTCCCCAGTGGCCAGTACTGGGCCAGCAGTTAGGGGCCTGAAGTTTCATCTGGGTCTCCCACAGCAGCCAGGGACATGGGCAGTCCTCCGCTGCTTTCCTAGGAACATTAGCAAGGTGTTGTATTGGAAGTGGAGCAGCTGGGAATTAAACCAGTGCCTATATGAGATGCTGGCATTGCAGAGAGTTTTTAATTATCAGAACCCAGTTTAAAAGCCTTCTCCATAACCCTGACTTGACTGTGTAGGCTGTCTCCTGCAGGAGAATGCCCAGCCAACCAGGCTGGGGACGGATGCCACCCGGCTTGGCTGCCAGCCTCAGGTGTCCGGTACAGAAAAGCAACCTTTGCCAAACCTGTCCAAAGCTTCCATTTTTACGTTTGAAAACAGTAGGGGATGGGGTTGGGGGAGGTATAAACCACCCACAATGCGTTCCATTAGGGAAAAAAGATCTTAACAAAATGAAAAGTGAAATATCGTCTAACTTTAGTTTTCCTATGAAAACAGACTTATCTGCAATACACTGTCCAGGCATAAAAGGAGAACTGTGGTATCCCTTTTCGAAAAAGATTTATTTATTTTATTTTATTGGAAAGGCAGATGTACAGAGAGGAGGAAAGACAGAGAAGAAGATCTTCCATCTGATGGTTTACTCCCCAAGTGGTTGCAATGGCCAATGCTATCCCGATCCAAAGCCAGGAGCCAAGAACTTCTTTCCATCTAGGTCTCCCACACGGGTGCAGGGTCCCAAGGCTTTGGGCCATCCTTGACTGCCTTCCCAGGCCACAAGCAGGGAGCTGGATGGGAAGTAGAGTGCTGGGATTAAAACTGGCTCCCATATGGGCTCATGCAGCAGATGATGCTGAAGTGGTTTGGTAGCTGCCAGCCATGTGGTAGACCCAGATGGCGATTCCTGGTCACAGCTGGCATGGGCATCTGAGGAAGGAACTGGTAGATGGAAGCTCCCTGTGGACCCAGCGAGATAGCCTAGTGGCTAAATCCTCGCCTTGCATCCACCAGGATCCCATATGGGCACCAGTTCCCATCCACCTCCTTGCTTGTAGCATGGGAAAACAGTAGAGAGTGGCCCAAAGTCTTAGTACCCTACACCCACACGGGAGACCTGGGAAAAGCTCCTGGCTTCGGATTGGCTCAGCTTCTGCTGTTGTGGTCACTTGGGGAGTGAACCAGAGGATGGAAGATCTTTCTCTTTGCATCTTGTCTCCATATATCTGCCTTTCAAATAAAAATAAATAAATTTAAAAAATTTTTAATAATCTTAGTTGATTAGGGTACAAAGGGTCAAGGGCTACAGGAAAGTGGGTAATAACATTGTTTGCACACTAATATCATCATTTTCCCTCTTTGGGGTCAGGGGAGAAACAAAGGGAGAAGCCTACTGCCAAAACCACATTTAAAATTGCTCCTAATCTGACTCTTATTTTTTAAAAATGTCTTCTTTTGTTTCCCCTTTGGCCATCTGTGAACTGCTGCTCATGCACTGACATCCCTTGCCTATTGACCTGCCGCTTGATCCTGCTATACTTGCTGGTGGAAGTCGCCGCTTGACTGTGTCTAGAGCTTTATTAGTCACTTTGAGCTTTTCCCATCTTCACACCCTCACAGTCAGGACAAAAGAAAACCTTCTCAGGGCAGCTGTGTGCCCGGCGGCGAAGTGGCTAATGGGGGGCACCCACACCCAGCACTGGTGTCTGCCTCCGGATTCAGTTCCTTGCTCATGCAGACCCAGGTAGTCAGCAGGGACAGCTCACATGACTGGGGCCCTGCCACCCGCCTTGGAGACGGGACCTGAGCTCTGGATCCTGGCTTCGGCACCCTACTTGCTGCAGGTGCTTGGGGAGTGAACAAGTGAATGGGAACCCCCCCGACCCGCTCCCCCACATACACCCCACACCAATACACAAAGACAAATCAGAAACAAAACAGACACCCATGGAAAAGTCATTTGTAAAGTTTTCAGAAAATGGAACTAAAAGAATTAATTTTACTGTAAGAAATGATGAAATTTCTGCAGTTTTTCATAACACCCATTTTCTATGAACTTCTTAAAGATTCCTTATATGCAAGAGTTTCAAAGCTTTAGCATTAAAATAAACTTATGTTTTAATTCCATCTTCCTGAATGGTTTTTTTCTTGAGGCAGAGGTAAGTAGAGAGGGGTCAGAGCCCACTCTGGCCGGCTGCTGGAACCCCAAACTGCTCTATGGGGCGGGGGCGAGGTGTCAAGAGCCCAGCTCCCTCCCAGAACCACAATGGCAGGAAGCTGGATTCAGACGCACAAGCCTGGAGACAAACCTGGACACTGGGACACAGGACTTGGGTTTAAGCCACGGGGCCAAACGCCCAACCCCTCCATGGGCCCGCTGCAGCCCCCTGCAGAGCTCACACGCAAAGGGAAGGCACCACGGCACGGCACAGCACACACAGCCGAGAAGAGCCCTCTTCTCCCGAACCTGCGCAGCTGCAGCAGCAAGCACTGCACACCTCAGCACACTGTGAGCAGCCTTAAAGAGACAGAGCCATCTACACTCACAGGACATTTTCAGAAGAACCATGTGGGACACTCCCATTAACCCGTGTGAACATACCTAGCTGTCTTTCAGAAATCGGCAATAAAATGGCACACGGAAAGCGCTGAGTTTGGTTTGAAGGCTAAGGTTTGGGGGGAGGAGGCACATCTTCTTTTTTAAGACTTGCTGAATGACATTTTAATTCCATTTCTTAATGTGAATTTTAATAATCTAATCAGTGATGACAGCTGCGCAACTCTAAGACTCTGCTGAAGAACAACCAACCTTGTGCTTAAGAAAGGTGAGACATGTGGCTGGTACATTAAGTCTAAATAAAATTTTCATTCTCAAAAGTAAATTTTGGTAGTTACTGTTCTAGATTAGCAGCCACTCTATAGAGAAGTCTCCACGCTTCCTATTCGCCTTTTGTTTTAAACCTTACACTAAAATGTTTTTAAGTGTTTTTTTTTTTTTTTAATTTAAAAGGCAGAGTGAGTAGGTAGTCAGGGAGAGGCTCCCTGCCCAACTGTTGCAACATCTAGGGATGGGCCAGGTCCTAGCCAGGAGCTCAGGACTCGCGCTGGGCCTCCCTCATGGGCGGCAGGGATGCAGGTTCTTTGGCCAGCACCTGCTGCCTCCCCAGGATGCATTAGCTGATCAGAAGGGATGCAGCTGGCATTCGCACCACACTCAGAGCAGAGGCTGGCATCTCACGGAGCGGCCTAACCCACTGGGGCCACAAAGTCTGTCCTTGCACTAACATCCACAGTCTTAAAAAGACTGCAATGGACTGTTGGCTGTTTCCACATTAATTTTATACGTTATTAAATTCTGGAAGCTAGTAGTACGTGTAAGCTGTAACACGCCAATTGGGCTCCGTGTCTGCATTCCCAGCGAGGAGGAATGAAGACTTCACTGTGTTCAACTGCTTCCTATAAAAAAAAATCAGCTTTAATAATTAAATTAATTCCATCCACCAACAGGGTACTATTATGGACAAGAGCATTCTTGGGGATGGCTAATCTATTAGAACTTTCCATGTGCATTGTGAAATATGCCAAAATCCTACCAAAATATGGGTAGAATTAATAACAATTTATGTCAAACCAGAAGAGTCGCTGCTGAGATAAAAGTGAAGCTGTTTTAATGCACTGATAGAGTAGAAACCATCTTGAGAATGTCTTAAAGTTTCTACTCCCGGCCAGCTCAGAGAATGGACAACTTCTTCCTGCAGGAAACTTGGGGAGCTAGGCATAAAGCATAGTGGTATCGGGAAGAATCTGAACTATAGAAGGACCCAAGGAAAGGTCAGGTCCTCTTCAATCAAGGTTGTTCTGCAGGGCCTGGGGCCGGGTTAGAGGTTTACACGCAGCCTGGGGTGCCTGCATCCCGGCTGGTGGCTGGGTTAGAGTACTGCCTCCACTTCTGATTGCAGCTTCTTGCTAATCAAGCACCTGAGAGGCAGCAGGTGCCAGCTCAAGGTTGTGGCTCTCCACCACCACTTGGGAGATGCAGACCAAGTGCCAGGTTTCCAGCTTTAACCAGGCCTGGCCCAGCCTATGGCAGGCATCTGTGGAGTAAGGATGATCAATTTACCAATCTCTTCCTCTTGGATAAAATGAAAATTAAACAAATAGCCTGCTCTTTATGTCTAAATTAACTTGCTGCTGAAAGTATGAGAGAGATACTTTCGGAAAAAATCAAACCAATTGCACAGCCAAATATGTGCAGTTTGGAGCTGGGAGCCAGCTCACACCATATTGCCACAAAATATCAGGGCCTCTTCTAGGTTGCTACCTTGATGGTGTTTCTGCAAACCACAATTCTTAGAAGGGCCGGTCTCCCCGCTTCACCTTCCCATGGCAACTCACAAGGAGCGTCCAGGACTCCTGGGTGTGCAGCGATGTCGTGGGGCTCACAGAAAATGGAACTGGAAGGCAAGCTCGTTTTGGTGCAAGAAAAAGTCAGATCCTTTTGCGTGCGGTGTTTTCAGGGAAGTTCATGAGCATGCACACATGAACACGCTCCGTGGGTTCCAACACTGGTTTATCTTTTCGCACCAACACAATCTTACCTTCTCATTACAGTTTCTAGAGAGCAACCCCTGATGCCATGGGGGTGACTGTACCCTCTTCCAGGGGAGGTAGGAAGGAGCCCACCAAAACACACAAAAATCTGGGGGCTGATTCTCTAGGCGAACCAACATCGCGGGGGATCTTCTACTGAGCACGAAAAGCAATTGCTGGTAGCTCAGATTTCATTACATCTGACTCACCAGTCACATCCACACCGAATCAAAACCTCAATCGAGGCTGTGGTTATTTTCTTCTATTCTATTGACTTGGCCCTTCCATTTTAAGGGTACTAATTTTTTTAAATTTTCTTAGGATTTTTCTCCTTTTATAAACATATCAAGAAGCAAATTGCTTCTTTCCATCATACGGATCAGAAGGGACACTGCCAGGCTGTGAAGTGACACGGAGCTTGGCCCTGGCACACAGTGTGGGGTAGCAGGGACATGGGGGCTCTCGGGGAAAGCGGCATCTCCGTCCCTGGGTCACCAAGCAGTTCTGTGCAGACACTCCTTTTCCTCGGGTATTTCCTCCTGCCTCCACTGTGACACTGCCCGCCATGGCTGTAACAGAGAACAGCAGCAATGGACTCGCTGCTGGTCTACCTCTTGGATCGAGACCAACTACCACCTTCTACTGTTGAAGGCCCATGTGAAGTAACACAAAGTCATTCAGGGCCGAGTGTCCTCTCCTGTCCTCTTGTTGAGGTTCATGATCAAAGGGCTATATTATTTCTCATGTCTCAAAGACACAGTAGCTTAAGACCTTTGGCAGGGGCATGACCCCATGACTCAACTGGCTAATCTCCCCCTCTTCAACTGCCCGAATCCCATATGGGTGGCAGTTGTGTCCTGGCTACTCCACTTCCCTTTTAGCTCTCTGTTTATGACCTGTGAAAGCAGTAGAGGACGACCTAAAACCTACGGACCCTGGATCTACGTGGGCGACCTGGAAGAAGCTCCTGGATCCTGGCTTCAGATTAGCTCAGCTCTGACCACTATGGTCACTTGGCAAGTGAACCAGCAGTGAGTGAATGAAAGATCTTTCTCTTTTCTCTGTAAATCTGCCTTTCCAATAAAAATAAATGTTTTGGGGGGGGGGCCCAGTGCAATAGTCTAGTGGCTAAAGTCCTTGGCTTGAATGCACCAGATCCCATATGGGTGTCTGTTCTAATCCCAGCAGCCCTGCTTTCCATCCAGCTCCCTGCTTGTGGCCTGGGAAAGCAGTTTAGGATGAACTAAGGCCTTGGGACCCTACACCTGCATGGGAGACCTGAAGGAAGTTCCTGGCTCCTGACTTAGGAATGGCTCGGCTCCAGCCGTTGTGGTCATTTGGGGAGTGAACCATCAGATGGAAGCTCTCTCTGTCTCTCCTCCTCTCTGTATATCTACCTTTCCAATAAAAATGATAAATCTTTTTTAAAAGTTTTTTTTTAAGAAGTACAGCAGGTATGTTGCAAACATATTTCTCCTTTGATCTAAAAGTAAGATTGAATTTATATAATAGATACTGGACAATCACTCCTTCGTATCTCCAAATAGCAAGCTGCCTACTGTACAGGCAATTTCCACAGCAAAGTCCATTTGAGATTACTAATGAGGAAAGACTGGAGTTTCATAGAGTCAAGGGAATTGGATCTTGAAGACAGACAAAGGGAAGGCTCAGACTCTAACCTGCCTGGGGAAAGCTCCCCAGCTCTGAGTCACAGGGATTAGTCTGAGCCGGAGTCTCCCGCTGTGCAGTCAGAGGGGCGAGATGAGGAGGCTGTGGCACCAGAAAGGGAAACCTTGGTTGGCATTACACACAGTCTTCCCTTGCTCTGACTTCTACTCCCCTAATGAGAAAAGTAGATGACTTGTTGTTTTAAACGGAGTGAAACATTCCTGCACATGCGCGATGAGCCCTTGGAGAGGAACACGTGCACACTTCCCCTGCTCTCGGTCACAATAGGCAGCGCAGATCCAATCGCCATCATTCCCCAGTGGATCCCTGTTGAGATCGTATGGGAAACAGACACGGAAATGGCAATTCAAAACCAACAGGTCTGATCAGGATTGATAACAATGGGTGTATTTTGAGGCTTACGCAGAGCAATACAGTCTTATGTATTCAGTACTATTGAGGGATGAGATTAGCTATCTCTGGTAATGTGAACATTTTCTTGAAATGTGGAACGTGTTCAGCAGAAACTTGTATTACGATCCATATTTTGAATAGAACATTTGGCGTCTCATGGCCAGCTCGCGTGGACATGATAACACAGCGTCCTTGGGGACAGCCGGTCCCTCTCAGCGGCCCTTGGGTCTTAACCTCCTCTGCTCAGGGTTCAGCCACCTCACCCAGCGCGTCTTGTGCGAGTGACATGGGAAGCTTGGGACTCAAGCATGGCTGACTTCTGTGCAGAGACACTCATGAGGCACTGGGTGAGCACCCAGGAGGGAGGTCAGCACCCAGGATGACTGGCCTCTAAGCTGCCTCTGCTTTGTCCTCCCAGGGTGCTCAGCTGAGCCCTGGACAGGGAGGTTAATAGGTAAATGCAGGCAATCCTGCACACCCACAGTGACAGGGAGACGATGGCTTCTGTCTCTTTAATTTGCAAATCACAGTAGCCTCTAGATATCATACCTGAAACATCACCAGCACCCACAGCCTCATCCTGGACTTGCTGTGTCAGTTTAACTTCCTCCGTGGCCATGACTTTGTTAAATGTGACTGAAACAGAAAGTACAGTATGCAAACCTATGAGCACAAAGGCTTATGCAATCAAGGCGAGATGGTCCATCCTTCCTCTGACAACACAGGAAAACGGAAGGGATGGGGGAGACCAAGGGACACCTGCAATAAAACACTGAAATGATGCTGAATTACAATCTCCATCAAATGGCTGACCCTTGTCCCCAGGGAGGAGATCCTCAGACCTGAAAAGGAAGGGGAGGGTTAGGTCAGGGGTGCTTTCTTTGTTTAGGTTTATTAACGGAGTTAATGTAGTTAATGTTTAAGTGAAGTGGGAGGACACAGCGCCACTTGCCAGGTTGACAACCGTCCCAACGCTGCACCTCTTCTTTCACAAAAGGATCTCCCACATGCAGAACTTTGCCTGTGTCACCTTGTGTTATTTCCTGAGTGATCCTCAGGACGGCACAGGTGTGTAAAGCGAGATAACAACAAATGACAATGTCTTCTGTCACTCCTGCATGATTCTCACAAGGGATGTTCATTAGGACCAAAGCCAAGATTAATGAAGGAAAGCAAAACAAAACTTCTGAGCTAGTTAACTTTATATGTGGTCAATTTTTAACCAATTACTGTAAATGCTGTTTCATTGCCAAAATTAAAGAAAGAAAAAAAAAAGGCAAGGGGGGAGGAGGAAGTGGGAGGGAAGTGTGACTATGTTCTTAGAATCTTATCTATGAAACACATGAAAGCTGTTCTAACAAGCAGTAAGAAACAAAGACCCTCAATTAAGTTCCACATGCTTTCCTGGTTCATGGTGCCTTTGGTACCCATCTTCCCATCTGTTAGCAGGAATTCCCTAAATTGTCTTGATACCCATATTGTCATATTTCTCTTAAGCTTTTCAATATTCTAGTACCAACCACATTTTAAAAGCATTCATTCCTCTGCATTTCCATGCAATCTGCATTTCTGACATTTGGGATTGGCTTCTTGTACATTTTGCCATAAAACCCTCATGCCTTTTCCCACAGGTTGGCCACTTGCCCCTCTGGGCCTTGGAACTGTCATACTCTGAAACAGTGCCCCTGTCAAGCAAGCTACAGAGCTTCCCTACTTAAATATCACAGTACGAAGTCTTTCCTGAAATTCAAAGTATCTTCGACTTGACCTGTTCCATCCCAAAGTCTTATTCTCTTTTTTTCTCAAATAGATTTAATTATTTGTTAGTGAAGCAGAGTTACAGAGTGAGGGAGACACAGAAAGAAATCTTCCATCCACTGGTTCATTCCCAAATGGTGGTAATGGCCAAGGTTGGGACCGGCCAAAGGTAGACCAGATGCTTTGTGTGAGTCTTGCACGTGGATGACAGGAGCCTTAGCACCTAGGCCATCTTCTGCTGCATTCCCGGGTCCATCAGCAGGGAGCTGGGTCAGAAGTGGAGCAGCCGGGACTTGAACCAGTGTTCATATGGGAAGCTGGTATTGGAGACAATAGCTTAAGCCCCTCTACCCACTCACATTCCTCCAAGACCTCCTCTCCCAGCACCAACCCCCTGGGGGTTAGGACGGGAACTCTGAGGGGACACAGACAGACCACAGTGACACGGCTTTAAAACACCAGGTGTAAGAGCACTGGCTCCTGATTCACGTTTGGTTCTTGTTGCACATGCCTTCACTTACTTCCTGGGCTGAATTACTCTGCACTTGCTAACCTTAAATCTCATCATCCCTGCAGAAGGAGCTATTTCCAGGCTTTACTGTGTTTTCCTTTGATACCACTGCTGCATTGCTAGGACACAAGATTGCTTTTGAATGCAATTTCCTGGGCCTGACTTACAGCCACCCCCTGCTGGATCAGTCTCAAATCAGTTATGGGGTTCCTTTGTTGCACAATCTACTGCCACTTGACCTTTAGCAAGTTATACCTATGATCACGGATTGTTTGCAGAGAGATGGGAAGAGTGTTTCAACACAGCTCAGCCTACTTTATATGACAATGTTTCTGATCATTTCATTCTGACCCATGCTGTCTTTGATGGTGTCCACACTGGTATTTTTCCCATTTAATCCAAATCATCAACTACTTACTTGAGTGCTGGCGGAAAGCACAACACTCAACTCTGCAAAGAGGCGACAGAAAGAAGCCGGGAGGACTCCGTCGGTCCAGGCAAATCCAGAACAGAGGCCAGGCAAAAGTTATTTTTTTCCAGCCACCTACACAAACACAGCAGCCCCTGAGTACGTTCTGATTTAGCATATGCCAGTGGGACCACATGCAAGCCAGGCCCTCATGTGGGTTCAGTGGCACTGGGCACACAAAAGTAGCAATTTGCAATTCTGTTGAAGAATGAGTCTCATAACTTGATAGCAACATTTGAATCTCAATACACTGCATATGTACGCTATCTAGGGGAAATTACAGGCTGTGGCGAAATGAACAATTTACAACTGGAAAAAAATCTCATCAGCCCACTTCCTATCATATTTTTTATTCCCCTGATCATACATCCTTCAATTTTGTAGGTTCCTTTTCAAACTCTGCTTTTTCAAAGATGTATTTTATTTATTTGGAAGACAGAGTGACAAGGGAGATGGGCGAGGGGATAAGGGGATATTCCATCTTCTGACTCACTATCCAAATCGCTGTAACAGCAGAGCTGGGCAAGGCTGAAGTCAGGAGCCTGGTGTTCCAGCAGGACCTCCCACATCGGTAGCAAGGGTCCATGCCCTTGGACTAACCTCAGCTAATCCCCAGGCACATCAGCAGGGAGCTGGAGTGGAAATGGAGCAGCCAGGTTTCAAACTGGCTACACTGACATGGGATGCTGGTAACAAAAGCAGGGGCTCAGTCTAATGATCACAATGTCGGCCCTGTCACTTCTTCTCCAGCAGATTCCTCCAAATCAACCCATGCAGGAAGGGGCCACCTCAGTGCTCCGCAAACACAAGGTATGCATCACCCAGCACATTGCATTCTTAGTCTTACCAAGGCTGGTATCCGTGAGGGATGAAGAGCAGTTATAGGAATCACTCTTACTCTATTTCCCCTGCAACATCAGATGGCATGAACCTATGTAGCATTCCATGGGTCTCTCAGGCTTGCATTTTGGAGAGTACCATTCATCCATCCATCCATCCATCCATCCAGTCATTTAATTTATATTGGAAAGGTAGATCAGATTTTATGGAGAGAAGGCGAGACAGAAAGATCTTCTATCCTCTGGTTTACTCCCCAAACGGCCTCAATGGCCAGAGCTGAAAGAGCTTCCCTCAGGTCTCCCACATGGGTGCAGGGTCCCAAGGTTTTGGGTTATTTTCTACTGCCTTCCCAGGCCACAAGCAGGGAGCTGGATGGGAACCAGTACCCATATGGGCTCCCAGTATTTGCAAGGTGATTAGCCAATTGAGCCTTTGTTTTTGACACCAGGAAGAAATCTTCCCATTCTACTCTCTGAAACCAAATACATTCCTTAGGTGCCCTAATTTTCTCTGTACAGAACCATGCTTTTATATATACTTTTTTCTTTCCTAAAACTTGTAAAAATATTTTATCACTTCCTATGTTAGTCTTGGATCATTCTTCTGTCCCTTGAGTTGCTGAGCAGTGACACACTGGGGTTAAACCTCTGGCCACAGGACACCTTCTTGAGTCCACATCACAAAAGGCCATTTTGTTCTTCCTTTAGGCTACAACAGCTCATTTTTTTTAAAAAGGACTTATTTGTGTTTCATTTGAAAGGCAGAGTTTGAGGGAGAGGAAGAGAGGCAGTTCTCCACCTTCTGGCTCCCTATGCAAGTGGCTCAAACCGTGAGGGTTGGACCAGGCCAAAGGCAGGTGCCTAGGTTTCCACCAGGTCCCCCACACAGGTGGCAGGGGCCAGTGAATGACTCCTCATGGCTGCCCTCCTGGGGTCTACAAGGGCATAGAGTTATACCCAGAGTCAGCTGCAGAGCTGCTCTTTGGTTTACACTTAGATCCAACCTCAAAGTCTTGAAAAAACGCTCTCTCTACACATTCACACACACACAAATCCTAGTTGTGTCTAGTGCACACTTCATCTGATGCATTTTGAAAATGAGGGCTGTGCCTGGCACTATGGCTCAATGGCTAAATCTTCACCTTGCAAGCTCTAGGATCCTATACAGGCACTGGTCCATGTCCTGGCTGCTCCATTTCCCATCCATCTCCCTGCTCGTGCCCTGGGAAAGCAGTAGAGGATGGCCCAAAGCCTTGGGACCCTAAACCCATGTGGGAGACCCAGAAGAACTTCCTGGCTCCTGGCTTTGGATCAGTTCAGCTTTGGCCATTGCAGCCACTTGGGGAGTGAACCAGCAGATAGAAGATCTCTCTGTCTCTCCTTTTCCCTGTAAATCGGATCTGCCTTTCCAGGAAAAATAAATAAATCTTTAAAAAAAAATGATAAGGAAAACAAGGGCTTTAATATGGGACTGAGAAGGGCGAAAGGTCTGTACATCCTCTCCACAGCGCATCCCTGGCAAAGCTCCAGGTGTCTGCCTCCTCCTGACATTCAGGATCCAGTGGTGGGAGGCGTCCACACAGGTATCCCAGGAGGAGTGGGGCTTCTTCCCTTCGCTGTGGGCAGACGTGTGTCCTGCAGCAGATACGACAGTGGCCACCTTCTCACCTCCACAACCTGTCAAGACAGCATCTCACCAGCACAGGGACCTTCCATGTTAAGGATGTTGATACGGTTACAAGACACTATTAGGGAGGAGGCAAGAGTGTCAGCATCACAGGAGAAGACATGAGAGAGGAAGAATGAGAGGGAGAGAGACCCTGGAAGATGCACGGCTGGCTTCGAGGAATGCTGTCCACCCCAGGAGGTAGGCACCCCAAGCAGTGAGCTGTCAAGAGCAGTGAGGTCAGATCAGTGGGTATGCTGCTTTCTGAATTGCAGACCCTGCTTCTGCCCTGCAACTGCTAATGTGCCGGAAGGCAGTGGGTACTGTCTATATGCTGGAGTCCAGACCCGCACGTGGGATCAGGTGGTGTTTCAGGCTCCAGCTGAGTTCCGGCTGTTGCAGGCATTTGGGGAGTGATCTAGTGGAAGAAAGTATTTCCTGCCTTTCAAATACATAAGCAAGTTTTTATAAATCAACAAAGCCTGAAGTTGTGGAATTGGGCCTCTGGTCTAGACACTGTTTGGAACAGCCATGTGCCCTAACGGAGGGAGTGTGCAGCAGGCAGCAACTCAAGCAGCTGAGTTCCTGTCTTCCACATGGGATCCCAGTACTGTGTGCCTTGCCTCCGAGTTTGACCTTGCCCAGCCCTGGCTGTTGTGGCCATTGGGTAGTGAACCAGCAGATGGAAGATCTTTCTCTCTGTCTCCCCTTCTCACTGTAAAGCTACCCTTCCAATATATATATTTAAATGTGTCTAGAAAAGCTTAAACTAAAAGAGGTCCTTTCTCTTTTCTTAGGAAATCCTATAGTGGCCAAGTACAGACGCATATGGGATTCCCTGCATCTGGGAACTGCATGGTACAATTACAGCGTTCATTTCCAAGCTACACCTGAATCCCCTGTGCACACCTAGCACCAGAAGACGTGACTCAGAGCAGTGCTGACTGTAGTCTTACCTTGCGTCGGACTCGGGCGCCTCGGGAATACACCCTGCTCTACTGGTTCTTTGTAAGCCACAGCCCTGGTGGCACACTCTTTCAGTGCACACTAGCTGTTCTGGCAAACGGATTGTGAAAGGGAAATCTTGACTTCCCTGGAGCCAATTCAGAGTCACAGGGGTTGGGTGGGGTGGGGAAAGAGAGAAAATTGTGCATACCTTTTACTGCCGGTGGCATTTTAGAAGTATAGCCTTCGATTTTATATATATATTCTTTTTGAACTTGACTCCCCGAGAATGCTCTCACTTTCTGGAACGGAGCCTGACACTGTACCCAGGCTTGCTCCAGAGCCACTGAGAGTCAAGGGGTCATTTCCTGAAGATCAGCTTATAGGAAAGACAGGCTGGGAGTCTCCAAGCCTCCCCCACCCCCTGCAGTGTATCCCTGTGTGTGGGACCTCTGGAAACCACATGCTCTGGGGAGGCTGGCGAACACCAACTCAGCTTCCACAATGGGTCAGATGACAGCGGTGGCAGTCTCTACACCCCAGGTCACCAGAGCTTCTGCCCTGTGCATCCCTGCATCCTGGTGGAACTCTCAAATATCACTAATCACATGTCCATACGTGTCCCTGTTGACACGGCACGCTGCCAGGACCCAACCATTGTGCCACAGCATTGTAACTCCAAGGCATAGCAGACTGTGGCTTCTTGCGAAGCTACCTACAAGGAGACAAGTTCATGGCAGGCCACCTGCTGCTCCCTGGAACAGCAAAATGTGACGCCTCCAAGAGAGGGCTGGAAGGAGGCAGTGCGCCTGGATTCCTGTCCAGCATGGCCTCAGCTCACCACCAGGGCCCTCACGCAGTGCCTGGCACACAGCCAGCTCTGTGCATGTTAACTAAGCAAAAGAAGCAAGTACAGGGGAACTGGCAGACATGTCCCATCCTTCCAAATGTCTGTCATCCCATCCATCCGTCACGCTGACGATGGCACACAGCAGCCCCAGAATGCGGTCCATGACCATCACCATGGCATGAAGATGAGGCTTCATGCATCCTGTATTTAACTGCACTCCCTCAGGGTGCGTTAGTAACCCCATCTTCCCAGGAGGGCTACAACAGACACATCGCAGAGGTTGCCCCCCCTCTGAACCACTGGTGCTAGACAAACTCTTTTCTTGGGTTCTGCTTGACTGGACACGGAAGCAGGCACTTGCTACCCCACAAGCACCTTGCTGGCTCCCTGTTCCCAGATTCTCCTACGTGTGGAGCGTCTTGGCTTGCCCGCCAGATGGAGCGAGACTCTCATTTCACGGCTCTCCGCTGTCCTCATCCCAGAGCATCCTCACAGGTGCATCTCCCGTGGCCTGTACCATGTCACTCTCTGGGGAGGGGCTTTGCTTTACTGGGGAAGCTGGCAACACAATCCCAGCTCTCCCGACGCCAGTGTATCCATTACGGGCTCACTGGGATGACGGCAGAAAATTGGAGTCTGGGGAGAGGGGACCAGTAAGGACCAAACCTGTGAGAGAATGGGGCAGAAGGTAAAATGAAATCCTCCAGACCTGACCAGGTGAAAGTGACAGATGTTCAAGTTCATTCTAAATTGTTGCCTCATGAAGACAAGCTCACCAGCTGCTGATGTGAGGTCTTTCCAGAAGGGATTTTTTGGAGTGGGGAGAGAGGAGAGGAAGGGGAAATTCTAAGTAAACGGCTGTAAAGATTTCCGTAGCAGCATGGTTCTGCCGGCATAATGATCAGTGACAACTGAAAAAACAAGACAACAACAACAACAAACCAAACCTCACAATTCTGCTTTTTACTTTTTAACCTGACATGAAGCATCCCATGTATTGGCTCACTCAATTTCTATGGGCTATCTGGAAGAGGAGAGACAGAAGGCAGGCAGGCAGTTGCTAGCGCCTGGGAAGGAGAAAGGAGGCGAAACTGCACACCATGCTGGATTTTGTGGTGATGACAATGTTGCTGACGGCTGCCCAGCACCCGGAGTGTGCCCAGCGCTGCTCAACTGTTGGCTTTAAAATGGGCAATTTTACTTCTAGTGAATTGTGCCTGGATGTGAGAGTGTTACAGCACCTTGTTGCTCAGCAGTCTACTGCTTCCGGAAAGGCGAGGGCTTCTGTTCCCATTCCACAGCAGCACATGGGATTAAACAGGTGTCTCAGTTTTAATGTCTGTAACCTTTTGGCTTGGGAGATAAGCTCGAACTTTCCGGAAGGTTCATAGGATGGATCATTTAAATCCATGACCCTTGCTTTGCTTGACCTGTGGCGTCTAAACTTCACAGTCAGCCATGCCAGCAGTAACAAGAGCAGCCATTAACCACCTGCAGCTCCAGGTGCTGGATGGGTCATCAGAGGTCACCTGAGCTGGTCTCTACAGCCCCTGCCTGGGCAGACCTGTGTGACCTGGCAGGGCTGAGGTGAGGGCAGCGACGTCCCAGGCAGGTGACACCAGACAAAGGCAATGGCTTGCTTCAATCCAGCAGCGTGATTGACAGACAGTCCTTGCTATCTCAGTGTACACTCAGGATCAAAGAAAATAAGTGTTAAGAAGACAAAAGAAGGGTCTTTGCAAGAGAAACAAAAAAGAAACAGAGCCAAGGTGGGCAGTTGTCATGTTCAGAGGAGACATAAAGTGCAGAGGCAGCAGAAACACACTGAGAGCAGAGGAGAGAGCCTGGGCTGGGCAGGCCTTGCAGCATGGCGGGGCAGCCACGCCTGGAAGGCTGCTATGCGATACCAAAGAGCCCGTCCAAGCCCAAGCTTCCTGCTGTCACAGCGTGAGCCCCTGCCTCCCACGTGGGGGATGCTGATGGTGTTCCTGGCTGAGCTCAGCCTCAGCTGCTGTGGGTATTTGGGGGAGTGAACCAGGCAATGGTCGAAGACCGCTATCTTCCAAGTAGATGATTTTTTAAAAAGATTTACTTATTTTTATTGGAAAGTCATATGTGCAGAGAAAAGGAGATACAGAGAGAAAGATCTTCCATCCACTGGCTCATTCCCCAAGTACCCACAATGGCTGAAGCTGAGCTAATTTAAAGCCAGGAGCCAGGAGCTTCTTTCAGGTCTCTCATGCGGTTGCAGGGTTTCAAGGCTTTGGGCCATCCTCGAAGGCTTTCCCAGGTCACAGGCAGGGAGCTGGATGGGAAGTGGGGCTGCCAGGATTAGAACCAGCGATCCCGCCAGTTGCAAGGTGAGGACTTGTTTAAAGCCTCATCCGTTTCTCTTTTTAACATATTGTACTACAGAAACTATATTAAGTACACTGTAAAACAATAAATTTTTTTTAGAACTTCAAATTCCTACCACTTCATATCATGTCTCAAATTATGGCAAACAAGAGCAGAGTTTTAAAGATTTTGAGGCTGGTCCTGTGGCATGAATGATGAAGCCACTACCACCTGCACTGTCTGGTACCCGGTATGGGAGCTGCTTTGTATCTGCGGTTTCACCTCCAACCCAGCTCCCTGCTAACCCAGCAGCAGGTGACCAAGTGCTTGGGTCCCTGTCAGCCTTGTAGGAACCGAACAAAGCTCCTGGCTTCAGCCTGGGCCAGCCCCAGTGACTGCAGCCATCTGGGGAGCAAACAGTACAACGAAGAACTGGGAGGGGGAGAGATAGAGAGAGAGAGAGAGAGAAACCGCTCTGTAATTGTGACCTTCAAATAAATCAATCCTAAAAAAATTTTTGAATAACAGGCCTTTACCTAAAGATATTAAAATATTCAAACAAATTATCTGGAATTAAGTCTCTTAAATCTGATGTGCTCCCCGAAAAACTGTTTGATGGGTCCAGTATTTGGTACACTAATTAAGACACAGCTTGGGGCACTAAGAGTCCGAGGACTGGGAGTCCTAGCTACACTGCTCATCTGTTTCCGGCTAATGCACGCTGGGAGGCAGCAGGTGCTGCTCAGGTTCTTGGGTCCCTCTGCCCCACGTGGGAGGCCTGCGCTGAGCTCCCAGTTCCCAGCATTGGCTTGGCTCAGACTTGGCTTCGCAGACACCTAGAGCGTAAAGCAGCAAAGGGAGAGAGCACTCTGTCCCTCTTTCAAAGAAATAATATTTTTCAAAGTAGGCATCTTCACATTAAAAAAAAAAAATTAATTCCTTCAAGAGAGTGGCTTTTATCTGAAGTGACTCCCCAAGGGGTCCACTGCCCAAGGAGAAACAAGCGGTTGGTATCCCAGGCACTGTGCAAGGAAGGCCTGCTGTGTGGAACTCATCAAATCACGTATTAAGTTACTTAATACAAAGCTTGCCGCATAGTTGTTATTTTCTTTCCTTGGATCTTATCAGTAAGTCCCTTTCCTTCTCACAACTTCTAAAAAGTAGGCAAGAGATAGTTGTAGCCATAAGAATGGATGATTCTATCTGTGGAGGAGGGGCAGGTGGAGAACACCTCCTCCCACTACCAGCACTCGGAAGACCAAGCTCCCCGCCCACTCAACGTGCCAGTCCCCCAAATCCCAGAGCACCAGGGCCACTGTTCCACAGACTTGTGCAATGGCAGCAAATACACCACACCTGCTACATCTTAGGACTTCGTATTCCTCCCATTTCAAAGCTTGCGTCTAGGAATGAAAGACCTGGGGTCCAGGAAATTTAAGTGACTTGTCTAAGTTTACCACACCAGTAAATAAAAGAGCTGGGAATAAAATCAAGAATGAGAGATGGGCAGAGACAAGGAAGACTGACTCTGACATGTGGTGACATGTTGTGGAGGAGGAAAAAGAAAAGGAGAATTAAAAGAAAAGCTTATTTTGATGCAAAAGTATGGAACGCCATGCCCAGCCTTTCATAACAGGCATTTCCCATGAACTGTGTGAGGAGCCCTTGAACTCTTCCCTTCTAAAACACCAGGTAATGTCACATTGCTCAGCACTTTCTCCAAAGGCGCCTCCTGTCATGGTCCTAGGCAGCTAGTTCAGGGTCACACGTTTGGAAACCATGCCTCCCCCATCTATGTAATCCTCTGTGCACACCTTTGGCTCAAATGATGCTCACCCATCCTCACCTGGAACCTGAGAGGGGGCGGTATTGCGGTGTTGTGTAACCACTTGCCTCTCAAGCCCCAGCAAAGGCCCGTGACAGAGAAGGGCTCGCTCTCTTGGTCCCGATTCTGTCATTTTGGCCCTCTGACTCTCAGCCTCCCCAGCACTGCTTGCTCTCTGACTTCCCACTGACAGACTCCGAGGACAGGAAGCCCCTGAACACGGCCCACATTTGTCTGTATTCTCACCCTCATTCACTCCTTGGTTGAGAAATCAAAGATGTAAGTGCTAAGATGCTTTGTACTTCTAACTTCTGTACTATCAAGGGTTCCAGGAGAGGTGAGGCTAGCAGTGATGGAATATGGGCGGAGACATCAGGAAAAGCTGAATGTTGGCAGCTTTGTACATGTGCCCAGGTTGCTCGCTGCACATGTCTTAGGATAATTTATATTGCTGGGGAAGTTAGAACATAGGGCTGCAGCTTAACTGATAGGTTTCACGGCAATGACCATTTGTTCCTCTCAGGGTTTTGATTCAGACTGGATTGCTATGATGACTTTATTTGCTAATTTCTGTTATCAGGTGAATGGTTGCCTAGTACCTGCAGCTAGTAATAAGGGGTGTGAGTCTGAACATGCCTGTGCTCCTAAAGCTTTCACCGAGCTTGGACAATCAAGACGCCTAACATCCTCCCTGTGCATGCCACGTGATCTCTCCTGCACTCCGCGATACTTCCCGCCCGTCTTTGGTGCAACTGACTTACCTCTGCCTTTTGTTGTTGGCTGACTCTTCTCCAAAGCTTTCTTCCCGTGAAAAGCAAAATCCACCTGCAGCAGTCAAGTGCATTGGGAAATGGGATGCTCTTCTGCAACAGCCTGGCAATCTTGGCTCTTGTGAACTGTTGGAAAAAAAGCCAACACAACAACAAAACATCAAGGACCTGGTGTCTTCGGTCCTCTCGTGGGAAGCGTAGGCATCAACTTCTATTTCACTGCATTCTTTGGCAGAAGTTGGCATGCACCGGTGTCAAAAGCTTTGCTTCCCCACCCACCCCAGGGCTTCCCATTGGGTTTCGCAGTATTCGATTTATCACTTAACCTATATTTACTGAGGGGCCTTTGTAGTACTACTAGAAAAGGTTCCCACTTTTTGAGGGGATGACACCCATGGAGACTGAGCCTTCTGTATCGTGACATAGAGAACTCTCACATTTATCCACCGGGGTAGTCTGGCTAAGATTGAAAGAACTGAAGACAGATTCAGTCCAGTTGAACATAAAGGCAGGTGTCACTCGGTTTTTCCTATTCGGAGGTACTGAAGGCACCTTCTTACGCAAACCTAAATCACATGGTCAACCAGGTTGATGAACTTGTCATGGGTAGGACAAGCACACCCTCTTCTGCACCTGCCTAAAGTGGAGACCAGAACATGCTGAGTGCCAACAGAACAGGCATGGAGGGGGCACGAGCCTAGGAGGCAGCCCCAGACTCCAACATGCCCTCTGCAAAACCCAAGTCAAGCAAGACAACATTCTGGGGGCAACGGCAAGGGAAGAAATCTCCCTGGGTTTCAGGAGGGCAGGGAGGTCTGGCCTTGCGCGGGAGTTCACTCACTGGTCGGGGGAGACGCTCAGTGCTAGACAAGAGAACTGTCTCCTGCCAGATTCACTACAAAAGTGGGAAAAAAGAGTGTAAGAGACCTGGTAAAGGGACTAGGCAGCCAGCACCCAAGTGGCCATGATCTTAGAACAGAAACAGGCCGAGTCAGACACACTGTGCTACTTTTCCTGTTGAGGAGTCAAGCAGCAAGTGGCTATTTAGAGGCATAGGAAGTGGAGGGAACTTCGTGCCCGACTCGCAGGGTGAGGCATGACATGCAGAGCCGAGCGCACCTTCCGTTCTCTGCGTGTACTGACCCATCAGTGGCAGAAGCCAGGCTGAGCAAGGCAGTGAGGAAGCTGCAGAGCCATACAGGGCTTGTGGCAGCTTCCGGGTGCTGGGGAATCAAAATTCGAGTGCAGGGCCCTCAGAAACTGGAACTGGAGGCCCAGGCTTCTGACGATCTCTGGGACAAAGACCTGCATACCACCAGAACCCAGGCCTGCAGTCATCAGTCCCTCAGTTCCTCCCTGGAACAAGGTCTGCCCTATCCTATTTAAACACAACAAAACTGAAGTCTTCAGAAAACAACATCCTCCACAGTATTTATGATTCTTAATGCACAATGCCTTGCATCCAACCAACAATTGCTAGGCACATTATGACACATGCTTAAACATAAAAGGCAACAAAAACAGAGGGGGCTGCACGGTGGCTTAACATGCTAATCCTCTGCCTACAGTGTCAGTTTCCCATCTGGACGTTGGCTAGAGTCCTGGTTGCTCCACTTCCGATCTAGCTGCCTGTAATGTCTTAGGAAAGTCCTTGGGACTCTGCACCCATGTGGGAGATACAGAAGAAGCTCCTGACTCCTGACTTTGGATCAGCTCAGCTCTGCCTGATTACTGCCATTCAGGGAGTGAGACAGTGAATGAAAATCTTCTGTTCCCTTCCTCCCTCCTCTCTGCGCCACCCCCCCATCTCTCCTTCTCTCTCTCTGTAAAATCAGCCTCTCAAAAATGAATAAATCGGGCCTGGCGCGGTGGCGCATTGGTTAAGGTCCTCACCTTGCACGCCCGGGATCCCATATGGGTGCTGGTTCTAATCCCAGCAGTCCCGCTTCCCTTCCAGCTCCCTGCCTGTGGCCTGGGAAAGCAGTTGAGGACGGCCCAAAGCTTTGGGACCCTGCACCCACTTGGGAGACCCAGAAGAGGCTCCTGGCTTTGGACCAGCATAACATCGGCTGTTGCACTCACTTAGGGAGTGAATCATCGGACGGAAGATCTTCCTCTCTGTCTCTCCTCTCTGTATATCCGCCTTTCCAATAAAATAAATCTTTTTAAAAAATGAATAAATCTTTTTTAGAATACAGAACGATGATCCAGACAGAGAAGGAAGACACAGATTTTAAGATTGCCATGAGTAAAAGGTACAAGATTCTAAAGACTGCACAAGACCCCAACAGATCTCCCGGCAACTCACACACAGCAAAAACATCTGAACACCATCCAGACTCCGGCTTAGCTTCTAGCGTAACCATTTTCTACTCCATGATGATGAATAAATGCTCTTTTAAGGCACACATGAAATATTTACAGAAATTAACCCCACACTGGCCATGAAGTAGGTGTCAGGAAATTTCAAATAATGAAAATTATTATGTACTCTTAGTATTTTGACTGCTATTACAGGTTTCACATGAAATGATTAAAAAAAAAACCAGCTTATTTTCAAAATAAGTAAAATCTACATAGAATTAAACGCAGAGCTCTCAGGGTTTTCAATCTGATACATCTGGCAGGAATCCATCGGTAGAGCCATCAACTAAATAAAAATACAGAACATTCACATCTTTCCAGAAACTTCCCTCAGGTCTCATCTTTTTAGTCAGGCCCCACACCCCAAAAGCAATCACTGTCTACAGAGTGTATTTTTTGTGTCTTTTTTTATGCATGCAATCTCTTCAAAATTTATCTATACTTCTAAGGATACCAATAGTTTGCCCCTTTTAATACTGAAAAACTTTGCACTGTATAAAAATATCAGTCTTCTTTAAAAATACATATCTTCTTATATTACTCTTATATATTGTTAAATGTCCTATTCTTAAATATTCTTAAATATCCAATGGGCATCGGATTGTTTCCATTTGGGGAGCTATTATAATAAAACAGCCACACATAAAAATGCTTTCATTTTTCTTAGGCAAATTCTGCCAAGTATTTTTCTAAAATGGCAATGTGCCATGGTATATTCCCATCAGCAAAATGCAAGAGCTCTAGTACACACGGTCTTATCAGCATTTGTTGGCAGACTCAGTTTGGGCCAGTCTAGTGTGACCCTTAGAACGTGATAACAAAGATGACCCAATCCCTTAAAAGGGCAAAACAAGATATGTACATGTGAGTCGGCACAGGGAAGGATGCTCACCACATGGCTAACCACGAGGAAACACAAAGCAGAGTGATCTAAGGAGAGGCTGGCTTTTCCCCTAGGATGGATGTAGAAAGGCACCCAGGAAGTGACAAGTGTTGGTGAGTTGCGGAGCAACTGGAAACTTAGGGCGGGACTGTACATTTGCGGGAATGTAACAGGGTGACATGGCGTCCTCAGACCGTTACAGCCAAAATGCCATATGATCCAGCAACTCCACTGCTGGGCACAAATGCACAAGAACTCTACGTAAACAAATCTTCACAAATCATTACAAAAAATTGAAGAGGCAGAAAAACTGGAAAATATAGAATCCAAAAATATGAGGTTTGACTATTTCTCATTTTTTAAGATTGATTCACTTTTTTTTTTTTTTGAAAGAGCTAGAGAAGAAAAACAGCTAAGGAGATCATTCTTCCAGTGGTTCACTCCCCAAGTGGCCACAATGGCCAGAGCTGGGATGGTTTTAACTGGGAGCCAGGAGCTCTTCTGACTCTCCCATGTGCATTAACCAGCCCAAGCACTTGGGCCATCTTCTGTCGTCACCCCAGGCCATTAGCAGGGAGATCAGAAGTAGAGAACTGGGAGATGAACCAACACACATTTGGGTTGTTGGCTCTGCAGTTGTAGGCTTAAGCTGATATGCCATGGCAATGGCCCTGAGGTTTGACTATTTCTAAATGTGAGTCTGAAGTCTGGTTTTTCCTTTTTAAAACTTCTCACCATTTGGATAGCTGCAAACCAATGTCAGAACTAGTGGCAGGTGCTAGCTATGCTAAAGTAGCTTCCCTTGAGGGCCACTTCCTGCTAGGGAAGCAACACACTGGTTCTCCATTAAACCTTTGTGTTTGAAAGCTCAACCCTTGAAATAGTACCAGCTTGCTCCTAACACTAGAATGAATCTATCTTGGTATACTTTTCAAATACAAAGACAGAACCAGCAAGACTGGGATGGGTGTGCTTGGAACCACACAAGGGGGCTTGCCTGGAATAGGGAAAAGGAAGCACCAGGTGATGATGTGCAGGCATGCTCAGAAGCAAGGAGGTGGAAAGTGGACTGGTTGCCGGCCACTGGCCACTGGCCACAGCTGTGGGCAGGATGCTTTGTGGCTCCTGCTGCTGGGGTGTGACCCTAACAAACTAGGGCCAGGAGTCAGTGGCCTGTACTGCAAACTCCCGGAGAGGAGTCAGAAAGTGTTAAGGTGCGGTGGGCAGTGCCCTGTGCTTCTGTAAGTCATGTTCCCCTTGACCTGGTGCTGTAGAACACACAGCAAACTGAGAAACCACAGCCCAGTTCCTTGGGGGCTTCTGCCCAGGTAGTCATTGGTCTTGGCATGTGGGGTTAGGTTTCCCTTGGGGTGACACTCTTGAGTCAGACATAATGGGGTCACTCCACGTGTTCTGGGCCCATTCCCAATAGCAGCTGGCAGAAGATGCAGTGACAGTGGTGTTGGTGGCTGTTGCTGAAGGGCAGAACATGGACAAAAACATTGTCCCTCCCTCTCCTACCATCTAGAGCCTCCACTGGGCAGCACTCTGCAGCGGGCATGTCTGCACGGCAGGATCTCTGGTAAGAAATGACATTCAGTTGGTTCTCTCTCTGTTCTGCCTTCACACACTAGCAGGTAAACAGAAGTCCTGCTCATTCACACCTCCCCCAGTCTCTTAGTCAGAGCCTCCAGGAACACAGAGATACCAAAGATCCAAGGGAGCCGGAAGTCATCAATGCGCAGAAATCGCCCGGCACATGTGTTATTCCCGGCAGGGTCAGTGGTAGAAACGGACCACCACCAATGGATCCTATCACTCCCTACTATTTTTCTGTACAGAAAATAGTTTTTGGCCAAGCTGCGAACTTGTTCATCTGCAGGTTTGCTGCTGGTATTAACCTGTTCAATCTCTTCTTTTGCTGCTATCATCTCAGTCTCTCCATAACATCCCCAAGTCCCTTCTGATCTCACCATCCTACCCAAATGGCACTTCTGAAAGTCTCCAAGGACCTCTGAATCTCATAAAAATCATCGTACCACCCCACTCTTCCATTTACAGCCCCTACAAATGATGCTAACTGGACACCATGACCTGAAATTTGATCTTACTTTAGTTTATTTAATACTGTATCCTCCTGGTTGTTTTCAGTCTTCTCTATATCTTTTTCTCCTCCACTGATAAAGCTTCGAGGCAAAACAAGTATTTATTCATCACCAGCAGTGATAATAAAACAGTGATTCGAAGATGAACACACCTGCCATTGGAGCCTTCCTTCTCAGTCACTCTCCATCCTGGTTAGTCTTTGAGAAACTTTTTTCTCTTTAACTTGGTATCTCTCACACATGAGTCCAGGGCTTGCTCATCTTGAATATCCCATTACATAGTTCACCCTCTCCTGCTGCCTCCTAAGTGTTCCTGCCGGATGGATTCAGTGGCCTTCACCAGCATCATGTCACTCCTTTTGGACCAACATGCAATGACTCCCATGATTCACAGCACAAATTTCTAAGTGAGTCTGGCATCCCAGGCCCACAGTGTGGCTCCACATGACCTACTCAAGCCTTTTCCTCACCCAACCCTGCTGGACCATTCATCACAAATGGTCCAGTCTGTACAACCCAGCATCCCTGCTATCCCACAGCCTTCCGGGGTGAGTCTGAACTCCAGATTTTTCTGCCTGAATGGCTTTCCAGAGCCTTCCATTTGACATCCCTGTCAACCTTGTGTCTCTTGGGAATCGTTCCCCACAGGGCAGCCACACAGGCAGGATGGTTTTGGAGAGTCTGCCCGCTTCAGAGCTCAGCAGAGTCTACCAGAATTCTTAACTCCGGTAAAGCCAGGGAGCATGAGATAGGCAGGGTGTGGCAGCCCAGAAATGAAGAGTGCCCTGTGTTGGTGATGTTGGCAGAAGAACGTTCCTCTGTTCCAGAGGGTGCAGCAGGACAGGGAGCGAGGGAGAAGAAGGGGCTTTTATTGTCCTACTGCAAAGGGAAAGTACAAATGGAACCTGAGCATCACAAACTGAACTCGTTCTATTCTCTTCGGTACAAAGCAGCTCAGCGGATGGATGCCCCTGCTGCTTGTCTGCATTACAGATGAGCTAAATGATCTGCTCCTTCATTATCAACGTTTCAAAGGCAACTGTTTACAAGCACATCTCCTGCTCCTGGGCCGGAGTCAACGGCGCTTACTGCCCTATATTCTGAACAGCCATTCTGGGATTCAGGCAGGCAAGGGGCGCGGAGCTTTGCAGAGATGCCCACCCATCTTTCCGACTGAGAGTTCTGCTCCCATGCTGGGAAGCCAGGTTCCTGATTGTAGGAAACCAGCGCAAATTCCTCAAAGACGTAAGCACAGACTTGTCACTGGGCCCAGCTTTCCCATTCTGGGTGCACATATGCAGGAAATGAAGTCAGCCAATGGAAGAGATAGCCATGTGTCCATGTTGATGGCCACGTGGTTCACAACAGCAGAGATGTGGGCACGGACAAAGAAAAGGTGGTACAAACACACAATGGCATGTTACTTGGTCATAAAACAATGAAATCCTTTCACTTGTACCAACATGGATTGAATTTGAATTCATGACACCAAGTGAAATAAGATTCACAGAAAGCAAAATCATACTCTTACCTGGAGACCTTAGCAGAAAAAAGCAGCAGAGTCTGGATGTTACAATATTGAATATTTCTTTATAAATGTTGTCTTCATGGGATTATACCCTTTCCATAATAATACTCCATTCTCTCTCCTCATCTGATGGCTTTTGTCATTAATCCTACATTGTATGATATTAATAGATGCATCCTTGCAAATTATTAATCCTATATGTGCTCACTGAATGCTTCTTTATATTTCTGATTATTTGGAACTCTCTATTTACACTTGGACATGATGCTGCGACAACAGTCCCCCAAACCAGAGCCCTCTGGAAGGTTCTACATTTCTGGTCTGCTTTCATTTTCCCATCTCTTTCAGCTGCACGTACACCTTGACCCAACCCCACATGGCCTCCCTGGCTGACACTGGAGAGTATTCCGGAGTATTCTGATTTAACCATGCAGGACCACTCACACCTGGAGTGGGCATTTGGCCTGGCTGTGAAGCACGTTTGTTTCACATCACAGGACCCGCGCTCAACACTCAGCTTCGTTCCTGACCCCAGCTTCCCGACTGAGTTTGTGCCACCCAAGTGGGAAACGTGGGTTGTGTTTCACGTTCTGGCTGGGCTTTGATCCAGACTTTGGGCTAATGTGGCCATTTGGGGAAGGAGCCAGTGGATGGGAGGGCTGTGTGTGTCTATGGTCTCTCTCTTCCTGGCTCTTTCATAACCACCTGCTGATGGACTTACATAAATCCATCTGCACTCCAGCCCTAAGGAATCTTCCAAATTTCAATAATACCTTTCTGTGCGCATGTCAACAACAAGGGCAGCCTGCTTTAACAACACGATTCACTCCATGCACTGGTTTGTTAAGTCAGTTGCTGCACGCTGGAGGCCGTTCACTCCAGACATGATGGAGCACATGGTCAAGAAGTTCTCAGGCCAGTTCTCAGTTTCATCTGTCGGTGATAACACCTCAGCAGTGTGAACGGAACCTGGCATCTTCTGTACTCTTAAATGTCCTTGATCTGAAAGCAACCGGGAACTAACAGTTCCACTTCCTTCCCTTTCCAGAAATTCTCTGTATATCCAACCACACATTCATCTTTCAGGAACATACATGTGTTTGTCTGTGCTGAACCCTCTCCCTTCTATTCTGAACATAAACGTCAGGGCTGGTGTCTGCAGCAGAGCAGGTAAAGCCACCACCTGCAATGCTGGCATCCCCCATTGTGCCAACTGATGTCCTGACTGCTCTACATCCAGAACAGCTCCCTTCTGGTGGCCTAGCAAAGCAATGGGAGATGGTCTAAGTGCTTGGGTCCCTGAGCCATGTGGGAGAGCCAGATGAAGCTCCTGCCTCTGGCCAGTCTAGCTCGTTCTAGGCAGTGCCTCCCGATTGTGGCAGGACCACTTCAGGGCTTGCAGGACAAGTCAGAGCAGCCGAGGCTCATCCCCCTTCACTCCTTCCCGGGGTCAAGGGGCTGGGCTGTCATATTGCCAGATGTACAGGGAAAGTGTGACAGCTGCTCCTTAAGGCCTGTGGTCTTTTGCAGGCAAATGTTACATTCTCGGGTGCTTTTTTTCCCCATATATTTTACAGTTAAAGGTTTACAGTAAGCCTCTCCCCTTTTCCCGTGCCCCCAGTTTGTCCGTGTCACCATCACTCTTACCACCTACATAATATTTCACTGAATGACTGTTTCTTAATGACCTGGACATCTGCTGCTTCCAATAGATGCACTTTAAAAAAATACCATCATCTTGGGCCTGGCACAATGGCTCAGTGACTCAATCCTCACCTTGTACATGCTGGGATTCCATATGGGTGTCCTGGCTGTTCCACTTCCCTTCCAGCTCCCTGCTTGTGGCCTTGGAGGATAGTGGAAGATGGCTTAAAACCTTGGGACCTTGCACCCACATGGGAGACCCAGAAGAAGCTCCTGGCTGCTGGCTTCAGATTGGCTCAGCTCTGGCTGTTGCAGATGCTTGGGTAGCGAACCAGCAGATGGAAAATCTTTCTGTCTCTCATCCTCCTCTCTGAAAATCTACCTTTCCAATAAAAATAAATAAATCTTTAAAAAATATCATTGTCTTACAGTCTCACTCCATAACTCTTTTAAGCAAACAAGTCAATCTTTAGGATAAAACAAAATGCCACTGTACCGGTTATCTTTGCTGCACTCAGCTTTTCCTATTATTTCCTAAAGATGTCATATAAGCAAAATCGTTGTTCAAAGGAGTAGACATGATGATTCAGTCTCAGAAAGCAAACTGCCTTCCAGTTTGCATCTCCATTAGCAATGCGCTAGTTTTTTATATATATAAAATAAAAACGTAATTAACAGAAAGGCACTATAGATGTGTGACTTTCTTAGTTACATATTTGTTGTGTCCCTAAATTACAGACTTTCTTCTCTTTAAGGGGGGGTGGTGGTGGGAGGGTTGATTCAGAGCTGGTTAGTGAGGCCACTGGCTGTGACATTTCATCTCATACTGGTGCTGGTTCAAGCCCCAGCTGCTCAGTTTCCTATCCAGCTTCGAGCTAAGGCACCTAAGCAGCTGCAGAGGTCGGTCTGTGTGCTGGGTCCCTCCCTCCCAGGGGGCAGGCCTGATGGAGCGCCTTGCTCCCAGCTTCAGGGGGGTGCTTGTTGCTGTGGCCTTCTAGGGAGTGAACTGGTACATGGAAGATCTCTCTCTCTGTAACTCTTAAAATCAATCAATAAATCTTCAAAATATTAAGAATTTGAAAGCAAGTACAGGTTCCATTTGGAAATCTGTAACAGATTTTAAAAGTATTTCATAAAAGTAAAGTATGGCAGTTAAATCAGGGGAAAATGCTAGTTTAAACTTTCAAATGTACTTGACATAAAGAACTGTACATATTGATGGGGCAGCACAATGGTTCATTTGTAACTTTTGCTGTTTTGGTTGCCATAATGTATTTATGTTAGAGAGGGGGAAGACAGAAAGGCAGAGTTCCTGCACCTGCTGGTTCAATAGCTGAATGACCACGACAGGTGGTGCTGGGCCAGGCCGGAGCCAGCAGCTGGGAACTCCATCTGTGGGGATCCAAGCATTCGGACCATCCCCCCCTGCTTTCCCAGCTGAACGAGCAGTGAGCTGGAACAGAAGCAGAGCAGCTGGGGCTGAAAGCATCATCCACCAGGGATGCTGGCACACAGGCAGTGGCTTAACGCACTATGCCACCAGGCAGGTCCCTATTTGCAGCGTTTTGTCTGACACAATATTTGTACTTGTTCATGGGGTATAGTATTATGATTGCATATATACAATGTATAATGACCAAATCAGAGCAAGGGGCACTTCCACCTCCTCAAGCCTTTAACCATTTCTCCATGCTGGGAGCCTGAGCTGTTCCTTCGCTTCCGTGAAGCGTGTGGCTGCTGAGTTAGCAAACACTTAGAGTGCCTTCTTTCTCTCCATGCCTTGGAGGCCACTCCAGGTCAGTTCATTGATTCTCCTCCTTTGCCACTACTAACAAGCAAGCAGCAATCTAACACTGCACAGAGCAGTTTAGCTGAGTAGGCCACGTAAATGAATTATCTTCACAACACCTGTGTCACTGGAGGAAAAAACGTTATTGAGAGTTATAGTTTTAAAATTGCATCCCTGTCAGAGGTGGGCCTTTCCCTTGCCTTGGCACTTGCTGCGGGCACAGCCTCATCTTCCTCATCTCCCTGGCACAGGAGTGTTCAGGAGGTCTCTCAGCTGCCACCAGAGGCAGCATGGTGACATGGGGGTGAAGATCAGAGGGCTGGCAAATCACGGGCCATGGATCACATCAGGCCCACGACCTGGTGTTTGACTGGCAGTGAGCCGTACCCTTCATGAACGGATACTGGTGATATAGGTTATCCAGCCACTAGGCTCCCGCGCTGGGCCCAGTGTGGCAGCGGAGCTGGGAATCTGCGGCAGGGACTGTCCGGCTTTAACAGCAGTTAGCCTCTGGCCTTACAGAAAAATGTTGCCAGTCCCCGCTTCTCAGCTGTGGGCACCCTACCAAAGCCTACAGGGTCCACAGGGCGTTAGTGTTTCAAAGATTTATTCATTTATATTGGAAATTCAGATTTACAGAGAGAAGGAAAGACAGAAAGATCTTCTATCTGCTGGTTTACTCAGGTGTCTGCAACAGCCAGAGCTGAGCCGATCCAAAGCCAAGAGCCAGGAGCTTCTTCTGGGTCTCCCATGTGGGTGCAGAGTCCCAAGGCTTTGGGCCACTAGCCACTACTTTCCCAGGACACAAGTAGGGAGCTGAGGAAGTGGAGCAGCTGGGATAGAACTAGCACCCATATGGGATCCTGGCACGTGTAAGCCAAGGATTTTGCCAACTGAACCATCACACCAGGCCTGGTTCTCTCTCTCTCTTTTTCTTTTTCTTTCTCTTTCTTTCCTTATTTCCTTCTTTCCTCCTTTCTTTTTTCTTCCTTTCTTCTTTTTTTAAAAGATTTATTAATTTTTATTGCAAACTCAGATACACAGAGAGGAAGAGGAGGAGAGGAAGATTCTCCGTCCACTCCCCAAGTGACTGCAATGGCCAGATCTGAGCCAATCCAAAGCCAGGAGCCTGGAGCCTCCTCTGGGTCTCCCATGCACGTGCAGGGTCCCAAGGCTTTGGGCCATCCTTGCCTGTTTCCCAGGACACAGGCAGGGAGCTGGATGGGAAGTGGATCAGCCAGGACATGAACCAGCGCCCATATGGAATCCCTGCATGTTCAAGGTGACAACTCCAGCCACTAAGCTACCACGCCAGGCCCAGTGCTATCTATTTGTAAATGACAAACTCCTACTAGTTGTCAAAATCCTCTACATAGTCTTTAGTTCCCCATTTTTTTTTTTTTTTTGGTCCGTGTCATGAAAGAGCAGTACACTGGAATGGCCAGGCTTCAGCAAGTGCTTCCTCACTGGCAAGTGAAGTCGGAAGGAAGTTCTGACCAACTTGTTGTTTCTTCCAAAGGACATAACAAAAAATATATTCTTAAATGGTCATAAAATGCAAATGACTTAATTATAGATAAAATTGACCTGCCTCTGCCCCCAAATCATGCTTTGCCCCAAAGTGGCACTGCAGTCTGATCAGGCTGTGCTTAGTACCCACTGCAGAAAGGTGCCAAACACAACGCAGGCAATGACAGTTTGCCAAGGAAGAGATTCCGTTTGCCAGAAAAGGGCAGTGTCTGGTGGGCGCGTGTGGCGCTCAGTCCTGAGGCCCAAATGACGCCCATCTGTGTGGTTCTTTTCTGTTTTTCTTCATCTTCAAATGCCAGAGTAAAAAGGGTTCTTCTTCTTTCCAGTCCCTCCTAATTTTACACATTGCCTAAACATGCAAATATATGCAACAGTAAACTGCTATTTTAACTCTGACACAATCACTTCCATTAGGTGATCCTCCCATAAATGCAAACATCTCATGTGAGTTTACTTCTCCAAGGACCGAACACTGGTGATCGTCATGACAAGGATAACGCACACTTCTTACTCAACTCCTAACTACTAGATGCCTTAGTTAGCATGAGCTTTCGAGTAAGAACACCCACATAATGCCTTTGTCTGAAGCATTCTTACGCTCTCTCTCTCTCGCTCTCTCGCTCTCTTTCTCATGTATCAGGCAACAGTTTCAAGACAAAAGGAAGGAGGATATATGCCCAGGGTGTTCCGGTTGACTTGAGGAAGTTCCAATGGCAGGAACACAGGGAAAGGGGTCCTGAGTGCACAGCTGGGCAGGCGGAGCGGGACAGACCGAGAGGACACAGCTGGGCAGGCAAAGCAGGACAGACCAAGAGGACACAGCTGGGCTGGCAGGCGGAGAGGAACAGACCAAGAGGACACAGCTGGGCTGGCAGGCGGAGTGGGACAGACCTAGAGCATATCAAGCAACAGGTGCACAATCATAGCATTTGCACAGTACCTGGAAAAGGCAGACAGGCTCATCCTCATCTGGCTGACTCAGAGATGGGGTCTGGGGCAGGCATCTGGCCCAGCAGCTAAGACAGTAGTGTCCCATAACACAGTGCATGGGTTCAAAACCCAGCTCTGCTGTTCCCTCCAGGCACCTACTAACACAGACCCCAGGAAAGCAGCAGTGATGGCTAAAGGGGCATCATTCCTGCCATCCCCATGGGAGACCTGCAGGGAGCGCCAGGCTCCTGGCTTTTGGCCGCTGCCAGGGGCTGGCGCAGGCACTGGGGAGTGAATCAGAGTGGCGGCACATCCACTCTCGCTCCCTCTCAAATACACAATGTTTTCTCATGTAGAATTAGCCAAAAGAGAAATGGAGGTTTTCAAGGTTTAAGCAGTTAAAGAGAGGTCAAGGGTGGCTGCCAAAGCCACATGCAGTGTCGTCTCCACTTAAGGGGTGCCACAAACGCCCTGCCATGGCACAACTTGGTAAGCTGCTCACTTCAAACAGCAGATAAATAGTGACAAATCTCTCACAGCTCAAAATATAGCATATTTGGTTATCAAAATGTGGGATTGATTTGGTTACAGTTTTATGACTGCTTTTATTAAATCATACACTGCTTTTCATAAAAGACAAATTTCAATGACAAACTTATTGTTAATATTTTAATTAAAAAAGATTTCACTTGTTTGAAAGGCAGAGTTTCCAAAAGAGAATCTTCCATCTGCTGGTTCACTCCCAGAATAGCCACAATCAGAGCTGGGCCAGGCCAAAGGGATGAGCCTGGGCCTCTATCCAGGTTTCTAACAGGGACAAAAGCACCTGGGCCATATTCTGCTGTTTTCCCAGGAACATTAGCAGGAGGCTGGGTTGGAAGCAGAGGAGCTGGGACTCAACCTGCTCATATGGGATGCCAGCAACACAGGCTGCGGCCTTAGCTGCTCTACTACAATGCTGGCTCCTTATGATTTTAAAGTCAAAGAGAAGACCCTGGGTGCCTGTAGCACCACTCGGCAGGCTGCAGGTGGATAGCAGAGGTTACTGCTGTTCACGCTGGTGACTCCAGCATTTGCAAGCGCAATTAGAAAATCATTCAACGTAGTTTTACTGGAGAATGTTTCCTTTCAAGGAACAGGTCAAAACATGTAAGCAGAGTCCATAAGTCTCCCCTTGGGGACTGGGTGTGTTCCCAGAATCCTAGCGAATACCTGTGACTGAACGGTACTGAGCCCTTCCCAGGCTAGGCTTTCTCCTGTACACACACACCTGTGAGAAAGGTCATTCTCTAAGCTTGGCACAGTAAACCATTAACAATAAGAACAAACAAACAGAACATCTGCAACAGTAAACTGTAACAAGCCATCAGTATTGCTTCTCTTGTAGTCAGGGCCACTGTGAAGGGGTCCTCGAACGTAACCACTGGACCACAGCGACAGGCAATCTGAGAGGCGGTGGACACAGCACGGATCCGCTGGGCAGAGGGGTGATTCACGCCCCGGCACATGCTAGCGTGAGATTCCAGCATGCTACAGGCAGTAATACACAACCCAAAATTTATGAGTTATTTCTTTCTCAGATTTTCCATTTAATATTTTTGAGCTGTGGCAGGCGGTGGGTTGTTGACCCCACACGAAGTGCAGCCTCTGATAAGGAGGTAGTACTGTGTGGCAGCCAGTGCTGGAGTCCCCTCCACGCATGGACACGAGCAGTAACTTGTTTATGACAACATCGTAACAGGACTCCTATGGAGGAGTGAGACGCAGTGCCAACACTACAGGGGAGTAACTGCCAGCGCGTACTGTGCCATCTGGAACTACCTGTACTGTACTGTACTGTAGAGCTGGGAAAGGTGCCACGGAGCAGCGAGTCTAGGGAGATGAGAGCAGGAGAGGGAGGGGAGCCAGAGTACAGCTCAGGTCTGTCTGAGGTTCTCTTCAGAGCTCTCCTGAAGGCGCAGCACTGTGGCACAGCCAGTTAGCCCACTGCCTGCAACCCCAGTATTCCAATACCTGAGCACTCCTCTGCCCTCACTGCTCCGCCTCAATCCAGCTCCCTGCTAATGCGTCTGGAAAAGCAGCAGGAGATGATCCTGTCACCACAGGGGAGACGTGCATGGAGTCCTGGGCCCCTGGCTTCAGCCTGCCCCACTCTGGTCACGGTGTCATTTAGGGATTGTACCAGCAGTTGAAAAAAATCTCCTTCCTTCTCTCTTCTGTTACTCTGCCTTTCAAATAAATACAGTCAACTTTTTAAAAAGATCTGTTTTGAAGTATTCTCTACCAGTCATCAGTGGATAGAGAGGTGAGCGTGAATCCTCCCCAAGCTGGTTGAGGGGGAGGGCCAGTACAGGCACTGCCCCCCCGATGGATGATGTCGCTGGCTGTCATGTAAGCTATGAAAGTGCCTCTGCGCATGCTGACGGATCGCTGCCCAATGACAGCGAGCCCAGCGGTGAGACATTATTCCCCTAAGATGAATACCAACTGAGTGGACAATTTGTGGGCGTTAAAAAGAAATGCATCATTTTCTACAAATACTCACAAAATAGCTGCCAATGGAACTGGAAGAGAGACAGAGAGAGAAAGAGAGAGAGAATTTAGCGAAGTCAGCATTCAGGACACGCACACCAATGCTGCAAGCTGCACCACTATTTCCTAGTACTCAGCCCTTTCCCAACTCCCTCAGATGTCACTGGAATGCACCCTGTGGTCCTTACTAGTTCTCTGTGGTCAGCAGGACCTTGGGAAGAATTCCTTATCCCAACTCCATGGCAGTGGCCTCACTCTGTGACTTGCCGTGATCAACAGCAGGTGAGAAAACAAGACATGCTCAACATGAGGCAGACAGTGCATGCTTTGAGTTTTTGCTGGCTCTTTCTCTCTCTGCTATGAGCCCAGCATGATCTAAATGCGGGCTGTCCCTTCATGAAGCCTGGATCCTGGAACGAGAGGACACGGCGAGCACGGACAGACCTCCAGCCCGTCAGCTAGAGACAGCCAACACGAGCATGGCACAACCCTGTGTTCACTGCACTCCCAACATCCAGGGCTGCATTTCAGCATCTTAGCCACACCAGGAAATGTGTCCTCTCCTCCCACAGTGGTCCTAGGCTGGCAGCAGGCTGGCAGCAGGCTGGCCACGGCTGACCACGGCGCTGGCCTCGTGGGCTACGAGTCTTCAAGGGGAGAATCAGGCAAGCAAATAAGTATGCGCCATTCAGTTAGCTTAAGTACCAGGAAGGAGAGGGCCAGAAGGCTGTGAGGGACGAGCTTAATTGTGGTCCTCAGGAAAACCCATCGCAGCAGGGACCCTTCCCAGGACTGCCTGTGGCTCTCCATGACTCGGAGACCAGAAGAACACAAGACAGGCTTGCAGAGCAGAGAGCTGGGCGGGTCTGGATTTCATTCTGAGCAGACACTGTCGAGGCTTTCAACAAGGAAGCAGCACGCTTCCTTGCTGTTAGAGCGGGAAGTGGAGAGCCAACACAGGGATCACAGCCACACTATCAGTGAGGCCCGAGGCAGCAGCGGCAGGCAGCATAGGTCACAGTATGGCTGACAGCCATGGGCGTGGGGGGCCAGGCACGGGGAATCAGAGCTACAGGGCTGCGATTTGGAGGGGCAGTGGCAAGCTGGTCTAGGGGAGAAGGAGGTGAAGGTGTGTGTATCCATTGGAGACCAGAGCAGGAACACATTTGTCAGAGCCAGGGATTCTACTTCGAGAACAAGCCAATTTCAGATGTTTGCAAGATATCCAACAAGGGCTGGTGGGGTGGCTCAACTGGCTAATCTCCCTGCAAGCACCAGCATCCCATATGAGCACGGGTTCATTTCTTGGCTGCTCTACTTCCCATCCAGCTCCCTGCAAATGATGCAGGAGTGGAGGATGGCCTAAGGCCTTGGGACCGTGCCCACATAGAGGAGACCTAAAGAAGTCTCTAGCTAGCTTGGATAGTCTCAACTTCAGCCAACTGGGGAGTGAACCAGCACATGAAAGATCTTTTTATCTCCCCTTCTTTCCATAGATTTAATCTGTCTTTTCAATAAAAAAATATTTAAATTATAAATAATTTTTAAATACTTTAGAAACTTAAATATATATATATATTCAACCAGAAAGTCACATAGGCAACAGGAGGGCAAGGGATGGAATTTAGGGGAGAGGTGTGAGCTGGCAGCAAGCTGGGGAGAGGTCACCCCCAGGCGGGGTGCAGTGTCCTCCCTGCAGCACGATGGGTAAGCACAGGGAGCAGGGGTCTGGAAGCAGGCAGACCCTCATGGCACAGGGCTGGATGCCAGCTTCCAGCGGCTCTGTCGGCCCCACTGACTCATTGATCACTAGGAGGAGGCCTGGCTGTCACCACCTCAGGCAAGCACACAGGGTCAGGATCACCAGCAATGACGTCAGCAGCACCACCAGCCAGCGGGGGCTGCCAGAGCTCAGAGCGCACCAGGAACAGCCGTCACTCCCGCAGTGACCATCACCATGGGAACGGGGCTTACAGGACAGCTGTCTCATCATCCACAAAGGGATCCAGCCAAAGATCGAGACCACAGAGAGGTGGCCATGCGCGAAGCAGAGCGGGAAGCAGCGACGGCCTCTCTGGATGGCCAGTGGGCACAGGTGTCTGAAGTCTGCTGACACAGCAGCAATGTCACAAGCAGCACAGACACATCGGGACACGTCCTCTGTGGAGAGCGCACACCCAAGTGTCCTGTTGCCAACTTAGCCTCAAATGGTTCAAGGAGAAGGATTGTTTCTACTATACTTGCAATTTTTCTGCAATTCTGAGATTGTTTTCCCCCACGTTAAAAAAATTTCTTAATGGTTTTATATTTACCAAGTGAAAAAAAAAAAAGGGAAGGGGGCAGAGGCTGGTGCTGTAACATAGCAAGTTAAGCTGCCACCTGCAGTGCTCACATCCCACAGGAATGCTGGTGAGTCGGATTACTCCACTTCCAACCCACTTCCCTGCTAATGTGCTTGGGAAAGCAGAAGATGGCCTAAGTGCTTGGGTCCCTGTACCCAGATGGAGCTCCTGGCTCCTGGCTTCAGCCTGGAGCAGTCCTGGCTACTGTGACCAGTTTGGGAGTGAATCAAAGATCTTTCCCTTTGTCTCTCCTCTCTCTAATGCTGGCTGTCAAATAACTAAATAAATATTATTGAAAATTATGACAAGCTCAAAGAGTTAACATATACCTCATATCCAGTTTTCCCTATTGTTAACATAGACATTTGTTGTAATCCATAAATTGTAAGGATTACAAAAATTCACCTCTGAGCAGGCTGGTAAACAGTGGAAGTCTCACCAACAAGTCAGACTCATGGGGACCTGAAATCATGGAAGCCCTCCTGGGGAGATGTGTGGGGCGGGGTGGGGTGCTGGACCGAAAGAGCCCTTTCAGACAGCTGGCTGAGATCACACACAGGCACAGGCGTGTGCACACACACCTATACATTGCCTGAGCAGTTGGGGGCCGAGGGAATCTCCTGTTCGTGAGCACCCATGCAGTGACGGCAGCGCTGCCCATAAGAATCGGGTAGTGGAAATCGCTTAACCATTCCCCAGTACTAAAGCAGACCAGCAAAGGGTTTCTGTGTTCACGCAGTGGAAGGCCATTCAGCAATGAAAACGAAGGGAATGGTTATAGCCACTTGCAGGGGTGAGACACATGTGGTCCTGAGTAAAGACGCCTTGTGGATATAGTGCAAAAACAAACACGAAGCTGCGCTGTTGAGGGGTAAAGGTTAAAGGACAGCAAAGACATGAGGTACCAGGCGGCATGGCTACGACAGAGAGGCGGCCTGAGGCAGGGGGGTTCTGGAAGCTGGCAATCCTCTCTTCTTGTCTGAGTAGTGGTGGTCCCATTTTAGTTTACTCAGATATTATTCCATTTATCTTCCATTTCAGGAGGAAACTTATTTGCAAATAAACAAGTGTAGGTTACTTCAGAGGAGTTGAAGAATACACTGTCCCGGAAGGAACCAGCTATTTTCTAGCTGAAAGTTCTTTTGACCTCCAATTGAATTCAGACCTGAGACTTGTACCTCCCCTCTGCAGAGATCTGAGCTGTGTCTAGCCCTTGGCACAATGCAGCGACAGGCTGCACCTTCTGTTTAACCCTCAGGTTCAGGACGACCAGAAGAGCACCGAGGTCAGGCACAGCATCTGCAGCGGAGCCAGGAGAGCTGATGGCAGCAACTCTGGCGAAGGTTGCTGAGGTTCTCTCTGTTCCACTCCTGCCATGGCAGAAAGTAAAACCTTAGACACATCTCTTAAAATCTAAGCATAGGGGACAGTGCTGTGGCACAGTAGGTGAAGTCGCTACTTTTCAACACCTGTGTCCCATTATCAGTTCATCAGTTCAAGTGCCAGCCGCTCCACTGCCAATCCAGCTTCTTGCTAATGCTCCTGAAGGTCAGAAAGGAGCCCAGGTGCTTGGTGCCCTGTCACTCACAGGGGAGACCAGGATGGAGTCTCTGGTTGCTGGCTTCAGCTGGGTCCAGTCCCCACTGTTGCAGAACACACTGCCTTTCAAATATATAAATCTTGATTAATTTTTTTGGCAATGGAGGAGGATTTTAAACTTAAGAGCCTGATCAATTCAGCAAGAGAGAGGAACCAAAATGGAAAAAACCATCTGAAATCCTAATAAATAGAAAACATGAATGATGGAAGGACACAAAGGAAACAGGAAATTCTGTTGAGCATCTTCATCCAACAGAGGAGCACCACCGCATCCAGAAGCACAGTGAGCCACCATGCCACCAGCGCTCAGATGGCACGCCAGCTTCCTGGGGCTGCTAGAACAGAACCAGCATGGCCTGGGCAGCTTACACAGCACAACTTCACGTTCCCACAGCTGTGGAAGCTGCACAGCCAAGGCCAAGTTGCTTGCGGGTGTTCAACCAGCCTTTCCCCAAGGTGTACCCATGCCTTATATCTTGTCTTTCCCAAAGCATGTTGGGTTGGGGTCTTGCCCCGGACCCTCATTTCACCGAGTCCCATCTGCCAGCACAGTCACACTGTCAGAGGAGTGGGAGGGGCGCAGCCAAGTGCCTGATAGATGCCTGCAATAGACACGCAGTGACGAGGTTTGATGAAGATGTGGAGAAGGTGTGGCCCTCGTGCGCCGCGTGGAGGGCTGTGAGATGGGGCAACAACTCGGGCAAACAGACTGCAGCAGCTTCTCCAGAGATGAAGCTCTGAGCTGGGGTCCGAACCTGCAATTTCACCCTCATGCTCATGCTCCAAAGATGAGAAAACATGTATAAAACACTTATACAAGAATATGTTATAACATAGATAGATCCTGGAAACATGCAAAGTGAAACAAATTAGTCGCAAAAGGTCACATCTTGGGGCTGGCCCAGTGGCATAGTTAGCTAAGCTTCCACCTGTGATGTAGGCTTCTGATATACGTACCGGTTCAATCCAGCTCCCTCCTTACGCCTGGGAAAACAGCAGAGGATGGCTCAAGTCTTTGGGCCCTTGCATGCACGTGGCAGACCTGAAAGAGGCTCCTGGCTCTGATCAGCTTAGCTCTGGACCTGGCAGCCATTCAGGGAGTGAGCCAGCAAATGCAAGATTTCTCACTGTCTCTCCAACCCTCCAAAAACTTTACTCTGCCTTTCAAATAAATAAATAAAACACATCTTCTTTTACATGGTCAGATATCATATGACCCCATTCACCCATATCAAGTGTGACAGAAATCCGTAGGCAATTTTTGAAAGGAACAAGTTTATCATTGCCAAAAGATACATAACTAAATTGAATTTCCACAGTAAAAGATCAGAACTCTCAGTTCAAGTTCAAAACAATTCTTATATAGTAATATGACAAAACACATTGCAAATAAATTTTGGCAGCAAAGGAGGAGGTAAAAATAAACATAAATAGTTTTGTGTAAGAAAAATAGCAATATTACTACTAGATTTAAAAAATTATGCCTATGATGAAAAATTAGAGTTGAGCACATTTTAAATGTAAGCAACTGCAAATAAGAAGTACAAGCACAGCCTGATACTGCACAGTGTCCCAGAGCATTCATCTGAAAACTGCTGACACAGAGACCTCTCTGGGGTATACATCCAAGAGAAAATGTAAAAAGTTAATTTGGAGCATTTGGATTAAAAATGAGGTTAAACAGAAAAATGGATGAGGTCAAAATTTTAAAAACAAACTTGAAATAACACAGTTTTCAAGAAAAACACACATTTTTAAATTTTCTAAAAGGAAAACATTGAAAATCAGTGAGGGTGGGCCCGGCGCGGTGGCGCAAGTGGTTAAGGTCCTCGCCTTGCACGCCCGGGATCCCATATGGGCGCCGGTTCTAATCCCGGCAGCCCCGCTTCCCTTCCAGCTCCCTGCCCGTGGCCCAGGAAAGCAGTTGAGGACGGCCCAAAGCTTTGGGACCCTGCACCCACGTGGGAGACCCGGAAGAGGCTCCTGGCTTTGGATCGGCATAGCATCGACCGTTGCGCTCACTTGGGGAGTGAATCATCGGACGGAAGACCTTCCTCTCTGTCTCTCTTCTCTGTATATCCACCTTTCCAATGAAAAAATAATAAAAATAAATCTTTAAAAAAAAAGAAAATCAGTGAGGGTGAGAGAGAAAGGGAGCGAGGGTTTACAGAGAGACCTGCCATTGAGTGCTTTGCTTCCCAAATGTCTACAATGCCCAGGGTTGAGCCAGGCCAAAGCCAGGAGCCAGGAACTTCATCCAGGTCTCCTACACTGGTACAAGGGGCCCAAGCACATGCACCATCTGCAGTTGCTTTCCCAGGCACATCAGACGGGATCTAGATTGTAAGTGAAGCATCCAGGACACGACCCAGTGCCCTTATAGGATGTCAGCATTGCAGTCCGTGGCTTAAATCGTTGCAAAACAGTACTGGCCCTTATTACAAATTCTTGGAACACAAGAGCTTCCTAATCTCTAAATCCAGATCCCCAGCTTTCACCTCCATCACCACGTTCCAGGATTTCCACAACTTTCCAACTGGCTCCCCAGCCCCAGTCTTGCCTCCTTTCTTCCTACACAATCAGTAATATTTTTGTCTAAAACTGTGTGGGACGTGTGCTTGGTCCAACGGCCAAGTTGCTGCTTGGGAAGCCCACGTCCCACAAGACGGTACCAGGTTTGAGTTCCACTCCTGCTCACAGCCTTCCATTAAGAGGCAGCAGATAATGTCACAAGTACTTGGATCCCTGGCATCCATGTGAAGAGCTGGAGATTGAAGTCTTAGCTCTTGGCTTTTGGCCTGGCCCAGTTTTGACTGTTGCAGGCATTTGTCTCTCTTTCTCAAATAAATAAACAAAATCAAAAAGAATCATTTTTTTAAAGATTTACTTATTTTTATTTGAAAGGCAAATTTTACAGAGAAGGTCATCTATCTACTAGCTTACTCCCTAGATGGCCACAAGGGCCAGAGCTAAGCAGATCTGAAGTCAGGAGCCAGGAGCTTCTTCTGGGTCTCCTACATGGGTGCAGGTTCCCAAGGCCTTGGACCACCTCCACTACCTTCCCAGGCCATTGTAGAGAGCTGGATAGGAATGAAGTAGCCAGGGCATGAGCTAGTGCCCATATGGGATGCCAACTTGCTGTGTCATGGTGCCGCCACTATCCCACCTCACCCCTGCCCCAAATCTTGTAAGGTTCATTCATCTTTAGTAGCAGAGACATGCTTCTGCACATGTTCTAGCAGGCTCTGAAAGTTCTGGTTCCTGGAAGCCCTCTAGCCACTCCACTGCTTCCTTCGGCAGTGATGGGTCTCAGCCTACTTGAACATGTGTCCTTGGCTCAGGGGCTCACGTTCTGTGTTACCTGCAGGCCTTCAACACCAGCTCTCCCACCCCCACTGACTCTTCTGCACGGACATTCCTGCCTCCCTGTCAGCTTTGAGGTTACCTCCTCAGGGAATCATCCTCAAATGTTTCTAACTCAGGGCCGGCAGCTGCTTTCCCCACCTACACGCAGGTAGTTCCCTACTGCAGCTTTCCTAACAGTGTGCTTGAATGTCCTGTGATCTGGCCCCTACCCTCCTCGAGCCTACACACTAACAGGGCACAGAATCTGTCACCTGAGTACTTCTCAACACTGCAGACATGCATCAGGAATTCACTAGCAGTCTATTCAGAGGGTGAATGAAATACAATACTTATACCAAAGATGAAAACTACAGCCCCCACACAACAAAACTGTGGGTCAACGTTATCTCTGAATAGAGACCTGATGTCGGACATAAAACATGAGTTAGTATGGAAAAGAACAAGACCTCGCAGTCAAGATGAATTCGCTCAGACTGCAAGGATGACACATCAGGAACCTAAGAACAAAATGTAGATATAATGACCTTGATGGATGATAAAAGAACATGTGATAGACCTCAAAAGCCATGATAAGCATTAGCAAATTTAAGTGATATTAGTGTTATGTAAAGCACATTAAGATTCCCAAGAATAAACCTAAAAACACAGGACTTCTTTGAAGAAAAATTTCTAAATTAATTTCTAATTTAACTAAAGTCCATCCAATGAAGCCAGTGTGGAACTGGATCATGTAACTGACATCCTTTTAGTAAAATAAATGACTCACAATAAGTGGGAAAATTATGAAAGGAATGGTAAATGTTTGGGGTGACTAGCACGCCAACTACCCTGACCTGATCACTATATACATGCACCGAAATACCACAATGAACCCCACAAAGATGAGTAATTAGTATGTGGCAATTTTCATTAAAAATTATGAAAGAACAAAACAGTGAAAGGGGGCTTGCCTTAGCGGATGGCAAAATGAAATATAACACTGAAATACAAGTAAGGTGGTACCACAAAAGAACAGCTAAAATTATCATGTGGGCATGCTAGAAACTTCATACATAAACTAAAAATTATTGAGACTTAATGGAGGATACATTTAGACTGTTAAGTCAGCCCAGGAGGAAGTATATTACTTAATAATGATTGTGGTGACAACCAACTAATCAATTGGGAAAAGTTAAGATGGATGGCTGTATTCAGATATGACTTTAATAATTTTTAAATTTATTTTTGTCAGGAAGAGCTAAACAGAGTGATGATCTCCAACTGCCGGTTTACTCTCCAGATGGCTTCAAAGGCAAGGGCTGGACAAGGCCAAAGTCAGCAGCCAGGAGCTTCTCCAAGTCTCCCACAAGGGTAGCACTTAGGCGTGTTCTGTTGCTTTTTCCAGGCATTTAACAGGGAGTTGCATCAGAAGTGAACTAGATTGGCCAATCCTGTGGAGATTAATAATAAATATTTTTAAAACATGAGGCTGGCACTAGGATGTAGTGGGCAAAGACGTCACCTGTAGTGCCAGCCTAATATATGGGCTCCAGTTCAAGTCCCGTTTGCTCTGCTTCCAATCCAGCTCCCTGTTAATGCACCTGGGAAAGAAGCAGAGCATGGTGTGAGTGCTTGGGCCTCTGCGCTCTACGGGAAAGCCAGCAGAAGCTCCTGGCTCTAGACAGACCCAGATCTAGCCACCGTGGCCATCTAGGGAGTGACCCAGCAATGGAAGATGTCTCCCTCTCTCTGCCTTTCAATCAATCAATCTTTTAAAAAATGTGTCTTCTCATTGCTGTGGGCACACATCAATGCGCACATGTTTCACAGGCAGAGGTTACTAAAAATAGCCAAACAGGCTCTGACAGCAAAGGGTAGCTGCAGGCAGGGGTGCACGTGGGGCCCCAAGAGCATGACCGCTGCCGGCACCGTTCACTGGCCACTGCACCTTCCCCAGACCACTCAGTGCGGCCTGTGCCAGGAACAAAGCCTGGAGAACAGGAGGGCGAGCTTGCTGTGGAGACGAGGCCCAGAGGACATCCAGGCCTGCTAGGTCACAGTGCAAATGCCCCTTGCAGTTTTCTGTAGATTGCAGACAGAGTGAAAGGCAGGCAAAGGGTGAGACGCTGAAAGAGGTTAAAACGTGTTTCTAAAAAGAGAAAGAGAAAAAAACTGCTTGGAGCCTCTGGCAACCATATTCATATAAATGTACACTGCAACGTAAAATTAAACAGGTCTGCCACATTCCAGGGAAAAATTGCCAAAAACATACATTTATACTATATAAATAGCTAAACACCAAGTTGTATTTGTGTTCAGATTTTAATTTCAAAATCATTATACTTAAGGCAGAGGGGGGAAAATCAGAGCTAAAAAGTATGGGGCTGCAATGGATCTCTTTCCATTTTACATGCATACATGCACATACAGGAAAAACAACAAATGCCCAAAGAAGCACCTGTCTCCTTTGTGGTACTTCTCACCTTCACCATATTCCTAGAAGCATGACTACATGCCCACCATCATGGCACAGCTCCCATCAGCAGCAGGTAGGGCCTGCTTGCCTTCTCATCGGCCACTACTCAAGCGAGGCTGAGAACCAGGGCATGACGTAGGGAGCAAGCCGAGCTGACACTGCCTGGTCACTCCTCTCAGAACCTTCTTTGGCTTTCTCTACCATTTGATAACAAAGGTGCCACTGTAAGCTTCCCCCAGTCTGGGAGAAGCGACAGAAGACAGTCTAAGTGCTTGAGCCCCTGCCAGCCATGTGGAAGACCTGGGTCAGGCTCCTGACTCTGGCCCAGCACTGGCCATGGCAGCCATCGGAAGTACAACAGCAGATGAAAGATTTCTCTCTCTCTCCCTCCCTTCCTCCCTTCCCCTCCCTACCTCCTTCTCCCTCGCTTCCTCTCACTCTCCTTCTCTATCTTCAACATTCAAATAATTAAGCTTTCCCCCAAAAATGATAAAGAACACTGAATTTAATGAAGGTGGAAGTGAATGCAAGATTTTTAACAGCATCTTTAAAAGATAAAGTTGTTGAAAGTAAAATTAATAATAGGGAGTTCGAGGATTTATAAAACAAAATCATGAGCCAGAATCCCCAACAACACACAAAGGTCAGTGGGGAGGCGCTGCAAGCTCTTACCGCACAGGTGCCGTAGTAGCTCACAGCTTGGACGGGGAAAATAAGTCAAGGAGGCACCCTTCAAACCATCACAACAATCCTAATTAGTAAGCCAAGAGTGGAGGTGCGGGAAACCCCAAAACATTCAATCCTATCCCCAAAGAAGGAAGGGAGAGAAAAAAAACTGGACAAGGGCAAAGGGCAAATGTTAAAAAAGTAAACAAATCAGCACTGCACATTCAAATCCAACCATATCAATTACCAAGTTAATTTCAGCATTCCAAGACAAAAGTGTCAATATGCCAACATTAACAACAGTTAGAAGTGAAAAAATTTAAAACAATATCATTAACAATAGTTTAAGACTATTCAATATTGGGCCCGGCACAGGGGCCTAGCAGTTAAAGTCCTCGCTTTGAACGTGCCAGGATCCCATATGGGTGCCGGTTCTAATCCTGGAGGCCCTGCCTCCTATGCAGCTCCCTGCTTGTGTCCTGAGAAAGCAGTCAAGGTCAGCCCAAAGCCTTGGGACCTGCACCTGCATGGGAGACCTGGAGGAAGTTCCTGGCTCCTGGCTTAGGATCGGCACAGCACCAGCTGTTGTGGTCACTTGGGGAATGAATCATTGAATGGAAGATCCTCCTCTCTGTCTCTCCTCCTCTCTGTATATATGCCTTTGCAATAAAAATAAATAAATCTTTAAAAAAACTATTCAATATTTAGGGACAACGTAATCAGGGATGTGTAGGTTGTACATGAAAAACTATAAAACACTACTGAAAGAAACCAAAGAGCTGCGCCTGGACAATGGGTCAATTGGCTAAATCCTTTCCCTTCAAGTGCTGGGATCCCATGTGAGTGCTAGTTCGTGTCCCAATGGTTCCATTTCCCATCCAGCTCCCTGCCTGTGGCCTGGGAAAACAGTAGAGGGTGGCCCAAAGCCTTGGGACCCTGCACCTGTGTGGGAGACCCGGAAGAAGCCTATGGCTTTGGATGCGCTCAGCACAGCTGTTGTGGCCACTTGGGCAGTGAACCAGAGGATGAAGGATTTTTCTCTGTCTTTCCTTCTATCTATAAAATGTACTTTTCCAAGAAAAATAAACAGTTGTTTAAAATGGAATGAAGGACAGATGGACGGACGGACGGAAGGAAGGAAGGAAGGAAGGAAGGAAGGAAGGAAAGATGGTAGGGAAGGAAGGAGAAAAGGAGAGAACGAGGGAGGGAGGAAGGAAGTGAAGGAAGGAAGTGAAGGAAGGAAGGAAGGAAGGGTGGACCTGGGTAGAAAGTAATCACGCCCCCAGATGAGATGACTCAATATTGTTAACGTACCAGTTCTCCCCAGATTGGTCAATGTAGCTATTAGTGTAATCCCAACCAAAGCCAAAAAGTTCTTCAATACCAACGATTTAGAGTAGTCAAAATAGTTTTAAAAGCACAAAACCAAAGGACTTTAACTTTGAATTTTTAAGACTTACTATAAAGCTACCCTGGTAGACAGTATTACATGGGAGGCTCTGTTGTGGTGTGACAGGTTAAGCCTCTGGTCTCTGATGCTGGCAGCCCATAGGAGTGTGGGCTCAAGGCCTGGATGCTCCACTTCCAATCCAGGTCTCTGCAAGTGTTCCTGGGGAAGCAGATCGCCCAATACTGGCCCCTGATGCCCAGGTGCAGGCCTGGATGGAGCTCTGGGCTCCTGGATCGGGTCTGCTAGGCCCTGGTTGCGGTGGCCGTTTGGGGAGTGAAGCAGCACACAGAACACTGATGTTACACTCATTCCCACTATGCTATGTAAGGCAATGAACACAAAGTAAACAAACAACACATACAGAAGGGTGATATTACACACCTAAAGATGCCAGGAAGATTGGAGAATCAGAAACAGATCCATAAATACATGCCAACTGACATATAATGTGACAGCAATTCAAGGAGATTGTACATAACCACATAAATCTTGGACCATCCTTATTTCATACCATATGTAAAAATTAATGTGAAATGAACATAGGTGAATCTTCTTAGTTTCTAAATAATCTAAAACTGGACACATTCTAAATTTCCATCCATGGGAGAATTTTTTAAAAATACAATAGTTATCAACAAAACACTATTCAGCAACAAAAAGAAGCAAATTACTAATATAGAAAACTTCATGGAAGAATCTTGAAATAGCAATAACAAAAAGTCAGAACAAATGAGTATATAATATGTCATCTCCTTTACATGAAATCATTTCTGAAATGATTAGTTTTCTTTTTCTTTAAGATTTATTTTATTATTTTGAAAGAGTTATAGGAGCAGAGAGGGAAAGGCAGAATAAGATCTCCCACTCACTGGCTCGCTTGCTGGATGGCCGTGCCGTCCAGCACTGGGCCAGGCTGAAGCCAGGAGTCTGATGCTGCATCTGTGTCTAGCGTGGGTGTGGCAGCGATGCAGACAGCTGCGTCATTCTCTGCCACCTGTCCCTGGCCAGCAGCAGGAAGCTGGACTGGTTGGAGCAGGCAGCACACAAGCAATGCCAATACAAGATGCTGGCATCGTGAGCAGCGACTACCTGCTACGGCACAACATGGACCTCAGATTATTTTCCTTCTATCTTGAAGAGAGACAAGGAGAGACAGACAGACAAAGAGCTCGTCCATATTTTGTTTCCCTTCCCAAACAGCCACAACAGTTGGGGTGGGGCTGAACCAGGCAGGAACCAGGGGCCAGGAGCTCCATCTGGTTTCCCACGCAAGTAGCAGTGGCCCAAATTCTTAGGCCATCTTCTGCTGTCTTACCAGTTGCATTAGCAAGAAGCTGATGGGAAGCAGAGTAGCTAAGGCTTACCCAGCATTCTGATGTGGGATGCAGGTGGTGCAAGTGACAACTTAAACTGCCCTCCTGCAATGCTGTCCTTGAGGGATGAAACATTCTTTGTTGAACTGCAATGACAGTTTACTGCCCAAAGAGAGGACAGAGTTCAAGTCCGTTCATAACAAATCTCATTAAACTGCAGGCTCCAAATATTCACAGCCTACTTTAAGTCAATTCACTCCCATTAAGCTATTTAAGTAGTAAGCTGCCTGAGCACTGAACTGCTCACTGCTGCTTTGACACTGGCGACTTCTCATTTGCCCACTGCACCTTGTTCAAGGAGGATGCCAGGTTTCTCTTCATGGTTTGGCATGCACCCATGAAATACTACTGGAAATGAGATACAGTTTCCTCTACCAGAAAATGCAGGTGGAGGTGAAGCAGGCAGGGAGCAGCTGAACAGACACTTGATCCACACCAATGGGAGGTCAGGACAGTGCAGAGAAAGGACACTGGCCACTTTCTTGTTCCTTCTCAATCACCTGACCTAGCCGGTCCCTTCACTGGGATGGCTCTGAACCTCCCAAGGCTGATCTGCAATGACTGGTCAGAGACAGCACTGTTTGGAAGGGTCTTGTGAACTGCCCCATAGCTTTTAGTAAAAAAAAAAAAAAAAAAAGTCCCCCCAAACAAACAAACAAACAAACCCACAAAAGCAAAAATAAAACCCGTGTGACTCAGCTTGTGTTCTGTGAATGGACCACATGATGTTGAAAAAAGCAAAGCCAGAATGTCCTTTCTCACAGAGCCTCAGATACAGGTGAAGTCCCAACCCTGCAGGCCATCAACCATCCTTGGCCACTCAAGGCCTTGGCAATTTCTCTCATCCCTGGGATTCTTGGTGTGCATCACAGCTGCTCGGCACACCTGCATCCCACCTTGTGTGGTGCAGTGGCCTTTCTTCTGTTCTGAGCTTCTGGCTCCACCTACAACCTGGAACTGCCAGCCATCCCCACTAGGAAGGCTCCAGCATGCTCCCACTTCTGGGCTGCCTCTCCTGGGACAGCACTGCTTGCTCATAAGCAGAGTGCATTCTCTGAGAGTTCCAGAGATCAACACTCAGCTCTCCTGTCTCCCCACAGTCAGTCACATGAACCTCATGGGGTGGCAGGAATGTGGTGCTTTCCTTCCCAGCAGATCCCAAATAGGTGGTATGAGAACAGGGTGGATTTCACAGCTCAAACCCCCAGTAGAGCCAAATCAGGTACCATCTTGCTTAAGGAGGCATTGGCTATGGGACAGGACTGCGCATGCACCAAGCTGGGAGTGAACTCATTTTTCGCTCAGTGAACTGCAACAACGTGGCATCCTTCAGATTTCCACCAAGATAGGTCCAAGTAGTCCCCAGATCTAACGGCCAGCAGATCAAGAACTCTATGAGCTGCCTATCAGGCACCATTGTGTACGGTGTGGCAAAGGTTTTGAGACTGCAGAGACAACAGTGAGCTGCGCATGCGCTGAGCTATGAGCAAACTCACTGAACTCAGTATATTGCATTAGTCACACATCAAGAATAATACCTTCTCTGGCATCTTAAAACTCAAAATAGGTCCATGTGGCCCTCAAACCTAATGGCCAGCAGGCAAGATCAGTACCACCAAAACCTAGCTATTCAGAACATCCAGTGTCTCCCTAATCCTGAAAACTGTGTGGACCGGAAGTGGGAGAAACGTACAGACCACGATGGAACAACAGCACGGGATCACAGGAAGTGGAGAGTACTGAGCCAGGAGCAGGGGCTACAGAGATCCTGATGGAAGTCTAACATAAGAGGCCAGATCTGAAACTCACTAGAGGAAGTAGCACAAGTAACTGCAAGCAAAGAACCATGTACCAACCATAAGTAAGTAAAATGGAATTGCAGACTTGTGGGTGACACAATGACCAAGAGCAAAAGAAGAGACAAAGGCTCAGTGAATATTACTGAAGACTCCCCTGCAAAGGAGCAAAGCCCTTTGCCAACCTCAGAATTAATTAGGGAAGATATCAAAAAAATGAGGGATAAAGAATTCAAAATTCTTGTTATAAAGCTTCTTATCAACAACAAGAAGCACATGCAGGAATTTAAGGAATATGCCACACAACAAATAGCAACACTGAGACAAAATCAAGTTGAATTAATGGAAACAAATTATTGAACATAGAGCAAATTAAAAATTTGATGGAAAGTCTCAAAAATAGAACAAAGAGAGATAAGAAGACAGAAGGAAGAATCTCAGAATTGGAAGGTATTTCTTGTCTCAATGGGGAAACGAAGAGCTGGAAGCTGAGTTGGGTCAAGCTTAAAAAAGTATGCAAGAATTAACAGACACTATTAAAAGGTCAAATAGAAGGGTTATGGAAGTTCCAGAAGGTGCAGAAAGAGAGGCCAGGTTTAAAATGTATTTAATGAAGTAGTAAAAGAAAATTGTCCTAATCAGGAGAAAGAATTGGGAAACAACATCCAGGAGGGGCACAGAACTCCTAACAGGGTTGACCAAAAGTGATCTTCAAAATGACATATGATAAACAAACTCTCTTTAATCAAGCATAAGGAAAAGATCCCTAAATATGCTCATGAAAGAAACCAATTCACATATAAAGGAATGTCAACTAAATTCACAGGAGACCTATCACAGGCAATGCTACAGGCAAGAAGAGAATGGAATAACATATTCTAGATTCTAAAAGCCAAAAATCATCGGCCCAGAATAACGCACCCAGCAAAGCTTTCCTTTGTCTTGGAAAATGAAATAAAATTCTTCCACAGTAAAGTTAAAAGAATACGCCTCTTCCAAACCTGCCCTACAAATGATACTGAAAGGTGTTCTCTTGGCAGAGAAGAGGAATAGCACCCACCAAAACCAAAGGCAAATGTGAAGAACATCCCAGGAAAATAACAGCAGACTAAATCAATCAGCAACCCACGGGTAAATGACAGGAACAAAATAACACCTATTTGTATTAACCCTGAATATAAATGGCTTTAACTCATCAATCAAACGGCATGGATTAGTAGACTGGATTAAAAAACAAGGCAAAGGGTAACAAGTGCATCTATGTCATCAGTAAGTGCTCTTGTGTTCAAGTCATGAATTGAGCAGGAACTGCTGGTTTGTCACAGAAATCTTGGATCAAGAACCCAGCCAATCTAACCAAGCTGAGCAGCAGTGACTCGGCAAGAGTCAAAGTCAAGGGCCTCCGACAGCTTCCTGCTGTGCTGTCTGCCACACCAAGAGGGGTCAGCTCCCAGAGCTCTCTGCCATCCAGCCATGGACAGTGATTCTCAGAACCTCATCGAGCTGCCGGATGTTCCTCTGTAACTCAGTGGCATCACAGCATCTACCAATTCTGCAGGCTTGAACTGGCATTGTATTAACTCACTGAGTGAGTTGGGAAGAGAGAAAAGGAATCCCAGGAGAGTGCCCACTGTCCATTCTCCTGCTGAATCCTCCGGATAAGAAGTGCTTGTCCCCAATACAGCTGAAACCATTCAGCAATACGCAGAACTGAACAAAATGTCAGAGTCTACAGAGCAGCCAATCAGATCAGAGAAGACAGGATGCACGAAGCTTCATCCATGAGCAGAGTCTTTGAAACCAGGTAAGAGGGAAGGCAGCAGGAACGGGGCAGAGACCCAAAACTCCTTTACTTGCACGTGCAGACTGCGGCCCTGCTTGGCGCACCTGGAGGTGAGCATCGGCTGAGACAAGCGTGGCCCTCTGCCCGCCTCTTCTGCCTCCTGGACACTTACACAGCCTCGAAGAGGCAAATTCTTTGTGAGAACTGCATTTCCTCATTGCCTCCTTTACCTGGGGCAGAGAAAGCCTTCCTCTGAGCAAAGCCTGCTTGTGGCAACACACAAGCAAACAGACCACCTTGGTCCACTAATACATTGAAGAAAAAATGCAGGATTTAAACTGTTAAGAGAAGAACGGGAACATGCAAGGTACAATCTGTGCATAACACGAGAGTGGGTAACAAGCCAGGCACCAATCCGGACGGCAAGGCAAAGCCTGAGGAAGACCCTGGAGTCAGGGATGCCTGACGCCAGGTGAGAGTGCCCACAGCTGCTCCTCACTCAGCAGTACACGCATAATGACCATCACTGGACAATCAGTCCCCTGGGCCACCGGCCCGCACAGGTGTCCAGAGCTACGATGGCTCTCAATGTGGCGGAAAGCACGGAGTTAAGGTAAGGGTCCAAGGAAATCCACGGACACCATGTGTCGCCTGAATATCATACAGATGGTCACAACAGTGAGGACTAGGTCAGGCCGAAGTCAGGAGCCAGGAGCCTCACCTAGGTCTCCCAAATGTATAGTAGGCATCCAAACACTTGGGCCATCTTCTGCTGATTTTCCTAGGACATTAACAGGGAGTTAGATTGGAAGTGGGGCAGCTGGCACACAGACTGGCACATGGGATGCCAGCACTACATATGACGCCTTTATCCACCTGCCACATCACGTCACAAGCCCCTACTGCACTTTGCCTTTATATCAAGTATGTGGCACATGATACTGTGCACTGTCCATGAACCACTGGAAGACTTTGCCATTAAACTATGGCTCATTCAACTTTTTTTTCTTGAAACGAAGTTTTCCAGGGGCTGGTTCAGCGGCATATCAGGCTAATAATTCTCTGTGAGTGCCGGTATCTCACATGGTCTCAAGTTCTAGTCCCAGCTTCTGCACTTCCCATCCAGCTCCCTGCCTGTGGCCTGGGAAAGCAGTCGGACGGCCCAAAGCCTTGGGACCCTGGGAGACCCAGAAGAAGCTCCCGGATTCAGATCAGCTCTGGCCATTGTGGCCATCTGGGGAGTGAACCAGCAGGGGTCTGCAGAGATGATTGAACCTTAGGAGAACCCAAAGCAATTGTGTGAAAAACAATTTCCCATGGTCATCAGATTTCCAAAATGCACTGATTCCAAACAGGATAAAGAATTAAGACTGGGGCCAGTGGTGTGGCAGAACACATGAAGCTGCCAATCACGCCAGCAACCATCTCAGAGGTCTGAGCCCCAGGCACTCTGAATCTGTCCCACCAACTGAGACAGCTGTGGAAAATGGCTCAAGAATGGGGGCCTGGCCACCCACATGGGGGACCCATAGAGTTCCTGGACCCCGGCTTCAACCTGACCCAACCCTGGGTATTGTTGGTCATTTGCAGAACAAGCAGAAATAAAAATCAATCAATTGATCAATCAGTCTCTCTCTGAACTCCCTGTCATTCTGCCTTTTAAATAAATTACCAAAACCTTTTTAAAAAAAAGATTTGTTAATTTTTATTCAATAAAGTCAGATATACTGAGAGGAGGAGAGACAGAGAGGAAGATCTTCCATTCAATGCTTCACTCCCCAAGTGACCATAAAGGTCAATGCTGAGCCAATCCAGAGCCAGGAGCCTCCTCCAGGTCTCCCATGAGGGTCTAGGGTCCCAAGGCTTTGGGCCGCCCTTGACTGTCCTTTCCCAGGCCACAAGCAGGAAGCTGGATAGGAAGAGGAGCTGCCAGGATTAGAACCACTGCTCACTGGGATCCCAGAGCATGCAAGGTGAAGATTTGAGCCACTAGGCTACTGCGCTGGGCCTGCAAATCATTTTATAAAAAGGAGTTAAGATAATTGTTCAGCAAAACCTCATAAAAATGGTCTACAATTCTATGAATCTTTGAATACCAACAGCCCAGAAAAATCAAGTCAATTGGAAGGGTTCTCCTTAAAGTATAGAGAACTGGCAGTAACATCCCTCCTGTCTTCAGCAACCCTCGGAGGCCTGTGAGAGACACATGGATTGCTGAAGCACCTGGCATGTTCCCTGCCTCCTCAGCCACAACACAGGGCGACATCAGAGAGGGTACAGAAGAACGGGCACCTGGCCGAGCAGGTAAGCCCCCGTGTCCCGCATAAAAACACCTGGGTTGATTCCTGGTGCCAGCTCCTGACTCCAGCTTCTGGCCACGCCACATCCGGGGATGCAGGAGCGATGGCTCGAGTAGCTCAGCTCTGGTCACTCACACGGGATGCAGATGTATGTCCCTGGGTCTGGTCTTAACCCAGCACAGGTGTTGTGGGCATCTGGGGAGGAAACAACAGATAAAAGGTCTATCTCTTTCTGTGTCTCTGCCTCTGAGCTAATAATTTAAAAAGTTCTTTTACATATGTTTACTTGAAAAGCAGAATTAGAGTGGAGGGGGGGAGTAAACAGAGAGAGGAGAGATCTTCCACTCCCATGACCTCACAAAGTGTCAGCAGCCTCATCCTCCCTCCCCAGTCCTACCAGCTGGAATAAATACAGCACTACAAAGTCCTGATTAAATGACTTTCTGGTCAAGAGATAAATTTTCTTGAGCACCTGTGAACTTGCTAGTTTTCAGAAAGTTAGAATGTATCATCTAAGATGCCCTCTGTATGGTTTGCTGAGTACCTGTGACTCAGAAGGCACTTCTACCCCTTTCTAGAAAGTATCTTTATTGTCAGAATGGACACAAAGATGGAACATTCATGGCACCAAGAGGGCTTGCCGTGGCACAGGAGCAGGGCTAAGCTGGCTGTCCTCGCTGCCCACTTCCCAAGGAGCAGCCCTTCTACTGAGAGCCACTATAGCAGCAACTGTCCTCTGTCCCTCCCTTGGCTTCACAGAAATGACAAGCCACTCTTTCGCACCCCGAGGCAGGGACGTAATAAAAGCAGTACCTCTAGGAGGGGCTGGTGTGCTGGAGTAGGCTAAGCCTGCACGGTGCCAGCAACCCACATGGGCACGGCTTCGTGTCCCGGCTGCTCCACTTCTGATCAAACTCTCTGCTCATGGCCTGAGAAAGCAATGGAGATGGCCAAGTCCTTGAGCCCCTGCACCCACATGGGAGACCCTGGATCTTGGTTTCAGATAGCCTCAGCTCTGGCCTCTGCAGCCATGTGGCAAGTGAGTCAGCGGATGAAAGAGCTCTGTCTCTCCTCCTTCTATAACTCTGGTTTTCAAGTAAAAATAAAATAAATATTTTTTAAAACTGCCATTGCAATACATTTTAAAGCAATGCAAAGGACAAATAAACATTTTTTTCAACATATGATAAGGGGGAGTGGGAAGCAGGGAGGGAAGTGCTTACTAAGATGCCAAGAAAATGAAGAAATGTCAACCACACGCAATGTAAGAACCTCATCTGGAGCCTGACTCAAGCCAACTGATGGAACAACAAAATTGGAATTATAAGTAACGATTATAAATTAACAAACTTTTTATTAATATGTAGGTGTATTAATGTAATTGCAATTTTAAGAGGCATTTTTTTGAAAAGATACATACCAAGGAATTTATAGGAGAAATAGTGGGATGCCTAGAATTGTGTCTTTTCTTTTTTTTCAAGGTTTATTTCTTCCCCAGATCATGTTTGGGGGAAGGATGCATGAAGCTGCAGAGCCGCCCATTCCAGGCCCATTTTGCCCCCGGCCAGTGACTGGAAGACACTCTGCAACAATGTGTGTACTCTGAGCCGGAGCACAGGGAGTGTGGGTTAACCTGTGGCTCCTCTGCTTTCCCAAGGCATCATGGCCACCCTCAGATCCCTGGTGAAGCCCAAGATGGTCAAGAAGAGGAACAAGAAGTTCATGCGACATCACCAACGGCTATGTCAAGGTCAACTGGAACTGGTGGAAGCCCTGGGGGCATTGATAACAGGGTCGGGGAGAGGTCCAAGGGCCTGATGCCCAACATTGGTTACTATGGCAACAAGAAGACCAAGTATGTGCTGCCCAGTGGCTTCCGCAAGTTCCTGTGCACAACGCCCACGGCTGGAGGTGCTGCTCACACACAGCAAATCTTACTGTGCGTACATGGCTCACCAGGTCTCCTCCAGGAACCACAAAGCCCTCGGGAAAGAGCAGCCCAGCTGGCCATCCGAATCACCGATGCCAACTCCAGGCTGTGCAGCAAAGAAAATGAATAGCCAGCTTGGGTGCACATTTTATTTATTTAAATAAAACCTCAAAAATTGCAAAAAGGAAAAAGGGGTACAAAGGGAGAAGAAATGGTGTCTTCCTCCCAAATTGACATATGGAAGTCCTAAGCTCTGAGAGGACATGAATCTGAGGATCATGAGGATGGGGTTGGCTGTAGGAGACTTTATAAGGAAAGGTCATCACTTGTAGCATAGCAGGTAAAGCCACTGAGATGCTCACATCCCATACAGGCACTGGTTCAAATCCCAGCTGCTCCATTTCCAATCCAACTCCCTGCCAATGTATCCAGCAAGCAGCAGAAGACAGCCCAAATCCTTGTGCCCCAGCCACCCACATGGGAAACCCGGAAGCAGCTTCTGGATTCAGCTTGGCCCATCCCTGGCTGTTGTAGCCATTTGGATAGTGTCCAGTTTTACTGGTAGGCTTTCCAGCGGCACATTCTAGAATTCCAGCTCGCTAAGGAACACGCATGTATCCTCCATGGAAGTTACTTCGGAGAAGGCCCACTGTGGAAATGGGTTCAGATCCACAGATGCATTCTGATCTGGCTTCGGACCCCTGTTCATTGATCCCCTGCTGTGCCACATACCCAGCCCTGTACTTCAACAGCAGGTTCAAATGACCATGACAGCCCAGGGTTACAGTGTGAAGAAATATAACTCCATTGAATTTCTGTCATTCTTGCCATCCTCTGAAGTCTTTATTTGCACTTACAGTAACACATTGTGAACTGCAAGGGGAAATATTTTTGTAGGCTAAAAGTAAATTTTATATTTATATAGGAAATATTTTACTAAATCTGAATGATGGCTTTAAAATGGAAATTTATGGCAGGCATTTCACCTGATGGTTAAATTGCCAATCAATACATCTGAATTCTTTACCAGAGTGCCTGGGTCTGAATCCTGGCTCTGCTTCAAGTCCAGCTTCCTGCTAATCACACTGGATCCCATCTCGCCTTCTCTCTGCCACTCAAATAATTTTTAAAAGATTCACTTTGAAAGGCAGAGTTACAGAGAGAGACATTCCATCAGCTGGCGATCCCCCAAATGGCTGCAATAGCCAGAGCTCAGCCAGGAGCTTCTGAAGCCACGAGCTTTTTTCAGATCTCCTCTTTTGTGCAGGGGCCTGAGGCCTTGCGTCACCCTCCACTGCTTTCCCATAAGCAGGGAGCTGAATCAGGACTCGAACCAACACCCACATGGGATGCCAGCAGAACAGGCAGAAGCTTAGCCCTAGATTTTTAAAATAACTATCAGAGATATAACTATATTGGCTAGAGGAAGCAGCTCTGAAACAATCTGGATGTGCACATTAGAGCTTTACCTGTCTGATGCCCTTCTGCTCTGGTTAACCGTTTAGTAGTGCTGAGAAACAGACGACCTTGATGATAAGCGTCAGAACTGGCAGGACCAATTGATGCTGTATTCTGGCGATGAAATGTAAGAACTGACAAATGCCTATGCAATTTTCCAGCATAATATGTTTAAATCGCAGGACAATTCAAATCAAATAGCTAAGTGTCTTTCACAGTTAATAAAACAAGGCACATGAAACAAAGCACGATTAGCTTGGAGGGGGCATTGTGGTGCAGGTGGTTAAGTCGCTGCCTGGGAGCTCACAACGTGTATCACAGCACCAGCTCAAGACCCAGGCACTCTGCTTCCAGGCCAGGTTCCTGCTTAAGTGCTCGGGGAGCCAGAGTTCTTGGTTCACTGCCATCCATGCTGGGGAGCAGGACACAGCTATTGCCAATCAGCTTCTGCCTGGTCCAGCCCCAGCCACTGCAGGCATCTGGGGACTAAACCAGCATATAGATTATCTTTTTCTCTCTCCCTCTCTCTCTACAGTATCTTTCAAACAAAGAAGTAAATCAATAGTTCAACCATCCACTTTAATCATTTCTCGCATGAACATGACTGAGCCGTGGTCCACATACAAGCATCTATAACCTTTCTGCTAGTTACTATGGCACACTGTTACATTTCCACATTAGAGGTGAGACCCTTCAGATAAGAAGTCATCAAATAGTGATAGGTTCATCATCAACCAAAGCCAGGAGCTGGGAACTCAGTCTCCAGGTCTCCCCATATGTGGCAGGGACCCACATACTCAAGCCATCACTTGCTGCTCCTGAGGATGCAGATTAGCAGGAAGCTGGAATGGGATGCAGAACCATGACTGGTACCCAGGCACCCCGGATCGGAGGCATGCATCGCTGCCAGGCTGCAGGTCTGCCCTACTTTTTCCCACTCTAAATATTCCAGTGTCCCTGACCAAAATGAAAGAAAACCCACTACAACAAACTGTGAGAACGTTTATACAGGATTAACAATGTGTCCTCAACAGTTCAGAGATTCTTCACAGGTTGGAAAATAGATCTGCCACATAAACCAGCCATCCCACTCCTGGGAATTGACCCAAGTGAAATGACTGATACCAGTACATGAGAGAATTATTTGTACACCCATGTTTATTGCAGTGAACTCAAAATAGCTAAGGTACAAAAATGACCCAGATGCCATGAACGAACATTGCATAAGGAAAACACGATAAATATGTGTGTGCATATGCCTTTGTTTGTGTATATACATGCACACCATTGAATACTACTCAGTCATGAAGACTAAAACCATCGCGCTTAGTGAAATAAGCCAATCCCAAAAAGATAGATTATATATTTTCCCTAATTTGTAGTAACTAACACAGAGTACGAAAAACATAATCGATATGAATGAAACTGACATTTTGAGATGTGATTATTATCTATAACATGTGTCTATACTCTTAAGAAATACATTCCTTTCTGTCTGCTATGTGCTGGAACCTGCACCTATGGAGTGGCAAGCCTGCGATTGTGAGGCAACATGAAAACATACTACTGTAAACAACTGTTGAAAAGAAAGCTGGTGAGGAGGGGGGGGGGACAGAGGCAAGGGGGAGGGCAGAATAGGAAGGATTGCCATGCTACCGAATCTACGTTGTGAAATATGTGAGAAATTTATTCACCTTATATAAATAACTTATTAAAAACTATAATGTATTCTCAAACTCCTATAATTTAGGTCTCTGCTACCTTACTCATTCAGCTTTATTCTAGTTGGCCTAGTTGGCGGGATGTGAGTCCATTCCTTCCACTCATTTACAGGAACCCTGAGGTCAGAGATCGCACGTTCTGGATTCCACTTAGTACTTAGCATACAAAGTACTGAGTAAGTGCTCCTGAGTGAACAAACGGCCCCAGGGGCGTGCAGGCACCCAGGGGCGAGCAAGCGAACAGGGTCCTGAAGACTGTGCAAAAAGGGGAGGAGGAAGCCGTCCCAGGCCAGCTATCTCCCAGGCCAGCTATGGCGAGCCTGAGGCTGGTCTATCTTATCTTTAAAGTGTTACACAAGTGCCCATGGAATGAGTGCAGAAGTCCATAATTTCAACAAATGATACACAAGAAAGGCTTGGTTTTAGCAGTTTTGATAATTATAATGTATACCTCTATGGATAAATAATATTTTCAGGGCCCAATACAGTTGCTAAATCCTTGCTATGCACATGCTGGGATCCTGTATGAACACTGGTTCGTGTCCCAGCTGCTCCATTTCCCATCCAGCTCCCTGCGTGTGGCTTGGGAAAGCATTAGAGGATGGTCCAAAGCCTAGGGACGCTGCACCAAAGCGGGAACCCAGAAGAAGCTCCTGGCAACTGGCTTCAGATTAGCTCAGTTCTGGCCACTGCAACCATTTGGAGAGTGAATTAGCAGATGAAAGATCTTTCTGTCTCTCCTTCTCTTTGTAAACTTGATTTTCCATGAAAAATAAATCTTTAGAAACAAATTTTCCACTTTTCCCCACTGTGTTAAAACATTCTTACAAAAGCTAACCAAATATGGAGTTGTCCCTTCTCACCTGTGGGTTACACACCTGTGGCTTAAACCAGGAACAGATAAAACGGGAGTTACACTAAGGATTGTGGAATCTGTCCTGAAGAGATTCTAGACCTTTCTTCTGGTCATTATTCCTAACTAATACAGGACAACAACCAGTTGCTTGGTATGCACCACCAGTGGGTGTTACGGGTAACCCGGGAAGTGAGAGTACGTGACCATGCGCAAAAAGCAGAGCAATCATCCTAGCCAGCCATGGCTGGGACACCTGGCACCTCCCGAAACGGAGACTCCGCACCCGGTGAGCACTGCCTCCCCATCTCCCTCTTCTCTGCCTCTGGACTGACGTTCTACCGCCCGTCTGGATTAGGACAGGTGCCTGTGTGCGTGCAGCCACACGGCATTTGCCTTTTTGTAACTAGCTGATTCCACTTGCCCTCAGAGGTTCGTGATGAAAATCACAATTTCAAACATCAAAATTCAGTCTGTGGGACAAATACAAGGACAACCTGAGGCACATATTTTTTAATGTGGCTTACTTAGAATAATAAGGAGTGTTAAAAAGATGGGGTGCCTAACCCACAGAAATGAAGACAGCACTGCCTCCAGTGGACTGAGAACAGGTCTATTTCAGCACAGCTGGGCTCTAGGTAGAATTTCTTCCCTTTCTTGCTTTATAAAAGCTCCCCTGGCCCTGTGCTGCTACAGAATCAGAATGCCAGTGCCACCTGTTCTAAGTCACACAGCAGGAGCCGAGCCACTTCAGAAACGGATAAAATCAATCGGCTGCACCCAGGAGAGAGAAAACTATATCTCCTCCAGCATGGGGCTAGCGGCCTGTCGTCACTTCCAGCAGCAGAGAAGAGACTCGGCCTGCTCCGTGACAGCAATTATTTAAGCAGGCAGGCAGGGCGGACAGAGGGGCGCGGCAAACACCCGTCACTCACTTGCAAGAGACACATTAGCTGATCTGTGTGAGTCTGAAAATGGGTCACCTCGGAATTCCAACAACAGTGGAAGCCAAGCCCGTGAGCCACAGAAGGCCGACCGGATGACCACAGCAGTGAACCAAACAACACTGGCGGCTCTGGCTTACATGAGCATCAAACCGTGTCTGAGGTCTGAATCATTTTTTGTTCCCAGAAAAATCTTGGAATGGCATTCATTCTCCTGGTTCTCGCTTCCTCGTCTGAGTTACCTGCTGCCGTCGGAGGACAGCAGCAGCCAGCAGCGCGCTGGGCACCCGGAGCAGCAGCTTGAGTTCCAGGCTCACGTTTCATGTCAGCTCTTGGAATCAGTTTTTCACCCTCATAACTGAGGGCAGGCTGCAGCGCAAGCCGTCTGGTGCTGGACCTCGGGAGCCGCGGGGCTCTGGGCTTGTCAATGACCTTCCCCCAATGATCTTTATATTTCTATGAGAGCTCTTTCTTTTAGGAGCACAGTTAACAAGTGTGATCAAATTTTTCTACTAAAACAGGGATAAGAGTTAGCTCTGTTTACAAGGGAAACTAAGACCTGGGGTTAAAGACAATTTCCCCAAAATTCTCCCTGATACTCTGGGCACCCGGAGCAGCAGCTTGAGTTCCAGGCTCACGTTTCATGTCAGCTCTTGGAATCAGTTTTTCACCCTCATAACTGAGGGCATTCTGATTTCTGCATTGAGACCACTGCATTCCTTTAATAAGGGGCAGTATCTGATTATATTGATTTTTATGCCTTTGAGTCATGACCTCCAGTTAGACACAGCACTCCGTGAAAAAAAAATTGAGAAAATATCTATTTCTGGAAAGTCCTTTTACAGTTTGTCTATTCAAATGCCAGTCATAATCTATTTAAACTGTGTCTCCAGAAAGTTCCTGAAAGACTAAGTATTTATTTTTCATTCCAGACTTCTATGTTAGCATTTCAATAAAGATGGGCAATCAAAGATAACAGGGTGTTTTTTAAATTTATCAACATATAACAGGATAGAGCAAACGTTGTCAGATAGAGACAAAAATTGACAGCAGCACAAACTTTCCCTTAACACAGTGACTGAGTTCATTGCATCACTATTACAAGCCAAGTGCCACAGAGCCTAAGACGGCCCTTCAGTGCCAGGGTTTCATGTTACAAGCAGGCTGCCGAGCAGACAGGCAAGTAGGTCAACTTCAGTCTATGCACAACTATTTCTTCCTTTTTTTTCTTATTCCTTTTTCTTAAACACAACACCTCGACTCACAGTGACCACGTTTTCAAGCCAAAAGTTAAGAGAGGCTAACTGTTGAAATGGAAACTAAAAAAGCAACAACCCAATATAAACAGGCGCAGTACCTAACCCAGCCTGGCCAAAGAAATGGGACCGAGACAGCAAAAAGGACCACACTAAACACGAAGGTGCCATTTCTGTTGTAGCCCATGAGTGTCTTTTACCCAAAAGGAAACAAGTTTTTTAGAGGGTTTGGCAGAACAGTTGGCCAGTTGGCATCTACACGCAGTTCCAGTTCCTCAAACTATAAATCCTTCTGGCACACCAACACTCATCTCCGTTTAGGATGACCATGCAGGGATCAAAGACGACTCACTTCTCAGGGTAAGTTACATGTCTAAATGTGTCAAGAAACTTAACATCTTAGGGGTTGGTTTTTACGTGTATTCACATCTTTCCTTTTCTATGTACTCGCCTTTCCTGTAACACTGAAAGGATAAGTTTCCTGGGGCTCATTGCATAAAACCACGTCTCTATTTCCCTACTTCCAGAAGGCGACGACATTCCAACCTTTTCCTGGCTTCTCCTGGCACTCACCTCAGTGGCTTCACGTGCAACAACGTGCTGCTATTCCCAGCTCTGACGTCCTGTTCTGGAGGTGACCCCTTCACAACCCACTCCTGCACCTCCTGTCCTTGCACTAGTGCTGTTATTTCTGTCTGGGTCTATAGTCTGTGTTCACGTGATCACTTCATGGGTTCTAGTTAGTTGACTGTGTTTCTTTTCTCAACAACTTCTCTTCCCACTCAAAAGCGGCTCATTGTTTGGGTTTATGTATTTAACACCAATTGTTCGCAGAATTATCCCACAAATTGCTCCAAATATTCTCTTAACAAGTTCAATCAAGAATTCTGCCATTTCTGTGCCTACAGGTGCAGGCTTGCAGGGGGCAGAGGGGTAACACTGGTGATGGCACGTGGGGACCTGGGGGCTCACGGCCAGGCAGGCAGAGCAAGCCTGGAGATGTCCCCATGCGCTTGGTCCCGGGTTGGGGGAGGGGAGAGGACAGGCCCAGAGGCTAAAAAATTGACAAGAGATGAACCCCAAAAGGAGAGAAGAGACTGAGGGGTGTTGGATAGGAAAGGAGAACTGAAGGGAACAGCATCAGCTAAAATGTACTAACCATATATGATGGTACTTCAAACATTTGCAGAAAAGACAAATTCGGCTGCAATACATGCTGAAATCCATGCATAGTTTTTCCTAATATGTATTTTGGTCACGAGCTTTTTGAAGTACCTTTATATGTGGCAGATACTGTTCCAAGTGCGTTAAAAACACAGCAGCCCTTGAAGGGTGGGTGCGATCACCACTGTACAGAGGGGCGAACGGAGGCTGTAAGAAGCCACACAGAAGGTGGTCCACGCGTGACAGGAACCAAGGCAGGGTGACACGGGAACCTCTCATCCTTAAACATCATGTCCGCAGCAACCTCCAGCAGACACTGATGCGTGTGGTTGATGCGTTTCCTTAATGCACTCCGTGCCACGGAAGGCAGCAGTACCCAAGGCTACACAGCCCAAGCGCAAAGTCAATAGGTTTGGCTTGTGTTTTTGAAATGACTCTCTGTGCTTTTCCAATACGATGATTATCACAGCTCAGCGGTGTTCATGAAACCATCTCATCATCTCGCACAACCTCAAGGAGCTCTGGTCCATACAGAAAGCTAGTACAGGAAAAAAAAAAAAAACCACCAGAGGAAGAATCAGAACATCTCCTTCACAGTGTGCAGATCAGCTGGCCTGCTGTCAGCTTTAGGGGACGGCTCACGAGAACATTTCCACACATCTAACACCCAAGGGGACGGCAGATCAGAATCAATCTCGCCAACCGTGGAACTTCCCCAATCTGCCTTTCAGAGTGACAGCGACAAAGGCCAGTGATGATTTTAAAAAGTCCTTTCAACAAGATAAGTGCTTCTGAGCACCAGCAGGCTCCATGGTTTACTTCTGCAGCTCCTTAGAGTGGTGTCTAGAGACTTGAACTTCACGCCTCCACCTGCTGAACTCAACCAGGTGTTTACGGTTTATAACTCGGGGATCCCTAGGGCCTCCCTCAATTCAGACACAAGCCCAACGGGGCAGAGGAGGCTCGGCTCGAAGGTGTGCAGCCTAGAAACAAGTACAATCACAAAGGATTTCAACAACCCAAGAGGCTCATCCAGGCCCCCAACTGGAAACCTGAAGGGGACAGCACCCAGAAAGCTGCCTTCTGCAACGTTGCAGCTGGGTCTGAATGGCACAAGCAGTGTGCTACCGTGCACACACTGTGTGTCTACAGAAAGCAGGCTGTAGTGTGGACAGCACTTGGGGCTGGAAGAAGAATCCAGAAAAAAATCATCCACTGCAGCGTGTTGCCAAAGGCCAGGGATGCAGTTCAGAGTTCAGCAAGGGGCAGTTAGCTACATTTTACAGGGAAAGATTGGCCAAACAGCAAGACCAGAAACACGGCAATAGGATTTCATGCAAAAAACACTCAAGAAACATCCTAAATGCTCAACACTTAGAACCATATTCCGGTTAGACTGTGGACTCCTTAAGTCTGGGTAGAAAACAAAGGCTTTATTAAAGGTTGGAAAGTACATGCGCTTGCTGTGCTGAAAAGCATCAAGAACAACGTAAAGTAGTAACACGCAATACTTAACACAGAGCTGATTATACACAGGCAAGCTCTTACACTCCGAAACATATCTACTCGCTTATAAACCTTCATCGAACCTCTCATATGAAATGCCCTTTTGTTATGGATCAGCACAGATTATTTAAGTAAAAATAAGAAACGGGGCAGCTGTTTGCCACAACAGGTGACATACCAGTGGAGACTCCCACACTGCACTGTGGGGTACCTGGTGTTAAGTCGCAGCTCTGCTTCAGCTTCCTGACAGCGCACACCCCAGGAGGCGGCGAGTGATGGCTCAGGCATTTGGCAGACCTCTACGGAGTCCTGTGCTCCTGGCTGTGGCCTGGCCCAGCCCCCAGCTGCTTGTGGGCATTTGGTGAGTGAAGCAGCAGATGGAAGACCTAGCTTCCTCCCCTCCCCCAGCTCTACACTTGGAATAAATTAAAATAAATAAACACCTCTTGATGAGAACATATTCGAACTTGGGCTCTGCAGATGAGCCACTAGGTCTCGCTTGAGTCTCCATCACTTTCACTCAAAAATGGTAATAACTGGATGTTCTTTCAAGGAGTCATTTGAACGTTCAGTTATATACTAGACGCCAGTAACTTCTATGACAGCAAAAGAATGATGTCAGGCTTGGTGGCAGGTGGGTTTGTTTAATTAGCTCTAATAAGCCTGTTCAGAACTCCTGCCGCCATTATCCCCACTCTGTGTTTATGGAAAGCACTGCGCTCAGAGCCCCATGCACCCGGAGCCTTCTGCTCCCAAGGGTAACTGCGAACTGAAGACGTGCAGGGGAAGTTGAAATCCCTGAGAAACAAAACAATGCCAGACAAAATCTGGGGCTCCGTATTACCCACCCTAAAGAGGCGTCTGCACCTGTTACTGAGTGAATAATGCAAAGATAATAAATTTTCTTTGAAAGCAATTAACAGGAAAAAAAATGGCAACTTAATGTTCTACAGATCCTGGCTGGGGCCAGCACTAAGGCTTAGGCCACCACCTGCAGTGCCAGCATCCCACGTGGGCTCCTGGCCACTCCACTACCCACCCAGCTCCCTGCCTGTGGCCTGGGAAAGCAGTCGAGGACGGCCCAAAGCCTTGGGACCCTGCACCTGCATGGGAGACCTGGAGGAAGTTCTAGGCTCCTGGTTTCGGATCGGTGCAGCTCCAGCCATTGCGGACCGCAAGCAGGGAGCTGGGTGGGAGGCAGGGCTTCTGGGATTAGTACTGGTGCCCATATAGGATCCCCTGTATTCAAGTTGAGGATTTAGCTGCTAGGCTATGGCGCTGGGCTCTATTTTTTTAAAGAATTAATGTAACCAAATATTTAATTACAGTTAGAACCCACATATGTCCTGTGCAAGTGACAGGAATCATTTGTTAGATGGTGAGAACAGCACTGCTTCCTATGCTTATACTGTATTCACATTTTGAGTTCTTCAACCCAGAATCTTAAAAGTGAAGGCCCAGCTAAGGTCTCCCCAGCAGTCCTTCTAAGACAACACTGATTTGTAGATTAGCAGTAGCCCATCCTGCCACAATCCCAACTCACTCAGACGTGGCGGTCTCCCAGCTAACCGTCCCGGGAATCCCTGGCCTAGTTCACATCACTGGCTCCAGGGGCCGCCTCATCAGTCCAATATAGACAAAGCTTGCCTTCCTCTCAAAAGCTCTTCGGTAACAACTTACTAAGTATCATTAACTAATCGCTAACTAGGTCTTAATCCCTCTCTTCATTCTCTCCATTTCCCTCTCTTCTCCCCCCCTTGCTATGTCTCGGAGACATGAATACATGAATATGCATCTTTTCCATAGCCAACAGGGCACCTCTTCCTAGAGAACACGGCTTCGGGACTCGGCTGAGAAGGCAAGGTGGAGCCGACGGAAGAGCTGGGCCTCCAACAGATTAGCTGGGAAGGGCTTTTGAAAGTCTTTGGCCACACACTCACTCATTCACTTGGTCATTCAAGCACAGGCCAGTCATCCTGCTAAGAGGCAGAAACAGGACAGAGAGCTAAACCAGATGGATTAGCACACAGAGAGACCTTAATAAATACTCAATATGTAAATGTGAATCTGTAACTATAAATGAATGCTGTGAAGGGAAGGACTTAGATGCTTATTTATTTATGCATTAATGTATGTATGAATAGCTAGCCAGCTCGATAGATACAGATACTTGAAAGAAAGGGGGAGCGAGAGGTAGAGCTTCCATTGCTGGATTCCTTCCATGATGGCATAATGGCTGGGACTGGGGCAGGAGCCTCGGCTTGGTTTCCCCTGTGGGCAGCTTGGACCTGGACGCTTGTGTCACATTCACTGTCTTCTCCAGGCCACCAACAGGGAGCTGGAGCTCGGAGCTGGCATCACGGGCTGCGGTTTTCCAGCCTTCCGCCACACCAGCCTGGGCCGGGGCTTTGTGAGAGCGATGTGGGGAACGGTCTGCTGGAGGAAGGCAGGGCGGCGCTGCTGAAGCGACCCCTGGAGCCAAGAGCAAGGAATGACTTCAAGACGACAGCTGCCAGCAGACATGCAGTCAGACACAGTGCTGACAGGCAGCCAGTGCAGCCGGGCAGAGGCCAGACCGTGAAGTAGGGGTGCTGAAGAAGAGGCAGAAGGGCAAAGTCACCAAAGCCAGCAGTTTGCACTTCTAGCATGCAACCCAGACAGGCTTTAAACAATGAAGTAATCTATGTTTCCAGAAAGTTCCGATACAACAAAGTCACACCCACACATTAATCTGTGCACACCCACTGGTGACTCCTGGTTAGTCAATGCCACAGAAGCAACCTGCTCCAATGGCCAGCCTGACCAAGTCACCAGCAAGTGCAGAGCACTGGGCGCCATGCACCGGGGAGGTTTGGGACCTGGAGGTGGTTACTGATTTCTCTAGCACCCAATATCCTCATTTGAAAAGTGAGGGACACTGGGGGTCACACCATGGAGCAGGAGTCTAAACAGGCACCCACTTCGTGGAAATTTAGCACTTTGCCAGAAAGATGGACAATGCCCGTATCCCATGCGATTGCACGCACAGGTACATACTCCAAATCAACTTTTAGATATTCAGACACAGGGAAATATATAACACTACGCATAGCAGCATCGTTTCGATACAGACGAGCTGGAACCAGTCCAAGTATCAGCAAAAGAATGGAGAAATGCAGCCTGGGTGTTCCCCCTGCAATCACGGGTGTCACATCTGTGGGTTCCCCCCATAATCACGGGTGTCACATCTGTGGGTTCCCCCCACAATCACGGGTGTCACATCTGTGGGTTCCCCCCGCAATCACGGGTGTCACATCTGTGGGTTCCCCCTGCAATCACGGGTGTCACATCTGTGTGTTCCCCCCACAATCACGGGTGTCACATCTGTGGGTTCCCCCCCGCAATCACGGGTGTCACATCTGTGGGTTCAATACAAAGTGTTTTGACCAGGGAAACTGCACTTGGTGGAAGCTGCCCAGGCCTTCGTTCCTCACCATCACCCCGTAAACAGCGCAGCATGCCGACTGCCCTCTCGGCGCCGCGTTATCCCGGGCCCTGCCAGGAGTCCAGACACGACTCACAGTCAATGAGAAGACACGCAGAGGTTTTACACAAGTCTTACACCACTTCTGTTACACAAGAGACTTGAGCAGTCTGAGATTTGGGATCCATCAAGGGTGCTGGAACCAAGCCCTTGAACATACCAAGGAACAAATGCAGCAGTGGGAATGAGTGAAACAGAGCAAAACGTGATAGCAGACATAAATAAGCAAACATGTAAACCTGGGTGGACCAAAAACAAGTTGGGAAGGACATATTTTCCACAAGGCCTCTTCTACCAGCAGAATATCTAACATGTAACCAATGATACCCACATATATGCATTCATTTTCAATAAGGGTATAAAAGAAAATACTGGAATGCTAAATGCCAAATTGAAGATAGCAGTCATCTGTAGGAAAGGAAGACCGGTATGACTAGGAAAAAAGGCCTAACTTTATCTGGGATAGATATTTAACTTATTTATTTGACAGACACAAAGAGAGACACAAAAGGAGACAGTGAACTTGCCATTCATTGCTAGTTTACTTTCTGAACATCTACAATGCCAGACCAGGGCCAGAGCCAGAAACCAGAGCCAGGAGCCAGGAGCATACCCCAGGTCTCCTGTGTTGGTGCCATCATGGCTGCCCCCCAGGGTCTGCTCTGGCAGGAGGCTCATCAAGAGCCAGAGTCGGGAATCAAACCTGGACAGTCCCACGTGGGATATCCTTATCTTACCTGCACCTTGACTGGTAAAATTCTGACAGCTCTACGGCAGGTGTGGGTGCACATGTAATTATGATTTCTCTTTACGGATATTTTGCATGCAGAAAATATTCCTAACACCACCACCACCACCACCACCACCAGGAGAGGAGAAAGAAGCAAAAAGATCACTTCTCCACATCAATTTTCAAAAACAGCAGAACTTGATGCCACATAGGAGGAAAGGGGGCTGGGCTGGGCCTTGAACCAGAACAGAGAGACCCGGGTTCTGGCATGAACGTGCCCGTAGGTGGCCCTGTAGCCCTGGATGAATCATTGGAGCACCAAGGCGTTGATGTCCTCTCCTGAGAGCCAGGATGTCACAGTGCTTTCCAGACCCAAACGCCATCATTTCCTTCTCAGCTGGGGCTCCGGCACTGACAACTGAAGGGCCAAGTCATGGGTCCTCCGCTCACGAGACAACTGATTCAAAAGTTTTTAAACTTCCATCTACTGTTTCCCTATGTTAGGTGTTGGTTGTCATGCTCACTCGTGACACCTTCCATGGGCTTCCACGACCCAGCGTCACAAAGTGGCTAAAGCAGGAACTTCCTCAGAGTGCTGCGGGCAGGTGAAGGGCCAAGGGTCAGTAGGGCTGGTCCCTCCCGAGGGCTCACTCCTTGGTCACAGAAGGCTCTTGCCTCCCTGGCCTCTGTGCAATTTCCTGTGCCTAAAGGATGGAAGTCATAATAGATGACGGCACACAGCTTAACCTCCCTTTAACTTAATTATATCTGGAAAGACCTCATCTCCAAAGAGATGCATGCTCAGGCACTGAGGGCTATGATTGCAATGTATGACTCTGATGAGAAACACAATCCAGCCCATCAGGGGAGTCCTAAATCTTCCTGCTGATATATTCATGGAAGAGGTAGCGGAATTACCAACGGAAATCGGGTCACCGTGCTAATTCTATAACTGTTTTTACTTCTTGTAACTACCATGATAAACTTTCTTATAGCTAACCTACAATGATCTTATGATGCTGCTTAAAATGGTGTAAAATAAGCATCACATTTTGCCCTGCATGTCATTAACAGCAAGATTCTTTCTGATGTTGAAACTAAAGTGTTCTAACAAAAGACAACTCCTTCTAGAAGTCATCTGGGTGGAAGAACCCCACACAACTGGGTTCAAGGACCCCCGTCTGGTGCCCAAAACAACATACACATGATTTCTCTAGCTAATTCTCTCGACAGCGCCTGCTGATAAAGAGCTGTCGCAGCACAGTGTGGTGTAGAATTGGCCAGCCTGTCCCATTTCCAGCACACTTCTCAATTAATTAAGCCCAGGGAGTGACAAATGGAACTCTGACGGCTCGGGCCCTAGAAGCCTCCACACCCGCTGACCCACACAGAGTCTCTTGTCTCAAGCCTGGAAGTCACAGGGATGGGAGCCAAGCACTCACTGGGGCAAAACCATGATGGATGCTGGGAAGCATGGACTCTGGCCATTTCAGAACGGTCCAAGTGCCAAAAGCTGAAAATGCCACAGTGAGAGCAGCTTAAAGGATGCCGGTCCTCGATGCCATAGACCTATTGTCAACTCGAGGTAATCCTGGCTTGGGCTAACTCTGTGTGTTACTGCACAGGCAGGTGAGAGAAGCAGCAAAGCATTTCCCAACAGGACAGGCATGCACATATGCAAATCCAATTTCATCTGAAACAGCAAGAGAGCCAGAGGAAACAGAGAACATCAAATATTCATGTTGGCTCCTGGCCCTGGGAGATGGTGCCCAAGAGAACACAGTCCCCAGGAAAGTTTGCCCAAAGTCTCCCACGTGACTGCAGCGGTGCCTACAGGACTCTTGAAAGGGGAAACACTGACGATTCAGAGGCACACAACGGCCCATGCCTTGGCACAAACTAACCTGCCATGTGTGTCCTGGGTGACCTGCACTAGGCTGCAGCAGGATGCCAGCTCCCCAGGGGACCCACACTGTTTACCCTGGTCAAGGCCGGGTGCTGGTGGCATCCTGTTTCACTGTCTCCCGGGGAAACAGGGGGCAGACTCCTGGGATGATCCCCCAAGTTCTTGTAACTAGCAACTAAGAGAACATCTAATTATACCAGTTACTTACAAAGGAGCAATGCGGCCCCAGGTCTACGTCAACTGTAGGTTCCCAGAGACGCCCCGGACGAGCTTCGGGCCCTCTCAGCTGGGCACGGCTGATGGAGCCACCCAAGACCATTCTGCCGACTTCATGTCTCTACTGACGTGTGTGCAGAGTATCTCAGAGTCCACAGAAAATGGAACTAAAACACAAGTTTACTCTGCTGCAAAACAAATTCTGAAATTCACACATAATTTTCTCAAAATCCAGACTTTTGTGAGCTTACTGAAAACTCCTCTAAGGCACGGATTTAAAAATATATATATATTTGAACCCAAACAAACCTATCTTTTTGAGGTATCCTTGTCTCAAGAGTTTTATCTTCAGATATGAAAATAACCTTCTAATATCTTTCCAAATGTATTAGAAGGAAATGTGGTGAATTAAGGGGGATTTGACATCTGCCGACCCAGGATCTGCCAGCCGCTCTGCAGGAAGCTGAGGTCTCCACTGTTTTCACGCCCTGCAGTAGCCGCCAGCTAGTCTGACTTCAGATTCCTCATGCCCTCAGTCTCTTAGAGTGAAACATGTACCAAACCAGGATGCTAATGTACCAGGACTTCAAACTCAGTCTACACTCACTGCATTTTCCAAAGGGCTTTTAGGGGGAAAAAAAATAAAGAACTACCAAAAAACAGAAAAGTATTGAAGGCTTAAAAATAAACTTTTCAGGGCCCAGCAGCGTGGCCTAGCAGCTAAAGTCCTTGCCTTGAATGCCCCCCCCCAACCCCATATGGGCGCCGGTTCTAATCCCGGCAGCTCCACTTCCCATCCAGCTCCCTGCTTGTGGCCTGGGAAAGCAGTCAAGGATGGCCCAAAGCTTTGGGACCCTGCACCCATGTGGGATACCCGGAAGAAGTTCCTGGCTCCTGGCTTTGGATCGGCATAGCATTGGCCGTTGCACTCACGTGGGGAGTGAATCATTGGAGGGCCATCGCAACAATCACTCCTGCGCACAGGTTCAGCTCCCTGGCCCCTTCCCGTGTCAGCCTTCCACGCCCCGCCAAGGTCTGGAGTCTCCACCAACACCCATGGTGCCATTTAGTCCTCAGTAGGAGGCCTTAAGAGGGTAGACACAATGGCACAGCCAGCTAACTAAGCTTGCCTGAGCGCCAGTTTGAGTGCCTGCCACTCTGCTTCCAATTCAGCCCCTGCTAATGGGGCTAGGACAGCAGTGGAGTGTTGTGGGCTAAGGAGTTGATTAGCACTCGTTAAGCTGAGCACTACAGGAAATGGGCTTGTGGCTAAAAGCACCTGGTCTAATGGGACTCATTGGCATCCTATTGTTTGGTTAAAGGGCTTGGGGAAAGAGTATATAAGGAGTAATAAAGGGAGGCTTCAGAGAGACTTCCATCATCACTGGTTTCCTGTTGTTGCCTCATCCCCAGACCCTCTCCAGGTCCACGTTACTGGCTCTGCTGGCCGGAGCAGTGGAGGATGGCTCAAGCTCTTGGGCCCTAACTGCCCCTACACCTCCAAGCATGTGGGAGATCTGCATGGAACTCCAGCTTGCTTCTACCTGGTCAGGTCCAATCACTACAGCCATCAGATGAAAGTGTGTGTGTGTGTGTGTGTGTGTGTACACACTCCCTTTCAAATAAAGAATTAAAAAAAAATAGGAGGAGACACTGAACACAATGATGGCATTTGGAGGTAGGACCTCTGGGACATGACCAGGGTTGAGGAGGCGACAGGGGTGGAGTCCTAGCCTAACGGGATGGTGGCTTTGAAAGAACAGCAGGAGGATCTGAGCTGGGATGTTTTGTCCCTGTGTCACCATTAGAGCGAGCCCACCTCGGGTCTCTGAGGAGAGTCCCCACCAACAAGAAACACTTCAGTCAATGTAGCTGCCTAGGCTTAACCTTGCAGCCTCCTGGTAACCAGCCAAATGAACCTGTTGAGATACTAAGCCCAGCTAAGTGTAGTCTAGACCTCCTCCCACAACAGCAATGGTGATTCGGAGCGTCACTCACCAGGCGGTCTGGTCGCTAGCTCCAAGTGGCAGGGCCCTCGCTGTGGTCAGACAATCCTAACACAAAGCACAAATCAACCCCTGCATCCTTCCACACTGCGGGTTCATACCTCACCCTGTCCTCTCAGCAAGCTTCCTCCAGGCTTCCTCCCTTCTCACTGTCAGTCAATGACATGGGCCAACACAAGATCATGCTCATGGCTCTCACCATGGCCTGGCTCACTTACAGCATTTTAAAAACAGATTTATTTTCATTTGAAATGCAGAGGAGACAGAGACAGATCTTCTACCCAGTGCTTCACTCTTCAATTGCCACAACAGCCAGAGCTGAGCCACGCCAGTCGGCAGCCAGGAACTCGATCCCGGTTTCCCAGGTGCGTATCAGAGAGCCAAGCAATCGAGCCATCATCTGCTGTCTTCCCAGCCACATCAGCAGGAAGCTGGAGCAGAAGCTGAGCAGCCAGAACTGGAGCCCGGCACTCCCACAGGAGATGTGGACATTCCAGCGGCAACTTAGTTTTTGAATCAAATGCTGAGCCCTCATGCCAGGCACTCTGCCTGCCCTTCTCTCACTGTGGCTGGCCTGTCCTTCCCTGTGTCTCAGGCCAGCTTCTCTGCCCACCTTTTGTGCATCAGACCCCTCGAGGACAAGGTTCCAATAATCCTCCTCCTGGATCACTATTTCCCCCTCTCTGCTGAAACCTTCATTGGCATAGATGGATGACCCACAGGCTCTGGAATTTCCCTTGCCGCCTCCTCAAACTCCCTCCCCACAACTGATTTCTCCCATATTTTTACAGTAGTCCAGTCCTTCATAAGCAGTCATAAGCCCATAATTTCTGTTATTTAACTGTGTCCTGACATTGCTGATACAGATAATAACAGACATTCCGGCATCCTATTGTCAAGATATAGCCAACAGTTTCATTGGGAGTCCATCTTTGATTTGGAAGTAGAGATTCCTACTGCATTGTATCTTCACATTTGGATATGACAGTCTCTATTATGCCATTACTATACATTCCCTTAAATGAGAAGACACGAAACAAAATCAACAAAAGGAATAAAGCTAAAAAAAAATTTTTTTTAAAGATTTATTTTTTTATTATTTTTGTATTGGAAAGGCGGATGTACAGAGAGGAGAGACAGAGAGGAAGATCTTCCATCCGATGATTCACTCCCCAAGTGAGCGCAACGGGCCGATACTATGCCGATCCGAAGCCAGGAGCCTCTTTCAGGTCTCCCACGTGGGTGCAGGTTCCCAAAGCTTTGGGCTGTCCTCGACTGCTTTCCCAGGCCACAAGCAGGGAGCTGGAAGGGAAGTGGGGCTGCCGGGATTAGAACCGGCGCCCATATGGGATCCCGGGCGTGCAAGGCGAGGACCTTTAACCACTTGCGCCACCGCGCCGGGCCCCTAAAGCTAAAAAATTTACAGTACCATGGAATTAAGTAACATGCTACTGAATAACCAATGTGTCGATGAAGAAATGAAAAAGAAAACACAAAAACTTCTTGGAAAAAAATGATGGTACTGTGTGATCTATGAGTGAAGAATTTAATAAGAGAAAGGAAACCACTTTGAAAAATGAAAATAAAAAACAAAAATATCAAAACCCATTGGTTGCAGCAAAAACAGTACTGAAGGGGTTATTGATCTTATAATTTGTATGAAGGTGGCCTTATATTAGAGAGAACATATGGTATTTGTCTTTTTCGGATTGACTTATTTCACTGAGCATAATGATTGTAGTTGGGACCATTTGTTTGCAAATGGTATGATTTTATTCTTTTTAATGGCTGAGTAGTATTCCACGGAGCCAATGTACCACAGTTTCTTTAACCACTCCTCTTCGGATGGATATCTGGGTTGTTTCCATGTCTTTGCTATTGTAGATTGTGCTGCTGTAAATATAGGATTACAGATCCCCTTCTCATTTGCAGTTTTCATTTCCTTTGGATATATTCCTAGGTGTGGGATAGCTGGGTTACATGGCAGGTTTATTTCAAGTTCTCTAAACACTCTCCATAGTGGTGGTACCAGGCTGCTCTCCACCAGCAGTGAAGGAGGGCACCTTTCTCACCACAGCATGGCAGCAGGCGTTGCTAGTTGAGTTTTGAATGTAGGCCAGCCTCACTGGAGTCGGGTGGTACCTCTATGTAGTTTTCATTTATATCTCCCCGATGGCTAGGGAGCCCGAGCATTTTTCATATGTATTAGCCATTTGCATTGGTTCTTTTGAAAACTATCTGTTCATTTCCTCCACCCATTTCTTCAAAGGAATGTTTTTGCTTGCTTGTTTGTTTCGCTTTTAACTGTCACTGTGTTTCTGAAGCTCTTCATAATTGCCAGATATTTGTCTCCATCAGTTGTGTAGTGTGTAAATTCTCTCCTGTTGCGTTGGCTGCTTGTTCACTTTCTTGATAGCTCCTTTGCTACACAGCACACACACAGGAACTCTGAGGGCTGCCACTGTGGAGCTGTGGGTCAAGTCACATCCTATGGCATCAGCAGCCCATGTGCACACAGTCCAAGCATCAGCTGCTGCACTTCCAATGCAACCACCTGCTAATGCTACCTTCCAAAGATTCACACGGGGGACCTGAGGAAGCTCTGGCTCCTGGTTTCAGTCAGCCTGGCTCAGTCCTGGCCATGGTGGTCGTTTGGGGAGGAGCCAGTAGATACAAAATCAATCTACTGGTTCTTATCTCTTTGAAAGGTAAAGTTATGGAAAAAGAGAAGTAAATCTCCCTCTCCCCAAAAATCCCTGCCCCAACCGTGTTTCCTTTCCACAGTTCTCTGTCCCATTTCTATACACGTTACAGCAAGGCTTCTGCTTGCTGAGTCCAATTCAGTTCCTTCCCTGCCCCTTCATCTATTCCAAATTAGTTGTCATCGTGATCATTCTTCCAAACTTATCTTGTCACTGCGCCCAGTGACCTTCAAGCTGCCTGGCCCACGGTCAGTTCTCAGTCTGCATCCTAGAGGATTCATCACTGCACTTCAATCAGTGGGCTGGGGTCCTCTGGACTGAAATGCTTTCAACTTTTGGCTCCAGAACTTCATCGCCTCCTCACTGTGAACTCTGTCTTGGTCTCTGTTGAATTCTTCTCTTAGCTCACATCTCTGACACCAAAGTGCACCAGCGCTGGGACCTCAAAGTGCTGGTCTCATAGCTCTGAATAGCAACCACAAGCTGATGCTTCCCAAATGAAATTTCCAGCCCAGATCACTCCCTTGAACTCGTCTCCTCTATTCTCCTGCCTCTCCTAACCCGTCTACTTGCCTATCTACCAAGCATCTCAAACTCTGTATGTCCAAAACGGAACCTGTGATTGTCGTTTGCAAATGGGCTCCTTCTACAACGCTCTTTATCTCAACACTCATATCCATATAAGGTATGACCCCAAACCTGTACGGATGTCTGAGAGTGCAGAGAATTCCGACCCAGACATAGAGCATGCTATTACTGTCCACCTTAACAACCTCAAAATATGATCTTTTTGCCTTTCCTCATTGAGAAGATTCACTTTTTAGAATTTTGCTCTGCTGTGAGTTGCCACCTTTGCTATCCCTGTACTTTGGGAACATTATTAAGTCAAACAAGGGTGACCTGAATACAAGCAGTGCCAGTCTGGTAACTGAGGCAGCTACCCTGTGGCTCACAAGCAGGTAGTGTATAAGGCCTGGGCATGCTGGACAAAGTGAAGATCAGATTCCAATCCCAGTTGAGACAGACAGGGCAAGCGAGCGAGTGCATCATACCACTCACAACAGTGCACATTTAAACCATACCAACCATCCACTTTTGGAATTCTCCAATTAATCCTTTCGGACTGCAGTTTCCTGAAGATGAGTAGATCCACGGGTGGTGAAACCATGGCTAAAGGTAATGACTTTGAATTGTATCTCCAATGCACATGAGGGGCTGGGGGAGGACTCAAACGGCAAACTCTGGCCCCATCCTGGATTCCGCTCTTCCTCTTCCACATCTGGCCCCTGTTGGTTCTATCTTTGAAAAACATGTAAATGCATATTTCAAATGTGACCATTGGTCACTACTTCCTAACACCACCATCCCTCACCTGGATGTTGAGACCCTCCTGCCCAGTCTCTCTGGCCCACTGTCACTCTCAACCCAGAAGTCAGAGCGACCCCTACAGGTCAGATTAGTCACTTTGTCAGAATCCACCAAAGGCGTCCCTTCTCTCTGAAGTCACAGTGGAAGGGTGCCTCAGCCTACCAGGCCCAGCCTAGGGACAAGGTCCCCTCTTACGCTGCGCCCACACTTGGCCAGGCACCTCCTGCCTCCGACCTTTACCTGCTGTGTCGTCAGCCCCACTCACTGCACTCAGGCTTTCCTTGAACAGCCATGAGCCAGTCTCCACTCCTGCTCTCTGCTCAGAGAAGCTTCCCTAACAACTCTCCCTCTCCTGGAGGCCACCAGCACGCCTCTATCGCACCAATGATACTACTGTTAAATGACGCACCTTGGCTTTGAAGTTAGTACCTGCTTTACTCCAGAGAAACGCAAGAACACGAGAACTCGGGATGTTTGTACTCTGCTGTACCCTCAGTGCCCCGAGAAGCTCTCAGTACACTGAAGGCACAAACTGGCTTTTATATGAATGAACACATAAATGTGCATTCTATGGCCTTACCACTCTGAAAGCACCTGATCATGTTTGAATATATCGTATGACTTAAACTAGACACCATATTATGCATGCCAACTCTGGTGAAATCTGTCATGTTTTAATTATTATTTATGTTTTTTAATGTCTTAAGAAACCCTTCTCCATCCAAATACGTCATATCTGTAAGCCACGTCATTTCTTTAAAGAGAACAAAACAGTACAAATTAAAAAGAATTCATAAGTCTGTTTACTTCTTCCTGACTAAAGACAACAAAAATAAAACCCAAAAACAAACAGATGGAGAAAAGCTCCAAAACACACACACACACACACACACACACACACACACACAAACACGAGAGAGAGAGAGACAGACATCTTTGACACTGGAAACAGATAAAATCAAAACTCAGCTGCTGAAAAGGGCAACAGTGGTGACTTGGAGATGCACAGAGCCGGAAACTGCACAGGTTAATAACCCTAAAATGTCAGCCCTACTGCTGGGAAGAAAATGCAGATTAAAAAAAAAAAACTAAAATGTCATTTTAAGAAAGATTCATTTTCAATGTAAAAAAATATTTTGAAAGTTACATACATTCTTTTTAGCTTTATTGTATTTTTATTTGAAAGTATTCCAGGGCACGGCGCGGTGGCGCAAGTGGTTAAGGTCCTCGCCTTGCACACCTGGGATCCCATATGGGCGCCGGTTCTATCCCGGCAGCTCCATTTCCCTTCCAGCTCCCTGCCTGTGGCCCGGGAAGCAGTCGAGGACGGCCCAAAGCTTTGGGACCCTGCACTCACGTGGGAGACCCAGAAGAGGCTCCTGGCTTCGGATCGGCATAGCATCGGCCGTTGCACTCACTTAGGGAGTGAATCATCGGACAGAAGATCTTCCTCTCTGTCTCTCCTCTCTGTATATCTGCCTTTCCAATAAAAAAAATAATAATAATATTAAAAAAATAAATAAATCTTTAAAAAAAAAAAGAAAGAAAGTATTCCAGAGACAATGAGAGACAGAGAGGGATATTCCATTCGCTGGCTCTTTCCCCGGACGGCCGTAACTGCCAGAGCTTGAGTGGACTGCTTTGTTGATTGCTGAGTGATCTGCTGCTTTCCCAGGAAATAATCAGGCAGCTGGGTTCAAAAACCAGGACATTCCCCTACTTTTCTTTTTTTAAAGGAAGGGCCTGGTGGTGTAGTGGTTAGAGCCAATGCCTGTAACACTAGCATCCCATGTGAACAGTGACTTCAGTTCTGGCAGTTTCAGATGCCATCCAGCTCCTTCTGAATGGCCCGGGGAAAGGCAGGGCGAATGAAGCAAGTGCTAGGGCCCATGCTCTCCGCGTGCCAGACCAGGAAGAAGCTCCTGGCTTCAATATGGCCCAGCCCCGGCAGGTGCAGCCATTTGGGGAGAGAACCAGCAGATGGAAGATTCCCTCTGTAGCTCTGACCTTCAACTAAATAAACTCAAAAAAAAAAAAGACACAAATATCATTACTTGTTCGAACAGAAGCACAGTCCTTGAGGAGACCAGAGTTTCAGAGAAACAGACAATTACTGGAAGAAAACACATACACAAACAACCTGCATTTTGAACAATTTTCTTTCAGATGTAATTTTAAAGTCCTGATCTGTTTTAAGTTAGCAAATTCACATTTACTGCACTAGACTCCAACCTTCACAACTGATTTCCAGTGAGTATATTGAACAGTCAACTCAAGATGCTATTTCCCTAGTCAACAAGTTCTCTTTCGAAGCCCAGCACGAGTCCAGCACAGGCGGCACTGACAAGGCAATTCAGACCATGCGGCACTGAAGAAGTAGAGGCCTTTGTGTTTCTGTCCTAAGAAAAGGCATCCGCATTTTCTCCCCAACCCTCGCCATCAAAAACGGCCCAGGACCAGTGAGGTCTCTGAGTGCTTAGTCGCGTGAAACGGAACCAAGGTCTTCAGGACTCTGACACTCACTGTTGTAGAGGAGTAACAGCGCTGCAAACACTCGGGAGCGAGCCATCCTTCTGATGCTGAGGAACTCCAGTGTATTCTGGCACCAGACATCCTATCCAAGCCTGCCAGGGGAAGGCCCTGGGCACTTCGCAAAGCCGACGGCCTTTCAGGGTAGGACCTTCAGGCTGAAGGCAGCAAGCAGCAGGCCTGGCCATCACTCCATGGGCCCCTCTGGGGACGGCATGACTCCCTTATTGTAAAACAGAAATAATTATTTCTACTGTCAAGACAGGTCTCAGAAATCTCCAGTGAAAACAGCAAAGCAAAAGCACAACTGAATAGGGGTTAAGAGCACGCACAGCACTTTCTCAGTACCCTGACACTGAGCGCCCACTCCCGGGCACTCCTGGGTACCCACGGGAGGCATGCCCGACCTGAGCCCCATCAGAGGCACACAGAGGGACTCATCACAGCCCAGGATGACTTCTCCGGGTCCAGCACACAGCAGGCACTTCACTCGCTGAAGCCTTCCTCCAAACAGCCCAATTTGATGGACAGCAAAGGACTAAGAATATAAACTGATCAAAACAAAACAAATGGGGGTGGGTGCTTCGGAACACTCGTGCAAAATGGAATAAAAAGGTAACTTTACCTCGGTGAAAAATAATTTTGAAATCCATGCATAGCTTTATTTAGTAACATGCATTTCCCATGAACTTTCGAAGCCCTTTCCACACAAACCTCCAGTAACCAGTGGACTTGCAGTCACACCACACCTGACTCCAAGGCAGCCACCACTTCATCTATGAGCACACAGGGGTTTCCAAACAAGCGCATGGCAATGCATACTTTAAAAAGATTGCACAAATTGCAAAATTTTTGTAAGGATTTATTTATTTTTATTGGAAAGACAGATTCACAGAGAGAAGGAGAGACAGAAAGACTTTCCATCTGCTGGTTCACTCCCCAAGTGGCTGCAATGGCCAGGAGCTTTTTCCAGGTCTCCCACACAGGTGCAGGCTTTGGGCTGTCCTCTACTGCTTTTTCAGGCCATAAGCAGAGAGCTGGATGAGAAATGAGGCAGCCGGGACACAAACAGGTGCCCATATGTGATCCTGCTGGTTGCAAGGTGAGGATTTAGCCACTAGGCTATTGCACCAGGTCCGGATTACAAAATTTTTGTACGGAGAGTCCTATTCCATTTTGGCATGAAGTCCTTGAAGTACACCATACAAGCACCATGCAACAGAAACACAGTCACATATGTCATTTCTAAGTTTCTAGAAATCACATTTAAAAACAAAAATCCAACAGGAAATCCACTTTAATAAAACATCTTTTATAATCAATATTCCCAAAATATTGTTTCTTTGTTAAAAATATTTGGTTTCTGGTGATTAAAAAAAAGACATTTATTTGAAAGGTAAAGCAGCAGAGAGACAGAGACAAAGACGTCCTATCTGCTGGTTTCCTCTCGGCCGGCCGCAGCAGCCCAGAACTCTCCCCGGGCCTCGCGTGCCGACAGCAGTGTCCCAGGCCCTCCGCCCGTCCTCTGCGGCCTCCGCAGATGCAGTAACAGGCAGCTCGACAGGGAACAGCAGCCAGGACTCTAACACAGCCTCACAAGCAACAGCTCAACCTGCTGCACCACTAAGCCAGCCCTGACCCAAAAGATTCTCAATTCATTATAAAACCGATAGAAAACTTGTGGGAAAAAAATTTTTTAAGATTTATTTTATTTTTATTGGAAAGGCAGATGTACAGAGAGGAGAGACAGAGAGGAAGATCTTCCGTCCCGACGATTCACTCCCCAAGTGAGCGCAACGGGCCGGTGCTATGCTGATCCGAAGCCAGGAGCCTCTTTCAGGTCTCCCACATGAGTGAAGGGTCCCAAAGCTTTGGGCCGTCCTCGACTGCTTTCCCAGGCCACAAGCAGGGAGCTGGATGGGAAGTGGAGCTGCCGGGATTAGAACCGGCGCCCATATGGGATCCTGGGCGTGCAAGGCGAGGACCTTAACCACTGCGCCACCGCACCGGGCCCTGAAAATTTTACATTGCTTCTTTGTACTACTCTTCAAAATCCGGCATATCTTACATTTACAGAACATTACAATTTGGATATCCAGTGCTTAATAGTCATGTGTGGCTACCAGCCACTGCCCTGTAGGCCTCTCCCACACCTACTCCACAGAGCTTCCTCTCCAGGCCTAAGGCCACGGAGGATTCTGCACAGCAGGTTGGTGGGATGGAGAGGCATGTCCTGTGCCCACGGCAGGCACCTGCCATCTGCAGAGACCCCTTCCCCTGCCACCCCTCCTCCATGGCAGCTTCTTGTCACCTTTCTGCATGGCCCCTATCATGAACTAAACCATCTCATTTATTTGTGCACTTGTGGAGTGCCCATCTCCCTTCAGGCAGAGTCTACGCTCCTTGGCAGCAGCCCCTTTGACACACAGAAGACACTTGAATCAGTACAGGCTGTCAGCGACGCCACGGCTGAAGGCACACGTGCTCCTCCGCATCCAGGACAGGCACGCCCAGGACAGGAGCACTCGGAAGTGCCACCAGAGACCCCGCACCCACACCAGGCGGAACCCGGGAGGCACTAAGAGAGCTGAGGGCAGTGTCAACCAAAGGCTTAGTGAGAGCCACTCTGAGGCTGAGCGTGAGGAAATCATCGTGCTTTCCCAGGGCGCCCCGCAGCCCCTCAAACGTAGCAGGCCTTCCCGATGATGAACAACCCGCCTCAGGAGAAAGAGAAATCATGTCCAACCACACGCTGGGCTAAATGACCACTTCCGGACAATCCTGACACTCCAACCAGCAATCAGAGCGCCAAATAAAACCGTGCATCAGGCAGCTGCCCTGGCTCCTGCATCTCAGTCAGGCCCTCACGTCTTATATACATGTCTGTGTTAGGAAAAACTGCCGTGCGGTCCATAACACAGATTCTACCCAGGAAAGTTTCAATAAAACAAAAGGGAAAGTTACTGTGCAGACTGTGCGCACCCCCGTCGGATCTCAGGAAGACCTTGAGCCAGAAACATAAGCTTTGCTGGAACTTTCCCTTCATGCCCAGTTTCCAGCTCCTGCATACTGAGGCCCTCTGCTCCCACTCCCTGGCTGTGGCTTCTCCCACAGTGACCACACACTCGCCTTACAGTTATGCTGAAATCCCTTGGCTTTCTCGCCTAGGTTCACTTCAAACGTGCCCGGGGAGAACAGTGTGGGCTTGGGGAGGACTCCTCCTCAGGTACAGCACCAGGACCAGTGCACTAACCACCACCTGAAGCCTGCAGGCAGGAGCCCACTGGGAAGGTGTGGAGGACGGCCCAAGGCCTCGGGACCCTGCACCCATGTGGGAGACCCGGGAGAAGGCCACTGGGACAGTGGTGAAGGACGGCCCAAGGCCTTGGGACCCTGCGCCCATGTGGGAGACCCGGGAGAAGGCCACTGGGAAGGTGGTGAAGGACGGCCCAAGGGCTCGGGACCCTGCGCCCACGTGGAGACTTGAAGAAAACTCCTGGCTTTGGATCAGCTCAGCTCCACCAGGATGGAAGAGCTTTCTCTCTGTCTCTCCTCTCCATAAATCTGCCTTTCCAATGAAAAGAAATAAATCTTTAAAAGCAAAAAAACGTGCACTCCTAGAAAAGAGAGTGCCATTGTAGCCCGCTAACAGCTCCCTCAGCCCTGCCTTTGGACTGCATGCATTAGCATGGCAACCCATTCAATATCTCTTTCACTCCAAGTCATACAAGCAAGGAAGGCAGAACCTGTGTTGCTAGGTGCCCGAAGTATTCCAGCGACTGTCTGGCACACAGGTGACCCTCAACATACTTCTGTGAACCAAAAGAACTCTTGTAAAATGAGCTTTTAAGGAGAAAACAGATAGCAAACACAAACTCATACGCACTTTGTCTAGAGGCTGCTGAATGGCAATCCAGGAACTGAGACACCCTCTACCTTGGGTGGCACCAGTCCTGCCACTGCATAAACTCCTGTAACAACAGCTAACCAGACCTACTTTCTCCACCGCCTGCTCCCTCACCTGCAGGTCCCCGATGGGAAGCAGTGCCCTGGGCTGCAGACTAACAGGAAACCAAACAACTCTCCGGGAACAAAGGCAGCCATGGGGCGGCAGAGCAGGGAGGGATGAGGAGCCGTGTGACGGCAGCCACGCAAGCGCCTTTCACGCACAAGGTGACCTAATTCAGCCAGTGCACAGAACTGCACTTGGCATTGACAGATGACCCGACAAGCAGATGAACGCACAGAAGACACCCAACAGCTGAAGTCTGCTAAATACGACTCCATTTACTGCTTGGGCCTAAGGGAAACATATCCCATTTGTTCGTGAAGAAATCAGGATTCAATATTGTGAAAAATCAAAAAAAATCTCAAATAACCTGCCAGAACCTGGTATTTGAGAAATTTACACAAGCAAATATCAGTGAAAAACTGATCCCATTCATAGACTGATGTGGCCTCACAGGGCCAGTTCATGGTTTGCTCAGTTGGTATTACGATTATGCCAAAGACGCCAAAGATGCAAGAGGCAGCATGTGCAAACCAGGCCAGCTAGACATCACTAAAACAATCCTCTAACCTGTAATAATCTTTGCTATTAAACCCTTTTCTTTTGTTCTACTCGTTCAGAAACCACTTTTGGAAGAAGGTGAGTATTTCTTAAGTTTACCATGCCTGCAAGCCCTTGTTTCACTCCAGATTTAAACTTGTGTGACTATAAACACTCCCAAGGCCCAGCTCTACCCCTCACTAGCTACACAATTCTGAGCCAAGATAGCTAGCTTCTTTGAGTTGTCCTTTATCCATACAATGTGTATAATAGCCTCGGCAGGACAGAGCTGTCTGAAGGGCGAAATGAAAGGACCCTTGCAGGAGCCAACGGCACAAACAGGATCCCTCTGTCCTGGAAGAGGGCAGAGTCCACAATGGGGACAAAGACTGCTACCAAGAGCTCCACAAAGGGTGTGAGCTCGGAATGCAGAAGGAAGCAGGAGAGCAAACGGGATCAGAGACGCAAGGAACAGCACCTAGGAAAGGCAGGTGGGGAGGCTGTGAGTGGCATGGCATAGCCCAAAAGCTCACCAGTACAGAACACAGACCAGGGGTCCAAGAGAGGGTACTGAGATGTGTTGGGGGCCCATAACCCCAAGGCACCACCCATGCTGAAGACCCTCTCCATGAGTTGAGTGGCAACTGAAGAATTTTTAAAGAGTGTGACACAGTAGTAAACTTAGCTATCAAAGGCATCCCTAGAGGGCAGGAGGGACAAAAGACCACCACGAGCAGCATGTGTATGGGAGGGGAGGGAGTGTTGAACCAGCAAGGCCTGCAGAACTGAGCCAGAGAGCAGGCCAGGAGAACCTGCCAAGTGACAACTGGCAGAAGAAGGAAGACAAAGATGCCTGCACTTCGGAAGATGCTGGTACTCTGAGGACAGAGTGGCTGAGAAGGGAGTGCCCTGGAGCTCCTGGGCTTGGGGAGAAAAGACTGGGGTGATGTGGTTGAGGAGGGTGGTGATGGAGTCACCCCAGGGCAATGAGGCACACAGCTCACAGCTGACACCAAAAGACTGCCTGTGCCCAGCTGATGACAGTATGTAGGAGAGGAAGAGGAGGGCTTTGAAAGACAAAGGGCAGTCCAGGCACAGAGGAACAGAGGGAGGTGCGAGAGAACCCCCAGGGGAGGGAGACTCGGCACAGCAGCTGTGCGGTCAGGATCACACGGACAGGATGCCTGCCCTGCCCATCAGCGGCACTCCAGGGATGGAGAGGACAGAGAGGGACAGACAGGCTCTGGGACTAAGTGGGGGCTGGGAGGGAAGTACCCCAGGGGCCAGGCGAAGGTGGAGTGCCCAAGGCGATGCCAGCACAAAGCAGAGGGGAGGAGCTCAAAGGGCCCCATGTGCTGGACAGCTCCTGACGCCCAGGGTGGTCAGTGAGGCAGCGCAGAACAAACACATGCTGACAGCAGGTCAGGGGAGCTTGTGCTGCCTAGTCCACAGTGCTCCCTCTGGCCCTGCCTGCAAGAAACAAACCAACCCAGCATATTCCCAGCCTCTTGGGACAGAGCTCTGAGCATAAAGAAGTGTAACAGAAGGGCTCTGGGTCACCATGAACAGTCATTCTGCCTCCCCAGGTGGATCTCACCCGCTCCTGGGACTTGGCCTCACTGGGGTCTACCTGCTGAATACTTATTTCTTTTTTGTTTTGTTTTCTTCTTTCTTTCTTTTTTAAAGCTTACTTGAATTGTAGAGTCACGGGAGTAGAGAAAGAGAGGGTGAGAGGAAGGGAAAGAGAGATCTTCCATCTGTTGGATCACTCCCCCAAATGGCCATAATGGCCATGGCTAACCCAGGCTGAAGCCAAGAGCCTGGAACTTCAGCTGGGTCTCCCATGTGGATGGCTAGAGACCAAGTACTTTGGCCGTCTTCCTCTGCTTTTCCAGCCATGTTAACAGGAAGCTACATCAGAACAGAAAGCCAGGGCTCAAATGGGTGCTGCTATGGGGTGCTGGATTAGTTAAGTGGTGGCCTAACCTGCTGCATCTTAGCCCCTTCATGCTCTGACATCTGCAGGCAGTGATATGGCTCCTCCCCTTTACATGCAGGGATGGCCGTGCCGCACCTGCCCAGAAGGCCACGCCTCTCACCCTCTGCTTCTCAGGTGACCCATGGGCCGGAGAAGGTCAGGGGACAGACGCAATTGCATTTTACAGAAAGAGGTGCTATCATGAATACACAAACAGGAGCTCCCTGCCTCTGGGCTTGTTCTTCAGCCCGCTGTTGCTCAGAAGAGCCATGTCCTGCATCAAGAAACCATCTGTCCAAACCGTTCCTGTTCACTCGGGCTCTGCTTCTCTCACATGCAGACGAGGGACAGCAAAGGACAACAGGGAGCAAACCCAGCCCACAACTCATTTTAGTAAAGCCAGGGGGCTAGGACTGACCCACACAAAATGAAAGGAGGGCACTGCCCACACACTGCACGAGTCCTAGGAAGCCCAAAATCGGCCCAGCTGGCCTGGCATGAAACACTTGTGGCGCCCTAACACACAGAGACCTGGGGACCAGCAAGAGGCAAAGATGCTCTCCAGGCCACGCATCACTCGGCAGCACAGCTGGGGGGAGAAGCCAATTCCCTTGGTTTAAGTGCGAAGCGTCCTCCCAAACGCCCCTGTGATGTTGACACAACAGGCAGCCACCCCCAGACATGACATCACTTCCATCTGGAGGCAAGGCAGAAGGGGGCGTCACTGAGGTTTCCATAAGAGCCACAGAAATGGGGTTTAAAAATAAAATTTTCCCTAATACGGTTTTTAGGAATCCCTACTGAGTAATTCTACACAGGAAGGAACTATGTAGTGCTGTGTGCCACATACCTGCTAGACTGGTCCTTCCTACTTTCATCTTCAACCTGACATCTATTTTAGTCTCTGTAGTCTGTGGAGCAAACGTACCAGAAGTGTGATTTGTCCAAAGCCAAACACACAGCCCTTTCCCAATCAAACCAGACTAGCTGCTAGACTGCAGCTAGCATTGTAGCTAAGCCAGTTATGCCACTGCCTGCATGCCAGTTCAAGTACCAGGCTGCTTTACTTCAAATCCAGCTCCCTGCTTATGTGCCTAGGAAAGCAGAAGATGGTCCAAGGGCTTGGGCCCATGCCACCCACATGGGAGACCTGGAAGAAGCTCCAGGTTCCTGACTTCGGCCTCTCCAGCGCTGGCCACTGCAGCAATTTGAAGACTGAACCAGCAGGTGCCTTTCAAATATATAGATCTTTCAAAAACATAAAAATAAAAATAAAACCAAACTTGGCAGCCAGGTAGCACCAGATGGGCATCTCAGGCACATCAATTCAGCTTAAGCACACCCCAGACACCTCCACGTGACCTCAACGCAAATCTAAGCCAAAATGACTCTGTGTTAATACTCAAAGCAGTTTCTCACACAAGCCTAACTTTGATGAAGCTATACAGTGAATCCATGTGGACGAAGAGACTTCCAAAGGATCACGAACAGGTGCTGTGTCAAAACTATACTGTACCAAAATTATAGTTCTATTTTCCATGGCTTTTTGAAGTATGTGATCATTAAAACTCAACTTGAAATTTCAAAAAACACTCAAATGATAGTAGCCCCCATAAAAACTTTTAAAACTTTCACTGCTAACAAGAAGCTATTTTCTAGTTTAGCATTCCACCCTACATGAGGATTTATGAAAAATGTTCCTTGTAACAATTTAATATAATTTACTAAGCAAGAGCCATTATTGTGGCATATCAGGTAAAGCTGCTGCCATGTGATGCTGGAACCCCTACAGGTGCCAGTATCTCAACTGCTCCCTTTCTGCTCCAGCTCCATGCTATGAACTGGGAAAAGCAGCAGCAAATGACCCAAGTGCTTGGGCTCCGGCCACTTCCGTGGGAGACGAGATGAGGCTCTTGGCTCCTGACTTCACCTGGCCCTGTCCGGGCTGTTGCAGCCATTTGGGGGTAAGCCAGTGAGTAGAAGATCTTTATCTCTGGGTCTTTCCATTTAACTCTTACAAAATAATAAATATTTTCTTAAAGACTTTTTTTTTAAACTGGAAAAGCAGATTTACAAAAAGAAGGAGAGACAGAGAAATCCTCTATCCTCTGGTTTACTCTCTAAATGGCCTCAATGGCTGGAGCTGAGCCAATCAGAAGCCGGGATCAAGAGCCTCTTGTAGGTCTGCCACATGGATGTAGTGGCCCAAGGACTTAGGCTATCCTCCAGTGCTTCCCCAGGCCATTCACAGGGAGCTGGATCAGAAATGGAGCAGCCAGGTCTTGAACCAGTCCTATATGGGTGCTAATCCTGTAGGCAGGGGCTTAGCCTGATATACCACCGTGCCAGCCCCAATAAATCTCTCTCCTATATACACCTATACACACACACCCCTATATATCCACATACTATTTATTTTGCATCTCTAGTCATCTGATACTTAGGGCCTGTGGCTCCTTCTGCCTTGCAGCTGGTCAGAGCCAACTCCAATTCTAACACAACCGCAAGCAACAACACAGACATCCTAAAAAGCATAAAGTCCAAAGGAAACAGTGCAGCTTTCCTATTAGGTATTTTATTGCGATGTTAAAAAACTTGATGTCCAAGGTTTTTTCTCATAAGAAAGAATGAAGAAAAAAAGCAAGTTTTTTCTACTTCTGAAAAAGTGTTGATCTCTTCTTCTTTTGGTTGCTTTCGGTCTGTTTCTCGGTATCACTTTTACAGCTAACTCCTGCAACAGACAGTCCAGTCAGACCTTACATCACTTGCGGGTTCTTTCTTTGGCTCCAGAACGTGCGCAGTGCAGACCCCACGAGTGCACCTGCCCCTCTAAGTTGGAGTGTCTGTCTCTAAGCTACAGTTTTTCTATGTATTTTCATGTCTGACTTGCTTATTCCTCCTTTTCATTCCCCACTCCTCCCCCATTTCCCCAATCTCCAGGTTTGTTTGTTTCTTTAAGATTTATTTTATTTGTATTGCAAAGTCAGATACACAGAGAGAAGGAGAGAGACAGAAAGATCTTCCTTTGATGGTTCACTCCCCAAGCAACCGCAATGGCTGGGAGCTGCGCTGATCTGAAGCCGGGAGCCTCTTTAAGTCTCCCATGCAGGTGCAGGGTCCCAAGGCTTTGGGCCGTCCTCGACTGCTTTCCCAGGCCACAAGCAGGGAGCTGGATAGGAAGAGGAGCCACCGGGATTAGAACCAATGCCTATATGGGATTCCAGCACATTCAAGGCAAGGACTTTAGCCGCTAGATCACCACGCCAGGCCCCGTTTATTGTTTTTATTTACTGAATAGAATAATGTTATTCTTTAACCACTATGCCACCATGCCGGGCCCTACAGAATGTTATTCTTAATCTTTTCAATTTCACCAAATCTTTAAAAGCCTTCTTCATATGCCAGGTCTCTTCCCACTTCCAGAACGGACATCCTTCACTCCTTTTTTCCAAATCCCTTTCTCCGCAGCTCACCATCACTTACCCAGCTGTTCCAGCCAGAAACCAGCAAGCCCTCTTTGGTCAGCTTCCCGGTACATCCGCCATTACCTTGCCAGGGGTCTCAATGCCTGCCACGTGCTGATGGCAGCCCAGCGCAGCCTACACGGACTAGCCGATTGCAGTCTCCTGGGAGGTGAGCAGTCCAGGCAGGCTCCGGGAAGGCTCTGACGGCCATGGCCAGGCGTGCAGCTTGTTGAGTTTGCATGTGGTCTCTTCCTCCCTCCAGAACCTTAACCATTCTGGAAGCAGACAGCCTGTCTGCTCCACTACCACGTGTCCAGGGATTCCACTAGCAGCCGATAGACGAGTGGGCGAGTCCAGTTCTCCCAGAGCCTTTCCTTGACTGCAGTGGCAGCTTTCCTTTTTAGTTTCTCAGCATAATGTTCACTCCTAAATGTCTGGCTACACCTCCAATTGCAGCTTTAAATTAACACATTACATTTTTATGATGTCAGCATTAGCAACCACAAATACTAAATATGTGCCTTCTGAAGTTTAATAAAAATGTTTCTATTAAATATTAATTAGCCCATTTATCTGAGTGCTATACCTCAGGAGCTATTTGGTTTCTGTCTAACCATCCAGATCTCTAAAATTTAAATCACTTGCAACATATTTTCCATAAAACATCCCTACGGTTAAAGGAGAATTAAGCTCAAAATGTTGATGGGAACATTGTTTTTAATTGGAAAGGCAGATAGAGAAAGAAGGAAAGAGAACAATCCTGTATACACTGGTTCACTTCCTAATGGCTGCAACGGCCAGACTTAAGCTGATTCGAAGCCAGGAGCCTCTTCGGGGTCTCCCATGCCAGTGCAGGGTCCCAAGGCTTTGGGCCATCTTCTCTGTTTACCCAGGCCCCAGGAAGGGAACTGAATGGGAAGCAGAGCAGCCAAGGTATGAACCTGCACCAGATGCTGGTACTTTGCATCGAAGATTAGCCAATCGAGGCCAGCCCAGGAAAAAACTAATAAAAATAATCACATGGGGCCCGGAGGCATGGCCTGGCAGCTAAAGTCCTCGCCTTGCATGCCCCGGGATCCCATATGGGCGCCGGTTCTTATCCCAGCAGCTCCATTTCCCATCCAGCTCCCTGCTTGTGGCCTGAGAAAGCAGCCGAGGACGGCCCAAAGCCTTGCGGCCCTGCACCTGATGATTCACTCCCCAAGTGAGCACAACGGCCGATGCTATGCCGATCCAAAGCCAGGAGCCTCTTCCAGGTCTCCCACGTGGGTGCAGGGTCCCAAAGCCTTGGGCTATCCTCGACTGCTTTCCCGGGCCACAGGCAGGGAGCTGGAAGGGAAGTGGGGCTGCCGGGATAGAACCGGAGCCCATATGGGATCCCGGGGAGTGCAAGGCGAGGACCCTAACCACTTGCGCCACCGCGCCAGGCCCAATAAATAAATCTTTAAAAAGTAATAATAATAATCACATGAATCTTTATTTTAGTCTCATGTAAAAGGTAACGGGGGATGGAGGGACATGTAGGGAATTGGCCTAGTGGCTAAATCCTTGTTTTGTAAGCACCAGGATCCCGGTTCAGGCTCCAGCTGCTCCATTTCCCATCCAGCTCCCTGCTTGTGGTTTAGGAAAGCAGCAGAGGAAGACCTAGAGGCTTGGGACCCTGCATCCACATGGGAGATCTGGAAGAAGCTCCTGGCTCCTGGCTTCAGATTGGCTCAGCTCCAGCTGTTGCAGCCACTTAGAGAATGAACTAGAGGACAGAAGATCTTTGTCTCTCCTTCTCTCTGTAAATCTTCCTTTCCAATGAAAATAAATAAATCTTTAAAAAAAAAAGTTAGCTGGAGTGACACAATAGTAAGCAGATGGATGGGAGGAGCCTGACAAAAACACACTTGTGTATTTTGTTTTTAGAGAGAAGGGTTTCACTATTTTAAATTCCTTAAACAGGACCTGGTGTACCAGGTGCTGGTCACTAAAGGGTGGGTGTCTTTAAAAGTAATAAATATTTCAAGTCTTATCAACTTGACTTTGCCACTGAAACCATCTGTTGATCGGAGGGGGGGCGTTTATTTTGTAACCATATCTTCTGGAAAGCCAACCTTCCGAATGAGCTGGCAAGCTACCACCATCTACCACAGCATGCACAATTCGCACTTTCAAAGGCAGTTCCCTAACAGCAGTGGGAGCTATGCTTTCATTTACAATCAGAGATTATCTGACAACCAGAACCTTCATCCCCCATGCAGTAATTGTGTGTGAGAGAGTGTGTGTGAGTGTGCCTGTGGGTGCATGCTGTGACAGCACCATAAGAAAAAACTAAGAGGTAGGACTTCCTGGGCAGAGGTCTAATCCTGGACTTAATGCCATAACACACCCATAAGACAAGTACAAAACCTCTTATAATTCAATATGTGACACAGCATACTTAGCTGCCTGCAAATAATGTAAGGTGACTTATGACCATGGAGGTTAGAACTGTTTAAACCGTCTCTGGGAAACCGCATTTAATGGGCAAGAACACGTAATCTTGTTTCCCGAGACCAGCAGAGGCCATTGCTTTAGGATGAAGCTCTCTAGTTTATCCTCACTGCTTTCAACATGGTCCTGAAGCACATCTTACTGTTCAAAAAGGTCAACTAACAACACAAATTACAGCCTGTTAGGAAACAGTGTTTCTAAGTTGCAGTTGTCCTGTTCCTGTTCCACAGCCTTCTCAAGTCACTCGTCCACTGTTCAAGTTTGAATCATGACCAAGCTGCCCCATGCAAGCCTGCCCCAGCACTGTGCAGCTGGGCGAGAGCACCTCTGCTACACAGCTTACACAAAGAGGTTTTTGTGACATGCTCCTTCTCCAGTTTTGATCTACTCATGCTGTGTACATGCACTAAGCTAGCACTGTACCCCCCAAAATATGTGCAATGACTGCGTGCCCATTAAACAGAAAAAAATCACATGAGACGAGTTGGCACTGTGGCTCTGAGGATTAAACGGCAGGCTGAGATGCCTCACCTCCCTACTGAAGTGCCTGGGACCAAGTGCTGCCTTCACTCCTGTCCAGCTTCCTGCTAACATGCACGCTGACCGGCAGCAGATGAAGGCTCAAGTGGCTGGATCGCTGCCATGCACGTGGGAGACCCTGAGGGAGTCCCCGACTCCTGGCTCTGGCCTCGCCCAGATCCAACGTGCGGGCGCTGGGAGAATGAGCCCTTACAAGCAAGACACCCTCCCCCTTGCCTTGCATGTGCGTGCTGCTCTGCTTTTTAAATAGATGAAAATTAAATTAACTTTTTTAAAAAGAAAAGAGGATTGGCAGAGAGTGTTAAAAAAAATTTAGCTCAGTTCCAATAATAATTGCTGGGTCACAGGGATAAAGATCACACAAAGGGAAACAAACACAGAATAATGATTTAACTAAGCGAAAAAATGAATTAACTAACCACTTTAAAAAAAAAAAACAAAAACAAAACCAAACTTCCTTCTACAAGGACTGTTAGAAAAGAGACACCTTTACTCGGAACCCTCAGAGTCAGCGGAGGCTTTGGGGACACAGCCCAAACTGAAAAGGCCATTCAGCCTCCCTCTAACGCTGCTTTGGGAAAACCTCCAGACCAGGCATCTGGGCCAGCGTGGCGCCTTCAAATGCTGTCCCCGCCCCCAGCAAGGCAAGCTGAACGGCCCACAAAGCCAAGTTCCTCGGACTCCACTTCCTGCCACCCGCTCCACCTGCTCAGGCCGCCAACTCAGTTCTCTGGGCCCCTGCACCCCTCCTAGAGCCCCATCTGAGGGTTCTTGCCCTGGAACGCTGGTTTGATGAACAAGGCCATCCCACAGGCAATCCATCACACACGGGGAGGAAGGACACCTGGGGTCTGACACTTCCCTGCTCTGCATCCTCTCCTAAAACCCTCCCAACCCGATCAGACAATTCCAGTTTAATCTGAATGTTACATGAAACACAAACATGGGCAATGAAGCACAAATTCATTGTCAACTTCTAATCCAGCAGCCACAGACTTCTACTTCATTCTGTGGAACTATAAAACTTCCTAGCCCCCTCGATTCTTGCATAAAGGCCCAAAGGGATCCATGAAATAGACATCTAATCACCTTTTGGAATGATTTTGAGATTCATATTAGATAAAATGTGGAAAGGTAAATTCCCTTTGCAGATGGTGCTTACTAATAAGATAACAACTCTGAAAGCTAATTTTGCAACTCTTCAGTAACCCAGGGTGAGAAATTGGTCCTTGGAGGGTGAGGAGGGGGCTAAAATAAATAAAGAAAAGGGGGGAGCAGAAAACAGAAAGGAGAAGTGAAGGAAGTGATTGAGAAGAGGAACAGGGATGTGGGAGACAAAGGGAGCAGAGTGGAGGAGGAGGAGGGCCAGGTGTGAGGGCGGGACCAGCAGCTCCATCAGCACCCAGGCACCTATGTAAGGTAAGGGTCTGGAAAGGCTGTGAAGATACGGTAGATTTGACTTGTATTTCACAAGACAGAGCCCAGACCAGGAGCCAAATCCTTCAGCTGGCACTTGGCTAAAGAAACCACTGGTTGAAAGCCAGTTGTAGTGACTCAGTGAAAACTGGACTTGACTTCCCACACAGCACCTTCCGAAGGGCCGTTTCTCCCGGGTTGGCTTGACGCCTTTCCCACTGCATTACAACTCAGGTAGCTCCACTGGGAGCAACTGGAAAGCTCCTTCGCCCCACCTTCCCCGCCCCCCCCCCCCCACACACACACCGGAACATGAGTCATCAGGAAAGACACAGAGGCCTGGGGAACAATCTGGCAGTCCAGGGGTGAGAGACACAGTAGGTAAGACACCAGATAAGCCCATATTTCGCTTCAGAGCACCTGGGTTCCAGTCTTTAATTCCTAATTCCAGCTAACGCAGCACCTGTGGACCAAAGTACTTGAATCACTGCCTCCCCCGTGGGATGCCTGGTCCCCAGCCCAGGGCCCTGTGCCAGCCACTGGAGGTGGTCGAGAAATGAGCTCTTTCTGGGTCTATGTTCTCTCCTATGGTGTGCGAATTTGTTCTCGTTCTCTCTCCCCATCTCTCCCGCTCACTCTCTCACCCTCCCTCCCTTTCTCTCCCATATCTTCCTCTCAAATAAATTCAAATTTATCTTTAAAGTTTTTTAAAAGTCCATAAATAAACCCTCACATTTACAAAGTTATTTTTGAAAGACAGAAAACGGAAAAAAGAGAAGAAAAAAAGTGAGTCCATGGGAAGAAAATAGTCTTTTCAACAAACGGTGCTGGAACAACACGGCCCCATGTGTATAGCTCAGCAATATTCCGCTGTGCATACATTCCACTCTGTCTTTACCCAGTCACATGGCGATGGGCACCTTGAGTCCAAGTTTTGGCTACTGTGAACAGTGTTGCTATAAAAATGGTGGTGCAGGAGTCTCTGATTCTGTGTTCAAGACTTTTGAGAAATACTAAATAGTGGTACTGCCAGAGTATATGTCAAGTCTGTTTCTAGTGTTTTGATGGCTTTTTGATTTTTAGGAAATATCTACACTGGTTTCAACTAACATGCATTGCCATCAATATGTTCTTTGTTCTCCATATCCTCACCAGCATTTATTTTTCTCTGTGTTGGATTTTAGCCTTTCTGACAGGGGTGAGCTGATGTCTCATTATGATTTGATTTACACTTCCCTGACAGCATTTTTGCATATATTTACTGGCCACTTGTATTTCTTCTTTTCAGAGCTATTAAAGCCCTTTGTCCATTTCTCAACTGGCTCAATCACTTTTTGGTTAATGCCGTTGCTCATTTCCTGTGCAAGAGCTTCTGAGTTTGGTGTAGTTCATTTTGTTTAGCTTTATGCTTGTTGTCTGTGCTCTGGGCTCTTATCCAAGAAGTCATCCCTACACCAACATCCTAGAGTGCTTCCCTTGGCTTCCAGCAGCCTCATTGTCTCAATCCTTAAATGTAGGCCTCTGATCCACCTTGAGCTGATTTTTGTATACATCCCATTTTGCACCATTTGTTGAAGAGATTATTCTTACTCCACTGTATGGTTTGAGCACTTCTGTCCAAAATCACTTTGTGCATGTAGATTAACTCCTGGGTTCTCCGCTCTGCTCTGTTGATCACGTACGTGGGTTTTTAATGACAGTACCTTGCTATTTTAATTACAACTTTGGAGTATACTTTGAAGCCAGCTCTTGTGATCTCCAGCTTAATTTTTCTTATTCAGGGTTATTTAAGTTATTCTGGGTCTTTAGCGATTCCAAATGAATTTAGGATTGCTTTTCCTAATTCTGTAATAAATGCTATTAATATTTTGATAGGGATTGCACTGAGTCTATAGATTGCTACATTTTAATGATATTGATTCTTCCAATCCATGAGCAAGGAATATCCTTCCATTTTTATGTCTTTGATGGTTTCTATCATTGACAGCTGATAATTTTCATGGTAGAGATCTTTTATTTCTTTCATTAAACTTCTTCCTAAATACCTGATTTTCTGTGTGTGTGGCTACTGTAAACAGGACTTCTTTCCTGATCTCTCTGAGAGTTCATCACTAGTGTATGCTACTTTTTTAAAGGGTAAGAGGAGTTTTTAAAAGTCTATTTATATTTGTCACAAAGGCAGGTTTACAGAGATGAGGAGAGACAGAGAGAAAGATCTTCAGTCCCCTGGTACACTCCCAAAGTAGCTGCAACAGCCAAAGCTGAGCTGATCTGAAGTCAGGAGCCAGGAGACTCCACCAGGTCTCCCACATGGGCATAGAATCCCTAGACTTTGGGTCAAGCTCTACTGCTTTCCCAGGCCACAAGCAAAGAGCTGAACAAAAGCGGAGCAACCAGGATACGAACCGGTGCCCATATGGGATCCTGGCACTTGCAAGGAGAGGATTTTAGCAACTAGGTTATAGTGCCAGGCCCGTATACTATTTTTTTTAAAGATTTATATTATTTTTATTGGAAAGGCAGATATACAGAGAGACAGAGAGTATGATCTTCCGTCTGTTGGTTCACTCCCCAAGTGAGTGCAACAGCCGATGCTATGCCGGTCCGAAGCCAGGAGCCTCTTCTGGGTCTCCCACGCGGGTGCAGGGTCCGAAGGCTTTGGGCCATCCTCGACTGCTTTCCCAGGCCACAGGCAGGGAGCTGGATGGGAAGTGGGGCTGCCGGAATTAGAACCGGTGCCCATATGGGATCCCGAGGCGTGCAAGGCGAGGACCTTAACCACTTGCGCCATCGCGCCGGGCCTATTTTTTTTTTTTTTTTACATTTATTTTGTAGCATCAGCTTCATTGTATTGGTTTATCAACCCTAACACCTTTCTGGTGGTATATTTAGGTTTTTTCACATACAACATCGTGATATTTGAAAACATGGATAATTTGACTTCTTTTCCAATTTGATGCTCTTTATTTCTCTGTCCTTAGTGCTATACTCAATAAGAGTGATAAAAACAGACATCCTTGTCTTGTTCCAGATTTGAGGGGAAATGCTTTGGTTTTTCTCCACTCACTGTCTTTTATGGCCTTTATAATTCTGAGGAATGTTCTTTGTATATCTAATTTGTGGAGGACATTTCATCATGAAGGAGTGTTGAATTTTATCAAAGGCTTCCTCTGCATGCATTGAAATGACCACATGGACAGGATGAGGTGTGAAATAAGCAAGACTCACATGTGGGAGCTAAAATTTAAAACACAAACAGTCAAAACTAATACCTTATACATAAGTATTACTGCAAATATAGTGCAGCTGGCGAAGCACCACCTGAGAAACCAACATCCCATATGGTTATCAGTTCGTGTCCCAGCTCCTCCACTTCCAATCCAATGTCCTGCTAACGCACTTGGGAAAGCAACAGAAAATGGCCCAAGTGTTCAGGCTCCTACACCTACATGGGAGACCGAGAAGAAGCTCCTGGTTTCTGGCTACAGGTCAACCCAGCTCTGACCACTGCAGTCATGCAGCGAGTGGGTCAGCAGATGGAAGATTTTCTTCCTTTTTCAAATACCACGTGCAGTGGGAGGTGATGGGCATTTGGCACAGTAGTTACAGTACTGCTTAGGACATGAACATCGTTACCAGAGTGCCTAGACTCAACCCTGAGCCCTCAGCGAATTCTAGCTCAGTCCAACGTATCCCCGGGGGGGCGGCGGGGCATGGCTCCAGAGCTTAGATGCCCGCCACCCACACGAGATGGAGCAAGTTCTTGGCTTCTGGCTTCAGCCTGACCCTGTTCCAGCTGTTATGGGCATGCAGGGAGTAAACCAGCAGGTGGGGAGGAGATTCTCTCTAGCTTTCAGATATATATAAATTAATTAATTTTAAAATCATCTTCAAGAAGATTTCTTTAAGATAAACTGTGGGTATACTCATATATGCTAGAAATAGAAAACCAGGCATTTACTTATTCACCCAAAGTTCTAATGAACTTTAAGGCAGACCTTACAGGAAGTCTTAAAAAAACAACTTCTGAGAGGCCACAGAGAGAGTCCTGTGTCCTACCTTACAGACCTTTGTCACACTTCAGGCTTCATTTAGACGCAAATCCTCCAACTCTGAAATCCACCAGAAAGAAATCCAACATGTGCTAACACTAACCGTGAGCCTCAACATATTAAAGCAGCGCCCTGGACCGCCCTCTGGCAAGGTAAATACAGTTTTAGATAGAAGGACTGATGACCCATTACTGTCACCCTAGGAAACTCATGCCTTTCAGCCATGACAGAAACTATCTGCCTGAAAAGATGCAGGTCCCCACAGCAACACATCACTGTTATCAACTCTTACCTAAGTATTTTAATTCAGATAATAATATGAGCAGGAACGAACATTAAAGGTCTCTGTACCAGTTCTAAGCAAGAAATGACAACAAGATGTCAAACGGGCTATGTCAGTCCCAACATACCATCTCAGGGCTTTCTCAGGCCAGGTGCCAGTCAAACAGAAGGTCCACTGCCTCCACACGAGAAGGGGCACACACACACGCATCCACACCCACACTGCTCTTCCCTAAACCTAACCAGCAGGCAGCACAGGTGGGAAAGTCTGCCTAGGACAGAAATGAACTGGAGGCTGGTCACTCCAAACTGCCCGTCTGCAGCAGCGATGCAGGCTCAGCACCCACACGTGTCCCGGGGATCATGCCACAGCAGCAGGAAGAGGCACGGCAGTGTGTCCATCAGCTGGAGAAAGAACTCAGGGGTGGTGAGGGAGACATGGAAACGGGCAAGAGAGGAAGAAGAGGTCGCAGGCCAAGCACAAGACAGGGAAGGTTTGGAATTGAGAAGGAAGAGCACGTGCGCAGCAGGACTGGAGGCGGCTGGACACAAGGCTCAGGAGAGTGTGAGCAACCAGGACACAAACCAGCCCGGGCCACAGCCAAAGGCTTTGTTTGCTTGCTTGTTTGTTTTTTTTCTACTGACTCTTGGAACACGTGACCCCACTTCCTCATCTGTAAAACGAATGAGTAGGATTAGAAAATAACCATTAACTAATACTAATTATGTTAGGTTGCTCACCCATCACAGTAGGGCTGTGGCTAAGCTTGAATACACAGTAACATGTTAATTAAGCCCCTTCTAGTTCCGACCTGCCACTATTTGAAAGAGTCTATAGCTCTAATTGATTCTAATTCCTCCTTTGATCTGCAAGATCCATTCATTCATTCATTCTCTCTCTCTCTCTCTCTCTCTCTCTCTCTCTCTCTCTCTCTCTCTCAGAGAGGAAAGGAGCTAGCAGCAGGCTCCTGGCTGCTCCTGTACTACTCTGGCAGCCGTCTAGGACTCGTTCTGAAACGGTCCTCCCTATCATATCTTTCTCCCTTGGAATGAAACAGGCCCTGGGTGCAAGTCGCCTGAGCCCAGGACAGTTACACTGCTAAGTCCTTTTCCATATTTGAATGGTAAAACAGAAACCTTGTGCAGACAGCCGTGCCCTAGCTTGATGTGTGACCAAACTGCAACCTAAGCTAAGAGTGTACCCTTGTAACCAATCAGAGGCTGCAGGCTGCCAAATCACGACCTTATAAGGAAAACACCACCTGCAGCCAATCAAGTCATTTCTATTGTCACTGCCTTTCCTCTGGCTGTAAACACAATCCCGTTCATGGGATGCAACTGAGCATCCTGTAACAATCTTGCTCTGGAGGCTGCCTGGTTCTAGAACCTTTTCTTAGTTAAATGAGCTTTACTGAACTTATCTCAGTGTCTGTTTTTCCATTGTACAAAATCAAAGTTAACTGAATACTTTAAATGTAGAAAGCTTCTACCTCAATAGCTATTTTTTCCCCTTTGATACTGAGAAACAGTCAGTGCCTACTCCCAAACTTGTGCTAGAATGGGCTCACTAGCTGGCCTCTCCCAAGTCTCCAGACCCATCCCACCTCTGCACACAGCAACATCCTACACCAAAGATGATCCATTCTCTTCGCACTCCCCCAGGGCACGGCACTCACCTTCACTGCTTAAAGACCACCTCTGTACAACCAGCTCTCAACGTTCCTTCTCCAGCCAGGAAGACCCTGAAATCCAGCCTCACTTGCCATCCCAGGGTCTGTACAGTGATGTCCAACAGTCATTCACATTAGCCTCCCAGGACAAACACCCACAAATGCGAGGCTTTAAACAGTGAATTAACTTTCACAATTATGGAAGCCAGAGTCCAACACAGGTGTCAGCAGGGCCACACTTTCTCCCAAGTCTCCAGGACAGGATCCCTCCTGGTCTCTCCCAGCTTACAGGCTCCGGCCAGTCCTTGGCTTATGGTGGCATCACCTCCACCCCCGCCTCGCTTTTACATGGCCTTCCCCATCATGTGTGCTGCTGTGTCCACTTCTCTTCTTATTCGAACAGTTGTGGGTGTAGGGCCCATCCTAAATCCAGGAGGATTTTATTTCAAGACCTTAATTTGCATCTTCCAAGACCCATTTCCAAACACCAAGTGCCAAGCAGACATGATCTTGGGAGGGGTCACTCTTCAGTCCACTCCAGCATCTTCACTGCCTCCAACCAAGCCCCTGATCTCGCCACACAGAATCTATTTTGTTAGCCTTCCCACCTCAGACCAGGCAAAAACTTTGGGAGTCATCCTTGAATCTGCTTTCTCTCACCCCACTTCCAAACTGCAAATGCTGCCAACACTAGCTCTACCTCCAAGATGCACCAGAACCTGATACTTCATCACTATCCAGCCCGAACTAACGTTTCCATTGCAGGTGGGAGAACGGCTGGCCCACGGCCTGTATAAGGCCCACAAAACCATCTTGTCTGCACCCCCACCACAGCATAACCATAGGTAGGACTTGAAATTCAAGACATCTTTACAGCAGCTTAATTTTGTTAACATTTTTTTAAAGATTTATTTTTATTATTTTTTATTGGAAAGGCAGATATACAGAGAGGAGAGACAGAGAGGAAGATCTTCTGTCCGATGACTCACTCCCTAAGTGAGCGCAACGGCCGATGCTATGCCGGTCCGAAGCCAGGAGCCTCTTTCAGGTCTCCCACGTGGGTGCAGGGTCCCAAAGCTTGACTGCTTTCCTGGGCCACAGGCAGGGAGCTGGATGGGAAGCGGGGCTGCCGGGATTAGAACAGGCGCCCATATGGGATCCCAGGCGTGCAAGGTGAGGACCTTAACCACTTGCGCCACCGTGCCGGGCCCTGTTAACATTTTTTAAAGACTAATTTATTTTAAAGCAGAATTATAGGGAGAAACAGGACGGGAGGTAAAGAGGGAGAGAGGAAGAGAAGGAAAGAAGGGAGAGAGGGAGGGAGGGAAAGAATATGAATGAATATGAATATTTCATGCACTGGTTCACGTCCCAAATGGCCACAATGGCCAGAGCTGGGCCAACATGAAGCCAGAAGCTTCCTCTGGGTCTCTCATATGTGTTTAGGAGCTGAAGCACTCAGGCCATCTTCCACTGCTTTCCCTGGAGCATCAGCAAGCAACTAAATTGGAAGTGGAGCAGCCTTATCCACTATGCCACCAGCACTTGTCTCTGTTGGTTAATTTTCTTTAATGTTTATTTTTATTGGAAAGGCAAACTTTACAGACAGGAGATATAGAGAGAAGACCTTCCATCCCTTGGTTAACTCCCCAAATGGCCACAATGGCTGGAGCAGAGCAGAAGCAAAGCCAGAGGCCAGGTGAGGGTCCCAACACTTTGGGCCATCCTCTACTGCTTTCTCAGGCCACAAGCAGGAAGCTTGGTGGGAAGTGGAGCAGCTGGAACATGAACCATCCCCTACATGGGATACTGGCACTTACAGGGTGAGGATTTACCTAATTGAGTCATCGCACTGGGCCTGCAGGTTAATTTTTAAGTTGATCATTTTGTATGCCTTATGAATATATTTTTTTAAAGATTTATTTTTATTATTTTTTCATTGGAAAGGCAGATATACAGAGAGGAGAGACAGAGAGGAAGATCTTCCGTCCAATGATTCACTCCCCAAGTGAGCGCAACGGGCCGATACTATGCCAATCCAAAGCCAGGAGCCTCTTCTGGGTCTCCCACGCGGGTGCAGGTTCCCAAAGCTTTGGGCCATCCTCGACTGCTTTCCCAGGCCACAGGCAGGGAGCTGGAAGGGAAGCGGGGCTGCCGGGATTAGAACCGGCGCCCATATGGTATCCCGGGCGTGCAAGGCGAGGACCTTTAACCACTTGCGCCACCGCGCCGGGCCCTGCCTTATGAATATTATAAATATCCAAGTAGCCTCTGGCCAAAAAAAAGCATCCACATCCCTGTTCTAAATAAATAGCCACCCAACGTTTATGCATGCTCCTCTAAGCAAGTTTTCAATGCAGGAGTGAACTTTGAAAGTACATGTCAGATCGCTTCACTCAGAGGCCTCATATCCCCATCAGCAGTTGGAGTCCTTCCAAGGTCCACAGGGCCCCACACATCTCATCCGACCTCCTCGGGCCGTCCCTCCCTGCTCTCAGCTCCCGCTGTAGTGACTGCTCGCTGATGCTCCAACACAGTAGTGTGCCCATCACCACCCTTCCAACCTGCAGACTCCCCGGATCCTCCTCTGCCTTAACCTGCACCCCTGAATCATGACCTAAAATACTCCACAGTCCCCGTACTCGCTTGTCCATTGTCTGCCTCCCCTACTGTACACGCAATGTGACTGTCAGCACAGGAGTTCAGTATGCCTGTTCACTGTGGCTCTTCTGGGATCCAAAGTGACTTTCAGCACATAGTAGCTACTCAATAAAGACTTAAAAATTCATTTCATTCTTTTTGTCATATTCTTTCATCTTATTTTGTTAATGTCTGTTACAGGGGTGAGGGGCTGGGGATCGCAGACCCATGTGGACCACAGGTAGGGATGGAGAATGACAGACATGTCCGCGGCTGGTGGGGAGGCAGGGCAGGGGTACACTGCTTCCGGTCGTCAGACTACATTAGTGTCAGGGGACAGAGATGGTCTCCTGAATCCGCCACAGGGACCTCAGCAGCGGAAAGCACACCCTGGGGTGTCATTGTACAAGAGGTGAACTAATCCATCTGTCCTCCCAGGGGCTCTCTGGATAAGTTTTAAGACCTGTTGGTTGTCTGTCCTACCTCAGACTGTCCATGGGCCCAGGTGCTTTCTGATGAACTTGGCTGGAAGAGTCATGCAGCTTGCTTTGTTTTCCCACCGTTTGAAGAGGTACTGGAGGTGTTCTGTTGAGTTAAAGAAGCTGGTTGCCCTGGCTTTAATGTGCATCTCTAATCATAACAGGGGTGGCGGGGTCTTGCAACATATGCTCCACACTGGGAACACATGCCAATGGGATGTCCCCCGGGTCAGGAATCCTGTCGGTCTGAGGGACTCACGCAATTCTCACAGCTCAAACTCACCGCCAGCCCTGGTTCTCGTGCCCCCTGTGGGTGCCACAGCCTGCTTCCTGCCGCCACCTGCCCTATCTCCCACACATCTGCAGGTGAGTCAGCTGGTGGTGGGGGTTGTGGGGAAGCTCTCCAGAACCCCTACCAGGCTGGCCCCCACCCCAGACACTTTGAACAGTTTTCCACAACCTAAAGGGAAAAAGGCCTACCCGGCAAGGCACACTTTGAGGAAGGCAGTCGCCGATGCGCATGCGCTCCCTTTCTCTCCCAGGGAATTGTGGGTATTTCCCAAAAGCCACGGGGACGGGAGGACAGGCCAGGACAAGGCCACCTGGGCTCCCCCTCACACCAAATGTGCCCCGTGGGGACATGGAGGGCTCGGGTCCAGAAGCTCCCAGGCCATCTCCCATCTTTCTCACTCCTACCATATCCAGCCTGTCAGGTCACCCCCTCACCCCCCGCCATAGCCACTGCCATAGACAGGATGCCAAACCTCACAGACTTCCGGTGTCTCTGGGAGCGGTGGTCACCTCAGACACCCATCACCACCAGAGCCAGGACACCCAACCTCACAGACTTCCGGTGTCTCTGAGGGCAGCGCTCACCTCAGACACCCGCCACCACCAGAGTCAGGACACCCAACCTCACGGACTTCCGGTGTCTCTGGGAGCGGTGGTCACCTCAGACACCCATCACCACCAGAGCCAGGACACCCAACCTCACAGACTTCCGGTGTCTCTGAGGGCGGCGGTCACCTCAGACACCTCAGACACCCAAGCTCATGGACTTCCGGCGTGTCTGGGGGCGGCGGTCACCTCAGACACCGCCATCACCCCCACCGCCGGTTGAAGCCGCGGATGAAGCTGCGGTTGATGTTTCCGGTGCAGCGGGACAAAGCAGCTCCAGGTGAGAAGCCCAGGACGCAGGAGACAAGGAACCTCCAGGCCTCCCGAGACGAGGCAGACGCTTCAGGCTCTCCCTGGGGCAGCCACGTCAGCAAAGGAGACGAAAGGCGACAGGTGTCCGCAGGCAGGGGAGTACGGTCTGGATGTATTCCCTACTAACAGGTGAAGCCTAAGGTGATTTGAGAAGGGAAAGGACCAACCAGGAGAAGGGACTTCATGTTAAGCCCTGTTTCTGAGGAAGTGGAGAGAACTAGAGTAGAAAGAACGAGCAGAACAAGGCTGTGGGAAAAGACAGACGTCCACAGTCACACAGAAGAGCTGGATAACCCTCAGTTGAGGCAGCGTGCACGAAAGCACGATGGCTGTGGCCCCGTCCACGCCACGGTCAGTTATCTTTATGCCGGCATCCTCCAAGGCGGCGGGCAGGCAAAGACGGTTACAATCACAAGATCCAGAGAAAACCCAAGATGATGGGGTGATCTGTGAAAAACACCTGAGTTTAAGAAGAGCAAGTTCGGGTCTGGCGAGGTGGCCTAGCAGCTAAAGTCCTCGCCTGACCATGCCAGGGTCCCATAGGGGGGCCCGTTCTAATCCCCGCAGCCCTGCTTCCCATCCAGCTCTGATTTTGAAATGTGACTTTGCAATAAAAGTAAATAAATAGTTTAAAGAAGAAGAAGAAAGTTCCCGCTTAGTTTGTTGAGCAAAGCCAGAAGCTAAGTCCTCAGGAAAAGGTGTCAAGTAACTGCTCTGAACACTGTGCATCCTCAGTGCACACGCCATGGCACCGGCACCTCACTGCGGCTGCCAGCCGACACACACCTAGGAGGGACCAGGCACGGGGAGCTGGGCTCCTGACCTTGGTGTGGGCGAGCTGAGCGGACTTCACAGCTCCCAGGTGCAGCTCTGCCAGCCCCGGCTGCTGGAGCACTCAATGCCCCCTCCCCCTAGCCCCGTCTCTCGTTCCTGGGCGCTCGCTCTCACCGTCTCACCGTCTCACCGCACCACCCCTGCCTCGGCTTTCAAAAAAAATCATTTTTAAAGAAGTATTTGTTCATGGAGCCTAACTACCTTGAGAATGAAGGTAGATAATTATATGTTGGGAATATAGGAATGGGTTAAAAAAGTAATGATGGCATTCAGAAAGCTAGCACTCTAAGTAAATGGTGGAGTTGAAAGACAGACTTGGAGGGGAAAGGTCCAGTGTGAGGGTTTAGTTCAGAACTCCACGGTCCACTAGCAGGTGCATTTGATTCGGACAAGTTCCCAGTTCAGTCCTGAGTCCCGTAGGCGTGAATATATTATTTCTACTATTTGAACAGTGTCAAGCTACCCAGAGATTTTAATGGAATAAGCTAAAGCCAGAGGGTTTGAATCCCCTCAGACAGGAAACATTCTTACTATTTTCTCTTATCACACACACAAATATTAAACCATTCTTAGCTCTTGGACACATGCTGCATATTCATCACAGCCGAAGGAAGACAGCCAGAAAATACTCTCAAGCGAAGTACACAATTAGCTCACTTCTTGTACATGGAAATATTACTTGGTGCAATAAAACTGAGATATCCACTGAGGAAATACTTGTTTCCTTATTACCATTTTGGATTTTTTAAAAGATTTTTTTTTTATTGGAAAGGCAGAAATACAGAGAGGAAGACAGAGAGGAAGATCTTCTGTCCAGTGGTTCACTTGCCAAGCAGTTGCAATGGTTAAAGCTGAGCCAATTCGAAGAGAGCAGCCAGGAGCTTCTGCAGGGGTTCCCATGTGGGTGCAGAGTCCCAAGGCTTTGGGCTGTCCTCTACTGCTTTCCCAGGCCACAAGCAGGGAGTTGGATGGGAAGCGGGGCTGCCGGGATTACAAACGGCGCCCATATGAGATCCCAGCATTGCAAGGCGAGGACTTTAGCTGCTAGGCTGTCACACTGGGCCCTCCATATTACCATTTCTAAGTACTAGGGTTCCCTAATCAATAAAATATAAGTATTATATTGTCAGATAGCATAAAAAAGTCACATACAAGGGATGCTGTTGTGTCCATCAGGTTAAGCTGCCATTTGAGATGCCAACACCTCTTCCGAGTACCAGGTTCAAGTCCTGGCTGCTCTAGTTCCATTACAGCTCCCTGTTGATGCACTTGGTGGAAAGGCAGATGTTGGCCCAAGTACTTGAGTCCCTGCCATCCACCCGGAGGACCCACATGGCTCCTGACTTTGGTCTGCCCCAGCCTTGACCATGGCAGCCATTCACAGTGATATCTGTCACCCGTTCTGTCTGTACTTCTACCTTCAGCTCCTCTTTTTTTTTTTAATTCACATACATACCACATACTTGTATACATTAAAAAGCCAATAACCACAAGATTATTCCAGTAAAGCAGTGTTACTGTTGTACGAACTGGCAAGACTGAATTGCATCTGAGGACAATTCTTGTTCTCATGAAAACAATTTCCACCCAAATCTGCACTGATGAATCTCTGTGCAACACTGGGGTCAAGGCAGGGGTCCACAGCTGGAGCTGCAAGGCGCCGACCCCGCGGGGGGGCAGGAACAGCTGTATTCGGCTTCCATGGTAACCTGTTTGTCAATGCTAATTCTGCAACCCACTGCCACTGGAGTTGAACTGATTGGTCCCCCAGAGCAGGGCTCTCTCTGCCAGGCTCCCCTCACAGACATACCTCTGTACCTCTACAGACTAAGTTCCCAGCGTCTATACAGCCTCAACTTTGTAATGCATTTGTTCAGTTTTGTTTTGGTTTGATTTACTAAAATTAAAGATAAGCAATCATCCACTAAAAACATGCTATTTTCCTCAGGCCCCTCTTCCATAACACTTCAGAAAGATGATTTCCTGAAAATCATACTGCAAGGATTTTGCTTACTTACTCAGCTTCACATACTACCACAAAGAAGTCTTTGCCAGATTTCGAGAATCAAAATGGATGCGTGGGTGTTTTCTCGCCATCACCCTAAATACGGGTTTGGAGATCGCCACTATAAAGGCCATTTTTTTTTCTCGTTTTGACAACAAAAGCCACACGCACACCACCACAACTTTAGGATGTAATCAAACAATGGCTACTGCAGTCAAAAAGGCGAGTTTCTGCAGAAAGCTGGCTACAGCAGTTGTAAACAGAACATTTATAATGAAGCATATCTCTGTAGGTGGTACTGTGACACATACCAGAAGCAGCCAGGGTAAAACAGGGCTGCTTACTCACCAAGCCAGCCTGAACTAAGGGCACACCAGGACTCAATCCCAGGAAACAGACAATTAGCACAGAAGGAGTGAGGACAGCGAGAAGCAGGGAAACACCACGGGTGGAACGCCAGGGCTGATGAACCCAAATAAACAAGACACAGTCCTGGAAAGCAAGAGGACACACACACAGCTCTGCGGCTCCACGCCACGGAAGGCGTCCTGGCGGCCAGGAGCCTTGTCGCTCGGCATGCACACACGGACTGTCCCCCAGACTCGGTTCACCTTGTCTTCTCCTGGGGAACTTCATCAAAAACTAGCAGTAATTACCACCTACCTGAACAATCACATTTGTATTTGCTGCTATTTTTATAATCCTTTTCACATTCATATCCAGCTAAGTATCATAGTTAAGAAACCTGTGACCTCTCCATAAAGAGGGAACTTTGAAATCATCTATCAGGCATCAGATGACAGATGTCCAGAAAACACGAAGCACTCCGACCGCGGCAGGAGCTGTGGCACAGTGGATGAAGTCACTGCCTGTAACACTGGTATTCCATTTGGGCACCGGCGCTTGTCCAGTTGTCAAAACATGGAGATAACCAAAATGGCCACACACAGATAGAAGGATTGGTTATGTGTAATACACACATGATGGCATCTCTTTCAATCACAGAAATGTATAAACATGGTCCATGCTTACAAATACTCCATGATCTGTAGATGAGATACCTGGAATGAGCGGATTCATGGAGATGAACAGTAGGACAGATACTACTACCAGGAGCTAGAGGGATTGGGGAATTCCTGGTCATGGTATTGGAAAAGCTCTGGAAACAGATGGCGGTGCGGATGTTACAAGACTGATGGGACCGAACATCAATGAACTGTAACACTTAATGGCACAATAAAAAAACACTTATTTTACCACAATAAAAAAAATTTAGGTGTTGAAGGAAAATACCAGAATACTGAAAATTCAGATGCAGTAAGCAGACCAAACACTACCATGACATGCTAACTCAGTCCTTTCTTAAATTCTATACAAAATAACTAAACATTCCAAAGAAGACAGCAGCATGAGGGGATTCTGATGAAAATTTTAAAAAAATAAATCATGGCAACAGGGGCGTCAGAATGAGGTCATTGAGAACAGGGATATGAATGAGGGGCTGAACCAAAGCCCCTGGAGGAACTTCTCTCTTCAGCAAAGGAAAAATGAGGAACCAGAAATACATTCACCAGGTCCAGATGGACAAGCTGCTGACTTCTCTACCTCTCCTTGTAACCTGCTTTAAGGCCAACAGGATTAAATAATTCAAGCATGGCTAGTTTCCCTGGCTGTGAACAGCTCTCCAAGGAACACGGCACCACAGCCTGGATTCCACACAGCCAAGGTCGAGATCATGTCTTCAGTCTCTACGAGCACAGCCTATACTCAGCTCCTCTCTGCTGCACACAGCGCTTATAGGAAGCCCACCAAGAGGCCAAATGGGATGGGCATTTGGCACAGAGGTTAAGCTGTCCCTTGGGATGCCCACATGCTCCATGCAGGCCCTGGCTCCACTTCTGACCCTAGCTTCCTGCAAAGGGCTACCCTATGAGGCAGCAGAGATGGCTCCAGTGGTTGGGCCCCCACTCCATGTGGGGTGACCAGGATTGAGTTCCAGGATCCTGGCTTTTAATTATTCATTATTTTTATTTGATTATTTCTACATAATTGATCTGTGATTAGGGTCAAGGGCTACAGGAAGGCGAGTGAGAGCACCATTTCCACATTCTCTTTTTCTGCCTTCCTGTAACTGGGGTAGGGGAGGGACAAGGAGAGAAGACACACCCAGCCTCACAAATGCCTTTCTCTGTACCCTAGGATGGAGGACAGCCACGCAACACCACCCCAGGGTCCCCGATGTGGGGCATGCTCTGAGGGTCCTGCTCATGAGGTTTTGATAGTTTAACAGTTCTGAATTACTGCCGATCTCGCCACTCCAAGCAGGATGAAATCTCTCCAGAATCCACTAGTTGACATGGTCCACCTTAGAGTCTGTTTACCCAGGTGTTCACTTGGCTGGGGTAGTTGATTGATTTGTTCTGTCCTCGTCCTCTGATGTAGTACCAGGTATCCTCTGCCATATCCTCCATGTGCATCTAGATATGCTGCCCACTGCTCCATCTAAACCATTGAAGAGGCTTCACATGTACTCCACAGTCAGACCATGAAACCTGCAATTCTCTTCATGGTTGGGGTTCTGAGTCCAGCAATTTAGTCAGGGGGAATCCTCATAAAAACTTCATCTGAGGTGATCCCAGACCTGAATCTGTGTGTGCTTGCCAATACAGTGTCTGGTACAGTTCATCACCCCAATCAGCTCATGTACATGCTGGTGGTTGAAATTGCTGGGTCAGTTCTGTCTCCAGCCCTGTCTTCTACACAAATCAATGGATGTTGCAGCCCAGCCCGATCCTGCCCACCACACACTCGGCCTGCACGTACACTAGTGGGAACTGCAGCCTAGTTGAAGCGAACTGCAATAACCCCCACCAGGCCCGCCCCCTGGCCTGGTTCCTGTGCTTGCCAGTATGTAGCAGGCTGTTCCAGTTTGTCCCATATCCCATTCAGCTCTCATACTTGTCAATGGGCACTGTAGCCTAGTTCAACCCAACCAGCCCCACTAGCCAGCCCACACATGTGCTGGTGGATGCCACTCTCTGTCTAGTCATGCCTGCTCCAGGCCTGGTTCTCATGCTCACCAATGGGGTGACAACCCAAGATGGAGGTGCCTAATATTTCCCTACTGGACCTACTCCCACTCCCAGATATTGCACTCTCCAGGTGGTATTGCAATTCCAGTTGACAGAATTTGCCCCCCATGCCAACATCTGACAGTTGAAGCTGCAGCAAAGCCCAACCAGTCCACACCCACTCTGGCTTACGTGTGCACCAGTAGGAATAGTCAACCCAGCCTGGTCTGCCTCCATCCCAACTCACACTCTCCAATGGGAGTGGTAATCCCGCAGAGGAGCCATCCACAGCCCTCCTACCGACTTCGTCCCCTCCCCTGTTGGGTCTTACATGTGCTGGTAGGACGCTGTAGCCCAGTCCGGCATGGCCCACCTCTCCTTGGCATTTGCCAGTGGGGGCTGTAGCTTGGCTGTGCCAGGCCCACCCCCAATTCCAACTCACACTGGTGGGGGGCTATAGCCTAGCCCAGCTTGATCCCAGTCCTGGCCCTCATGTGAACTTGCTTATGCTGTGGCCCAATCTGGCCTGACCCACACTCCATTCTGGTGCTTGGATTCACCAGCAGGTGATATGAACTGGCCCAGTCTGGTTTGCCCCTGACTTGGGTCAAATGCATGCAGGTGGGTACCATTCCCTGGCCTGGTCTGGTCTGCTCCCTATTGTGGTTCTTGAGCCTACCTGCAGGGACTATGTCCCAACAGAGAAGTTACCCAAGCTCCTCCATCAGAACCTCTCCCAATGCCGGATCTCACGCACACCAGTGGATCCATGGGCCAGCCCTGCTTAGTCTACCTCCTGAACTAGCAGGAACAATGGCCTTTGCTGACTGGCCTTCACCTGTTCTAGTTTTTACTGTTGGGTATTACAGCCCAGCCAAGCCTGGTCCACACCCATACACAGCTCACACATGGCTCAACAGGGGTAGAGACCTAGCTTATCCAATCCTATACCTACCCTAGTTCTTACAAGCACCAGTGGGTGCTGGACTCCAGCTCAGTCTGGTGCATCCCAGATCCAGTCAACACTTGTGCTGAGGGATACTGTAGTCATGCCCAGACTAGACAGCAACTCCACTCTGGACTTCACACTCACCAGTGGGAACCACAACCCAGCCAGGACATCCCCTTAGCTCCCCAACCAGACCTGTTCTCAGCCATAGATCTTATGAGTGCCGGTGGTTGCTCTGACCCAGCTTGGCGTAGCCCCTTACCTGTCTTGGCCTTTGCCTTTGGATGCTGTAACCTGGCCTGCCCAGCCTCTCCTAGTCCCAACTCTCACTGGCAGGTGCTGCAACCTGGCCCTACTCAGTCTGCTCCCATCCCTTGCTCATGCAATCCGGTAGCTGTGACAACCTAAACCAGCATGATCTGCACTCTAGCCTGGTTTCTATACTTGCTGGTGAGCTAAAGTTTACTTGGCCCTGCCCGGTCCACCTACTCCCAAACTAACCCACACACTAGCCAACAGTTGGAGCTACCTTGCCCAACCTGCCTGACTCCCAGACCTGGACTGTGTATGTGTTCACCAGCGAGAGTTATGACCCACTAGCGGAGTTTCCCAAGTTCTCCAACTCGGCCCACTCCCAGATCTCACACATGCCAATGAGTACTAGGCTCTTGCCTGGCATAGCCTGCTTCTCCATGTTGGCCTAGTATGAGTTGGTGAATGTGCAGTCCAGTCCACTCCACACCCTGTTTTAGGATACACATGCGGGTGTTGCAGCCTGGACCTGCCCAAAATATTCCTGGTCCCTGTACCCATGAGCGTTGGCAGGTTCCTTGGCCACACCTAACTCAGCCGATCCTCACCCAAACTCTTGAGCTAACCAAAGGGACTTGTATTTCCATAGGGTTTGGCAAACATATCTCCCACAGACTCTACCCCTGGAACTGCTTCTCTCATATGCTGGTTAGTGTCATGTCCCTGCCTAATGTGACCCATCCTTTGTTCCAACATTCAGTCAGGCAGTGGCATCTAGCCCTGCCAGACAGGCAGACATGCCTGTTTTCACGTGGACTGGCATGAGGTGGTCAGCAATGTTCCACACTAACAAGTCCGACTCAGGACTCCCATGTGGGCTGGTGCATGAGTCTAACCCATACAGATCTTCCAGTGTCTCCCCTCCAAACCACTGGGTCTCAGTCCCCTCACTTACCTGCAAGCACACTGGCCCTGTCGCTGAATGTCTGACAGGATTCATTCCTCACCTACACGTGCTGTGGCTTTACACATGGATGTCCTTAGGCAGTAATTCCAGATCCCCAAGATCCCAGAGCTCGCTGCCTAGGAAATCAGACACCCACACCTCTGAGCAGACCTGGACTCTGCCCACCAAAATGGCGATGGTGGGCAGAGCCATGATCCTGAGCATGCCCAGAGCCGTCCGAGATCCGCCCAGAGCATGATCACTGCGGACAGAGGAAATTCTCATACCTCAGGTTTGGACAAGCCTAGAATTCGCCCAGTGCTCGGCAGCAGTGCATGGGGCGCTAGGCTCCCCAGCAGGAAGCCTGGCCCAGCACAGGACTGTGGCTGAGAGACTGAGACACCTGCACCTCTGAGCAGACTTGCCTGGACTCCCCAGGCTCCTGGCTTTAACCTGACCCAGCCTTGCTGTTTTGAGAAGTGATCAGCAGATGGAAGATAGATCGATCGATCGATCTCTCTCTGCCTTTCAAAATAAATGAAAGCACATTTTAAAAAAGTTAATTCTGTGTGACTGGTCCTCAATCAACAGTAAACCCTATTCACTCATCCCTAACACATCCTAACAAGAACAAGCAGCATGAAATACACTCTGGGTTTCCAGGACCCAGGACTGTTCAACTGTTCACATCACCAAGGAGGTTTAGGGCAAACGCTGAATGTGTGCAGGTTTTCAGCCTGACCCTGGACTGGACACAAATCCTGCACAAAGCGCTATGAGCTCAGGACAGACCAGCTTCTAAATCCTAACAACAGCGATCCGGCAGGCACAATGGTCTGCTCCAATGTGTTCCAACTGTAATTAAAACACACTTGTCCCAGGGCTCCCACTTCACTTTGATTGATGAATTGAAGTAACTAACAGTAAGATGGTTTCTACAATAAAGCCAACGCTGCACTCAGCCAAGCGAATTTCAAAGACAAGGGTGCCAAGGACATCCTGTCCATCCAAGATCACCATGGCGGAACTTGTAAGATCAGAGGAACATCATCCATTTGGAAACTGATCTTGAAGAAGGTGAAAAATACTGAGCCCCGAAGCTCTTCGCTTACCTGCATTCCCAAGAAAGATCTGGAAGAAGCTCTCAGTGCTCCTGGGGCTTCCCTTACTTCACCCAAAGCTCTCTGCTCTCCCCTCTGGAGGAACGACCACCAACCTTTCACTCTATCCACCAGTCAGCCTCCTTCCAGTGCAGTCTGTCTTCACCTCTGCCCAGTTTCCTCAGGGGAAAGACTCCAGGACCCACAGGGAAATCAACATTGAAATCAACATTGAGGATGCTCATCTTCTAGAAATGTCTCGCTATTTATACACAGCCCACATGCGTCCTCCCGCAATCTGGAAATCCTCTCTGGTTTATTTAAAATACGTAAGATAAGGCAAATACCTGATACGCTGCATTGTCTGGGGAGCAGAGCAAAATCCATATATCTTAGGGACAAATATTTTCCAAGCTATGCCAACTGTATTATACATTTGTACACACATAATAAGTATGCAGTTGATCACTGTTCACTCTGTGTCCCTCACCAGACGCCTGTCCAAGTGAATGCTCCTGTGTGCCAGCAACAGGCATAGAACTGACCTTTGGGAACTACTGTGTCTGTCTGCTGGCCCAACCAGCTAGGCCTTGCCCAGCCCTAAGGACCAGAACCATGAAGTGACATGCTTGAGGTCTCTTGGGCAAGAGGAGGTGAACCTGGGCCTTAGAACCAGGCCTCTCAACTGCCAGTCAAAGCAGACGTCACTCCTGCCTCTGATCACACCCAATGCTGGATGTGCCAGCACCTGTCTTAGTCCACTCGGGCTGTCAAGACAAACCCAAACCTCCTGGTGTTGGAGGCTGGAAAGCCCCTGGAGTAGAGGAAGCTATGAAACCACCTGGTCTGGCCCTGCCAAAGCAACTATAGGCTGGACTCAAAATTCAGTAAGTCTACAGTAGGTCAACTGTCAAATTGGTAAATTGTAAAAATAAATAAATAAATAGGTAAATTGTGTGAGCTGCAAGAATGGTATAAATATCCCAATAGCCTTGGGCAAGGAAAGGGTACCTCTCCCTGGCTCTAGCCCTTCACCCAGCTCCCAGTTTGTTCTGACCCACACCTGCAGCATTGTCTCCTTCCACACAGGTGCCTGCTGCCTGCCATGCCATCACCACCATGCCCACCCAGTCCCCCTGTCGCTGTAGCAGGGCCCTCCACCCCTTTCCACACATCAGCTCCATGCTCCCCCTCCTCGCCCAGATCCAGCACAGCTTCCTCTGTCAGCTCTACCTCATTCCACCCTCCATCCCTGGAAGACTCACCTCTCCGAGGTCTCCCGGCACCACACCTTGGTTCACGGCACACTGTGTGCCCTGCCCTGTCCTTTACTGGACTATTTTCCTATCCGTACCCAACTCCACGGCATCTGGCGTAAAGGGCAGGAACATGGGAGGACATCAGGGGAGGAGTGCTTCCTTGGACCCGACCAAATTCAGGATGACATGGGAGCTCAGATGCGCCAGTGACTGCCCCCAAAGGAGAAAAAAAACACACTGCTGCTAGGAAAGCGGATATGTCAGCAAAGACAACGGCACACAGAATCAGCAAATGAACTGTGAACGCCTACAACACTGTCCTCCGCAACAAAAGAGAACTGCTCCACATCCCCCTCAAGGTAGAAACTTCAACAAAAGCTAGCAGGGCTTGGGGCCGAGCTCTCCCTCTGTTGTAGGAGGGAGACTTAAGCAGTCCCCAAACATGGCTCTTGTCCTACCCTACCCTCAGACTACCCAACACGTGACATCTGTGCAGTACAGGTGTGCCGCCATGAGATATCCTGGGTCCCTGGCGACCCTGGCGGGCTGTGATGGGCGCAGACAAGGGAGTTTTCTTCTCATAACACAGGCTTACTCAGAGAAGGCCATCTTGCTTTGTTTCTCTGTATGGAAAAACCATAGCTGTTTCTCTCTCTCTCTCTCTCACACACACACACACACACACAAAATAATCCACTGAAAAAATGAGACAAGTATTTAGCCCAGCAGATAAGATGCAAGCTAAGACATCCACAGCTCTTACAGGGATGCCTGGGTTCAGCTTCCTGCCAGTGCAGACCCTGGGAGGCAACGCGTGACGGCCCAAGCCCCTGGATTCCTAGGCTCCACACAGCGGATACCGACAGAGCTGCTAGTTACTGGCTCCACCCACAGCTCTGTTCTGTTGTACTTGCAGAATGAACCAGAGTGGGGACTGTCTCTTTCAGCAAATGACCTGTAAACCCATAACACAGTTTTCTGCAACATTGTTTTTTTCAAACAATTTTTTAAAAGATTTATTTATTTTTATTGGAAAGGCACATTTACAGAGAGAAGGAGAAACAGAAAGATCCGTCCATTCCTTAAGTGGCTGCAAGGGCTAGAGCTGAGCCGATCTGAAGCCAGGAGCCAGGAGCTCCTTCCAGGTCTCCCACGTGGGTGCAGGGTCCCAAGGTTTTGAGCCACTTGCCACTGCTTTCCTAGGCCACAAGCAGGGAGCTAGATGGAAAGTGGAGCAGCCAGGATATGAACCAGTGCCCATAATAGGCTCCCAGGTGTGCAAGACGAGGACTTTAGCCTATAGACTACCACGCCAGGCCGTAAAACGCTTTTTAAAGCACAAGAAAAAGCAAGATCCAGGAATGTTTTTATATTCTGCATCATCACAGAACTTCCTCCAACTGCCACACTCTGCCTTCTAAATGGCTACATTCGTGAGCAGCAACAGCTAGGGAAGGGTGCAAGGGTTAACTGCAGCGTCAGACACTTCCTGTTGAAATGGTTCAGCATGTACCGTCACGCGGCCAGTGATAACAAATTGATGGCACCTTGGCACTCAGCAAGGGCCAAGAGAAAGACCAGAGCCAAGGCTCCAGGACAGCAACAGCTTCCTCCCCACAGCTGTCTTCCTTCTGGAAGGTTGAGCCCGAGTGCATTGCTGCTGGGTCCCTAGAAGCTCAACTTAGCGCCATTGGAAATACACCTCGTGTCCAGTGTCCTTCCTGGACTGCCACCATTATCCACGGATCCCAGAACTAAAACTGAATGATTACTAGCAGGGAATTGCCAAAAGTTCACGGGGAAAAAATGGAAATAAACCACGTTTGTGCCAATGCAACCATATATTTTTAAATCCATGCATTCTTTTTCCACGCTATACATCTTCTCTTATGCAGGGATTTCAAAAACATCTTTTCACAGAAACAAACTTGTCTTATTTCCCTTTTCCCCCCACAATCTTCTGGAAATACCCTCTGTTTTAGCACGTTTTCTGAGAACTAAATAAAGCACGACCCCTGACCACAGGGGAAAGTAAAATTGAGCTCCAACAGTAACCCATGAGCAAAACAAAGCTGCCCCCCGAGTCCGTGGGCATTTGTGTTTGCACACACAGCTGGCATAAGCGTACACACATCCCTGACCGAGTCTACCAGACAGGACTTGAGCATCGTGCAGTGTCAGTGGTCCTCAAGTTGCTCAGAGAGGCCCCGTCTTGCCAAGCGCCTGACCTGTGAGCTGGGCAGGGTCACAGGCCATGGAAAAGTCAGCTCCGTTACCTGACCCCTGACCCTCAGCCCTCTCCCCAGCGCCGCCCAGGAGGCCGACCACGCACGCCAGGAATGTGAGCCACGGCCATAATGGGCGGCATTCATTTCAGCCACATTTTCTTCAAGCCAACACAGAACCTTATTATTTCAACACATCACTAACACCACAAATTGCTTCTGATATTTTTAAAGGCACTTTCTTCATCCCCAAGCATCTGGTTTGGCCTGGCTGCGTGGAACCAGCCCTATGGACAGCGCAGACCTAGGGGAGATCTTCTCGCGACACTAGAAGTGACTTTGAATAGAGGCAGGCACAGACAGTTGAGCAAGCCGTGCTCAGGACCACCATAAAACATTTTCCTGGGAAGTTCCCAGCCTATGTATTCTCATTCAAACTGGTATGTTTCTCCTGTTTCACTTGTATTTTTTTTTAATTCCATGGAACGCGACCTACAAAAAGCTAAGATTTTAGCCTGTGAGTGAGCACATTACAGAACTCCCAGTCGGTTCAGGACATCGGAGAACTACGGGATGGAGGCGGGAGCCAGAAGCAGCGAGGTGGGACTATAAGAGACCCGCTCGATTTGTAAACCTCGTTACTTTCCATGCAGTAAGAGAGGTTATGTGTGGAACATGAATTTGCACGCACTTCTGGAATAGCTTCTCCAATTACTTAGCATCTCACAGGAAAAGCTTTCCCTGGCTCCTCCCACGTGGTCTTGCCGATTAGCGCCTTTGAGATGAGGGAGCCACCTCTGCCAGATGGCAGGTCTGGGCGAGATCAGAGAACAAAGCCAAGCTAACTGGCCATGCCGGGAACTGAACCTGTGACCCCAACCTCATTAACTCCCGAGAAGAATGGTTAACTCCTAGCCAGAAGGCATGAGGGCAGCTGTCTCCCCAACAGAGCCAGGGGAGCTCAGCCACCTGTTACAGAGACACTCCAGGAAGGGAAAGTCACTCCACAGGGACTCGCAGCTTTTCCCAAGGAGAGCAGCCCGCAAGCCACCAGCAGGCTCAAGTATTTTCCAAAAAGTCTGTCTTTTGCCCTGAGACTTTTAAGAGAGTCCCAGGGTCAGAAGCAAGTTTATTCACATTTCTCCTTAGCCCCAGAGGGGTGCCCTTCTAAGAGGGCCACCAACATCTACAAGAGTTGGTGACAATTTTAAAATGTATCCAAACTATTTAAGATTTTCATTTTTGACATTTGAAACGATACTACCTTTTCATGCACAGACTTGATCCACCAGAAAAGCTTTTATACATTGTGTTTCTGTTTGTGTCTAATATCACTTCTTCAAAGTTTCTACTTTATTTCCATAAATTGCTTAAGTTTTTTTTTTTTTGGGGGGGGGGTTGTTTAAGAGTTTTTACTGCCCTGGTGCAGTAGCCTAGCAAATAAAATCCTCGCCTTACATGCACCAGGATCCACCTATATGGGCGCTGGTTCATGTTCTGGAGGTCCCACTTCCCATCCAGCTACCTGCCTGTGGCCTGGGAAAGCAGTCCAGGACGGCCCAAAGCCTTGGGACTCTGCACCCATGTGGGAGACCCAGAAGAAGCTCCTGGCTCCTGATCGGCTCAGGTCTGGTTGTTGTGGTCAGTTGGAGAGCAAATTAGATGGAAGAGCTTTCTGTCTCTCTTTTTCTTTGTAAATCTACCTTTGCAATAAAATTAAATAAATCTTTTAAACAGCACAGAACATTAATAGGATCCCTGAGGGTGATCTGTTACAAGCACCTGACAAAATAAACCCTTTCCCTGCCATGTGATTTGCAGGCCAATCAACGCACGAGGGCTCAGAGGCTCTCACAACTCCACTCGCATCTCAACCACAGCCAGCACACGTGGCATCTTCTTACAGCTCCCCGCTCGTGTCTCTTCTGAAGATGAATTAGACCTTTGGGAAAAATCACCAATTCAATGACGATGCCAAAAACCCCAAGGAGCTACTGCCAAGTCTTGAGATCAAAGACTGGTGAAGCCGGCATGGATTCTGTTTGTGCCCTGTGTGCCTCCTTTGCCCGACTCCTTCCACAGCGAGTGCATATCGACACCTCGTTCTAAGTCGTTACAAAGGACACAAAATACTGTCAGGAAATTGTTACAGTGTGGGGGTTGGAGAGAGCCCCCCAGACTCCCGCTTCACCCCTACAAACTGTGGGCGCTTGGGTAAGTTCACAGCAACTGTCGGAGTCTTCAGTTATCAAGTAGAAACACAAGGCCCACTGGCAGGGTGGTTGTGAAAACCAAATTAGATAACACATAAATAGAAGGCTTAGCACGGTGCGCTCAGCACGCCCAATACCAACAAATGGTGGTTCCCACAAAGAAATGCTCAAGAAACTAAACTGTAACCTGGGGACTAGGTTAGCAAGAGGAGCCGGTACACTGCAGTAGGCATCTCTATTCCCGTATGAAAGCAGGACTCCCAGTGACACTGGTACATACTCCTTGACAATAGGATGCTGGACTTCGTGCCATTGTCTACGCCTACAACGGCATAATGCCCTTCAACAGCAGAATGGCGAGTGTTTGTGAAGGACTATACTATTGTGATAATAAAGGGGAATCCGGTGGGGGAGGGGAAGAGGAGAAATCCCTACACCTATGGAATTGCATTATGAAAAATAAAAATTTTTACATGTGGTAGCATCAAGAGTACTGAAAACCAACAAAAACACGTATGAAGAAACTACTTTGAGGTAGTTTAATACTCGAAGTCCAGCTGGTATAGCAAACCGCTAAAGGAAAAACACCAGATTCAGCAAGTCTTCCCTGTTCTTCACCTCGGCAGTCCTGAGCACCCATGGCACAGGAAACGGGAGCTTTGCCCTGGTCTCCCACACGGGTGCACAAGCCTAGCTTCTAGGGCTCCTACTGTGTGCCAGGAACTGCAAGGAACTGGATCAGAAGTTGAGTAACTGGTATCCACAGGGGACGCTGGCATCACAGGTGGCGCCTAACCCCATACACTACCACATGGGCGCCATACAACAGATCTTGAAAACAAGAGCTACCCAGAAGGTGAATTCTGTTGCGAGCTCGAGCTCTCGTTGGAGTGGGACTTCGCCGGGGCTGCAGCTGTCCCGGAGCTGGTCCTGGACTCAGACGGGAAGGCTCTCAGGCGAGATGCAGCTTCTGACCCTGACACTGCCACATGGAACCGGCCAACCCACCTTCAAAAGAGAAATGCTACCACCTGCCCCTCTCTTCCCCACCTCCCCGCAGGCCACCAAGAGAAACTCCAAATGAGGGGGTCTCACCACTCAGGGGGAAGGATCACCCAGCCACCCAGGAGGCCCCACTCCTTGCAGAAAGGGCCCGCAGAGGCCATCACAAGCAAAGTGGACACAGTTCCCAGCACGCAGTAGGTCTCTAGAACACGGCCATCAGCTACTAGGACGCCGACCAAGCCCGCTGGCTGCATGCCTTCTCCACAGGAATTTTCATTTATTCATTCTTTCTGCAACTATTGAACACGCCCTATGTGTCAGACCAGCCACAATAACAGAAAAACAGCAAAGGGACTGAAAGCCCACCGCTTGCCCTGGAGGACAACACGGATGAAGTCAGCCGGGCTCCCAAACTGCGCAAGACAGACGTGTCCAACACAGCGGCCTCTCGGTCCAGGCCCTCAGCGGCACCGAGTGTGTCAAGTCAGTATTTCCGGCTTCTGAGGCCAAAAGCAGTGTTGTTCTCCAATTCACTGCCACATCTTTACGCTCCCCATCTACCCCGTGACGGTAAAATGAGACTTTGCCAGGAAACGCATTTCAAGTTACCCAGAGTGAGGGAGGAAGGGGCTGCCACGTCCCTCGCACGTTTCTGCCCTGGAATAATCCACACAGCCCCGAGCCGCCCCCTCCCCGGTGCTCCTCCGGAGGTTTCTAAAACACTGTCTCTGAATTTTTTTTGTTTGATTTCTCTTCCAGTTTGTTCTTGAAAACACTAGACTAGGATTCCTTCCCCCACAAGAGGAAAACAGATGGCAAGGAAGGTTCTGCCCCGTGCTGACTTTGTGAAGCAGATGTCACCCTCGAGGCCAAACAGCAAATCTCACAGCTACTCTGGGCGACTCACCCACAAGTTAAGCAGCTCAGTATCTGCCACAGGACGCGGCTCAAGGACCCGGTGCGCCAACCGCCTGGTTCTTTGTATGGGCACCACTCCCTGTCCACGCCCCTGCCCCAACCCCCAGCTCGCGCGCGCTCTCCCCACCTACAGCGTGTCCGGCCATGATTTCTAAAAGCATATCAAAATGTCACCGCGCAGGACTCTGGTTCCTAGGTGGTCTTCTCGGCACACACACACACACACACACACACACACACACACACACACGTACCCTCCCCAATTCCTGCACGGGATCAGCATGGAATTAGGGATTCTGCGGATGATCCACTCCGCCTCCGTTTTGACAGCATCCAACCTAGGTCCACTCCTGCTCCCACCGCGTTCACGGACCCTCGGCCACCAACCCCCCAACGCATCCTAAGGCTCGGCAGGTCCCATCTCGTCACTGTGGGGGGCTAGCCCCCCGGAGCGCGGCCAGCAGCCCAACGCAGGGTCGGGATCCCGGAACGCCTCGGCAGCCCCAGCCCCTCCGGCGGCCAGGAAACCTTTGTCTCGCCCCCCCACCCCCCTACCCCGGCCGTTAGAGACGCTGTATTTGACACCGGCGGCGGGAGTTTGTAGGCAACGCGGTAGCAGCGGCTGAACAAAGCCGCGCAGCCGGTGCAGGGACCCGGCTCCGATCCGAGTCGGCGGGCACCCCGGGGTGCCAGGTCCCATCGCCACGCGGGAAGGAAGGCGGGCGAGGGGGTGGGGGGGTGGGAAGGTCTCACGCTCTGCCGGCAAGTTCCGGGGCGCAGCCCCCCTGCCAGGTGCAGGATGCTGGCGAGGGAGAGGAGGCAAGCGCGGAGGTCCGCGCCCCGACGCGCGCCCCGAGGACCCGCCCGCTCGCCCCCATTGTCTGGCCCCGGCCGCGGGGTCCGGGGAGGCGCTCACCTGAGCTCCCGGCGCCGGGCGCCCGCGGGCCGGCTGGGGTGACGGTGCTGGGCGCGGACGCGGCGGCAGGCGCACGGCGGGCTCCGCGGCAGCAGCGGCAGCGGCCCGGGCAGCACCCGCCTCTCAGGCGGCCGCGGCCTCCATTGCTGTCCCCGCCGCCGCCGCCGCGCGGCACTGCGCGCCGTGGTCACATGCTCCGCCCGCGCCTCGGGCGCTCGGACCCGCGCCGCGCCCCGCCCGGCCTCCCCACCCCGGCCGAGCGCGGGTCGGAGGATAGCGAGGGTCCCTGGAGGTCGCCTCGAAGTTTGGGTGGGGGGCTTTGGGCGTGGGGACCCCCTCAGCATCCTCCCCCACAGCTGCAGGGGACACATCTGAGGCGGCACCGTGGCCGGCCACCCCACACCCCCAAACCGACCTGCGGTACCTGCGTGAGTGCTTGGCTAACGGAGCGCCCTGCGGTCCTGAATGCGGTCGGCACTGAGGGGTCCCCACAGAGAAACGGCCTTGGAGAGACTCCTGCGAGGCAAATCCAAGAAAAGCGTCACACATAAGAAGCTGCAGGGGCGCATCACTGGGCATTATTGAGCCCAGCCGGAAGGAAATTACAGGTTGAGTAGGCTGCAGGTGTTGTAAGGACAAGCTTACCTTTCCCTTCATGGACTTAACTGGAAACACCGAGGGCTTCTCCCCACCCCGCCCCCCGCACTTTCTACAATAACAATTTCCATAGAACGATTGATCCGATGTGGTAATATTTTAGTTGCTAAGCAAAGATCCTTAAAAAAAAATAGTACCATTGTGAGATATGTAGAATAGTGCAGGAAATCCTCCAGGAAGAGAGATAAAGGGCCACCCTCCAGGGTACTCCGCAGGGGACTAGGTGTCCCCGTCCCAAAGTCACGACGGCTCCAGTCACAGGTGCATGATTTAAAAGGGGCAACTCTGCTGATAAGAAGAACTCGGGACAGGTGGTCCCATCCAACCACGTTTGTCTAAATATTTTAATTAAATATCGGCAATAAAGTCTGGCTGTATGTTGTTTTTGTGGCTATTAGGTATCCCCATGTTGTCTGTTTGCATATCCTAAACTGTGTCTGCTATTATTCCAAATGAAAGGATGAGGTTTGTTTGTTTGTTTGTTTTTAAGATTGAGCGAATTCTCTTCTGCTTGGTCTAGTAGCAATGTAAGTTTCCAGAAGCCCAAACCCAAATCTACACAGAACGCATAACTGGGTTCTTGATCTTGGCACATTAGATAGGCTAGCCAGCTACATGAGAGCTGCACAAAAATTCGAATTTACACAGGTGTAGGCCACTACCCTCTCATTTTGCAGGGCAAGGTTTCCCAATTCATAGGGGAATCGGTTCTGGAGAATGGGTCATGAAAGAACATTTTACCAGCTGCACTTGGCAGTTATTCGCCTCACTTGTGGCAGGTACCATTTTCTCCTCAATCTTCAGACACACCTGTTCCCGTCGCTGCAGACCCTGGGAGGCACTGGGGCCGGCTCAAAGAATGCAGCTCCTCTTGGGTGATCAGGAGTCTGGGTGTGGCTTCCCCCCCACACCTTCCCTGTCTCTTCCTTTCCCCCAGACTCAGGAAGAAAAAGAACGTTTGGAAACAATGGTCTCACCCACTTTCCCCTAATCCTCCACCCTTCCCAGCTTAATGAACTAAGTAAACATCATCAAAACAAAATGAACCATTGGACCCAGGATCTTTCTGTCTCTCATTCTCTTGTAAATCTGCCTTCCCAATAAAATCTGCCTTCCAAATCTTTAAGCTGCTAAGTGAAAGAACCCAGCCCCTCCCAAAAGCACACATTGTAGGATTCTGCTTGTATCAAAAGTCCAGAGAGGCCAAATCCATAGAGAGGGTAGGGGATGTAGGCCCATGGCTGTGGGTGAGTGAACAGGGACTCCGCGTGGAAATTAGTTCATCTGGGGATGGTGAAAGCTTCTCAGATTGAACTAACACTTGCACAACTCTGCCTTAAGAATTTCATGATTCTAAAAATCATGAAGCCATAGCATTCAGAGTGGACTGTATAGCATGTCAGTAATACCTCGCTAAGGCTAATAAAAATGAGAAGTGGGCAAGCATTTGCACAGCGATTAAGACCTGTCTGCATCCTGCCTCGAAGTGCTGGCCCCATTTCACATCCCACTTCCTGCTGAAGCATTCCAGGGAATCAGCAGCTGATGGCTCAAGCATCGGAGCTCCTGTCATCCAAGTGGGAGACAGAGCGGCTTGCTGACTCGCAGCTTTGGTGTGGCCCAGCTCTTGCTGCTGTCGGCATTTGGGAAGTGAAGGTAGCAACATTGGCATAACTGTATCAAGCACTAATACTTGTAAGTCACCCCCCCAAAAAAAAAAAACAGCCCTGAAACTATGTATCTAACAGCAGAGCTTTCAAGTTTAAGGCAAAGACTGAAAGAAAAAAAAAAGGACAAAGTAATCAAGTTTATTTCATGGCAGAAGATTTTAAGATTGATTTATTGTTTGAAAGGCAGAATGAGAAACAGGAATCTTCCATCCACTGATTCACTCCCCAAATGTCTACAGTGACCACAGCTGGGCCAAGCCAAAGCCAGGAGCTTCTGGTCTCCCACATGGTGCAGGGGGCCATTCCCTGCTGTTATCCCAGTCACATTAGCAGAGAACTGGACTGGAAGGCAGCTGTGCTCACCATTATATCACTAACGCTGCAGAGAACTGGATTGGAAATGGAGCCGCCAGGACTGGAACTGGCACCCCTAAGGGATGCCAGTGTTTCAGGCTTTGGTAGGAGTCTCTCCAGCGGAGTTACTGGAACGCTGCTGGTCTTTGCAAGAACATCTGCACAACCTACAGTTCTGGGGGAAGGAGGTGGGTCACTCCAAGCAGGTGCAGGTTATCCATGTCCTGTTGAGAAAAATCTCCATCTGGGCAAATGCTGGGCAGATTTCCTCACAGCCACTTAGTGAAAGGAGAACTCTGGTTTCCTCAGTTCCAGGTCTTCAGTTGTGTGTGCAGCACCTCCCTAGGTCTACTTACACAGTTCCATGGGATCCTCGAACATGACTGCCCACGAGGCCCACCAATAAGCGACAAAGAACTTTGTTTCTGACCCAGAAGTCGTGGCAGGGACCAAACTGCTGGCCTCCCAGGGTGTACATCACTAGGAAGCTGGAATTGGCGACAACTTGGCAAGATGTCAAGTTGGGTCAAATCTCAGTTCTTTGCTTTTCTGTGGGCAGCAAGGGTGAGTAGACAGTGACACTGCTACACGGGAAGAGAAATGATGACATTAGAGGGGCTGAGAATATGGTGTGGGATTGGATACTGCGAACACGCTCACCCGAGTGTCGCATGAGAAGGTCGAAATAAAAGTATGGGCCTATCCTGTTAGCACATAGATGTCCACTGAGGTCTTGTCTTTCTGTTGCTGTTGTTTTTATGGGAGGCAGAGTTAAAAAGCTTCCCCACTCATTTATTCACCAAATTTTTACAACAGCCAGGAGTTCAGAACTCAACCTGGGAGCCAGTTAACTCAAGCCATTCCTGCTGTGTGCCAGGAATGTGGAATCATTTCCGCAGGGAGCTAGAATCGGGAGCTGGAATCGGGAGCCCAGCTGGGGTGCAGGATATAGGTGTTCTGGGTGGTGTCTCAGCCACTAGGCCAGCGTCCATCTGACCTGCTGAGGGGACAGCAAGGCACTGCCTGAACAGCTCTCCTCAGTAGCTTGAGCAAGTAAGCAACGTTTCCATGATTCCACAAGTTCGGGAGGCTGCATCAGAGGGTCTCCAAAATTACCATCCAGGGCGTTAGCACTGAGATGGGATCTGGGTTTCACTGGCTTGTGCATGGGCCACTGTCAGCCACTTGCTTCGCTTCCCCAGGGCTTGGAGGTGGTGCCTCCTCCCTATGTGCCCTTGAATCTCTCCTCCCTTCTCTATCCTGATGTCAGGGAGGCCCTGCCACTTCTCTCTGGCCCCAAGGACACACGCATCACATGCCAACGAATGCATGGAGGAACTTCAAAGGAAAGAGATGGTGGTGGATGCTGGCATCCCAGCCTGGCTGATGTGGACAAAAGACAAGATGGGGGAAAGGGGCAGCTAATGTGAGCTTCTGGGTTAACTCAACGTACGAGGGCTGCCTGCACCTCTGAATACTTCACTGTCCAGATGGTGCCCAGTGGGTCACTTAGCGAAAGCTCCCTAACTGGGGTGTCCCTGTATCCATGACAGCCATGCTAACACCTTCCTGCCATGGTAACTTTCTTGGGACGTGGGCATCCAGGTAACTGCTCTGTCCTTCTGGGGCCCCATGACCAGTGACCTTTGGTTCCCCCTTGGAGACAGAGCGTGCCTCACTTGGGTATTTCTATCCGGTCCATTATACCAGCTCACCTGCAAATCCACACACTCAATGAACGAAGCCCAAGACCACGGCAATGAAAGCTCTTTATTCTCTAGATTGTATGCCAACTACAGCCTTGCCAGGGATCACTTGGTCTGCGCTAGCCCTCAAACGACAATGGCTGGCACCATCTGTTGCCCCTGCCTGTGTGCCTGAAGCCAAACTCCTGGCGTGTGGCTACCCCTGCACGATTCTACTCTGCCTGTGTCGGGCGGCTCCCAGGCACAGGCCCCATCACGCCCCTGTGCACATGCACAACCTCACACAGCCTCCGTTTTCTCTGATCAGCCAAGTCCGTGAGCGCCTCCTGACTGCGGAACAGGTCGGATCTAATGCCATGCATGGTTGCCAAAGATGCCTCGGGCACCTCACCCAAGCTTTCTTCTGTTATTGCTTAGGTCTTTGCTGTTACCTGAAAGGCAGAGCAACAGAGGAAGAGAGATCTTCTATTCTCTGGTTTGCTCCCCAAATGTAACCAGGCTGAAGTCAGGAGCCAGGAGATGACCTGGGCCTCCCACACGGGCAGCGGGACCCTAGTTCTTGAGCTGTCATCTGCCATTTCCCAGGTTGTGCATCAGCAGGGAGCTGGATTGGGACCGGACGTAGAATAGGAGCCCAGGCGCTCCAACATGGGATGCAGGTTATCTCAATCAGCAGTTTAACTTGCTGAGCCACAACACTTACCTTCCGCCCATGCATCTTGTCCAATGCAACCATGACTAAAATCCAGTTAAACAAACCCAAACTGCAAGGGGCCTGTGTTACACTCGGTCCAAAATTCTTCCTGCTGACACATTCCCAGGGAGACTGTCAGGGGAACTCAAGCACTTGGTCCCTGCCACCCACAGGGAGACCCAGGCTGGGTAACAGGGGCTTGTGGCTGATTCACTGGAGTAGTGGAAACTAAAGTATGACTGGAGTTCAAGAGAAAATCGTAGGTGGTAGGGCTGGAGCAGGTGTGTGTGTGTGGGGGGGGGGAGGCTCAGGGAGGCTGAGTGGGAGCTGGTGGGAGCCAGGCACGGCACAGGTGAGCTGGCTGGGTAGTAGCAGGTGGGCTAGCCACATGGCATTCAGACTTGCTGCATGGATACCAACAGAAACTGCATTTCTTTTGAATTCTGGAAATAAATCAAAGTCAGTTAAAGGGGGATAAAAAGGTGACACTGGTGTCTAAGCTAGGGGATGTCTCCATATTCCACCATGCTTAAGTGTAATTTTAGTTATATACAGTTTTAGAACTACTATTGTTAATATGAAATTACCAAAAAAACTACTTATACAAAGGAGAAATATACTGACTGGTAAGTTTATTGGCAAATCTATGTCAAGCTCCATAATTTAGAATTATTTAAATCAAAGTTAAAAAACATACCTTAAGAGGGTAAAACTCATTCTTTTTTTAAAAAAAATGTAGCATCACAGTTATGAAAATAGCAATTATGGCAAGTTACACATTTTTAAATTATAAAAAACACTATAAAATATCTAACAAAATATTTCTTGATGCTGCTACAGGGGAAAGTTGGGGGGCAGATATTTATTTACACGTTTACCAAAAAAGTGTCCACATTCCACTGCCAACGGTCCAACTCCTCAGGCTCTAACACCAGCTCGCCCATGGGCGACAGGGACAGACGTGACGGGGAAGGTCAGAGCAGGCTCATCTCAGACCTGCTGAGTGTTCCACAGGGCACGCCGTGCCCGCCGCCCTCGGGGCCACACAGCACATGTAGGGAATGCCAGCTCAGACCCAGTGGATGTTCCACGGGGCACGCCGTGCCCGCCGCCCTCGGGGCCACACGGCACATGCAGGGAATGCCAGCTCAGACCCAGTGGGTGTTCCACGGGGCACACCGTGCCCGCCGCCCTCGGGGCCACACAGCACATGCAGGGGACATGACATACACTTGCTGGCCCTGACCTACAACAGCTTTTAGCTGCTTTCTCACTCATAATGAAATCTATTCAGAACAGGATTTTCTCCAAATCTATAGTTAAGACATGACTTACTTTTGTAACTGAAACTCTTCTGTTTTTTTGTTAATAATTGTGTATACACTTAAATAAAGTTATGGCTTTGAAAATTACTTGTAAGGAGCTGTTTTAGATGCTACTGTTCAGTGCTGTTCGGGAAGACTAGCAGGTTCAGAGGCAAAAACTGGTATTATTAAATGCATTTTGGAATGTTAATAACATACGACATTTGCTATATTGACTCCCCTATATTTGGATTCTTTGGAAGTTTAGATATGCTGGGAAGTTTCATTTCCTGAGAAATGCCCCAAATTTCTGTTGTGTTTTGTACCCCTCTGGATGCAGCGTTCGGCTCGGTGTTGTTTCTCGAGGTGACGTTCATGCAGCACGGTGTGCAGCAGCCAGGAGGGTCACCCCACTTGATCGGGACCTCTGCAGCTCCAGTGAGCCCAGATTCGAGGGTGCTTCTCTCAGCTTCAGCAATGCTGTAAGTCATTAACTTTAGGCACCAACACCACGCCCTGGCTGTGACACATTAAGATACGGCATATGAACATGCATAGACGCAAAAAGCAACTTAGAAACATACAGTGTAAGAATATTAACATATGTATCGGGGCTCACAAAGAAGTAGGTGATTAATTATGATATGAACAAAAAGACAGTGTATTAACTCACAGTATAAACAGATTTTCAGGGGTAATTTAAATGAGCAATAAAAAAAGTTAGGTACTGTTAGTGCATATTTTGTTCTGCCCTGTATATGAAAAAATAGTTTTTTACAGCACAATTTTTGCATTTGTCTTCACTGATTTGAACAGTTGACAGAGGTAGAATCTGGTCCATGTGCATGATTTTCAGGAACAAGTACTCCAAGCGCTTTGGCGGCAGCGCGCCGAGCCGCAGACTCACCGACAGGCACCACGCTGAAACAGACGAAGAGGACCCCTTATCGATGCATTCACAGAATGGTGCCCAAAGTCAGGCCAGAACAAGCATGTGCCCCAATCCAGCGACACCTGGGCACTGGCCTTGGTGAGGGGCTCTGGGCTCCTGCCACAAACCCCACCCCATGCTGCCTTGTCATCTGCACCCTCTGCCACTCTAGCAGGCGCACTATTAGCTCAATAAAGACCTGAGGAGGGGGCAGGGCACCTTGACTACAGGAGCCAGGCAGAGTGCAGGTCAGCAGCTGGGGTGCCCGTCCACCTGCAGGATCTGACACCGTCTCAGCACTGAATGAGCTCACTGGGCCCCCAGCAGTGAGAACAGGGGACACATGACTTTTCTCACAACAAACCCGGGCGACCTGCGGTACCTTGAGGCCATCTCACAGCTACTGGCTCACTCTGAGGGCTTCCAGGATAATTTCCTAAATGTGAATGGCGACAGATTACTAGTGAACTGCCTCACTAGGACACTGAGAAAGTGGTAAAATTATCAACCGTGGATTTGGGATCGGCTGGCTGTGAAGGCTGCAGATCCACATCCTAAGATGGCTACATTCTTACAGAGGGCAGAAGACAGTGAGCATGTGCAGGGCAGGGGGCCGGGACACTGCCAGTGTGGATGCAGCCAGGCAAGCCGCTTGGCCAGCAGCACATGGCTCCTCCGAGGGCGCAGGGCTCACCCTCCTCCGAGGGCGCAGGGCTCACCCTCTGCCCCAGCAATGCTCCACGTCCAGGTGTGACCTGCAGACACGCAGCTGGGAAGCAGCAGGCCTGCGTGTCAGTGCTCATGACAGCCTGACCCAGCCCGGGGGCCTTGGCCTCTGGAGGCAGCAGCAGTGGTGTCTGCAGCCACATGGCCGAGCCGCATGAACTCAAGTGAAATCAGAGGACACAGGGGACCATGCTCCTCCAACACCCACAATAGGTGAATGCGTCGGGCCTGAGAAGGAGAGCTGGGTAGCGTTTTATGGGTCCACAATTTCTATTTTGGAGTGATTAACAAGTTTTGGAAATAGATATGGTGATGATTACGCAGCATCATGAATGCCACCAAGTTGTGCCCTACAAAAATAACTTAAGGGCCTGGACCTGAGGCATAGTGAATAAAGCTGCCACCTACTGGCCCAGCTCAAGTCCCGGCTGCGCCACTTCCCATGCAGCTCCCTGCTAATGACCTGGGAAAGCAGTGGAGAATGCCCCAGGTGCTTGGGCCCCTATACCCTGACAGCTTACTTCAGCCAGGCCTAGCTGCAGATGGCCATTTGGGGAGTGAACTACCGGAAAGATCTCTCTCTCCCTCTCTCTGCAACTCTATCAAATAAATAAGTAAATCTTAAAACAAAACAAAACAAAAAAACAAACAAGCAATTTCAAGAAAGTAGGATAGCAAAATTTTGTTATAAATATTTTCTTTATAGGCTTTCTAATTCATCACAGCGTTAGTGGATTGCTGGAGTCCACTATGCTGTGGGTCAATCTCAATTTTTTGTAAAATCTATTTTATACATTTGAAAGGCAGAGAGAGAGAGAGAGAGACAGGAATCTTGGGTCAGCTGGATCATTCTCTAGCTGGCTGCAGTCAGGGCTGGCCGGGGGAAGCTCTAGCAGTCTGGAACTCCACGTGGGTCTCCATGTGGCTGCGACGCCAAAGCACCAGGCCACCGTGTGCTGCCTCCTGGGGCACATTAGCAGAGAACGGGCTGGAGGTGGGGCAGTCAAAACTCAGGCCTACCCTCCAGGATGGGCCGTCAGTGTTTCAGCATCACATCACCCTTGGCCATGTGGGGACCCCTGGGACCCTCACAGAGAGTTAAGACAGAGCCAATTCTCACAAAATGAAGGACTCAGCTACCTTTTCACTTAGGTTTTCTCATGGCTGCACAGCTGGGTTGACCAGAGCACCCACGGTGTCAGGGTGATCCACAGGCCCAGGGAACTGGGGCAGTGCACCAGAGGGCCTGTCACTGCGTGGGAGCTGTGGACCAGATGGAAATGGGGGCGTGGCTAGACCCCAATAAAGCCCGAGTGGCAAAACCAGACCACAGGGCTCCCGTGGCCCACAGCCTCCAGTTCTCCAACCCTATACTTAGCAGCAGCTCGGAATCCCCAGGACAAAGCAGGCACCCCACTGCTCCAGAGCTAATCACATCCATCTCCCTGGCAGCTCAGCACTGCAGGAACCCCCAGGCTGCAGACAGCATGGAGACAGGGCCCTCCAAGGCAGGGGGAGATCCACATGGCAAACACAGAGGTCAGGAACCTGTCAACCTCAGGCCCACAGACCCTGGGGCGTCAGTCACACAGCGTAGGGAATCTGAGTCACGGAGGAAGTGCTAATTATCTGCTGTGCACAGTACTTTTAAGGCAAAAAATGCATCCTCCTTCGGAAAGACTGACTTCAGTACTCCCGTCCACGAGGCTGCACAGACACTATCTCCAGCCCCAGCCGGGAGCACGCTGCCTCGCCATTCAACCCCATGCCTGCTGAGTCAGCACCTGCCTCTGGACGCTGATACTGTGCAGCTCCCTTGCCAGTCTTGCCGTCTGCCTGGAGCTCTTTGTCTCAGCAGCAGTGTAAGCTGGGGGCCTTTCACATGCCAGGTTCACCCATGGGCACTGCATCACAAGACACCAAGATTGAACCACCCATGAGTATTCACAATGGCACCCACGGGTCTCCCAGGTGCCTGGGTGAGAGGAAGAAGCCAGGCAGATAAGTCCATTGATAAGATGCCCGAGGATTGGCAGAAATAATCTATGCCTTCAGTTGTCAGCACAGTGATCTTGAGAGCGTGGCACGGCCAGCGGGAGCTGAGGTTGGTAATGCCATCTATTTGGTCCAGAGGTACACAGAGCTGTAACCCTATGGCCTGGCCCTTTGCCATACATGTGTCATAATCCGCTTTCAAACACTGGTCTTCATTTCCAAGCTGCCGATCTGACGGTACTGTCCATTTTACGTGGCTGCTGGAAACACTCCCCATGTCCAACACGGCTCAAACCCAGCTGTGCCAGGCATGCACTGGAACGTCCCTTCAGCCAAGCCTCTCCTTTGCCCCCACCTGAGACAGCAGACTTTTCCACGGCTCCCCTTACAGTCAACAAGCTCTAACTTGGCCTCATCTTCTGTAGAATCTGAACATCCTACTCGATCTCCCTTGTCCTGCCCCCAGCACCTGCCTCTCCTGCCAGGCCGAGTCCGTTATGCCACACACACTCCTGTTTCTGGGCCTTCTGTCTACACTGTAGTGAGGAGTGGTCCAAAGCTTGGTAAGACCCCCGCCGTTTTGAACTTGGTGGCATTTTAAACAGCTGCTTCCCCTAGGACTTAGTTTAATTAAGTTTTGTGCCCTGTAGGTTCAAATTTTGTTGTCAGTCAACCCACTATAACCTCACAACCATGTTCTCCACCAATCTGCTGTAACTTCGCAACCCTGCTGCCACGCTGTTAACTTCAGGGCACTGTGCCTGAAGACCATACCCACGGATCCCTCACAGCCCCTCCCCACAGTGCCGGCCTAGCACCCCATCTGCCATTCCCTGCAGCCCTGCCGGTCCTACCCACCATCCCTCATGGCCCTGTGACAGCCTCCTGGGCCATGAACCGTGCGTGGCTGCTTCCTCCTTTCTCTCTCACTCTCTCTTCCTCTTCTGGAGCCCCTCCTGTCACTATGGCAGGGACCTGTCTCTCTCTTCCTGTCTCTGCCTCCTTCCTTGCAACCATCTCTTCCTGCCCCACATAAAGATATTCTGTGTGACTTGCTGCCTAACACTTTCAGTGCCCATTATTTATTGAACTGGTACTTCAACCACTGCCCTGTGACATCAGAGTCGCACAATGCTCCAATGCGGATGTTTTGTGCAACTTAGACAGGATTTACATGCATACAGTAAAATGCACGGCCTACCAACACTCAGTTCAAGAATTTTTACCAGTTCACATGCTCACCTCACCAATACAGCTCCAGAAAGGTCCCCGCAACCCCCCTCTAGGCCAATTCTCCTCCCTCGGCAGAGTACACTACCCTGAGTGCCTCAGGGCCGCTTGCGGGGGAGCCTGACGTACCTCTGGCGATCACACGTCAACGTGCTGAGGGGACTGTGGAGCAGACTTCAGAGTGGAGCTGAGCGGGGGCGTAGGAAGGCCGTGCCGACGCATCTCCTGGATCGCACGCTCTCTGCCCGGGGAGACCAGAGGAGGTTACAGGCAAGCACCAGGAAAGGCGAAACGCTGAACACGAGTCAAAGGTGCTCGCAGGGTAGCTGTCAACTAAGCCGACCTCTGTGTGATCTGCAGTTGGCACAGTGGTCACTGGGCCACTGGGGATACCCGCTGAATGCCAGTCTGAGTCCTGGCTGCGTTGTTTCCACACAAGCTTCTTGCTAATGCATTCTGGGAGGTGGCAGCAGCTGACTGCTCAAGCACTTGTGAGCCTGCCTTCCACGTGGGAACCCTGACAGGGCTCCTGGCTCCTGGCTCCGGCTGTGTCCAGCCAGGGCTGTCGCGGGGAGTGAGCCAGTGCCTGCCACATGCCTGTCTGTGTACTTACTTTTCACATAACCAAAACATGCCACGCTTGCGTATCAGCAGGTGTCATGTGACCTTGCATGACTGGTTTGTTACTTTCCTTTCTACCCTGAAGATGACCCTGCAGCTGACGTCACGCTCACGCCTGCTGTCCCAGAGCTCAGCTGGCATCCTTTTCTCCTACGCCTTTTGTGCTCACATCTCTCCCGATCTCCAGCAAACTCCCTGCTGGACACCTCACACTCCTCCACACACCTTCCCACGACCTCTCCTTCCTGATGCAGGCTCCGGCAGGTTCTGTCCTCCACTGCACCCATAAAACCAACGTCCATCCCATCCATCAGGACACGGTACCTTCACATAAGTGTGCATTCCTCTTTAGGCCAGGCTCCAACAGTCAGTTTACCCCAAGAGTCATTCAAATGGCAGTCTTGGCATGCGCACACTGCTGGCCCTCTATGCGATCAGTAACAGCCAGACTCCTGTGTGCAGACATGTCGCACACCAGCAGGCTCTTGGTAGCCTTCTGAATAGGCTGACTGATCTGCTCACAGGGAACCACTTACTTGCTGGTCTTCTGGCCTCTCAACACACACTTGCTCCTGCTGCGGGGCAGCTGAGTGATGCTCGCCTTCTCCATGCCAGCAGCCAGCTACCTGGCCTGCTGTGTAGGGGCGCCCCGCTCAGGCTCGAGGACCAGGCTGTGTGCTTCCCTCCTCTGTACCCACCCCCCAAAGCGTCCGTGCACACCAGCCTGGCACTCAGCCTTCTTCCCCAGAAGTTCCAAAGTCACAATGAGGCAACCCCGTACCAGTCTGCACCCAGCAGGGCAGTTCCACTGCTGTCTCCACTGTGGGCTAGCAGCCTCAGCTCTCCAGTTCTTCAGTATCCAGGAATGCCACCTCGTTTGGTATTTCTCAAACTTTTCTTCATATTTATTCTCCCAAAGCAGCTTTCTAAGAGTTTTCTCCCCACACCATGAAGTTTTAATGCAGATAGACTGCTAGGTCATGCGGCCATTTGGATGCCTGCAGCCATTGCAGTCTGTAATGCTTGTGCCACCACCACATCCTCCCTGCTCTGCCACCTGCAGAAACCAACTTCTGTGCTATGAGAATGTGGCAGCTTAGCAGGACAGCAAAGGACAAGCAGACATGGTCAGACATGGCTGGGTGGTTCACGTTTCTTTGAAGGGGACAGGAAAAGGGAGAGTTAAGGCAGGGTTAGGGTCTGAGACTCCAGGCTATGAGCTGGACTGAGGAGCCCTGGGCTGCAAAGAAGCTAAGCATCAATGAGAAACAGAGATCGCTACGTACATAACATGCTCAGGGGACAGACCCAACAACTCAAGCCAACACTGTGTCTGTCACTGCCACACTCTACAAGCATCAATCTTTCTTAAAAGGCTTAGGGTGCCTGCGTGTATTCTGTGTGTGTGTGTGTGTGTGTGTGTGAGTGGGGCAGGGGAGGGAGCAGCAGTGACCGAGCGCGAGACCAAGAGTAGTAAGAGAGTGAGCGGGCAAGAGAGATTTGTTGTCCACGCCATGAACGGCCCTGACGGCCGCAGCTGGGGCAGGCTGGAAGCGGAGCCAGAACTGCACACTAGTCTCCCACGTGTGTGCAGGGACCACGTGTCTGGGCCATCTCCTGCCTTCCCAGGCACATTAGCAGACAGGTAGATCAGAGACGGAGCTGCAGGGACTCGACCCGGCGCTCTAACAAGGCATGCTGGGAATGCAAGCGGCCTAACCTGCTGACCCACGCCAACCCATGAAATCATAAATACTGTTTTTGTTGCAAATTCCCCTTATAATTTAAACAGCACATCACTCAAATGTCTTGATGTAAATGGATGCAAATAGAGAATTAGAAAAACTGGCCTATAAGTAATTTGAAAAACTACTGGAAAATAAAATCTCAGGGATGTTGATGTGTATGATATAGTATGGTATGGTACAGCATGAAAATGTTTCAAAAGAAAAGCAACTGGGTAACTGACTTTCCAATCAGACTATGACTTTAATTCCAGAAACACTGCCACACACTGGCCTGCAGCATGCGCCAGAGTCCTAGGGTGTAAGCAATACATGTAGACGCTGAGACCCACAGCCGTGTGGCCGACCCCAGGCACGGCTCTGCCGTACCCCGTGTGTGTGACCTCAGCTCACACCGACTCACAGCTGTGTGGCCGACCCCAGGCACAGCTCTGCCGTACCCCGTGTGTGTGACCTCAGCTCACACCGACTCACAGCCGTGTGGCCGACCCCAGGCCCACTACTCCGTGATGATAGCCTCATTTTGCTCTGTGGCATGCAACAGGAAGCAACACAATCCTTGCTACTTGATTTTCTGAAGAGATGCAATCTTCAACAATTATTTGGTGGCTTTCTAGGAATAGCTACCAAGGAAACTTAGCACAGTATGTGGCCGGGCCTCTGCTCTTTGTAGGCCATATTAAGCCGTCTCTGGAGCAGCAGGCTATGAAAACACCTGCACAGTGCTACATGTTTTTTCTTACCGTTCATATTTTTCTGCTGAAATCTGCCTTTTCAGAGCATCATGGTCTGTTTCTAATTGCGTCACTTTGGCTCGAAGCATGGCGTTTTCCCGGCTTTGACTAGTTCTTAAAACAAATGGAAAAATTAAAGGAGTAAGAAACGTTGCTTTCCAAGGTCAAGAATTGTGAGTTTTACATAAAAAAAATAAAAATGGAAATGATGGCTAATAGGAAAAGAAATGACTGCAGCTTTTCAACAACACAGTGTGCTATCCGTGCTGGGGACACCTGCGGGCCGCACCGACAAGGCGCTAGCACGCTCAGAGTTTCCCTCTGACTCCGTCCTCAGAGGAAGCGACCACAAGACCTTGTAAAAAAGCTCCTGCTTTACTCCTCCCCTCCTCCCTTCCAACCAATTGGACCAGACCTCCCCAGCCCGCCCGGGGTGACCTCTCCACTGGGGAAGGACACCCTCCCTTGCCCACTCTGCCCGGGGAACTGGTCCACCGCACAGATCAGGTCTCCGGGCCCTCTCAGTCCTCCTAACGCTAGCCAAGTACACGGCCTCCTGATCCTTTCCTTCACCAACTCCTCAGCCAAACCACAGACCCAAGTTCATTCCCAGAGGTTACTCTTCCCGTTTGCTCCACGGTACACCTCACAGCCCCCACCTCTGAACACATTAGTCCATGTGCACCGAGCCAAATGTGGGGGCTTGTAAGACCCCTTATGCTCTCACTGCCCCGGCCCGCCCCACTCATACTAGAAAATTATTTCTGACAAGCTTTGTTGCCTAAACAGGTTGACACTTATGGACACTTACGATTTGCTTTCTGAAAGGGTTAACTTCTCTTTAAGGAGTTGAATCTCTGTATCCTTCTCGTGGGAGGTTAAATGAGAATGAAATTCTTTATCTCTATTTGAAGCCAATAACGCTTCGAGGTTTTTAATCGTGAGTCTTTCATTTAACAGCTGTTTCTTTAACATCTCAGACTCTGATTTTACATTTTCTAACTCTGCCACAGCCTACATGAAAAACAGAGTAAGAGTATTTCAGTTCAATTTTGGATGGGTTGGGAAAAGTCATGTTTGTGATAACATAGCTCTTCAGGGTATTCACTCATCAGCTTCATTCTGGGCACCAGTGAGACTTTTAAAACAAAGTCCTTCTCTACGAACAAATCTTTGATGTTTATCATGAGCTGATTTGATGCTACAAGCCACGCACCCTCTCAACAGTTCACATTCCTGTGACCCTGCCAGGAAACGCCCTCGGCGCAGGCACAGCGGCACAGCCAGCTGGTCTTCCCTGCACAGCACCAGCACCAACATCTTGTATGCATGCCAATTTCAGTCCCGGCTGCTCCACCTCGACCCAGCTCCCTGCCCGCAGCCTGGGAAAGCGGGGAAGGATGGCCCAAGGCACCCACGTTGGAGATAGGGAAGAAACTCCTGGCTCCCCGCTTGGGATCAGCCAGCTATGATCACTGTGACCATTTCTGGAGTTAACCACTTCAATTAAAAGAAATAAGTTTTCCAAAAAATTTTTTTAGAAAAAAGAAAGCAAGCAAGCAAACACCCACCCCCAACCCTCAAAGCGCCAGCCCTCTCCCTGGCCCACTAAGCGTGCTTACTCTGTCCCTCTATCAAGCCAGCAGCACAGCTACTCAGCGCCTGAAAACATTCAGTAGAAGAGTGAACTGAGCATGGTAGAAACACACCAGGCAGCCGACAGGAATGCTGCAGTTTGGAATAATAAGTTCTGGCTATGTAGACTGAGTTCAGCAAGATGAAGAATACTGCACTGAAGCAGCATTGGACAGTTGAGTCTTACTTTTAAATTTAAGAAAACAAAGATGTGCACCTACTCTAGTTAGAAACGATACTCTCGGGCAGGTCTTTAGTGCAGTGTGGGTAAGACACAGCTACTGCGAATGCTGGCATCCCTCGTCAGCGTGCCTGCACGCAGGGCCAGCTCCTGACTGTAGGGTCTGCGGGCCCCTGGCACTGCCCGCATAGCCTCCTGAATCGAGTCCCTGGCCCAGGCCCGGTCACTATAGGTACTTGGGGGAATGAGCTAGCAGAGCCAGCTAGTGAGCTGGTGTATAGATAGTTTTTTGCTTTCTTATAAGTAAAATGAAAAAAAAATAATAATCTTCTAAATAATCATTTATTTTTAAAAGAGAGCATCTAATTTCATTATGCTATTGGCCAGAAAAATCTTGATAAAGAATGTAGTAGTCAAATGTAATTGTCAAGATCTTATAGTCAAAACAAAACTCTTTGGGACATGAACAATAAAGCCTCTCCTTCCAACATCAACATCCCACGTGGGTACCAGTTCGTGTCCTGCCAACACTGGCATGCTGTATGGGTACCAGCTCACGTCCAGACTATCCCACTTCTAATCCAGCTCCCTGCTAATGACCTGGGAAAAGCAGCAAAAAATGATCCAATTGCCTGGGCCCCTGCCACCCATGAGAGACACTGTGACAGCTTCAGCCTGACCCAGCGCTGGCTGTGCAGCCACGTGAAAAGTGAGCCAACAGGTGGAAGATCTCTGTCTTCCCCCTCTAATTGGACTTTCTAAACAAACAAACAAACAAACAAACAAACAAACAAACTACACCAGGGGAAGCCTTTGGCCTGAAGGGACAGAGTGCTGGGTCCGAGCGGCAGTCCCACTTCCTGCTAGCATGCACCACTGGAGGCAGCAGGCGCTTCGGTGGCTGGATTCCTGACCCCCACATGGCAGACCTTGATGAAGTTCCAGTTCTTGGCCTCTGCTTGACCCACCTCTGGCTATGGAGATATTTGGTGGAGGGAAAATACGTTTCTCAAATAAATAATAATAATAAAAATTACTCTAAAAGGGAACAAAAATATGGAGTAGTCAATGATAAAGTGAAAGCAGCAGGGCTCAAGTCAACAGGCCAGGACAACTTCCCAGTTCTCACCCTCTCATACTCGAGGCTCTTGGAGTTCAGCTGCTGGGTGGTGACGTCTTTGCCCGAGTCCAGCTTGATGCAGAGCTCTCGGAGGGAGGACAGGTCGCCCAGCACCGCGGCCTTCTCGTCCTCCCGCAGCCTCAGCTCCTCTTCCAGTCTGGACATGGCTTTTGCCATCGACGAGATCTGGGACTCGTAGGCGTGATGTGCACTGATGTGCTGCGGGAAGAAAGACACAAAGCTAAAAGCGAACTGATCATTTGCAAACGCAGATCTGTCAGCTAAGCTTACTCTAAAAGGACATGAAGTCAATTTTCAAGATTTAAATACCTCAGTTGCTTATTTACAGCTGGCATGTTTAGTGCTGAACAAAAAGAACTGTGTGCAGTTATTCATCACGGCAATTAAGTATACCTCACGCACACAGTGCAAGACATAATGATGAAAATTAGTGTCGGGGTGCTGTGAATATGTGAGCTTTTGTCTCCTTAACGGACTAGGCATTCGGTGGCTGATCAGCATGCCTGTGGCTCACGGCAGGAGCCTGGTGGAAGTTCCCAGCTCTGGCCCTGATGCCAGCTTCCTGGAAATGAAAGTCAGGAAGCCGGGAGGGCAGGCAGTAGTAGCACTTGGGTGGCTGGGTTCCTGCAGCCCCCATGGGAGACGTGGACTGGGCTCCTTGGCTGCTGCGGGCCTGAGCTCTATCATTTCCTGGCTCGCAAATGGACAAGCAAATACACTGTAAGAATTGTCTTCTTTATGTTGCCACTTCAACAAAAAATAACTTACACATTTACTACATTTCAATTAATGGTAGTCAAATTCTAAATTTCACAAACGAGGTTCAATTTAAAACTAAATATCTGAGGTAATATATAAACTTAGCTTAGTAATAACTTCTAGTAACTGTGAAATTATGAGAAAACTCAGCAGGGAGCTGGCTCAGAAGTGGAACACCTGGGAATCAAACTGGCATCCCCTGGGATCCCAGCATCGCACAGCCCAATACTGGCATATTTTTCAATACTTAACAGCTGGAAACAAGCCAGGCAAGAAAAACGGACTGGGGCCAGTGATGTGCAGAGGATTCTAGCAGCTGTCTGCAATGCTGGCAAAACCACAGGGCAGTGGTTCAAGGCCCAGTTGCTCCATTTCCTGTCCAGCTCCATGCTAATGGACCTGAGAAATGGCAGAAGATGGTGAACACTGCGGGCCCTGCCAGTCATGTGGAAGAGTCAGGCTGGGGCCCGGTGCGGTGGCGCAAGTGGTTGAGGTCCTCGCCTTGCACGCCCGGGATCCCATATGAGCGCCGGTTCTATCCCCGCAGCCCTGCTTCCCATCCAGCTCCCTGCCTGTGGCCCGGGAAAGCAGTGGAGGACGGCCCAAGGCTTTGGGACCCTGCACCCGTGTGGGAGACCTGAAAGAGGCTCCGGGCTTCCGATCAGCATAGCATCGGCCATTGCGGTCACTTGGGGAGTGAATCATCCGATAGAAGATCTTCCTCTCTGTCTCTCCTCTCTGTATATCCGCCTTTCCAATAAAAAAATAATAAAAATAAATCTTTAAAAAAAAAATAGTCAGGCTGAGCTCCAGGCTGCTGGCCAAGCCCTGACCGCTTTAGCCACTTACGACTGAACCGGTGCAAGGAAGATCTCCGTGTCTCCCTCTGTCTGTCCCTCTCTCTTTAACTCTGCCTTTCAAATAATAACCCAACCGTGAAGTAAAATGTGGCATTTCAGCACAGTGGCTATCACTCAGGTGGAGACACACGCTGCCGTCTGAGCCTCGGAGAGGACCCGCGGAAAGAAACTCCAGCGTTGCAGGGACCGAGCAGTCAAACTCAGGGCGCCTGTGCGAGCGCGGCACTTGCCAGTGCCCCAGGCCGGGGACAACAAAGCCACAGTCAAGAAAGTCAAGCACTGAGGACTGACAAAAATGACAGGCAAAGTACGAGAGCTGCACACGTTATAAGGCAGACCTGACGTCACACGCCTGTACCCCAGTGAAATGGGTACTGAGGCTCCTAGGCCGAAGGTCAGAGTCAGGACACAAAGTGCCCATGGGTGCTGTGACTCACTGCAGTGCTATCCGTCCACGCCACAAGGTCCTGATGGTGCACAGGCACGCATTACCTCCTGGATCTCCTTCTCCAGCAGCTCCACTCTTTCTCGAAGGTGTCTCCTCTCCGTGTCAATAGACAGCAGCTCCAGCCGAACAGAACTGCTCACTCCCTCTGCCTGGTGGGCTTTCACCTCCCAGTCCTCAGCCCGGTTATGAAGCATCTGGAATTTGTCTAACAGGTCTTGGTTTTCTTTTTCCTAGTTGACACATAAATTATTTCTAAGTCAGTACGTGTCACTAGCTGGGACACTTGCTAGACATCCCATCTCCTGTGGAGGATTAGGCACCCCCACAGGCCTGATTCTACCACTTCCCCGGCCCTGGTTACTGATGTGGTGAGGCTGCTGGAGTGGCCCTCTCCCTTCCGTCCCGCTCACCCCCAGATACAGGAGGAAAAAAAGAATTTGAGAAAAACAGTCTCACCCACTTTCCCCCTGCCTCAGCCCTCCCCACACTAATCAGTGGTCCACACGGGCATACATCCTTCTCAACTATGTAAAAATCCAAACTAAAATAAATTCACTATTAAAACATGGGTCATGAATCTAACGAAATAGCAGTTTTCACCTTAGAAGCCATCAGGCTCTCCCATCGAGATACTTCAGTTATATAATTATGAACTCTATTCTTCATTTCTTCTTTTTCTTGCACTGATGCTTCCAGTTCCAATGAGATTTCCTATAAAAGAGAAATTACAACAAACCTAAAATGATGACAGTGCCACATGAGCTGTTTCTATTCAAATGGTTTCTTTATTAGAGATTGTTAGTTTCTTAGAATTGTATCTATGAAATACATGAAATCTATTATCTTTATAGGAATAAAAATTTAAACAATTTGAAATTATCAGAAGGGTGTTAAAATAGAGACATGGAAAAAAAGAAAATTATTCTTACGTGCTACTTTTGTATATTTCTCCTGGCTGATACTGATGTGGGTTTGTTTTTCTATTTATTTATTTATTTAATTTGAGACAAAGAGCTAGAAGGAAAGGCAGGCAGAACTGCCACTCACTGGCTCACAAAGGCTGGAGCTGCTGAATTTAGGATCTGGCTTAGCCCAAATGAGCCATCCAGGACCCTACTGCATCTCAGGGTCTGTCCTGGTGAGAGGCCATGGTCAGCAGCTGGAACCAGAAATTGAACCTACACTTCTGAAAGGGCTTGTGGATATTTTAAACCATATCTTAGCCCATCAAGGCCAAACTCAGGCTCCTGATGTGGACTTGCTGATCCACCTACAATGCCCCACAACAGAGGTGACCATGTCTATCTGCCCTTCCTACAGAGGGCTAGTTATGGCCATGAGCTGACACTGGAAAACAATATATCAACAACATGAAACCTTCAAAATACAAATAAAGTATTTAAAACAGGACAGTCATTGGTCTTCCTGGTACAGCCTTTAATAAATCAGCACAAACAAATCAACATGTTTGAGTATGTGCATTTCAACGCACTCCTTAATTTCTCTGCAAGTGTGATCTCGAAGCCAATGGAAGTCAACACAAACAATTCACATGATCCTGAGTCTCTGAAGCAGAAGCTCTGCCGTGGCCATCATGCCGAGGTCTCCCCCAGGAGGACGGTCAACTCAGCCACCGGCCTCTAGCTCTAGGTCCCTGCAACAAGCAGCCAAAGGAGAGATGACCGTCGCAGCCGCTGGACACCCTGGGACCTAAAGTGCTGTTCCAAATGACATTTCTTAACACCCCGTTGCTAGACATAACACTCTAAAGAATTAGCTACGTTGCCTGGATATTAACTCATCAAACTTGAGAAAACAATATGTGAACCTGAGCATTTAGCCAACACTGACTAGCAATCCTACAAGTACCACAGGCCACTGTGCCCTCTTCACACCTGGTTCTCTCTTGCCATTGTCGCCAGGTCATCCTGCAACCTTCTGTTTTCCTTAAAAGCCATGTCTCTGGATCTTCCAACTTCATCAAGTTCCTTATGGGCCTCGTCCAGCTGGCGCCGGAGGCTGCTGACCTCCCGGTCCCGGGTACTCAAGGTTTCCTTTAGCTGGCTGGTGAATGAGGCAAGTGGAAATGAGAAAGACACATTTTGGAAAGTTACAGTTTACTCAAGGAAAACTTTTAATCTGAACTGAGTATGCTAATCAAACAAGAAATTAAGACCGTTGCATTGATATTGATTAGTTAGCTAAAGCAGGTATTTTCTATCTCTATCAGTGCTTTATGTGAATACAGTCATAAAATGAATGCATTATTCCAAAAGCTAGTCACATGAAGCTTCCGCGTGTTAAGAGCAAAGCACGTAGGGACCAGAAGTATGGCACAGTGCCTTAAGCCACTGCCTGCAGTGTCAGCATCTTGTACGGGCGTTACTGGAGTCCCAGACGCTCACTTCCAACACATCTTCTCATGACTGTGCCTGGAAAGGCAGAAGATGGCTGATACATCCGTGTGGAAGGCTGGGATGGAGTTCCAGGATCCTGGCTTCTGCCTGGCACGGGCATAACCACTGCAGTCATTTGGGGAATGAACCACAATACGGGGGGCTGTGTGTGTGTGTACGTTTCATTCCTCTAATTCTGAAGCCTTTCAAACAAATAAATCTTTTTTAAGTAAACTGTACAGACATAATTGGCAAATGCTCAATGAATCTTTACATCCTCAGCATTTTACAAAACACAAAATGTGTCATAAAGTGGCTTAGAGTCATATAAGATGTGATATTTCCTAACAGTTATCTTGACAGGTTCAGAGGAAAAACAAATTCATGCCTGGCTGTAAATGTTATTTAAATTTTAATGATTAGGACTCAAACAGGGTAATCATATACAAACCAAGAGCAGGTAGGTAGGGAAGGGAAAGAGCTGGTAAGGACAAGGTGTTAGATCTGGGGGCAGAAGAGAGGAGGAAGCGAAGCAGGGGACCATTTTTCAAGCAAGAGATTTGAGAAGATGCTGCTGTCATTGGGGGAAAAAAAAGAAAATTTGAGAAAAGAATTTTCTTATTGCTGGTTCTAAACACATTAAGCTATAGTCACTGAAAATTTCTAGAAAACCAGAATGCCATCTCATTACTTACTTCATAGATTTATCAAACTCTGAGACAGTTATCTTCATCTGTGCAATAGCTTTTTCCTATAGAAATTATAAAAATACATGAGATTCTAAGCCATCCTGATAAAAATGTCCTCAGCTAAGTTGATGAGCTCTGTCCCATGCACATAGTTCAACTGCACAAAATCTGGCAGAGAGCAGCCTGCACCCGCACAGTGGTCCACATGCCACGTAATCCACGTGTCGACATGTCCCCACCCACCCAAAACCCAGCACAGCTTCCTGGAGCTTCACCAGCTCTGACAAAACCACATTCTGGAAACAAAAACCACATTTTGCAGATTCAAATTATTGGGATGGAATCGAATTTATTGGAAGACGTGGCTCTTCGCCTAAAGAACTTGAGCACAGATGGTAAGGACCACCTATTTGAAACAGAATAAAATAATCTTTTCTGCTCAGATGCTGGAAAATCATACGCAACAGTAACATACTTTGCTCGCTAGGTTTTCTTGCAATTTCGCCATCTTTTCCGTCTTTTCGTCTACAGTCTCCTGAAGAAAATCCTTTTCTTTATCAATGACACCAATGGTCTTTTTCATTACATGGGCCTCCTCATCCTGCGAACTGATCTTAAGGTTTAGTTTATCTGTAAAGGGAAAGAAATGCCTGTCAGACAAAATACGCAAGTACTGGCAGACACAGAAACTACAGACACTCACCTATCTTTTCCTCCAGTGTTTTAATGTGTGCCTGGGCTGAGTCCAGTTCACCTCTTTTGATGGCGAGTCGGTGCTGATAGTCATCAAGTGACCGCTCTAGCTGCTCATTTACTATCCTAAAGGATCAGTGGACAAAAACAAATGGCACTCTTTATCTCTCAGAAAAACAACTCTTAAAAATGAGACGTCTTAAAAAGTGATTTCTTATTTTTAAGGTTTCTTTTATTTTTTATTTTAAAGCTCTTCCAGTTTAATCAATGGCAGTATATTACAGATTAAAATCTCTTGGTCTCCACCATTCTTCTCCAAAATGGTTCCATTTTCCTAAAAATAACATGGTATAAAAATCAAATTAATTGTGTACTCTCTTCTAGAGGCTTCCTGGTAGTTTCCCACTCTTGTTGCCCACTAGCCACTTCCTCTCCCTGCAGTCCCACTTCCAAAAGCAGAGCGCAGTCGTGCTTTCAGGACGGCCTGGCGCGTGCCAGCACGGTCTGTACTCAGACTGCTCTCCACCCTGCTTCTAACTCTGACTCTCCGGGAGGAGTAGGCTGGCAGCCACAGGATGCAGGGCAGAGGAGGCACTTCCCACAGGGCAGCAGGGACTGAAGCAGGTGAAGGGATGCACAAAGGCCCAGGTCAGCCCAGTGACATGCCTCCGAGCCATCGGCTACTGAACAGGAAGCTGGTTTTCAGAAACTCCACCCCAGCACGGAAGCTCCAATAGCATCCACCTGCTCTCCTGTAATTGAGTCCAGTCTACAGAATGTGGCTCAGCCCCGACCCTAGAATGCTTAATCCTTGCCTTCCAGAAAGACATGGCTCTCCCGTTAGGTGTTTTAACTGCTATAGGCTCCTGGGCTTCCTTAGAGCGGAAGACAAGTGGAAAGAACTAACAAGTGGGAAGGAAAGCTGAATTTCCAAATCATTAGAAGATGGGAGTGAGTCTACAGAAATGATGATTTACTAGCATTATGGAGGTATTCTGAAATACAAAATACACGTGCTTGAGTATTCTAAATAACAAGTGAATGATGACAAGAGAGAGGGAGCAACCAGGCTGTAGGACTGACCACTTTGAAAATGCACGCTCAACTCAGAAAGACAGCACATTCAAGCCATTTTAGTTACAAAATGATCTCTGAGGTCCAGGGAACTGCACTCCAGAGTTAAGTGACTCCTCAAATCTAGAGCGTTTCCTGGGCGATGTGACAGCAACTGGTGCTCTGTGGACATCAGACCATCCGGCCCATCACTAGGGCTGCTATCCCAATTTTACAGAAACAAACAATTCACCCAACCTCACGCATTAGTGAAGGCCAAGGAAACAGGCCAGGCTAGATGGGGAACCAACATAACCAAGCGACAGGGAAACTGTCAGGGAGCTACATGGAACCCTAAAATGGAACAGTCCAGGACACTGGGTATGGCAGAGCTGGTAGTTCCTGGCAAAAGTGTAAAGACCTCTTGACACTCAACTTCATAAGCAGAAGCACCTCTTAAGGAAATGGGGCTGACAATCAGAGACAGGCTACATTCTGACACATGATGATGTTTAATGAAGTCCATAATTTATGCTGGTGCAACTTTTGTGGGAGGGAAGGAACTGCCTATCATTCAACTATAACTTGGCTTTCTGTGCAGAAATGTAATTCATGAAGTCCTAAGTTGGCGGCATTAGGAGGGTGGAGCTTTGATCCAGTTCTAGTGTTGGGGAGGTGGGCCCAGATGCGGTCCTTAGGTCCCGGGTGATCTCTGCTTCTCCCCAGCGTCCTCACACAGCTGAGCCTATGGGGCCCTCCCAAACTGGGACTATGTCCCTCCAAAACTAGGACAAAATAAAATCTCTTTCCTTTGTAAGTAGCTTTTCTTGGGTATTGTTTATAGTGACAAAAAAACAATACATAAAGCTATGCACAGTTTTTGCATATAAGTATTTTGAGAGCTTTCTGAAGACTCTTCAGACATACAAAGGAAATTCTTAGTTGAGTCCTAAAGAGCTTTGACTTTTTACAGCCAAGTGCAGAGATACAGAGACAACTGAGTCTGTAGACCAGCCCCAAAGTAACATTTCTGACTCAAATATTGCTGGTAGGACAAAGGCCCATCCAATGTAAAAAGTGAGGTTTAAAGCACAGCAGGCAAAAGAGCCGAGTGACTGCTCTGCTATTTGTGAATAATGGTGTTTGTACACAAGATCTGAAAACTAAGTTAGGAAAACGAGGACTGTTTCCTCAGCTTTGAAGTTGCTATCCACCAAACAAAGCAATGATAGATTCTCCCAGAGAAACAGTCAAGGGAACAGGGTCAAGCTTCCCACTTGAGACAGGTGTCTGTGCAGCTCTGACTCTGAGCCTCCATCTGCCCAACCACACTATGCAGTGATACACTCCCTTATGTTGGGGACCAAAAGTCATTCTCTTCCTTCATGATAAGAGCATAATTTACAGAAAATATAGCATTTCCAAAACTGCAAAAACTGTGTCACAATTCTAAAATGGTACTGAAGTACTGTGTAAGAGAGGTAGGGCTGGAATGTCAGTGGGTTGTTCAAAGCAAAAGAAACTCGGGGTCCCCGCCATATGATCGCCGGTTCGTGTCCCTGCTGCTCTACTTCCCATCCAGCTCCCTCTTTGTGGCCTGACAAAGCAGAAGAGGGTAGTTCAAGTGCTTGGGCCCCTGCACCCATGTAGGAGAGCCAGAAAAAGCTCCTGGCTTTAGATAGGCCCAGCTCTGCCCATTACAGAGGACAAAAGCCCTCTCTCTTCTCTCTTCACCTATGCTTCCAAATTTAAAAAAAAAGAGAGAGTGAGAGAGAGAGACCAACATGGAGTCCCTGTCTTCGAATTTCTCCCAAGTCTATGGTTGTGATCCTTTGGTGTAATGGAGAGTGGAGAACAAATAGGATACTTTTTTCTGTTTTAAATGTTGGTGTCTGCAGAGGGATGACGACTTAACTGGTGGCCCGGACCCTGTGTCCTGACTGCAGCGCCATGGAGACCCCCGTTACCATCAGCCACAGCTCTGGTTCCTTTTCTTCTCTTAGTAGGGAAAAAAGTAAAGAATTCCCCTAAGACAGTTTTCAGGTGCTGTGGGTAAGCTGAAACAATTCTCAATTGCTTTAACAATTAAGAAGTCTCGGGCGTGGCAGCGTGGCCTGGCGGCTAAAATCCTTGCCTTGAATGCCCCGGGATCCCATATGGGCGCCGGTTCTAATCCCAGCAGCTCCACTTCCCATCCAGCTCCTTGCTTGTGGCCTGGGAAAGCAGTCGAGGATGGCCCAAAGCTTTGGGACTCTGCACCTGTGTGGGATACCCGGAAGAAGTTCCTGGATCCTGGCTTCGGATTGGCATAGCATCGGCCGTTGCAGTCACTTGGGGAGTGAACCACTGGACAAAAGATCTTCCTCTCTGTCTCTCCTTCTCTCTGTATATTTGACTTTCCAATAAATAAATAAATCTTAAAAAAAACAAACAAACAAGTAGTCTCCTGCAGGATGAAGTCGCAGTTGGTTTTCTGAATCTGTGTAAACAAATCCTAGGAATACGACGGCTACGTATTAGCATAACTAACTGCAGCTGGAGTTCAAGGGTCATTTCCAGGAAAAATGTCTACCGCATCTCCTAGACCCTGAATTAGTCTGTAACCATTTGGTTCTGAACAAGAGAAACGACTGAGGTAAGCTGAGCATTAGTCTGTAACCATTTGGTTCTGAACAACAGAGAAACGACTGAGGTAAGCTGAGAAGGGTCTGACAGAACCTCGCTTTCACTTTCACAACAGCGTGTCAGGACACGGCACGTCTGCCCGGGGACTGCGAGTGGTTAAGCTTCTGACTGGACTGCAAACAACCCACCTTGAGTTGGGGTTGCCAAAGTGTGGCCTGCCGCCTGATTCCGTGCTAGAATGCCTTAGGCATGCTTTCTACAACACTAAGCCTCATGTCAGTGTGTGAACAAAATTTTTAAGTTATTTGTGATACATGGAAATTAAGTGAAATTCAAATTTCAATGTGCACCAAAAAAGAGATGCATAGAACACCAATACGCTCTTTCCTTTAAGCACTGTCTCCAGCTGTACCCAAGCCACAAGGGTGGAGCTGAGCAGGTGCGACAGCGACAGTATGGCCCACATACTGACTCTATTCACAGACAAGGGCTGCTAACCTGGCTCTGGTGATGGTCTCTGGCGGCAGAGAGAAGTCCCCTCACAGTGCTGCGGAGGACAGACTTGGGGCATAAGACGCCAGGCATCTTTAAATGGAGACAACAGCCTGTACTTGACAGACAAAAGCCATGTGATGGCTCTGCAGTGTGGTGGGGATGCCAGACGCAGGAAGGGAAAGAGAAGATGCTGTGTGCCTGAGATCCGGGTTCTCAGAGTTCCTGTCACAGAAGCAGGGCGTGAAGTGATGAAAGGAACAGCAGCAGCTCTGTTAACTCCAAGGAAAGCACCAGAACGTTTGGACCACGCGCCTTTGCTTCCAGAATGTGGTTATGATGGGTACAGGACTTAGTCTTGGATCTGTACAAAATGGCTGTCACTGCATCCTAACCAGGTTCACTTCAGTGGAGGATATGACCGACATGCTTTCCAGAGAGAATGTTAGGAAAGAGGCGGGAAGCTGGGCTGAGGGGGAAAGGATGCTGATCCGAGAAAGAACACCCAAGACACTGTCGTCTGGAATACCTAAACACTGCAGACCTTCCTGTGAGGAGGCGAGAGAGGGTGGAGGCTGGCATCTGAGGAAACGCCAACGGGACTGAACACACAAGGTGCCACAAGGTGACCAGCGTGCTGAGGCAGGTGTACTCCCCCGGCTCGCCTGCAGGGGCGCAGTGGTGCTGGCTGATGCCATCTTCCCAAGACCAGATGGGCCATCCTGGAGGAGCACTCGCCCTGCAGGAGCACTCGTCTGGCACTCCTGACCTGACCACACACACCCACTTCTTGGACTTAACTTAGGCTGGCTGATCATCCGGGAACCCTACAGACTACAGTTGCAGCTCTCCCTTTTTCTAATTATTCATGAGGTTCTCACTTTTGCTCTGTTTGCTATATACTTTTATGGTTCTTGGTTTTTGTATATTCAACCTCCCTTTTTGCCCTTCCGAGTTCTGGGTGAAACTCCTGACTTTACTTCAGATTTTACCAACTCAGTTTTCTGCAGCTGCCAATCTATAGGTGGCTAACCTTTCAGTTTTTTTTTTTTTAAAGATTTATTTATTTTTATTGCAAAGTCAAATATACAGAGAGGAGAGACAGAGAGAAAGATCTTCCATCTGATGATTCACTCCCCAAGTGACTGCAACAGCCGGTGCTGCGCTAATCCAAAGCCAGGAGCCAGGAGCTCTTCCAGGTCTCCCATGCAGGTGCAGGGTCCCAAGGGTTTGGGTCATCCTCCACTGCTTTCCCAGGCCACAAACAGGCAGCTGGATGGGAAACGGGACCACTGGAATTAGAACCAGAGCCCATATGGGATCCTGGTGCGTTCCAGGAGAGGAGTTTAGTCACTAGGCCACCGCGCTGGGCCCAACCCTTCAGTTTTAATGTGTCCATATCCTTTCTGATCTGTTCACTACTTCATGGCTGTCGCCAGGGTCACTGTGACATCCGACAAGCTGTTTCTGGTATTTATTACCAAGCTAGTCTAGAGAGCTGCTTCCTGCGGCTTCAGAATGACACCCCGTGTCTGGTTTTGTAATCATGCATGAATTCAGCCCGGAAAACACCTAACTTTGTCAGCTGTTTCCTTAAGTCTTCCTTTAGTTGCTGCCCAACAACCCCGAATCCGAAGGCGAGCACTCTGCCTTATTACATCTCAGTCATCTCCGTTTAAGTGACTCGAGCCTTATTTTATGTAAACCAGTTTCTTAAATCTAGTTACATTCAAACTATTTGCCATCAGTCTGAGACTTGAAGGCTATACTTCATGTTTCTGCCGGTGTTGGCATCCCAAGAGGCCTGCTTCCTGTACACCCTCCTTGGAGCAGAGGCCTGTTCCTGGGCAACTGTGTAACAGCTCCTGGTGCAGGCAGCTCAGTAACTGCAGCTTGGCATCCCACACCCCGTCCTGCTGTGCCTGCCTGGAGTCCAGTTACTTCATTTTGAACCCAGCTTCCTCCTGGTGTCTACCAGGGACGATGGCTCAGTATGTGAGTCCCTGCCACCTCTGAGAGACCCACACTGAATCCTAGCTTCCAGCTTCAGCCTGGTCTAGGCCTGACTGCCGTGGGAATTTAGGGTATAAACCAACAAATGAAGGTTCCCCCACTACCTATCTCTCTTTTTCCCTCTGAGTTTCTAATAAAAGAAAAATTTTCAGAAGTAATTTAAAAATTGTTTTTACAGCAGATTAAAAAGGAGACAGGGACCAGCATGACTGCATTAAAGCCAGGTAGGATGCTCCGGAGTCGGCTCCATGCTAACGGCTTGGGAAAGCAGTGGAAGACGGCCCAAGCACCAGGGCCCTGTCGTTCACATGGGAGACCAGGATGAAGCACCCAGATTCAGCCTTGCCCAGCCCTGGCCGCTGTGGCAGCTTGGGACATGAACCACAGCAATGCAAGATCTCTTTCTCCTCTTCCTGTCTCAGCCTCTCTCTCTCTCTGTAATTCTCTCAAATAAACAAACAAATCTAAAATAAGAAAGGAAAAAGGGGGGGCATGCATATTTCAGTATTTTGTAATTTTCAGTAATCCTAAACTATGGAATACAAATTAACTGAAATATCCACTAAAGTGGTTTAAAAGGAGGTACGTTTTAAAATGGGCTTGCAATCTTATCAATGTGTGAAAGTTTTCAGAAGGGAGCTGTGAAAACCTACCCACTCTGCCAGTGCTGGCTGTAGTACCCCAGAGCCCCAAGGCCATTGCTGCAAGGCTTCTGTAGGAAGCTGCTGCTCAGAGGGACAGTCCAGCAGCGCCATGGCCATGAACTTACAGAGCCACAATTTGCTCCCCGACAAGAAACGGGCAGTTTCAGGACTTACTTGAGGGAGTGCATCTCTGACTTGTGATGAGCGGAGTCACCAGCAACGTGGAAAAGTTTCTGAGCTTGGTATTTTGATCTGCTCTCTAATGACTCCATTTTTTCTTTCATTAGTAACATTTCAGATTTTAGTTCATATTTTTCATCTTCAAGCTATAATTTAAATTATAAAAATTAGTACACAAATATCTATTTTGCAAAGTAGGAAGTCTGTAGTAATATTTCTAGGAGAAACATAACATTATATTTAAGTCCTACATGTCAGAGGAACAGTCACGTTCTTTCCTCACTATTACTAAAATAGAAGAGAGAAATACGCATGTACATATGTGAGTACACATGGTTATACATGTGTGTAAGTCCACACTAACTAAAAACCTAAAATTAATAGAAGGGTTGGACAATAAAATTGAAATTTCCCAGGAACTAAACAAAAGCCGAGGAGAAGAACCTTAGAGAATTGCTTCTGGAAGTTTAAAACCTTGATTAGCAAAAGGCCTAGAGACAGAATATAGGAGTACAGTGGAAGAAATCACTCAAGAAATTGACAATGAGAGACCATGATCAAACCCTTAAACCTTTCTGAAATGAAAACATGCTAAGAAAGCCAGAAAGCAGAACAGCACCTCAACTCCCAACGAAAACAGGGAATTCAGGGAAACGCTCCGACCTCTTAGTAACAGCTGATTTTCCTTGAGGCAGGCACTATAGCACAGTGGGTAAAGCCAGCACCTACGACCCCAGCACCTCGTATGGACAGCAGCTCATGACCTGGCTATTCTGCCTCCAGGCCAGCTCCCTGCAAAACAGCAAAAGACAGACCCACTGTGTGGGCCCCTGCACACAGGGAGACCTACAAGAAGCTCCTGGCTCCTAGTTTCCGCCTGGCTCAGCATTGGCCATTGCGGCCACCTGGGGGGTTAAACCAGCAGATGGAAAATCTCTCTGTGACTCTGACTTCAAATAAATTTAGGGGGAAAAAAGAAACTGTCCCAGTTTAGATTTCTATATACCAAGCCAATTGGTAAATCAAATATGTGAGTTAAGACACTCTCAAACACTCAGAATACCAGAAAAGGTCCAACATGAACTCTGCTCCAGAAACAACTGGAGAAGGATCAAACAGGAAAGAAGAAAACATGTGACAGACATGAGAATGGGGCCAGGGAGAGGTGGAGTCGACCACAGTGCAGGAAGAGGGGCGTCTCCCTGAGGACGCTGACACGCGGATGAGGACCAAAAGGCACAGGTGCAGGGACTCTGGGACTCAGGGAGAACCAAGCTACACCTTCAGTGCAACCCAGGCAGGGAACACAAGCACGAAGAGCTGTGAGCAACAAGGAAAGGAAGGCTGCAGGTGCAGCCACCACGCTGAGAACCACAGCTGAGTGAGGCACACACACAAGCAGCTGCGCTGAGGGAGCAGGTGGTGGTGGCACACTGCCACCCCTTCTCCCCACGCGCGGGAGGTCAGTGGGGGGCACTTCAGTCAGGTGAGACCCCACAGCACCTGAGCCTCCATCAGCACTGGGAGCTGAGTGGGGTTGTTCTGCAGACAGGGAAGTGGGGAAGGAAACTGCTTTTGTACATGAAAAGCCTTTTAAAAACCCCTGGGTGTATTTACTCCAACAAGAGTGCAGGTTGGATGAAAGAAACCAGAATGAACATTTGGGGCCCATCACCCATCTTAAAGATAGTCGCAGCCTGACACTCCTCCGTCCGAGCTGGTTCACGGCTGATGCTCCCAACCCGGCTGCATGGATTACCATCATTCATCCATCTTACAGGCACGAGCCCTTTAGCATTGTTCTCTGGCAGGGAGTGAACTCTAAGACCATGGGGCCCTGGGACTGTCACCCTACTCCACCTCAGCAACACAGGCAACACGTTAGCTGCATTTGACCAGGGGCTCAGTCAGGCAGACCCTCACCTACCTTCTAAACCCAGCGCTGCCTCTGTTAGAACAGGCTGCATTGTCCTGCACCTGGGTAAGATTTGTTACAACTCTTGAGTTTCTGATAATCTGCCAGATACGAACGAATGGTTCTGCATTTGTATTTCCCCAATTACCGTGGCAGACCATCTGTGTATTGGCCATCTGTAATCCTTTCCTTGGCTGAGTGTCCATTCATATCTTCTGTTGATTTGGGAGAGGTTATGCAGAAATGTGTAGCATAATCATTTGCTCCGTGTGGTTAAGATAATGTATGGTTATTAGGTGAGGCTGATTTAGTCAATGTGGTCCTATTTATTCATGCTTTTCTTTTTAAAATTTATTTATTTTCATTGGAAAGGCAGATTTACAGAGAGAAGGAGAAACAGAAAGATCTTTCATCTGCTGGTTCACTCCCCAAAGGGCTGGAACGACTGGCTGCCCTGGTTATTTCAGCTTTTTGAGAACTGAACCAATAGATGGAAAATCTCTTAACTCTGCCTTTCAAACAAATAAATAAATAAATCTTAAAAATATAAAAATAGCTTTATCTGGCACAGACATTCATACAATATGCCCCAAATTCAGTTTGATACATTACCTGATGATTAACACGTGTCAAATGATCAACAGTTTTTTCTAATTCTGATTTTTCAAAAACATTCATTTCTTGAATATTCTGAAAGAGAATTTCATACAAAATATTAATTTATATCAAAGAACAAAACATGACCAAATTAAGCAATGCAAGCTTATAGCAATACTAAATTCTATTTGTCTTTTCATAAACCACAGACAAGTTTCAGAAAGAAAATCCTTAGACATTTAATGGAAACAATGTCTTTGACTAAAGACATTGCTTTTACATTTTCTAGCCAGGTGTGACGGCAGAAGGCTCCGGCTGGTCCAGACTTGCTTCCTCATCAGAATAGGAGCTCCAAGGTAAGACCTCACAAGAGACAGAAGAGGAATGCGGTACACAGCAAGGAACGCTGATATCAAAAACACACAGGGCACAAGGTGAGAGGGCCACGCAAGAGAGAAGACCTTCAAGAACGACCAGTCAACATGTACACAGGACTGACCTTCAAGAACGGCCAGTCAACAAGTACACAGTGTCGCGCCCACGTGTCTTATCGCCCCGCAATAAGAGGCAGATGCGAGTGAAGCCTTCTGCGGTAAAATTTATTGCACCAAGATGAGGAAGAGGAAAGGGCTCCGACCCCGGCAGGCTGTCTGCTCTTATGTGCTGACTGGCCCCACCTCCGCTGATGATAGGTCGGCATCATGATCACGCAGGGTCCTGGGCGACCGGATTCGTCAGTCCCCAGTGTTCATGCGCCGGCCACGCCGCAGCTCACACGCATGCGCAGTACTGCGAAGGCTACGTGACTCTCCACCAGGCACGAAGGTGTGGCTTCTCCGGCCGGCACCATTTTGGGTACGGCATGTGGCCAGTACATACAGATGCGGCTTACAACACACAGGACTGACCTTCAAGAACGACCAGTCAACATGTACACAGGACTGACCTTCAAGAACAACCAGTCAACATGTACACAGGACAGACCTTCAAGAATGAGCCAGTCGATATGGAAACAGAGGACTGCTTCCCTGCTTTACCAGGATGGGTGAAATAAACCTGGTGTTCACTACAAGTCTTGTAATGCGGATTCACACTTCTATCTCTATTAGTCAATACAAATGAATAAAAAAATCTGAAAATTGGGTTCTACATTTGCTTGAAAGGGTCACTGTGCTATAGCTAACTGGGGTTGGGGTTGGCACAGTGGCACAGCTAACTAAGCTGCTGCCTACACCCCCATCAGAGTGTCAGTTAAAGCTGCGCATACGCCCTTTGTGATCCAGCTTCCTGCTAACATGCAGGCACGTGCAATCACTGAGGCCCTCGACAACAGCTGATGCATTCCAAATAGGAACAGCAGACAGCACCCGGAACGGAGCCTTCCGCCAGGGAAGGCTGGCAGATGTTAAGCTGTACTGAGGCAGTTGCACTGCTGGGCCGTGGTGACTGAGACCCGGCCCTCACACACAGTGCTGTGGCAGCGATGACTGGTTCCATGAATGGTGGCTGGCACACTTACGGGCATGGAGAGGCTCAAGCACCAGTGATGATTAGCTCAGTTTCTAAGTGAAAACTGAAAACTCATTAACATCTTTCCCCCTACAACTCTGAAGGATTCAGTTAGGAATGTCACTTTTTCCAAGTTTTCAATACTAATGTATTTTTAAAATCCCACTTTATATTCTTTGAACATTTCAACATATATGGAAATAAGTAGTAGCTTGTGCTAAAATATGCCATATTGCACAGAAGCTTTCTGTTTGATCATTTTAACACTTATTCTTATGGGAAAAAAAACCACTTTCTAGAAGGAATTACTGTTAAAGATCCCAACACGCATATGACACAGAGCGGAAACAGACACAGACCCGCAGAAGCAGATCGCTCCCACCCCCGGCTCACTCCCCAACGCCTACAAATCCCAGCGCTGAGCTTAGGACTAGGCCAGCGGCCGGACGCCCAGGTGAGGTCTCCCACCTGGGGGGCAAAGCCCCAAGCACTGGAGCCCTCATCTGCGGCCTTAAAGGACCTGCACTGGCCTGCAGCCAGGAATGGGAGCCAGAGCTGCGAGCGGAACCCAGCCTGCTGATACAGGACATGGCCTGTTCATCAGTATCTTGCCTGCTAGACCAGACGCCAGTCTCAGCACGGCACAGCAAGGTCTCTAGAAAACAGTTACGAACACATGCAGGACAGGCGGTCCCCCCCTGAGGGAGGAAGTTCTTGGGGGTCCAACCGCTTCCTTGAAGGGCAGGTGGGCAGCCATGTGGGCGTCATGGGTCTCTCCCCCTTCCTCACACAGCCACCCCAAATGGCCACTGCCACACGAAAGAGCTACAATCTATACTCAAATGGGCACCAAGTCCCGTGCACACCTTTTCGGCGATGAAGTCAAGTTCCCTCAGCACTTTTCCAGAAATGTAAGAGCCATTCTTAGCTCAGGGTCACACAGCAGCAGAGAGGTCCAAGGCTGGCGACGTGCTGCCGCCGCCCTGGCTAACCCACGCCAGCTGTGCGTGAGCGGCAGTCACCTCATGGGCAAACACTCGGACTCTGTCCCTCAAAACAAGCCCACCTTGGGCCCAGCGCGGTGGCACAGTGGTTAAGGTCCTCGCCTTGCATGCCTGGGATCCCATATGGGCGCTGGTTCTATCCCGGCAGCCCCGCTTCCCATCCAGCTCCCTGCCTGTGGCCTGGGAAAGCAGTCAAGGACGGCCCAAAGCTTTGGGAACCTGCACCTGCGTGGGAGACCTGAAAGAGGCTCCTGGCTTCGGATTGGTATAGCATCGGCCATTGCACTCACTTGAGGAGTGAATCGGACGGAAGATCTTCCTCTCTGTATATCCGCCTTTCCAATAAAAAAAATAATAAAAAATAAATCTTTAAAAAAAAAAATCCCACCTCCTTACTCACATTTAACTTTTCTCTCAAAGTTTCATTTTCTGCCATCACTCTTCGAAGGTCGGACACTGCAAGCTCCTTCTCCTTCTCCATGAGACTAACGATATTGCTGGAGACGGCGGCCTGGCTGGAGTCCCGCCGGAGCGCGGATAACTCTTCCTGAGCCTAGAGGGACAAAGACACGGAGTTACAAGCACTCTGGATACACAGGCTATCTTACTGTCCTTCCCAGATGCCAACAAAGTAACAGAACTAAAACAGGAATGAAATCAGGAGGAGGAGTCAGGAAGGGACCCCGCCGCTGAGAGGACAGGAGAAAGCAGTGAGCTCAAGCTGGCCCAGGGGAGGACGTGAATGGGGAACTAACGGGTATCCCCGAATTCCCAAAACACTCACAAACTAGAGTGGCCCTTTGAACTTGCAGTTTACATGGCTTCCCCTCAGAGCAGGGCAGACGGGTGTGAGCGCAGAGCCAGAGACAGCACGCTCTGCTCACGCACCTGCTCCCTGGGGAGGCTCTGGGCAGGGCCAGGCTCCACAGACTCCCTCTTCCCAGGAATGGCTTTGTTTTGCTTTTCGTTTTTAACCAAAGCCTAGGTCCCCAGCAGCCAACACTGCAGACAACAGTGGGAGCCGTCTCCATTTGGATATGCTGGGGGACATGTCTGATGTTGAGCATAAATGTGGCTCAGCAGCAGGAGTCATTCCAGATAATTTCAGAAGAAAAAACAGACTAACTGATCTGACACAGACAGGCTAGAAAAGAGAAATATGAAAAAGCAAAAGAATAAAAAAGCGAGAGGAATCTTTAGTCTGAGAACAGGATGGGATGGTGAGGCCCCATGACTCGGGCCAGGAGGAACAGCATCACAACCACATCTGACGTCACCTAGTGGGATATACACTGATTCCAGCAAAGTTCACTGGCTCTAAACCCTCTGTTGGCTGCATTAGAACACATGTTCTTACTTCATTATACAAGACACTGAGTTTATCTCTTTCTGCTGTCAATAATTTCACATTGGCCTGTATGTCCTCCATGTATTTTTCAAATCTTTCCAGCATACGCTGAAGCTCATCTCTTTCTCTTGTGATCAGATGGAGTTCTGAATTGTGATCACTCTGAAATATAATGAAAGAACAAAGTTACCCTGTGCTGTAATTATCGCCACACGGTTGACATGAGGACACTAAGTGGTGAGACGGGCTGAGCGATGCTAACAGACACTAGAGCCCACGTCCCCCTCACGTCATTAGGAATCCATTTTCAAACATCAAACGGAAGCTGATGCAGGCAGTGCCAGTGCTGGAGCCGAGTTCCCGGCTCTGAGTGGGCCAGACGCCATGGCAACTGCTCAGACAGCAGGGACGTAGAGAGCAACAGTGGACCAGCACGTCAGCAGCACCCAAGGGCGTGTCCCATATGCAAGTTCTGGGTCCGTGTTAGACCCCAGTCAGAAGCTGGGGGCAGGCTGCTTCTCTAAGCCCTCAGCGAGTCTACCACAGGCTGACTCTCGAGAACCACTAGTTGCAGCCCTCTCCAGAGAAAAGTCCGGGAAGGAAGGGTGTGTGTGCCCGTGTGTGCACGCTCACCCAACACAGCAGCCTGTACATCCTTCAGGGTTTCTCTGAACTTAAGATCCATTTCCAGATACTCAAATTGTCCCAGTTTCAGACTTCTGTGAGGTTTATTTCCACAATCAGAAAAACATAAATTCTTCTACTGAAAAATGTCCACAGTGACTAAGTAACTACATCCAACACTTTAAAATAAGAATATGCTTGCTAATAAGATACGCTCCAAGTATCCACTACCTTCACCACCATTGTAGAAAAAACAAAGAGGTCGGTGGAGACTTGAGGGCTTTCATGTCGTGAAGTGCAAAGTGTGCAGAAGCCCTAAGTGAGGAGTGGGTGTAATCTGGTCACTTATACCCTGGAATTAGTCCAGACCATCCATTTCTTGTGCACAGACCACTCCAGGATCAAGCTAGTCGTTGGTAGGCTAGCTATGATGTACCTCTCCCCTATCACAATTAATCAGGCAAAATCAAAGCACACTGGAGAGCTTAGCCTCTCAATACCTTAAAGGACAAGACGTTCAACAAAAACAGCTGATCAGTATTTTGAGATTAAATCTAGGTTTAAATTAACTATTTAAGATCATCTGTAAGCTAACCATGTTTAAATTTCAAAAATCTTTTTGTGTAGATTCTAGAAAAGAACTCTCCAATGAATAAAGATTTGACAATTTACTATTTAGGTCTCAGCTTAAATGTCCATTTCTCCAAGGAATCCTTCCAGGTTCTCAAATCTGATCTCATCTCCTTCCATAAACTCGGAGCTGCTCAATCTTTCCTGTACTTTCCTCATTAATATGGATTATATAAGACTGTAAAGTCATTTCCATGATTCCATGTTAATCTGTGTCCAAGTCACTAAAGTTTACGCTCTACAAGGGCCACCTTGGTTTTGCTCAGTGCCTACCACATTACCTGGTAAAATGCACCCACTTCCTGAACATTTACTTACTGACTCATCTTGAGTCGAGACCAACTCTTCTCTAAGTGCACCTGGTAGCTGAGATGTTGGTGTCAGGGTGGATGAAGACGAGCTGTTAGGAACTCTGTCACTCCATTGTTCCCAAGAATACACACAAGTGTGTGAACACGTGTGCACAACACTGAAGGAAATGAGAACAGCAACGAGCTTCTTCATCTCCACCTGTGCCTCTCGCACGGCAGACCCTCACACGCACCTGCTGAGCCTAGCCCAACTTTGTACTCAGACCTCACCTGCTTTGAGTCAACTAAGGTAAGATAACAAATACCAGCGACCAGACATGCTGCTGGAGCCTTGCACAGATTACATTAACTTAATCTTCATAAGGGGTTGTGATTACTTCCCCCACTTCCCATGTGACAATTCTGGTAACTTCTCCAAGGTCAGAAAGCCAGACTGTGACGCTCCATCTTAGTTAGAATGGGAATCGGTGGTGCGCACAGGGTAAAAGGGGCAGTCCCTCACGACCCGAGGATCGGTGAGTGTATTACTAACAACTGCTGAGCTTTGACATGGCAGGGTTTCTTTCTTGTTCAGTCATTACATTTTCAAGAAGCTATGCCTAAGAGCTGGTTATACAGCAGCGTGGGGTACTCAGCGGGTTTTGCCAATCCAGCTCTAGACAGTGTTGGCAAGCACATTGAAATGTCAGGTGAAGAACATTCTCGCTTGCTCCCAGGACCCCCCACTGCTACGCCCACTCACTTGCACACCTACCCACTACTGTCACACACACTGCCCCCCATAACCGCGACTTGTTCCTGGGACTCTGCAATGCTCTCAACATCCTGACTTCTTGGAAGCTGGAAAATAAACACTGTCCACGTCAGGCAATGCCACATCTCAGGGAGGGAAAATGACAGGAGGAAGGGCCTTGGAACTCTCTAGAACTTGAAGCAGTATCTCCCACTTGTCTTTCAATTTTGACTTCACAATAAGAAATTGAGTAAAGAGCCAGGCATGATAGCCTAGTGGCTAAAGTCCTTGCCTTGAACACGCCGGGATCCCATATGGGCGCCGGTTCTAATCCCAGCTGCCTCGTTTTCCATCCAGCTCCCTGCTTGTGGCCTGGGAAAGCAGTCGAGGACTGCCTAAAGCTTTGGGACCCTGCACCTGCGTGGGAGACCCAGAAGAGCTCCTGGCTCCTGGTTTCAGACTGGAGCAGCTACGGCCAATGTGGCCGCTTGGGGAGTGAACTTGCAAGTGAAAGATCTCCCTCCCTGTCTCTCCTCTCTGCATATCTGACTTTACAATAAAAATAAATAAATCTTAAAACAAAAGAAACTGAGTCAAAGATTTATTTTGGCTAAAAGTTTTGAGATGGCTATCTTCTCAGTGCTACCAAATTCACGAACAAATCCCCCACAGAGGCAAATGATTTACCCTGCGGCTCATTTTTCTCGAGTCCAGCTAAGTATACATAACTTAAAAAAAAAAAACACTCAGCAATAGATACATTAGCTTGCAATGTATATTATCACCAATTCGTTTTGTTCATTAATAGATAACAGCATTACAGATAACAACTATAAAGCAAAATTTAGCCACCATCCAACAAGGTTAAAAACTAAATCCAACCAGAAGATGTAAAACCGCTCTGACAACAACACAGGACCTTCAGGCGGGAGCTGACCCAAGTGGCCAACTCAGCACAGTGTGAAAGAGACGCTGTGGGCTGCACGACTTCCGCTGAGCCTCTCTCTTTCACCCTAGTGTGGACATGCGGACAGGGCCACACAAGCCCTCAGAACTCCTATACCCACAGCTCTAAAAAAGGAGATCTCAAGAGCCCAAATGTTAACCATGAAAAACTGCAGATCATGAAGACCTAACAGAGAGACATGATTTTTACCTCCCACATACCATGGTCAACTTTCAACACTATCCACAACAGAAGACCAAAACAGAAAATTACCTTAACGGGGGCAACCTTTACACAATCAACAGGCCAGTACGGCCTGGGCAGAAGCACCACCCGCACAGCCCACACCCCCAGCTCCATCTCCCACAACTGGGTTCCCAGCAGGAAGGGCAGAAGGAGACAGAAGGCACCCTCCCGACTGCTCCAAGGTTGCCTGCCAGGTGGACAAACCCTCCTGCTGCAGGAAGGAAAAGGCAGCTTTTACACAAACTAAATGCAGACAGAAGCGTCCGGCAGCAGGCGCCTGGGCCCGGTCCTCGCGCCCAGAGACCTCTGCAGTGTCCAAGTTCCAGCTTTTCTGTCACCTCCAGCAAACAGCAGGTCACACTCTGTTCCTGTCCTAACTCACACAGCACAAATCATGGAAGAAAACGAAAATTAAAACCTTTTAAAACCAAGTATGAATATCCTTAATGCAGTAATAAACCAGAATGGTTCATTCGGAAGGATATTCTTGCCTGACTAACTGTTTTTCGAAAGGAATACTTACCTTTTCTTGTGTTTTAAATGCTGGAGCTTTTTCACGTGCACCATAACTTGTAGAGCCAGATCTTCGCTGTATTAAATGTTGGAGTCTTTCTAGCTCTTTTTTATAATAATCTCGTTCTTCTTCTATACCTTTCAGAAATGTATCTAAACGGGAAGGCGACCTGTCTCGACGTTTTATTCCATGTTCTAGCCTCATTCTCTCAACTTCCAAAGTGAGTTCTCTTTCTGTGAATTAAAGAGGTTAAATTTAAAATGTTATACATACAATGTTGATTAAACATATTTTAGAAAAAAGGGTTTCTAGAAGTCATAGACTATTTTGTGCCTGTGCCAGATACAGTGAAAAGGTAAAAAAATGAGAAAGAAGGGGAAAACATCAAGAGCAAAAACAAAAAAATGTAAGTCTTTGGTAAGTCAATGCTTACGTAATGTGCTAGAAACTGATGCATTAAATTAGCACATGGCACATCCCAAGGTCACGAGACAGCACTATATAATATGCACAGATACAATGTTAAGCTTGAATGCAGTATCTACATACACAGAACTCAGAACAACTCAAGTCTTTCCCTAAATCATCACTCACTCAGACCAGAGACAGCGCCTGGGACTCAGCACTGACATGTACACGGTGCCAACACTTGCAGCTGCTGCGAGGCGAGGGCCAGCTCCCTGTGCACCCTACTCTCTCAGCTCAGTCAGTGAGCACTTACTGTGTCAAACAGTGATCCCAGGACAGGAAGGATGAAAGCCACATTATATATATTGCAATAAACAATGCAGACTGGAGGATGGCACAAATAATTCTGTCCCAAGAAGGAGTGAGTAGGGAGCAGGCAAGAAGGCAATGACAGATGCACTGTGGCACAGTGCGTTAAGCCACTGCCTGCCATCAGTTTAGTTACCTGGTGTTGCTGGTTTGATTCCTGGCTACTCTACTTCCAATCCAGCTCCCCGCGCAGCCCCTGGACCCACAATAGTAATGCGGATGGGATTTCAGACTCCTGGCTTCAGCCTGGCCCAGCCCTGGACAATGTAACCATTTGGGGAAAGAAGTACTGGGAATAAATGAAGACTCCCTTGCTTTCAGAAATTGCCATTCAAATTTTTTTTAAAGAGGGATGGGATTGACACTTCGGAGTAGCTTGCTAAGCTTCCAAATGCAATGCTGGCATCCCTTGAGGGCACAGGTTTGTGTCCCAGCTGCTCTAATACAGAAATATCTTTTGTCCACCAGCTTACTCCCCGAGTGGCCGCAATGGCCGAAGCTGATCAGGTCCGAACACAGGAGTCAGGAGCTTCTTCTGGATCTCCCACACAGGTGCAGGGTCCCAAGGCTTTGGGCCATCCTTGTCTGCTTTCCCAGGCCACAAGCAGGGAGCTAGACGGGAAGTGTGTAGGCCCTGGTCTCCCAAGGGTTAACTCCACAGCTCAGCTGTTTTCTCAAAGGTGTAACAGGAAGGGCAATCATGGCCTGATACATTTAGCCCATGGCTTGACTGCAATTTCCCTCCTTCCTGCTTCCCATTTTTGCACATCCTGACTGCAATTTCCCTCCTTTCTGCTTCCCCTTTTTGCACGTCCTTGGGGGAGCTTAGGTGTTGCTTAACCATTGGGAAGATCCTGGGAGGGGCCAAGCAGACTATATAAGAGAGTTTGACTTTGAATAAAGGCTTTCACTTCACAAGAATGAGCCTCAGTGTGTTGTGTGTCTTGTCTGTCTCATAACCCTAGTCCCTCCGCTCGACTCGGGGCTGGAAGTACGTGGCAATACAGGCGTTGCCAACAAAGTGGAGCAGCCAGGACACAAAGTGGCACCCATATGAGATCCTAGAGCATGCAAGGCAAAGATTTAGCCACTAGGTTATTGCGCCAGGCTCACAAATAAATCTTTTCGGAAAACTTTGTTGCTTGCAGAGGCAAAGAGTTAGAGAGCTGCCATCCATCGGCTCTGTCACCAGTGACTGCAGTGGCCAAAGCCGGGGACCAGGAACCCAATTACCCCAGCCCTCACTGCTGCCTCCCAGGTGTGCGCTGGCAAGGAGCTAACCTTAGGAGCAGGAGCGAGGCACGGCTACCGGGCTAAAACCACCTGCTCCCCTCAATAATTCTTAATGTGTTTGAGGAATGTTCTACTTATCCACAATGTGTAATACGGTTTGTAATTGCAGTAAACATGCAACACATACGTACTGAATCAACGCGAACTCAACCACTAACCAAAGGACCGAGCCAGAGGGACTCTCCAGCACATTTTCACATTTTACCTGAAACTGCGAAACTCTGCACCTTCTTGCTCAGTCTTTGCTTTTCTTGCTCAAGCTGGTGGACAACCGTTTCCAGATCTGACTTCAGAAGCAGCTCGTCACTCAGTCTTTCCTTCTCTTTATGACATAAGTTTAATTCCTGCAAATTTTAATTCCGTAATGAAACTTCCTAACTTATAAAAAATATGGCACATAAAAGTAAAACAGGTATTTTGTAAGCACGTTTAGGTAACAGCAATTTAAATGCATATGTGTGTTTACACATCCCATTAACCAGATTCCACTGCAGCTCACTACCACTTGTGGCAACAAACACCATAAAACCCGAATGCCAACACCACTGCTTTGCGAGTGGTGAGGCTCCACTTCTCCCCCAAAGACCTATGTCTTCACGCAATGGAGATGACTTAGGCTTGCCATGTCTTTCAGAGTGCAGCAGCAAGAGGGGTGCCCCAGAACTCGCACACGGGAGCGCCCACATCACAGTGCTGTCATTCTCTCCGCCTCCTCTTATCACACGGTAACAAGACCAGGGCCCTGAGGCTTCACTGCGAGGAAGGCTTCCTGAACACAGTGCACTTTGTACTGTGTCTCAGATGGGTAGCACTTAGCAGGCATTTGCTGGAACTAGCAGAGTGGGATAAGCCACTGCTCGCAATGCTGACTTCCCATCTGAGAGTTGGCTCAAATTCCTCAGCTCTGCTTCCGAGCTAGCTTCCTGCTCACAGGCCTGGGAAAGCAGCAGAAGACAATCCAAAGGTCTGGGCTACTGTCACCCACAAGGAAAACCCCAGTGCAGTGCCAGGCCTGTAGCTTCAGCATGACCTCGTCCTGGCAGTAGCGGCCACTTAGGGAACAAACCAGTGGATGGAAGAGCTCTCTCTGCCTCTCCTTTTCTAACTCTTTCACCTAAATAAACATTTTTTCAAAAAATAAACATTTTCTTTTAAGATCATCCTTACTCGCTGAAAAAACAGTAACTAAAACATAGTATTTCAAAATAAAGCACTAGGGCCCAGGACGGTAGCCTAGCGGCTAAAGTCCTTGCCTTGCGCTGGGATGCCATATGGGTGCCAGATCTAACCCCCGTGGCCCTGCTTCCCATCCAACTCCCTATTTGCAGCCTGGGAAAGCAGTCGAGGACGGCCCAAAGCCTTGGGACTCTGCACCCGTGTGGAAGACCCAGAAGAGGCTCCTGACTCCTGGTTTCGGATTGGCTCAGCTCTGGCTTTTGTGACCACTTGGAGAGTGAATCAACAGATGGAAGATCTTCCTCTTTGTCTCTCCTCCTCTCTGTATATATGACTTTCCAATAAAAATAAAATACATTTTTTAGAAAAAAAAAAGCACTAATGGAAACAGTAAGAAAGGTTAATAAATAATTACTACAACATCTTCCTGTCAACCAAGACTGCTGACGCTCGGCCCCAGTTCTGATCAAGCATCCCAGTCCCATCCTGCAAGTAGGGTGCACTCACACACAGCGGTGAGCAAGCTGCAAAGCCTCGCCCTCACAGAGCTTACCTTCTAGCGAACACATTATCAAAACACCTACCTCAAATTTATTGGTCCCAGGGGAGAATTTTAATGAGATTAAAGAATTGGGCAATATAAATTTATAGGCCCATGTAGTGGAATATTACTCTGCCATAAAAAAGAACTAGGCAGCCATAACACATATGTCAGGAAGACAGGCAGCCAAGCGGAAGCAGTTATCTGACTACATTCCACGGACTGGCTGGAAGAGGCCCACCTAGCGAAGACAAAGTAGGCTCCTGGCGGTCAGGGGCTGAGCAGGGGAAACGAGGCAACCACTGCTGGCTAGCACGCTTCCTTCTGGAATGATCACCCTGGTGGGGTTGGGTGGCAGCGACAGCTGTGCCACTGAGCACCAGGAGTAAAGCCGAGATGCATACTGAAAACGGTGTCAGGAGAGTCAGTTTTATCTCAATAAAGACAGTACCTATGCAAAATAAAGCACAAAAATTTCCCTACAAACAATACTGGCAATTCAACATGAAATCAACTTACCAGCTGAAGTTTTGCCACTGTTTCTTCCAGATCCCTCATTTCAGACAGCTTTCTCTTAATCTCATTCTAGGAAGAAAAAGCCCACTTAGTAAAGACCGGAAGGGTCAACAGTGGCGCAAAGGTCAGTCACAGAGCAAATGGGACCACACAGATTACCAAGCAGCTCACGCTTATGCTCAGCTAAGCAACCTGAGGCTTCTGGCCGACTCTGAGCCCACGCATGGCCCGCGCTCCCTGCCCACACTGAGCCCACGCACAGCCCACGCTCCCTGCCCACACTGAGCCCACGCACAGCCCACGCTCCCTGCCCACACTGAGCCCACGCATGGCCCATGCTCCCTGCCCACACTGAGCCTACACGAGGTCCACGCTCCCTGCCCACACTGAGCCCACGCACAGCCCACGCTCCCTGCCCACACTGAGCCTACACGAGGTCCATGTTCCCTGCCCACACTGAGCCCACGCACAGCCCGTGCTCCCTGCCCACACTGAGCCCACGCACAGCCCGTGCTCCCTGCCCACACTGAGCCCACACATGGCCCGCACTCCCTGCCCACACTGAGCCTACACGAGGTCCATGCTCCCTGCCCACACTGAGTCCACATGGCCTCCATTTCACTGCCCACAATGAGTCCACGTGTGGCCTGCTCTTCCCTGCCATGCCCTGGAGGCTTCCAGAGGCCCAGGTATAAGATTCTGATAGCACAGGTCTCCTGGATCCTCCACAGGTAAGAAGCTCCTTGGGCCCATCTCGTGGCCCCTCCCTGATGTTCCCATCCTAGCTGCTCTCTCCCCACCTCTTACCAATCTGGATTCTCCATGCCACTACTAAGCCCAGAGCCAGGAAGAAAACAGTGCGACCTATCGGGAATAGCTTCCTGGGCAGCCAGCATTTCTGAGCAGTTGCAGGGAGACACGACAAACTGTGTTTGTTGTTCATGTGGCCATGTGCAAGTACACGGGTGATGTGAGAGACAGGAGCTAGGAGAGGATGCAGTGAAACTACAACCACCCGAGCAGAAATGCACTAATCCTCACTTTATTCAAAACTGTCCAGGCTGGGGCCCGGCACAGTGGCGCACTGGTTAAGGTCCTCGCCTTGCAAGCCCGGGATCCCACATGGGCGCCAGTTCTATCCCAGCAGCCCCGCTTCCCTTCCAGCTCCCTGCCTGTGGCCCGGGAAAGCAGTGGAGGACGGCCCAAAGCTTTGGGGCCCTGCACCCGCGTGGGAGACCCGGAAGAGGCTCCTGGCTTCGGATCGGCATAGTATCAGCCGTTGCGCTCACTTGGGGAGTGAATCATCGGACGGAAGATCTTCCTCTCTGTCTCTCCTCTCTGTATATCCGCCTTTCCAATAAAAAAATAATAAAAATAAATCTTAAAAAAAAAAAACTGTCCTGGCTGTCCCCTGAGGCTGCAAGTGAATTTTAGTGTTTTTTCCTTATTTCTCAAAAAAAAAAAAAGTCTTTGGAATTTTCATACACATCACACTGGACCTGCAGACTCTCCTGGGTAGAATGGACACTGTAATGCTGTCTCCCCGAATACACGGCGGCTGTCCATCTCCCAGGGCTTTCTGCAGGTTTGTGCATCAGTGCTTTACACAGCATCTTCACATTTACGAGCCTTCATTTGTACTATTTAGGTTTGTTCTGAACTATTTCTTTCTCATGCTGTTACATAAATGGGATTGTCTCATTCATTACCTTTTGGGATTGCTTATTGTTAGTGTACAGAAACACACCTGAGTCCTGTGATGTATCCTGCAGTGTTGCTCAACTCCCTAGTAGCTGTTTCTTGGGGGGCTTCCTAATGTATAAATCCATCTGGAAACAGATTGTTTCACTCGTTCTTTTAAAGTTTTTTTAAATTATTTTTTAATAATCTTACTTAGTTGCTTAGGGTACAAAGGGTCAAGGGCTACAGGGTGAAAGTGGATAATACCCTTGTTTCCACACTAATATTATCATTTTCCCCTGTATCTGGGGTTAGGGGAGTAACAAAGGGAAAACCCCACCCAACACCTCCCACCCATCCCCGATCCCCAATGGGAGGCATGCTCCAAGGGTCCTGCTCAAGCAGTTCATCAGTTCTGGATTGCTGATAGTTCATCAGTTCTGGATTGTTCATCAGTTCTGGATAGTTCATCAGTTCTGGATTGCTGCCAATCTTGCAGTTCTAATCACAATGAAACCTATTTAGAATCCACTGGCTGACATAGTCTCTTCATGGTTGGGTTCTGAGATCAGCAGTTCAGTTGGAGGGATCTCCAAAGAAACTTCATCTGAGATGATTTCAAACCTGATTCTTGTGTGAACTTGCTAGTACAGACTCCAACACCATCTGTCACACCAATCAACTTATGCACATGCTGGTCGTTGTGATTGCTGGGTCCATTCTGTTTTCAGCCCTGTCTTCCTTGTGAACCAACAGGTGTTGTAGTCCAGCTCAATCCTACCCACTTCATACTCAGTCCTCACACAAACCACTTAGAGCTGCAGCCTAGTTGGGGCGACTCCCCAAAACCCCCACCAGTTCTGCCCCCTACCCTGGCTCCCAAGCTTGCCAGTATGTATCACAGGCTTGTCCAGTATGTCCCACATCCCATTTAGCTCTCACACACGTCAATGGGCATTGAAGCCTAGTTCAACCCAACCAACCTACTATCCAGCCCATACACCTACTGGCAGGTGCCTTTCTGTCTAGCCACCCCTGCCCCTGTCCTGGTTTTCATGCTGTCCAGTGAGAGTGGTAACCCAAGAGGGAGGTGCCCACTATTTCCCTTCTAGGCCACACCCACTCCCAGATTATGCACTCTCCAGGTGGTTCTGGCATTTGACTTGACAGAATTAGCTCCCAGCGCCAGCCTCTGCCAGCTAATACTGTGGCTAAGCCCAACCAACCCTCACCCACTCTAATTTTTGCTTATACCAGTCGAAACAGTCAGCCCACTGTGGCCCTTCCCTGGTCTAGCTCACATGAGGCCGACAGGTGTTATAGCCCTGTCTAATCTGATCTGCCCCATCCCAACTCACGCTTTCCCATGGAAGTAGTTGTCCAGCAGGGGAGCCCACATTCCCCTGTCGGTTTTGCCTCCTTCCCCTGATTATCACATGTGCTGTTTGGGTGGGGCAACCACATCTGGTACGGCTCATCTTACCTTGGCATTGCATATTGTGCACTGGTTTTTGTTGCGACTGAACCTGGCTCGACCCACAATCTGTTCTGGTGCTCTGGTTTGCCAGCGGGTGATGTGAACAGGTTCAGCCTGGTCTGCCCCCAACCCATGCCATGTGTATGCCAGTGGGAAACTTTCCATTGCCTGTTCTGGGCTGTTTCCTATTATGCTTCTTCCGCTTACCTGCCAGGTCTGTATCCTGCCAGAGGAGTTGTCTAGGCTCCTCCATCAGAAACTCTCCCAGTGCCAGATTTCGCACATACCAGTGGGTCCATGAGCCAGCCCTACTCAGTTCATCTCCTGTCCTAGCAGAAACAGTGGCTTTTCCTGACTGGCTTTCAACCCATTCTGGTCCTTGCTGTTGGATGTTTCAGCCCAGCCATGGCTCTTCCACACCCCCATACAGCTCACACATGGTTCAGTAAGGGCTGAGACCTAGCCTAGTCTGTCACACATCTCCCCTGGTCCTCTAGAGGAGGAGTGTTGGAGTCTGGCCCGGCTCGGTGCTTCCAGGCCCAGTCCACACTTGTGCCAAATGAGATTACAATCATATCCTGATCAGAACACAGCCCACATTCCAGCCCATGCGCTCCTTGGTGGGAGCCTCAACCCAGCTAGGGTGTCCCCTTAGCTTCCCAGCCGGGCCTATTCCCAGCCTTAGATCACGTGCAGGCCAGTGATTGCTCTGACTCAGCCTGGCAGAGCCCCTCACCTGTCCTGGTCCCTTGGATGCTGTGGCTTAGCGTCCCTGTCTCACACAGATCAGTAGGTACAAGTACCTACTTGGCATGACCTGTGCTCCATCCTGATTTCTGTTGTTTCTTGTGAGTTAAGGTTTGTTTAGTCCTGCCCATTCTGCACCCTTCCAGTGGCAGCCTGGCCCACCCCACATCCTGTTTTAGGATGCACATTCAGGTGCTGCTGCCTTGGCCTGACCTGACTGTTGTGGGTTCCTTTACCCGTGAGTGATGGCAGGTGGCATGGTCACACCTAGCTTAGTCCATCACAACCCCAGCTTGCAAGCTAACCAGGGGGGGCTTATATTTCCACAGGGTTGGGCCCACACAACCCCACAGAGTTTACCCCCAGACCAAGTTCTCACGCATGCTGGATAGTGTCTTAACCCTGACAAACATCACCACTCTACCACTCCACCACCCAGTAGGGTAATGGTACCCAACACTGCCAAAGAGGCCCCATCCATAGCTTTGGTGTGGGCTGGTATGTGGCGATCAGTGATGTTCTATGCTAACTGCTCATCTCTAGATTCCTAAGTGGGCTGGTGAATCTGTATAACCCAACTTATCTTCTGGATACTTCCCTCCAAACCACCAGGTCTCAGTCCCCACACATGCCTGAAACTTTCATGACCCTGGCACTGGGAATCACCCAAAATTCATTTCTCACCTATACTAAAACTGGCCTTAGTCATGGGCATCCCCAGGCAGCAACTTTATATCTTAAAAACCCCAGAGTTCGCCACCGATGGCAGCACGCAAAGCCTGGCACCACTTGCTGCACTGGCCACCCAGGGCCGAGGACTCATTCACTGCCTTCTGGCAGTGTTTTTGGCATGAGTCCCCAGCATTGGGTCAGACCCGACAGGGGAGCCCCCCACAACCGCCATACTGCAGGTTGCTACAGTTGCCCCCAACCCCAAGGCCCGAACCCCTCCCAAACTTGCCCAGCCACAAGATCTTAGTGGCAGGGCGGAGCTAGGAATTTTAACCCAGTTCCCAAGTTCCCTTATGGCAGACTTACTCTGAGGGAAGAGCTCTCTTGGGTCCTGGGGGAAGCCGAGGACTCATTCACCGCCTCCCGGCAGTGTCTTTGGCGTGAGACCCCAGCATTGGGTCTGACCTGGCAGAGCACCACCCCCCCCAGTCACCACACTGCAGGGAGCTGCAGTTGCCCCCAACGCCAAGGCCCGAACCTGTTTCACTCGTTCTTTGCAGGTTGTCAAGTGCCCTGGCATGACCCACCACACTGCATTACACAGAGCTGGCAGTGGGCATCATCACCTTGCTACTGATACTAAGGAAAGATTCTGGTCCACTGCTTGTGAACGTGCGCTGTTTCATTACCCCGAGGCAGTTTCCCTCCTTTTGGCCCATCGTTAAGAGACAACCACTAAATAAAATCAACTCAGTGACACGGAACAGTGCTCCTAGACTGGCATATACCTCTTCACATAACACCATAAAAACTCCCCAAGGAGGACGCAAACTACAGCATGGACCTGTTCTCAAGCACCAGGAGCTAGGTCCTTTATCCACACTACGCCTCTTAAACTTGACCCTCCAGAGAGCCTGTCTGGGTCTAGGTTTGTGGGAGTCCTCTCTTCCCATCCCTCCTACAGCTATTTCCCTCTCATTTTTCAAAGAAAGGTAGATAGGGGTCACCGAAATATTCTCAGAAAATGTACACTGCTGAACCCCCCGCCTGTGACCTGCCTACAGGCCCTGGTCGCCTCCACCTGCCCGGCACACACGCAGCACTCCTGGTGACTGGCAGGAATGGACCCTGAGACACTGTGCCGGCAGGCAGCTTCCACAGGCAAGCGCCTTTCTCCCGGGACACTTACAGGTGTTTTGCCACTACAAGTTCAATGTTTGTGTGCCCTACTTGTCACCCTGGAGCACTGATTAGTTATATTTGTAACGAGAGAACTATCTGAAGGAAAATGATAACATTCTGACATACAAAATCTTTATACTTGATCTTGCTGAAAGGCTGACACATGATTGAAAGCCACAATCTTTAAAAATACAAACGCCAATCCATGTGCTTTTACAATGGAGCTGAATCATAAGTGAATACAAGACATCCTGAAGCATACGATGTTAAGATAAGACAGCATTTTGAAGATTTCAAGGAGAAAAGGCCATTTAATTTTCATTGGCTATAGATTAGCCTATGCTGCCACTGTGCCAGCCCCAGGGAATACATAGTTTTAAGAATGCTTTTACAGGGTTCTCAGCCAAAGAGAACACAGAAAACCAATCTCTGAAACTCTCATAATTCAAAGACAAAAAAAAAAAAAAAAAAAACGGCAAAGAAAACCCTGAGGGACTGGCCCGGTGCAGTGGCGCAAGTGGTTAAAGGTCCTCACCTTGCAAGCCCGGGATCCCATATGGGCGCCGGTTCTAATCCCAGCAGCCCCGCTTCCCTTCCAGCTCCCTGCCTGTGGCCTGGGAAAGCAGTCAAGGACGGCCCAAAGCTTTGGGACCCTGCACCCGTGTGGGAGACCCGGAAGAAGCTCCTGGCTTCGGATCGGCATAGTATCGGCCCGTTGCGCTCACTTGGGGAGTGAATCATCGGACGGAAGATCTTCCTCTCTGTCTCTCCTCTCTGTATATCCGCCTTTCCAATGAAAAAATAATAATAAAAATAAATCTTTAAAAAAAAAAAAACCCTGAGGGACAACAGAGATGACTGGTCATCTGTACTAAGCACAGGAGTACTCTGGAACAACATCTCACAGAAGGATGACCCCACTGACCTGGAGACAAATCACATCTTAGGAACCAGGAAGGGCCCAGTGCTGTGCCGCAGCAGGTACCTGTGAAGCCAGCACCCCACAGGGGCATGGATGGGTTCAAGTCCTGGCTGCTCCACTTCAGATCCAGTTCCCCGCCAGGATGCCTGATGAAGCAGTGGAGGATAACCCAGGGGCTTGGGCCTTTGTTCCCATATGGGAGACCTGGAAGAAGTTCCCAGTCCCTGCCTTTAGACCAGTTCAGCTCTGGTTCTTATAGCCATATGGGAAACAAACCAGTGGGAGGAAGATCTCTCTCTCTCTCTAACCCTACCTTTCAAATAAATCAATAAATTCTACAAAAGAAGAAAAACCAATCAACCAACCAACTCTGGATTACTAAAACACAAAACCAGAAACACACTAAACAGGCACACTAAAGGGTCTGAGCGTGCGTGTGGAGGCACGGTGTCGGGACAACACAGCGCCTGGGGACCATGCCCGGAACCCAGAGCCTCCGGTACCTTTGCTTCCCCGAGTTCTTTATCGGCAGTCTCCAGCACCTCCTCCTTGTGTCTTTCCAACTGCTGTGCCAACTGGTCGATTTCAGTTAATTCCTGGCAGAGTTTTTCATTTTTGTTACTTAAATTAACAACTTCCGTGGCCACGGTTTCTTTGGTTTCCATAAGCTCTTGGATGTGTTTTTCCAGGTCCTTGTTAGCTTGCTGAAGAAAGTCCACCTGATGCAATTCATAATGCGTAACATGCCTGGATTAGAGAGCTATCCTAAACACCAAACTCCAAACTCATAGTTCAAACACGATTTCAAAAAGATTTGCAGTGAAGATGGTGGGAGGCGCAAACACCTCTGTGCCTCCCACCACCGGGGCCCAGCCTGAGCTCCCAGCCCCCGCCTCTGCCCACACAGGAGGCCGCCCTGGGCACCTGGGGGACTGACTCACAGGAGCCAGCTCTCTGTGGCTCTGCCTGTCAAATAAATAACATGTTTCTTAAAATGTCTTTTAAATGCTGAAAATTAAAGCCACTGTTAGGGTGTATTTACAAATTCATGCTGTCTTTATTTGCAAAACTGACACTGTGTGGTTTAATGAAAGCCAGTGACTTTGATTTCCCAGAACATAGGAAGTCTGTGTGAACTTCTCCCCGACAGAGTCCTACAAATAGGACGTTTCATGGTAATGATGGAGTCTGGACTTCATGTCCAGTACGACCATCACTAGCATCTAGGTGCAGGCACCGAGGACTGGCAATGCAGGAGGACACTGCGAGACGCGCTGCAGGCAGGAAACACGCCAGGACTACAAAGGGGCCACAGGAAGCAAGGTGATTACATGTTGAGACAAGGTTCATATTATCACAATTACATCTATCTCTTTTTTTTTACTTTTCAAAATGTGGCCACTGCACGGGCTGTCACTGTGGCACAGCACACCACGTCACTTCCTGCAGCCCCAGCACCCCGCGTGGCCAGTGCTATAGGGCCCAGCTGCTCAGCCCTGCCAACGCATTGGGGAAGCAGAGGGAGCCTAACCAAGTCCCCCGGCCCTGACCAGTGTGGGAGTCCCAGGGGGCGGTCAGGCTCCTGAACTCAGCCCGGCCCGGCCCAGGACTGTGTTGTTTCAGCAAGGAGCCAACAGATGGAAGCTCGGGCTCTCCCTCTCTAACTCTGCTTTTCAAATAAATACATAAATCTATTTTTAAAATGACTTTTTCATGGCAGTAACCTGTTTCTGGACACTCTGACTCTACTGAGTTATTTCCCTGTAAATCACACCTGAGTGAGAAACTCAGGGTTTAAAGTCTGGAGACCACCAGAAACATCTGCAAATGTGGAGCCTCAGCAAACTGCGAAGGCCGTTACCTGGATATTTAAATGAGCGATCAGCTTTTCGTTGGCTTTATTTCTGTTTTCCAGCGAGAGGACATCAGGGGAGCGACCACCATCCAAGGCCACGGACAGCCGTTCTATCTCTCGTTCTCTCAGCTCAATCTGTGGGCATAAAGTCGTGCTATCACTTTGGAACTGCTGCTTTGAACTCATTAACAGTGAGCACACACTTGCAATACTTGTTAATGCCACAGAAAGAAACCTGGTGGTGGAGCCCGCAGGTGCCAAGCCCTGGGGCTGGGCGTGCTGGGCCTGCTCAAACTAACACACAGGAATCCGGCACAGCGACCACAGCGGGTCCTGCTGCAAAGCCCAGGAAGCCACAGTGCCGGGAACCAACCATCCGCCACCGGGCAGACAGCACGAGCGAGCACAACCAGACAGACTGCCGGCCATACACGGACACCAATCCCCACGCAAAACCGGGAAAACTGGCCGTACACAGAGACCAATCCCCACGCAAAACCAGGAAAACTGGCCATCCACGGACACCAATCCCCACGCAAAACCGGGCAAACTGGCCATTCACGGACACCAATCCCCACGCAAAACCGGGAAAACTGGCCATTCACGGACACCAATCCCCACACAAAACTGGGAAAACACACACTTCCTGCTTGGTTTCTTTTTCCAAAAAGTATTGAAAATAGAAACCAAGTAATTCAAGAAGCAATTCTAGAGTACAGGGTTAGGGCTATAAAGATGAATAAAATGTGGTTGCTGAATTTCAGGGACTCAGAGCTTCACAGGGAAAAGCAGCAGCTAAGCCAGTAACTGCAATGAAATATGAGCCCTCAAGGCCAGAACACAGTCGCCAAAGTAGTTATAGGATGAGGTGACTCAGTCTCATGGTGTGCTGCGCCTGCGGCATCGGCGAGGTCTTCACCAGACAAGCCCGTCACAAAGCCACAATGAGACAAGGGCCATCTCATTCGCAGTGACAGAAAGGCTCGCTGTGTCTTGGGCATGTCAGATGACTCACTCGGACAGTACCACAGTGGGCATGGGCTGGAGCTGCCAATGAGTGGGAATAATCAGGCAGGGGCCCAGCACGGTAACCTAGCGACTAAAGTCCTCACCTTGCATGCGCCGGGATCGCATATGGCCGCCGGTTCTAATCTCAACAGCTCCACTTCCCATCCAGCTCCCTGCTGTGGCCTGGGAAATCAGTGGATGACGACCCAAAGCCTTGAGACCCTGCACCCATGTGGGAGACCCAGAAGAAGCTCCAAGCTCCTGGCTTCATATCAACCCAGCTCCAGCCATTGAAGTTCCTGGGGAGTGAATCATCAAACAGAAGATCTTCCTCTCTATATATCTGACTTTCCAATAAAAATAAATAAATCTTTAAAAAAGAAAAAAGAATCAGGCAGGAGCTTTGATTATGCTGGACTACTGGGTGAACCGACTAGAACGCACCACAGGCAGGAAGGCCCACTGCAGGAAGGGATGAGGGAGTTAGGGTTAGCACACGACAGTGGCCCAGGGTGGAACGCAGCACAGAGCGTAAGGAGTGCTGGGACAGGAGAGATGACAGAACATGGGGGGTGGCACTGTGAAGGCAGGAGGCGACCCAGAGCGACCCCACTGCCCAGTGCCCACAGCACCAACACGGCACAGAACACGAGGCTAACAGACTTGCAGCAGGAAACAAGTGGAAGTCCACAGTCAGTGGCTCGGCAGAGCTCGTGGTCGGGGGTCAGAGGTCACCAACGCGGCAAAATGCTAACCAAGAGAGCAGGTGAAGACATCTGAGGAAACACACAAGGAGAGGAGAGGGGCTCAAAGAACCCAGAGAACAGAAACAGCCCTGGCGGCAGGTGCAAAGGCACAAAGCAAATCAAAGGCTTTCCAAACAAAAGGAAAAACTGACAGACAACAGTGTTACAGACAAGTTTCAAAGAGAAATTAGTAATAATGAAAATACCGCAGAACAGGAGAAAAGGTCCTGGTGGATGTGACCGTTAACTCTATCGACCGATATGACAGGGCTGGGGGCAGAAGGTAGGGAGCGAGCAGGAGGTGACGATGGGGGCAGAACAGGAGGCACCAAGCACACAGCTCTGCTGGGATGCCTGAGGTGGGCCCAGCGCAGGTGCCAGGAGGGAGCGGTGAGCGGCAGACACGTGTCAAGGGCCTACACGGTGATGGTGCTGCCACCTCCTCTGCTATCCCTGCTCAAGTGTTGGTCCAAGCACAGTAACTGCTCGCTGATGGGCACTGACCACAGGAAGGCCCTGTGCAGGGCAGGACTGCAGGGCACAGGCCTACCCGGGGAGGGCACCATCCGGCCTTGGCCTGGGAGAGCTGAGCGCCTTGCCAACCTCACAGGGAGGGGAGGGAAGCTGTCACCAAGAAGGGTGAACTTGGAGGCTGCAGTAGGTTTGAGGACAGCAAGATTTAGAAATGGAGCTGAGAGAGCAAGAATAACTTCAAGCAAAGACAAGGTGAAGGCGCTGGACAGCAGAGCAGGCTGGGCTATGCCTCAACACGCCACGCTGGCAGGTCCACTCCAACAGTGGGCCTGCTGCTTCCCCAGCCAGGGAAGACTGGCCAGTCCACGCTCACAAAGCACTCGGGGGAAATGACATGGATGGCTACGAACCGAAAAACACTAGTAATACTTAACTCACACATGCAATTCACATTTCTAACATCTTTTTCTTTTAATTCTACTTTGAGCCAAATCATCTTCAAAGTACTTTACAACCTGAGCAGCTGCACTCAGCACACAGGCACATCTCTGCCTGCACCAATCATTTCGCTGCAGAGAAACGTGGTCACGTCCCGTGCAGGAGACGAGCAGCACTGCCCAACTGCGCCCACAGTGAGCTCAGCAGGAAAGCCAGCCGCTGCCCCCGCAGTCAGAATGTAGCCAAGGCGGCAGCAGGAAGCAGGAGAGGGCGAAGCTCGTCGTGGTTACCACCTCCCTGCGTGTCCACCAGCGCCCCGCCTCAGCAGGGCCTGGCCCCGCCGACAGAAAACAGCACGGCAACAGACACGCTCAAACAGCAAAACCTACGCTTCAAAAAGGCCTGCAAACAATTATAAAGCGCAGCATCCTTTAATAAGATTCTTCCTGAGATGCCAATAGTTACATGGCTATGAAACTAGACTTGCAGAGGCAAACGAAAAACAAAACAAAACCAAAACTGCTCTTCACTGCCACCCAAGGAAGGGCAGGGACTAGTGCCTGAGCTGCCCGGGCCAGGCAGTCTGTCCACTCTATCGGCGGCATCGGAGACATACCGCTGCATTCAGAGTCACAGCACAGCCACCGCGAGCTCTGAGGCGCAAGTCAGGGCCAGCGTACCTGCTTGCTGTAGTCTCTCACTCCACTTTCCATCACCGCTAACTTTTCTTGCAACTGCTGGACTTCCTGTTGAAGTTCTTGAATCCTGAAACACATTTATAACTGATGCCGACATGGTCTTAAAGAGGCTTTTGAATTTTAAACATTATTTTCAATTTGAGAGATAGACAGTAAGAGACAGAGCCCGAGTGAGCGAGCGAGCGAGCCACGCCCCACCTGCTGGCAGCCGAAGCTGGAAACACAGTGAGGCTGGCAGCTGGGCACCCTCTCTTGATGCCCTCACCCGCTGGGTCCCCAGGTGCTCCTAAGCAGGAACCTGGAGCCCGAAGCAGAGTCAGTACTGAAGCGCATGTATCCTACGTGGGGTACAGCCGAGCAGCACCTCACCCGCCCCAACACATCCTTGGTTACACCTGGGCTCTCTGCTCTGAGCGAGGGACGAGGCGCTGCCCAGAGAGCCCAAAGTCCCCCCGCGTCCTGCTCCGCCCCAGGACAGCACACTGACTCAGAGTCAGCTTTATCAAAAACAGATGAAACACTGAGTGGTAAATAATATAAAACTGATCCACTATGCAATCAAAAGCCTCACTATGATCTGTAGACAACTTTTAGCTTCAAGAAACTTGTGGTCTAGTGCAAAACTCCCAAGAAGTGAAACGAGGAACTAAATTGTGTTTTCTGACCCTAATCAGCCCTCCATCGACTACAAACCATGCCACTTCTACAGATGAGAAAAAAACCCATACCAGAATTTTTCAAGCAACTACCTCAACAAAACTATTCCTTCCAAAATTTGTTAATTCTGAGAGTGAGGTTTTTTTTTTTTTCCAAATTATCTGAATCTTAAAGGCATATATTTGCACTGTCCCAAAACGGCACCACCCACTTTCACACCGGGGCGATAAATCAAGGCCCACTTTCAGGAGACTCCTTGCCAGGGGTGGAGTGAGGCTAGATCAGCCAGCTCCTGGTACCGATGGAGCCGGGGCATCTGCAGACCGGGCTTAGCAGGCGTGCACGTGTGACTGCCCTCACAAATGCACGAGTGACTCAAAACACAAAACTGAACAACACAAGTAATAATTTTAATAACTAATGGTTAGTCTGCGACACCCGGATCCTAACAAAATTCCATAAATTTGGAAGTACTAAACAGCTCATGGGTGAGGTCAGACATCTTTGTGCCCACAGGCAAGGATACTGGATGAAGAGCTCCCAATCAATGCTTCCTATCATTTATTCTGCTCAAGAAACTGAAAATCTCCCCCATATCTGCACAACCTTCAGCCTAAAAGGTCACCTGCACCACTTCCTCTCCCTCCCCTGCAGCTGAAATGCCCGCCCAGCGGGCACCAGGCAGACCATGACCCCCGCTCGCAGGCTGCTGTGAATTCCTTCCAATTTGCTGAGTGACACTTTGTGTGTGCCTCTCAGAGCTGTGACACGCCTCACTCATCCTGACAGTCCGAGAACACTCCTGCCCCGCAGGCTCGAGGAGTTCCAATACGTGGAACTGATGCGGGATTCCAACTGAAGGAAGTAATACAAACAGCCAGCCAGAAAAATCACGAGACGTTTTCGGATCCAGGTGCCCACAAGCTCACGTCCGCCCACATCTGACCTAAGTCTGCATAATAAGGAATCCCATAAACAGTAACCTAATCAAAGCGAAGCTGACTGTCCAAGCGCCTGCACCCGAGCAGGGCACCGGGATGTTACGGCAACCGCAGACAGGAAACCATGGAGACAGGCCTAGCTAAGAGCAAAGTTTCCATTTACTGAGTGCCTGTGAGAAGTTCTGGCCAGAGATTGGCGACTACACACAAAGGACCCAAGTCCTCCTCCCAGGAAAGCCGGGCCCAGGCACACCTGTTATCAGCCACCTGCAGCAGGTCTGCGATGTAGGGGTCCTCGGGCTGGGGGACCGGGTAAGAGCTGACTTCCGACGGGGGCGCCGGCTCGTCGATCTGCATGCGCTGCCGCCTAAAAGCAATGCTTCTTTTCTTGCCACCTAAAATCACAAGGTGCATCTTTACAAGAAACAAAGTAACAAGGTATTCCATTTAAACGCCCCAGGCTAGCCTTTCTGATACAAAACCACCTCAGCAAAGCATTTTCCCCTCAGCTGTAGATATTCAATCTGATCTTTAAACAATGTATTCCTAGAAATCCCAAGACAGTGGTTATAAAACAAATTTTATGCACCTGTCTAAGTGCCCAGACTTCCTGTGTTCCTCCACGAGAAAAGATTTTAGCAGGATTACAAGCTGAGTGTAAGAAATAATCACAATTATGTCATTACAATGTCACGCAAGGAGCTTGGAGGACAATGCACGCCTGGCCTGGGTCCTTGGACTCGCCTGCAAGAACAGGTCCTACTTAATGAAAAAGGTGGAGCAGTGGGCATGGGCCCTGCTCTAAAAGAATACGGCAGCTCATTCGGTGCTGGAGCAGAACAGAACTAATTGGACAACAACCCCAAACAAATGACAACAGAAAGAAACCCAGGTGAATGGAGCCAACAGACACTGGGAAGGTGACATCACCCTCAGATCGGTGAAATCAGCAGCATTCCAGAACTATCCAAACCACGTGGACAGAACCCTCAGAATATGGACACACTGAGACTCTGGGCTGATATGAGGTGGCGGTTCCTCGTGCCTGGGTCTGGGACGTGTGCAAAGTCAGGAGTGTTTCCCTCTCTGTCTCTCCCCTTCCCCAGGAACAAGAAGAAATTGCAAATTTGGAAACAGTGAGTTCATCCAATTTTCCCTAACCCTCGATCCTTCCCACCCTGATCCACTATGTAATCATTATAAAAAGTAAAATATATATGTAAAAAAGAGCAAATAACAAATTTTACTCAGCAACATTAGAACATGATGCAACATTGTCATAAAGCCAAGCCATGCTATAACCTAAATTGTTGTTTGTACAGAATGTTTTCCAAATTATGTTTACAAGTGGTAGGGGTGAATCACCATCCTTAAACAAGATTTTTAACCTTATTTTCCTAAATGGGAGAGACAGGGAGAGTGGGCAAGCTTGCTTCCATCTGCTAGTTCGCTCCCCAAACGCTGGGTTTGTCCAGAGCCAGGAACCCAAGCCGGGTCTCGCACACGCCTGGCAGGACCCCAGGCATCTGCTCCGTCACATGCCTCCCAGGGTGAGCACGGGCAGGACTCTGGAGAGATACTGCAGGTGGGCGAGGAGCCCAGCATCCCACGGCGAACTGAGGCCAAACCCACCAAGACCAAGTACAGTCTGCCTTTTTTCCTTCCACAGTAGTAGACTGAATTTTGTCTTGAAAACACTGACCTGGAGTTTGTACTACAGCATGCAAATTCTTTTCTTGAAGTTGCTGAATTTTTTCATTTTTAGCTTTGCCCTCTTTCTCCAAAAGCTTGAGCTTGTGAACATACTGATTATTAAGAAACTTCAGGTCGGCTGTTTCCCGGGCACACTTCTTCAAAGTGGTTTTCAGGTCTTAATGTTAAAAAGATTCAAGGCTATATTTTAAAGATCAAGAAATCCATGCAATTTCTCCATCTTACAAAATTCAATCAATGCCATTTTGAAGGTTCCACCTAATTCATTGTAGTCTGCTATCAGTGCTAATGAAAATAACTCTCTACGTACACAAAGGAATTTCACTCTCCTGCTCCTCCGGGAGCCTGACACACTCATGGCCTGTGAGCCAATGAACGGGGTGTGAGGCAGGACTGCCCATTCAGACAGAGGCTCGAGGGTAATTCATGAGACAAACCTAACTACCCCGGCCTACCAGCTTTGAAACCACCCTACTCTCTCTCTCATATAACTTTTACCTTACTTCATCACTTTTGTTTTTCAATAAGGGGGAAAAAAAACTGTTTCCAGAATGTTTCTTCAGTTCTAGCATTCAATGTTCCCCATTATTTAATCCAACTTAACTTAATTCTAACATGTCAACCCCCAAGCAGTGGCGCCAATGCAGCTACAGAATGCATTTGCAACTGCCCCCTTCGCAGGACCTGAGGACCCCCACAGTGGCTCAGGTGCTTGTACATGGACTGTCATGGCTTCTCAACAATTTCAAAATCAGACCTTAATTTTTGTTACATATCAGACAAAAAAGGCAAAGAAACGCTGCACTTTAAACTCCCAAGTTTCCACTCACCTCTTACATGCTGGTCTGAATGTTCTCGCACTTTCATCAACTCCAGGTATAACTCATTATTTTCCCTACTCAATCTTGCATTTTCCACTTTATAGGGCTCCAACACAAAATCAAAATTGGCGCTTTCTTTTTCCGCTTTCACAGTAGATAATTTTGCTTGCCGAAGGCTCTCTGTCGTGTGAACTAAGTCACTAGGACCCAGGAACAGAACATGTTAAACCCGAGGAGACAGCCCATTCGCTTCCTAACAGCTAGAAATATATTTCTACACGTTTAACAGATGCATTCATGTGAAGAGAGATCAAATTTTGAATAAAAGCATGAGGGTTTTTTAAGGAAGCAAGAAGCCCTTGCAAACAGGATGATTTGCAAGCCACAGACACACACACACACCACTTTCCATCCCCTCAGGGCCACCTGGAGTCTGTAAAGGGACCTGGTCTCTGGAAGACTGAGCCCCTAGTTCTCAGAACACAAACCAACGGACTAACCGCTCCCTAAACTCAAGTGAGCAGGAACGCACACAGCCGTCAGCACCGTGCAGGCTGCAGAAGGGGGTCTGCAAGTTCACGGGCCACAGGATATGTTTTAACTTCTTCTTCCCACAAACATTCAAATCATTAATTACTGTAGCCACTGCAGAAAACAGTGTGTAGATTTCTTTTAAAAAACAAAAGAAACAAACCTAGAGGCAGGAGGCCAATGTACTGGCTCAACTAGCTCATCCTCCACCTTGCAGCACAAGCATCCCATGAGGGCATCAGTTTCTGTCCCAGCTGCTCCATTTCCCATACAACTCCTGCTAGTGGCCTGGGAGGCAGAGGCAAACGGCCTAAACCCTCGGGTCCTTGCACCCGCATGCAGACCCCAAGGAAGCCCCCACCCATTGTGGCCATCTGGGGAGTAAAGCAGTGGATGAAGAATCTTCATCTCTACTCTCAGTAAATTTTGCTGTAAATAAAAATAAATAAATCCTTTAAAAAAATTAGAAAGAGACTGGCCGTGGGATCCAGTGATGCCGCTACTGGATATATGCCCCAAACACTTGAACATGGCGTATTAGAGACGCCGGCGCCACTGTGTGTCTAGCAGCACAAGAGCCACAACCAGCCATCAGCCCAGCTGCCCGCCGTCAGATAAATGGAAAAAGAAAATGTGGCATATACACACGACGGCATATCATGCAGCTATTAAGAGAAAGAAACGTCAGTGTGTATCAGTATTGCTGCAATTAGTTTTGTAAAATCTTATAACCTGTGACTAAATTCGCTATATGCGAGTGAGTCATTTCTTCATGTAACCATTAGTTACCACCACGCTGTACTCCCACCGAACTAAGGGGCTTTCGCTTGCACTTGTGAAACTCTGTGTTTGGTGAGTATTAAGCCTTTTTACTGTAACCTAAATTTACAATGTTATCTCAAAAACTAAAAAACAGAAACAAAAGGAAGAAAGGAAGGTGGGAAGAGGGGAGGAAGGCCGTATCACCATGTTCTTAAGAATTATTTGAATCTGTTAAAAAACTAATCAAAAATAAAACACCAAAAGAAAATTATAATTAATTAGAGCCAGAGGGTAACATGAGAAAGACGCAGATGCAGATGGTCCAGCCAGACGGCCACTGAGCCAGGGCTGCAATGGGTGAGGCCAGGAGCCAGGACTCCACCCAGGGCTGCCCCATGGTGACAGGGGCCTAAGTACTTGTCCCCCCAGGAGCCCTAATGGGAAGCTGGGCCACAGGAAGCAGGTGGGACTCAAACCAGCACTCCGACATGGGATGTGAGCGTGGTGCAGGCTGCTCACTACGCGGAGCTCCTTCTAGGAACTAGACTCAAGTACCCTTGTATTCTGACAGTTTGGCAAAATGTCCTACCATTTCCATGCCCGTTCTATGTCCCATGGGCTAAAGGCACTGATCAGTGATGAAGGGTCTCCAGTCACAAGGCTGGCCCTCCAGAGGCACAGGCCGCTGTGAGTGCCACTCCACAGTGCAGACGGCAGGCCCCAGGTACATCCTGCAGCACATGCGGCTCAGGAGCGCAGAGAGCAAGGACCTGCTGGTGACTTCACGCCCGGACACCACACTGCAGGGGACAGACACCTGGGCCAGCCAGGAGGCACCTGACAAGCCACCGGCAACACCGCAAGATCTCCAGCCACCCACCCCTCCCCGTCACCGCCTCTCGCGGCCCACCACGACAGACCCTGACAACTTCCCTGCCCCAACCTCAAGCCGCTCCAACACAGTTCCTGAAGAAAAGGGGGAAAATCATAAAAAAAAAAAAAAAACTTTCCAATTAAAGCAGCACATGACAGCTAAACCAAGGCCAACAAGATATTAGAGAGCCATTGCTAACAGGACAGAAAATAAAGACCAGGAAAGCAGACAGGGGAGCCGGGACGGGCTTCTCCACAGCAGCAGAGACCCCCACAGCCCCACTCTGGCCTGCGCAGTGAGCGGTGGGCACCAGGCTCCAGCAGGGCCAGGCTGAGGAAACAGGAGAGAACTCATGCCGTGGGGCTCACAGACTGCGCCCCGCTCCTACGGGTGCTCGAGTTTTCACCTGAAAAGCTTCTCCACCAGCGGCAAAGACTCCACGGCCAGAGCCTGCCGGTAGCCGAGCTGGTCCAGTCTCTTCCTGATGTTAGCGTACTTCCTCTCGGCAGCCGTGGTCATCTTGTCTTCCGGCCTCAGTTCTTCTCACGTCCAGAAACTAAAGTCCTAGGAGCAAAGAATGAAACAGCACCACGTGAGCGGGCCCAGGACCGAGACCGACTCTTGGCAAAGGAAACAACTCTTTTGTTGTTCTTCAGCAGTCACTGAAACCCAATCCCTGTGACATTCATGTTGCTGTATTAAAGTATGCCTCTTCAGAAACTTAAACGTGTGCATTAAAACAATGGAAGAGTCTAGAATAGTCAGCCTGAGGTGGGGAATGACAGTCAGTGGTCCTTCCCAAAGTGCTAAGCAGAAAAGAAAAACTTGACAAACGGGACAGCACCAAGATTAGGAGTGCCTGCTCATCAAGACAGTCCTCCAGGACGTTTAAAGGCAAACCGAAGTGTGGGAGAAGCAAGCACGGTGCACGACACAGAACCTGCATGAGGGCCAACAGGAACTTCACAGCTCAATAAGAATCCAGCAGGAAAACATATTTGGATTGAAAGTGAAACTTGGGCCTGGTGTTGTGGCGAAGTGGGTTAAGCCACTGGATGTGATTCTAATATCCCAAACGGCCGTCAGTTTGAGTTTCCCTTCTACCAGCCTGGGAGAGCAGCGGAGGACAGACAAGTGCTTGGGTCCCTGCACCTGCATGGCACATCTCCCTCTTGCTAACTTAGCCTTTCAAATAAATTAACTAAACTTTAAAAAAAACCCAAAACACTGAAAATCCAGTTTTGCCTGTCTTGGTACTGGCACTTTGCCAAAGGGAACCTGCACAGAAGCACTGCAGAAAAAGCATTCACCTGTCACCAGGGAAATATCATCTGGAACCACAGTCGAGGCCAATGGCCTCCATCCCACACACACATGCCAGATGGCAGCAAAGCTGGGAGCGCCGGCTCACAAACAGGGTACAGCCACTTGGGGCACAGTCTGTCACCCTGAAACTTCCACAAGAGTGTCCCAGTGGAAACCCCCTGAACACCTGTCGACAGAAGGGTGGGTGAGCCAGGCACGCCACGACCTCTGGATACATGCCAGGGACGCTAAGCAAAGCAGCCCCCTGCTGCTCCACGCACTGCAGCAAACCCCAGGAGACACCCACACCTGTGCCAGGCCAGAGTGGCCTCAGGGCTCAGCAACAGGTAGCATCGAACCGCTGCCACAGACACCATGCCAGGGGGAAGGCAGGGGCGGGGAGGAGGGGTGTGGACACAGACCGGCACCTCCCCGGGGGCCCTCAGCTCCCCCAAGCCCCTGTCCTGGTGTCACTCCTGCCCCACACCCTCCCTCCTGGGCCAGGGGCTTCCGGCAGGCATGCAGGAAACTCCTGCAGACTGGAGGAAAAAAACAACCGACCCCGGACCGCCTGAGCACGGCCGGGGCAGGCCGGAGCCGGGACAGGGCCTCCAGCTCGGCCTCCCCAGGATCCACACCTCGGCTACTCCCGGCGCTTTAAAACACCATGACGGCCAAGGTCTCGGGCTCACATCCCGCCCATCCAAACCCTGCGGGGACGTCTCCAAGCTTCCAGCCAAGACAGCCTCAAACAAACGCGCGGGGCTCTCGAACCGTCCACCGCGGCCTGCCCCCGACCCCCGAGCACGCGGCCTCGGTCACCCCCAGCCCGCGGGCGCCCAGACCCCGCAGCGCGCCCCCGGCCCAGCAGCCCCGGAAGCCCGGGGCGCGCAGGGAGCGCTCCTCTCGGGCCCCGTGCCCCTGCACCTCCCGGCGCCCCCTGCCCCTCTCGGGCCCCCTGCCCCTCCCGGGCCCCGCGCCCCTGCCCCTCCCGGGCCCCGCGCCCCTGCCCCTCCCGGCGCCCCCTGCCCCTCCCCGCGCCCCTGCCCTCCCGGGCCCCGCGCCCCTGCCCCTCTCGGGCCCCGTGCCCCCTGCCCCTCCCGGGCCCCGCGCCCCTGCCCCTCCCGGGCCCCTGCCCCTCTCGGCGCCCCCTGCCCTTCCCCGCGCCCCGCGCCCTCTGCGCGGCCGGCAGGCTCGGAGCCCGGAGGCCGGAGCGGCCCGGGCAGGCCCCGCCGCACTCACCGGCAGCCCCGGCCGCCGCCGCCGCCGCCTCATCGCCCGCGGGCCTCGTCGCCCCCGCCGCCGCCGGCTCCGGCTGAGGGGCAGTTTGAAAATGGCGCGGAGAGGGCCTCGGTCAGGGCCGGCCCGGAGGAGCAGGAGGCGGAGGCGCGGCGGTTGCCCGGTAACCGGGCCGGGTCGCGAGGGCGCGCCGGGAACCCGCCGGCCGGAAGCGCGGGGTCGGGGCGGGCGGCGGGCGGCGCCCCCTGGCGGCCGGGCCAGCCTCGGCGGCTGTCCGGAAGCTGAGCACCTGCTGCGCGCCCCGCGGCCGTAACCGCTCCGTAGGTTACAGCCCCTCTGCTGCGCACAGTGCTGCATCACCTCCCTTCTGTGTGCCGGTCAGCTTGAGCCTCAGGAGCTGCTGGCCGGCGCTTCCAGCAAGCGACCGGCTGGGTTCTGGACAGGGCTTCCATGCGGCTCACAACCACGCCTCTTTTTTCTTTTCCGTTGCAGAACAAAATTTGTGTTTGGAAAGAGGAGGCTGTAAATCAACATAACAGGATGGCTGCTGAAGAGCCAGCCAGCCAATCAGGATGCCTCTTGAGTTTCCTTTTGCCCCAAACACACACCACTTAGAAAATGTGTACTGAAACCCCGTAAGTGCAGAGGAGGGGAAGTCCAAAGCCACAAGATAGCTCTGCTCCGAGTGACTGGGGAAGCCAGGCTCGGGCTAGCTGCTTACCCAGGTCTGAGGGCCATGAGCACAGCGGAGGGGTTGGGGGAACAGCAGCCTGGCCCCCTGGCGGCACAGGGATGTTCCTTAGCGGGGCTCCATGGGGGCATCGAGGATGGAGACGTGGCAGAGGTATCAGAGAAAAAGGAACGCCGTCACTGCGAACGGACTTTGCTGAAGAAATCGGACGCACGCGAGCATGAGCCCACAAGAGAAGCCATGAAAAGGAGAGTTCTCTCTGATGCCGCCGTTTAGAAGTGACCTGGAAGGCCATCTAGTTGGCCTCACTCCTGTGGCACCTGCTGGGCGGTTCTTTCCCGCACTCTAGAATGTTTGATGGCTTTCCTGGCTGCTGTGCTGTGGAGGCTTGATGGCTCGATGAAGATGAAACTGCCATTAAAAACATGAAGAATTACTAAATGCAGCAGGGACAAGTGGGTGTGTATGGGATCCAATGCAAAAGCTTGGAGGGTAAACTACAGTCTAAGTGCTAAAAAGTTTATTCAACAGATAACTAGATCAGGTCGTTGGAAGCATTTAGACTACTCACCTGGCTCAGCAGAGACACATGTGCGAAATACCTCTGATGTATTCTGTATGCACAGATTTCAGAATTATTCTGCGCCAAAATAAATCTTTTCATTGTTTTCCATAAATTAAAAAAAAATTTATTTGAAAGATGGACAGAGATCTTCCATCCCCTCATTGATTCCCCCAGAATGCCGGCACCAGCTGAGGTTAGGCCAGGCGGAAGCAGAAACCAGACACCACAGCCAGATCTGCCACGTGGGCGCCAGGGACCCCCATGGGGTAAAGCTACCTTCCAGGATAAGCATTAGCAGGAAGCTCTACTTGGGAACAAAACCTGGACTTGAACCCACACACGGAAGGCTTCTCAAAAGACATTTCGATGGCAACACCTGCCCTATGCGAGCTTTACAAAGTACTCCCCTGCAGACAACAACTACACAAGGCACCAGGGAAGCAGCAGTGGCAGGAGGCCGGAGGCTGGCCCAGGACATCCACACCAGAGCCCTTTCCTTATTTGGCAAGAAGTGCTTCGGGGACTAATTAGGAATAAAGACTCTCAACCAGGGTTAGGGACGTCTTGGATTGCACAGGCCGCCTCAATCCTTCTACACAGACTTGAAAGCAGAAAAGTGGGGAATCAAGATGGCAGAATAGGGTAAGGACACGTTTAAACAGACAGAAACATTAGCCAGTGTGAAGCAGAGACGGCACATTCCAGCAAATAGGAAAGAACAGAACAACAGCAGAGCGGCACCTGGAGACTGACAGACCCAGGAAAGCAGCGGACACACTGGGATAACCCAGTGGCATTCAGTGAGCAGTGATCTGAACTGCACCCGTGGCCAGAACTGCACCAACAACAAGGTGGGGAGAGACATTCGCTGGGAGCTCAGGAGGTGAACCCAGATGAAGAACTGCCCATCCTGCTGGTCTGTTTGATTTGATGAGGAGCAGAGTCAGAGTGACAGGCCCCAGATGGGTGGTGCGGGAACAGGGTGGATTACACAGCACATTCTGCCCCCTCAAGCTGAATCAGGTGCCATTTTGTGTAGGGAGGCAAAGGACTGCCTATGCACTGACCTGGGAGTGAATTCATTGCTGGTTCGGTGAACTGCAACAATGTGGCATCCTTCAGATTCAGATATGTCCGGGTAGGCCTCAGACCTGACAGCCAACAGATCAAGAACTCTGTTAGCGGCACACCAGGCGCCACTTTGAACAGTGTGGCAAAGGCTTTAAGACTGTGGGGACAACCTCAGAGTTAACTGAGGAAGACATCAAGAAAATGGGGGATACAGAATTCAGAACAGTTGTTATAAAGCTTCTTATCAACAATAAGATCTTTGTTTTTGAGATATGTCTCCTGTAGGCAACAAATAGATTTTTTTAATCCAGTCTACTAATCTATGACATTTGATTGATGAGTTTAAGCCATTTACATTCAGAGTTAACATGAATAGGTGGTAATTTGTTCCTGTCATTTTAGCAATGGGTTGTTCATTGATTTAGTCTTCTGTTGTGATTTTACTGGGATGTTCTTTACATTTGCCTTTGGTTTTGGTGGATGCTATTCCTTTTTTCTGTCAAGAAAATGTCTTTAAGTATCATTTATAGGGCAGGTTTGGAAGAGGCATATTGTTTCAAATTTTCCTTACTATGGAAGGATTTTATTTCATTTTCAAAGACAAAGGAAAACTTTGCTGAGTACATTATCCTAGGCTGACAATTCTTTGCTTTTAGAATCTGGAATATTTTGTTCCATTCTCCTGTGACTTGTAGAGCTTCCTATGAGAGGTCTCCTGTGAATTTAACTTTTTTTTTCATGTGCACATTTAAGGATCTTTCCTTAAGTCGATTGAAGAAAGCTTGATTAACAAGTGTTCTGGTGAAGATTGCTTTTGGTCAAGCTTGTTGGGAATTCTGTGCCCCTCCTGGATCTTGTTTCCCAATTCTTTCTCAAGATTAGGGACATTTTCCCTTATTATTTTATTAAATACATTTGTAAATCCAGCTTCTCTTTCTGCACCTTCTGGGATTCCCATAACTCTTATATTTGGTCTTTTAATAGTGTCTTTCAGGTCTTGAATACTTTTTCTAGCTTGACCCAGCTCTGCTTCCAACTTTTTGTTTGTTTTCCCCTGGTGACAGGAAATATCTTCCAACTCTGAGATTTGCGGGGAGCAGTGCTGTGCTGGAGCTGACCCCAAGTGCATGATAGGCGGTCGCAAGATGGCGGCTAACCGAGGGCCAGGAGGCGGGGTTGGTCCTGCCAGTAGGCAAACAGGAAGTCACGGGGATAGGCTGATGCCCCCTCTGTGATTATGTCATTGCTACTGGCCTATCAGGTAGCGCCCAGTGGACCCACGGGGAGAAGTGATTGGTGGAGAACTGTATATAGGCAGCCCGCTTTTGGCAAGAAACCCTTTTTGTTCGGCTTTTCATTCGCCCTCTTTTTCATCCGGCTTTTCGTTCGCTTGTTCGTTCATTCATTTCTCTGTGTGTTCGTTCGGTGTGTGTGCTGGTTGTGGTGGTGGTTCCTGTTTTTCCAGGCCCTCGATAGTCATCGTCATTTTAGTGTCGCTCCAAAGAGGCGTGACAGAGATACTTTCTTCTGCATCTTTCATGCTATTTTGGAGACTCTCTGCTGTACTTTTAATTTGCTCCACTGTATTCTTCATTTCTGATATATCAGCTTTCATTTGATTCATTTTCTATGTGGCATGTTCATTAAATTTCTTGAACTCCTGGGATACATTTGTATACGTATTGCAGTAACAGTAAAAGCAGTGAAATCCACTACATCTGAGAGGCAATACTTGAAGAGTTAACAGCAAAGAACTTCCAATCCATCTAACTAAGGAGGACAGGTTAAACATGCCCAGTAGCTTCAGCTGCTTGCCTCTTTTACCCCCTAAAATTGCAACTCTAAGGTGCTTTCTAAAAATGATATATTTATTTTATTTGAAAAATCAGAGTTTCAGGGAGGGAGAAGCACAGAGATTTTCATCTGTTGAACTTGGACCTCTGCGTCTGTCTCCACACTGCCTCCCCTTGATCCCTGTCGAGTCTCCCTTGCCAGCAGTTTAGATACATCCCTCAGCTCCTGCAGCTGCTGAGACCCCAGAGTTAGACGTTCATGGGACCAATAGCATAGGAAGCTACTGCAGCCGGGGGTGGCAGTGAGGTCTCTTGCAGGAAATCCATAATCTTTGGGAGCTGTGCCCTAGAAGGCAGCTCTCAAAGGAGGCCATGCCCCTGGCAGAGGGGGCTGTGCCCCTGGCAGGGTTGGGTTGTTCCCTTAGTGAGTGGTTCTCAGAGGGTCCTGTGTCCCTGGCAGGCAGCTCTCAGAAAGGACTGCTGTAAAAGCCGACTGCAGTCTGGCCTCTTCTCCCTGGCCCCCTGTGTGCTCCTTGCTGCACGGTGTCCTACCAACTGCCCCCTGCACCATGCCATGTAGCTTGAACCTGAGCTGAAGAAACTCTCTTCTTCAATAGTAGCTTACCTCAGGTATTTTGTTGTAGTAACAACAACAAAAAAAGCCCTCTCTAAGACATTCCCTGTGTATTTTACATGAGGACATTTGTCATGGTTTCAGGTCTCACCCGGCTCTTCCAAAGCTTTTCATCTCGAGGTCCTGATTGCTCTTCTGTCTGCAAAGATCCTGTATTCACAGAAGACAGCATCTGCGGATTCCAAAGATTGAGTCTCAGGCTCACCTCTTGAGGAAGAGGGATTCTCACTCTGTACAATACACCCCTCTCCCTGAACATTTTAATTTCATCTGGAGAGCAGAAAAGCACAAGAGAGACGCCTTGCCAGGATCCTGCAGAAACTTTGCTCGCAGGGAAGGTTCATCATTTTTTTGTTGTTGCTGTTGTTCTTTCTTCCGTCCTTCCTCCCTCCCTTTGTCATGTCACATAAAAACCAAGAACAGTCTTTCCTTGTTGATGTACTAGTTGGGTCTGGGGAGCGTGGGAGCGGGCTCAAGGGACTGTCCAAGTAATTGATAAAAAGGTTAAGGACTTTGTGTCCACTCACTTGTTCAAGGAAGCAAAGCAGTCCAACAGAGCTGTTAGCAAGCCTAGAAGACAAACATCCCATATTATCACATCCACGGATTTAGACACAAGAGTCACACCACAGTGACCAAATGCTCACTTTGCCAGAGGCACGAGGAAATCAGAGACCCCAGCGTGAGGACTGGATCAGCATTTTCAAGTGGCCATAAAGCCAAGCAGTGGGCAAGGGTGCCCAGATGGTTCAAACAATGCTTTTCCTTGGCTCTTCTTTCCTGGCTCCCAATTAAACAGCATTCTCTTGAGTCTGTGACTGAATTGTCATCTTTGCTGATATTGTCAATGCCTAAAAAATGTGACCTTACTCAGGCTAGATCTGGTTCCTTGGGAGTGGAGTGGTCCCTTATCCAGGTTGGTGCTGTGGCAAAGCATCATGGGGAGAGAAGGAGACCCGGGCGGAGGGGAGATGGTGTGGAGACACGCAGAATGCCACCGGCCAGGGATGACTAGATGGGCAGCGAGCCACCAGCTCAGGCTGCAGACTCCCTCTCTGCTCTCAGAAGAAACTCACTCACCCCCATTCTGCCTCCCCAGCAGTAAGGTAGTGAATTTCCATCATGGAGATCACATGGTGGGCAGAAATTCTTCTCCGACCAATGCATACACCTTGGAGGGTCATCAGAGGCCCTAGCACAACCCCATCCCGGGATTCAGACCAGACAAAGCGATCCTCCAAGAACAAGAGCAAGTGCTCCAGGAGGCCTGCAGCAGAGGGCCTCGGGACTGGATCTTGAGACAACTAGGACTTGGGTCTGTAAGAGGAAGTGTGAAACGCTGCGGGGGGGGGGGGGTGCAGAGGACAGGCTGTAGCATGGGGGAGTGTGATCTCCCCACCAGCAAAACCAGCAGCAGAATGGCACAGACCATGAGGAGACTGGAGATGAAGTCAGATTACCAGAGACACCATATAGTAGGTTTCAGAGTTTGAACTTTATCCAACATGTAAAGGAGAAACTATGTGTGTTGTTTGTTTGCTTTTTAGTTATTTTAACTTTATCTGAATTGCAAATTTACAGAGAGAAAGACAGAAAGAGAAAGGGTTCTTCCATCTGGTGATAAAGATCCGAGGAAAAGGTGGAACTACAGGAAGGCTGGGCGGGACCAGCCCCTGGAGTGAAGGACTGGAAGGGATCCAGATGAACGTTGAGGCTGGGGATCATGAGATGGACTGACTAGGAAGGGCTGGACAGCAACAGGGGCTGGTGGGGTGTGTGGTTTGTGTGAACAAAGGGTTGGAGATCATGGGACACGGATGTCTGGGCAACAGCTGGGTGACTGCTGGTTTCTTAAAAATCAAGAAGAGTCTTCTTTGTGCTCCGAACCCAAGAGTGACTGGTGCTTAACAGGAGGTGGGGCCAGGGGAAGGGAAAGGACGGGAGGGAAGGGGCAGAGAAGGAGGGAGGGCAGAGGGGAGAGAAGGGAAGGGGAGAGGGGGGTGAAGTGAAGAGGAGGGGAGGGGAGGGGAGGGGAGGAGGGAAGATGGTGGGGAGGGGAGGGACGAGAAACAGCGAAGTGATCAGGAATAAAAGCTTTGATTAGAGCAGCAACAATCTGATGTGTCAAGAGCAGTCTGTTGGACTCTGTGCATGGCACATGCTTGCAATAAAAGAAACAAGACTGGATTTGAACTGTAATACTGCAATAAGGTGGAGCAATCCACCATAGGGGGAAGGCACAGGGAGGGGATGGGGGAACATCAGAGCCAATGAAACAATGTTATAAAATGAAAAGCAATAATAAAAAAAAAAAAGACCGGAAAGCACGGGGGAGGTCTATACTATAAAAACGTTGTGCATGGATTCCAAATGGTTTCCCCACCAAAAGATACTCATAGCAACTTGTTCCAACAGAGCTGAGTGTGTCTAATGTCGGGTGCGAAGAAGAACAAGACAACCGTCTGGAAAACAAGGCCGTGAATTCTGCTGACACCCAAGCAAGGACCGTCCCACTGACGGTAACGGGTGGGCCGAAGAATCAGTGAGATCACTGATGCTTTACAAATGTTCGTGGGGACTTTGCCCCAATAGTTTATTAGCATATACTTTGTTTTAAGCAGAGATAAGACAGGGCTGTTGTTTGGCACAGTGGGTAAGGAACCACATGGGATGGCCCATCCCATATCATGGTGTGTGGTTTTGAATCCTGGCTCCGCTTTCGAGTCCTGCTTCCTGCCAGTGTACTCCCCGGGATGGCACAGGTGGATGGCTCAAGAACTTGGGGACTCGGGATTCTGATAGAAATTTTGAGCTACTGGCTTTGGACAGGTTCAGCCTTGGCTATTGTAGCAAATGAACCATCTCTTCCTTCCTCTTTCTTGGTCTTAAGATTTGAAAAGAAAGCATGAGATAATACAGAAGAGAAATGCGACAGTAGCAAACCAGCACCAAAGGACAATGATCCAAGTGCATCAGGATGGTGTGTGGAGAAAGCCACCCACAGTTCCAGCAGAAAAAATGCCCAGGACTCTGCTGGAGAGACCCCACCTCCCCCAACACTCTGGCCTCTCATCCTCTCCAACAAAGGCAGTGTATGAGAATGTCCCAGGACTCTGCTGGAGAGCCTTCCCCGTCCCCAGTCCCACCATCGCTCCATCCCATTCCACCTCTCCAACAAAGGCAGCGTGTGAGAATGTCTGTGGGAGATCGTTAGGCATTCACCTCACAGCCTTGATTTGGCTCCTTCTGACTTTCCCCCACTCATCTTCAATCATTGTAAAGAGTATTCCATTTGTCTCTGACTAGTAATATCAGGGAGACTGCATTGGGGACCCTGGCATTGTGGTGTAGCAGGTTAAACCACAGCCTGTGACATCAGCATTTCACAAGACTGTTGACTTGTGTTGTGACTGCTCTGCTTTCGATCCAGCTCCCTGTCTGTGGTATGGAAAAGGAATGAAAGATGGCCCAAGTCCATTAGGGAGACTATAAATTAGGCAAAGTTTGGCCAATGGCTCCTTATCAAAGAGACAAATTCACAGAAAACAAGAGGCATGGAGGTGGAAGCCAGTGAGATAAGGAGAATGAGCAGATAGCTCTTGAAGGAAAGGCAGATAAAGATAACAAGGAGCCACTAAGAAGCCAATGCTAGTCATGGCGTATTAAGCACCTGCTGTACATGCCTTCATAGACACTTTATCATGTAGCCACCACAGGGACACTAACAAGTAGGGAGTAATGTCCCAGGTCACTAAATGAATTAAGTTACTTCATAGAAGCTGCAAAGTGACAGAAGCCTAACCCTGAACTCTGGAAGTTAAAACAACTCTGAGCTGTGTAGACTGACCAAGAAAGTCAGTGCACTCTGTCCCACCCCTCTGTGAGTGTGGGCTCCCAGGAACATGGGTCTCCTTCCTCGTGTTGTGATGATCCTGCAGAATCAATTCTCTCAGCCCTGGCCCTTGCTCACATGATGTGCTCTCCAAGCCCACGACTTGCCTGGCTACTTCCCTCTGGATCAGCCATGCCCTCGCTTCCTACGGCAATGTATACAGAGAAATAATGGTGTCAGCTTGGAACTGTGGCTGGCATGCTTGTCTTGCCTTTGGTGCACCTGCCTGGCACCTTTGGTGACCCTCTGTATCAGCTTTGCGAGCAGCTGAGTGACACATGCATCAGTGAGTACCCGCACATGGCACCTTTTCCAGTATCTGTATTTATCTGGAGACCATAGGTTCCCTTGTCCACCTCCCCATGGGGTCAGAAGACAAGTTCCAGACATCCAGGCTCCAGGAGAGCTTGGGGACCAGATGGACACCTTTGTCTTATCTATGTGAGAATGGCAGAGCAGCCCTTTCAAATGACGTAGGAAGCACAAGGGAGCGTGCGCGGTTCCTTACCCTAGTGTTACAGCTAAGTGTCTCTGGGAGACCGGACACTCCTGGGGTTCACTTCTCCTGGCGGGGACTCTCCTTGGTGTGGGTGGTATCACCTGCCCCCTTTGACATACACACACGCAAATGCAAAGAGGTAAATCCCTCCAGAGTTCTCTGAGTCTGTTCAGTGGTCATGGTCATAATTTAACCTCCAAAGCTTGTTCTTTAACCCAGGATCCAGTAAAACTCTCCCTAAAAGCCCCAACTTGGGCTTGAATCAAGTGTCTCTCACTTTTCCTCTTGCTCTCACTCTCTTTCCCCCTTGGAACTTAGCCACCTGCTTTGGGGTCAAACACATCTCCCCAAAGAAACCCCTTCCAAGGACCCAACATGGAGAGGACCTGCAACTCCCTGCCACAGCCACCATCAACTCAGGCACGCCAGGGAACGAGTCTTCTGGGGGCTCCCCACCTCCAAGTTGCATCAGCTGAGCTTCCAGACATGGAAGAAGTGGACTCTCCTGAGCCTGAATGCTGCCCTCAGAGAACCCAAGAGTGTGCTGAAATGGCTGTGTTTTCCCCCATTGTGGTTGAGACCATGTGTGACTTGGTTGTTGTAACAGGGACCAAAGTGTACCAGCATGAGATTTGTAGAATATGTTCATATTTGCCAATGTCATTTTGCCATTTGCTAAAAGAATGAGTAACACAGAGAAGAAAAAGCTTACCAAGAGCCCCCAGGCGGAACTAACTGCTCCATTTCCTGCGTATCTCTAGCTTCTTGTCAACACAACAGTTACACTTGTCCCTCGCCTCCCTTTGGGACGTGAGAATGACAGGAATGGCAGGGTCTCTTGAGGAAAGCTAAACTGGATCTTGTTTGAAAAGTCCTTCAACATTTCTTAATGAAAAGAAACTGTGAAAACAGTCTCCTTCTTTGTCATGTTTGGTCCAGTATGAGAGATACTGAGGCTTTATAAATCAGGAAAGGCAACTGATAAATAAAAATTGGCTTCCTACCCTTCCACTGAACCCGAGGGCTGTCTTAGTGAGGCAGCTTCTCTCTGCGCTGTGGTCACGGTGGCAACGATGCTTGTCTCATGGAGTGACAACTAGGTGACTGAAATGGCCCTAGCAAGCTACTCAAGATCCGGACAATGAGTTTCACGACCACAGAGCTTGATAGAATTGCCTCTATTCTGAGAAAAATGAGCATGAGGTGCAGATCCCTGTCATTTTGTTGGACCAAAATGTGGAGGGATTCGTCCATGCACCTTGGCATCTTGCATTGCATCTCTGAATCCTTTACAAGAAATACACGATTTCTCAGCTGAGTGCATATTAATATTGTTCTAGCCATTTCAAAAACTGATTTCATGCTTGCACTAACATTATAAAAGTATGAGTGTTTGTTTTACAAATAAGCAAACTGAGGTACCAAGTTAGCTTACTTCACTAGGCTACCCGAGTTGAGACTTGACCAGCCAGGGACAGGTGATGCTGAGGACTCAGCTCAGTGCTGTACGGCACTGTCCAGCAGGTGGGTGGCCATGATTTGGAGAGGCAGGACCTTTGACCTTGATCAGATCTTCCTCGACTTTGCCAGCCTGCGGATCTGCCCAGCTCCTCTGAGGCATCACCACACTCAACGTCTGTGTCACTGAAAGCCATCTTGTGTGCTATTTAGTTTACTGGAGTTCTGTGTATAGGGGTGTTTTGTGCCTGTGTTAATAGGGGATCTGTAGAAACCAGCTTCACTCAGCTTACATGCTCCTTCCCTCTGCAACCCTAATACAGGATGAATTTGAGGAATTCAAGGAAGAAACTAGGGTATCCCGGGCATCTCCAGAGAAGAAATGAATACTGGGATGATCTCATTCCACCTGCCTTCCTGCTGCCCAGTGTCAACTGGCAGAGGCACTGTAGGTCACACTCCCCTAGTTTAGTGACCTGCTGGGAGTCAGGGAGGGTGGGGCCTGTGATGAACACACTGCCAAGATCAGACTCAGTCCTATCATGACACAGATTAGAACTCAACTCATCTTAAGAGTAATTTAGTCAATCTCACACCTCGAACCAATAGCAGCTTAATTTTTCAGGCAGAGAAAGCAATGGCTTATACATCCAAAATTGAGACTAGGAGCCGGGAAATTAAGGCTGTAACAGCTTGATATTTTCATACCATCTTCACAGTTGTTATCAAATTTATTTGCTTCTCGGCCTTTGGCTAAGATCAAGTGTGAAAGGGAGAGAATTTTCTTGGTTCACTCCCTGGATGCCCATTAAAACCAGGGCTGGGTCAGGCCAGAACCAGAAGCCCAGAATTCCATTCAGGTCTCTCACGAGAGCGGCAGGGACTGTGCGACTTGAGCCACCACCCGGTGCCTGCCAGGATTCACATTAGCAAGGGGCAGGTGCTGGAAGCACAGCCAGGAACCAAGCACTCTATTAAGGGGTGCACAAGTCCAAAGCAGTGACTTGGCTGATGTTTCAAACACTGGCTCCAGAAATCATTTTTAAGTGCCAAGAACCCTGAAAAAGCAGAGAAAGCCAAGAGCTTGGGCTGACGCTCTCAGGAAAGGCATGTCATCTGGGATTTCCTCCGTGAAAGTCAGAGTTCGTGTGGCCTCACTAAGTGTCCCCCCTTTCTTTGATTCAGGGCTCTGCACATTGGGATGCATCTTAGGGTTGGCCCAATCTCACAGCCGCTTTCTCCTCCTGAGTAACCAAGTGTGGACAGGAGTATGAGCACTGCTCAAAGGAGCATCTTCAGAGATATTGTTAAAGTCAACTTGGCCTCTAGATTCCAACTGAAGTTACTATAAATGAACTTTAATACCACTTCAATATTTCTTTTATTCATATTTTTAAAAAGATTTATATATATATATATATACACACACAGAAATCTTCCTCTGATGATCCACTCCCCAAGTGGCCGCAATGGCTGGAGCCGATTTGATCCGATTTGAAACTAGGAGCCAGGAGCTCTTTTCCAGGTCTCCCACATGTGTGCTGGGTCCCAAGTCTTTGGGCCGTCCTCGACTGCTTTCCCAGGTCACAAGCAGGGAGCTGGATGGGAAGCAGGGCTGCTGGGATATGAACCAGCGCCAATATGGGATCCTGGTGCATTGAAGGTGAGGACTTGAGCCGCTAGGCCACTGTGCCAGGCCCTCTTTTATTCATATTAAATCTTAGGCTCTGCACTTTCTTAGGGCCCTGGCACCTACAGCTTTTCAAAGCTCCCTGGGAATCTGGGGACTTGGTGAGTGCTGACAACCACTGCCATGAAGAGATGCTGCAGGTGTTCCTAAGGACTTGCCCAAGATCCCGACAGGAGCCTGCCAGGGTGATAACGAAAAGCTACAGTACCAAGTGTCTGTTAGCAGAACTGAAGAATGGGGGTGTGCTCAGTGGGCAATCAACATTGCAGTGATCAGCTGTGGCCGCACAGATAAAGAGGACAGTGACAGGGAAAAACTCAAAATCCTGTGGAAACAACTAGGGGGTGATTTAGGGCTGTAAATATAAAACTGAAAATAAGGACATGATTCCAAAATGCAAGAGTGATCTGGGAAGAAAAAAAAAAAAAGAAGGGAATGGTATCTAGGCAAACATGGGATATTAAAGGGATATATAAGGTTTTTATTTTGTTTTTTTAAGATTTGTTTGTTTGAAAGGCAGAGCAACTAACAGAGAAGGAGGGGCAGAGAGATCTCCCATCCACGGTTCACTTCCCACATGGCTGCAATGGCCAGGGCAGAGTCAAAACAAATGCAGAAGTTCCCTCCAAGCCTCCCTGGTGGATGCACTGGCAGGTGCCAGGGCCCCGCCATGCTGGCCCACCTGAAACGTGGTGACTGCAGGTGGAGCCAGGCCCTGCCTCTGACAAGCACAGTCGGTGACCCCGATGTGAAGTCAGGGTTGGCGCCCACAGCTCTGGAGCACATGCTGAATCCTACCTTACATCCAAAGAAATGGTACACAGTTTAAGTGACTGTCAACTTAGGCTTCTAGAAGCATCTGCATTCAAGCAGCTTCACATCCTTTACTGTTTGGAAGACAAAGTGACAGAGATCTCTCATTTGCTGCCTCACGCCCCAAATGCTTGCCACTGCTGTGCCCCAGCCTGGACGTGGGAACTCCATCTGGGTCTCCTACGTAGGTAGCAGGGGTCCAACTACATGAGCCAGCCCGGGGTGCACATGAGCAGGGAGCTGCATCAGCAGTGGAGCAGCAAGGACTTGAACTGGTGCCCATATGGGATCCTGGCACACTCAAGGACACTGATGCTGCAAGAGGCAGTTTTACTGCTGTGTCACAATGTTGGCTCCTATACAATGATTTTTAAAGAACTTGCTTTTATATAGAACATACATATAACATATCTAAGTATTATCAAATGCCAACTGAAAATATTGGTTAGAGAAGCAGGAGGAGAGAGTGAGCGTGACAGCAAGCAAGCTCCTGTTAGCTGGTTTACTCCCCAGTTCTCACGAGAGCTGGGGCTGGCCGGGCTGAAGTGGAGCCAGGAGCTTGCACGGGTGGCAGGGATGCGACCCTTTCGGCAGATCTGCCTTGCAGGGGCTACACTAGGAGGAAGCTGCAGTTGGAAGCGCGAGTGGAGACTTGACCCCAGAGTCTTGCTGTGGGATGGAGTCGTTTTAACTGGCATCTTAACAAATGTCCACTTCTTCACAAATGTCTTTATTACTACATAGTCACGTCTTCCTTAAAGTGAGTTTACCATGGACAACTTCACAAGCTCCCTGATCCACGTTTGTTAAAGAGCAGGGAGAGAGATCCTGCCCAGTCTTTTAGTAGTTACATGATTTATAAGGAACACAGAAGTAGCGATGCTGAAGAGCTCCCAGCGCACTGCGTACAGGGTAACCACTCCCAAACGCAAGGGGCAGTAAAGAAAAACGTCCTGTTCAGTCACTGGAAAGTGCTAACAGCATTTTCTGATGAGAGAAATGCTTTAAGTTAGTACACAACCGACTGGGCAAGCAAAGCTGTCATGTAGGCTGGTACTTCTGCACTTAAAACACTCTAGTATAACATATATTTATCTGGCGTTTAGTAACACAGAATTTTCAGTCTGCGTTCCCAAAGCAGCTGCTTGACATTTTCTAGTGTCTGAGGTACTTTGGGTGTTTCTTGGCCTTTTCTTCTCCCACAAGGCCTAGTGGGATTGTGCAATGCTGGAGAAATAATCCAGAATGTCCTGAATAGTGAACTCCATGGTGACCCCGGACCCCGGATAGCAGCGAGCAATCAGACCTTCGAAGTGCTTGTACTGGCGTATGAACTCATCCTGCATGGAGTGCCACACCACCTGGTGTAAGCAAGAAGATGGAAGTTACCCAACTGTGCAAACAAAGAACCAGAACGCGAATGTGGAAATACCGCCAAGGCACAGCTAAGGAGTCAGCGTGGCCCCGTGCTCAAGTGTGGGCCGGCTCTCCAGAGGAGATTCCTGGCTGCGGGACCCCAGGCACATAACACTGCGCTCTGGGATTCCTGCCCTCAGTTGCAACCCAGGGTACAAGCTGCAGCTTCCTCCTAAATTTCTTAGAAGCACTAGATGAGTGAATACACATAAAGTGCTTACAACAGCGTTGGTCACAGTAAGGGCTCCGTATGTCTCTGCCGTTGTTGCGCACACTCGAGGATGCAGCACTGAGGTGGGTATGTGCTACTATGCACATAAACTAAACTAATAAGTTAGTGGAGAGACCTGTTTATTTTTTTAATTTGAAGTGATGTTATAGAGGGAAGGAGAACCTTCCGTCTGCTAGTTCACTGCCTAGATGACCGCAATGGTCAAAGCTGAGCTGACCTGAAGCCAGTAGCTTCCTCTGGGTTTCCCATATGGATTCTGTAACCCAAGGCCTTGAGCAGAGAATTGAATGGGAAGTGGACAAGCTGGGACACAAACTGGCATCCACATGGGATGCTGGTGTTAGCAGGCAGAGGATTACCTGTCCATGCCACTGGGTTGGCCCCTAAAATGTTATTTTTCTAGAAACTAATGTAGAACATTGCCTGCTGCTATGCTATGAAGGATGACTAAGATGAGTCAGACCTACTGTGTGCAATCAAGGAATTTCTAATGTAACAGTGGAGACAAGGGGCAGGCAACCAAGGCAGAATCTGATACACACAGACACAGTAGACCCGTTAGCAGATTGCATTCAGCAAGGCCACTGTGCATCAGTCCAAAGCAAGGAGCTCATGCCCACATCACCCCAGTCTCGTGGTGACCTGGCCAGGGTGACGATATGACACCATCTCTGGGAGGGACTGTATTAACTTGGCCAAAGTCACACATCTAAGCAAATGATGAATTCCTTTCTGAGATATCCTATACTCCGTTTACTGATAGCTCCCTAATCTAAAAGAGCACCACACAAGACAGAGGCACAAACGGGCAGAATTCATTGCTGCTGTTCCTAGGCGCACCGCCCCTTCTTCACACCCCACCCCAGCCCCACAAGCGCAGGATCCCCAGGCAGGTGGAGAGGAGCTGCAGGCCTACCTGCAGCAGGTTCTCGTCCTCACACAGGTGTTTGTCCACCTTCTTGTACAGGTTGTCCAGGCCCTTTTTCACTTCCTTCCCAGGGTACTCTCTGATCACTTTGCGGAGTTCCTGCTTGTTAAATGCAAGCTGGTAGCTCACTTCCTCCTCTCTTATGCCCTGTGCCACGCGGGCTTCCACGCCTTCAAAGAAATGCTTGAAAGAAAGGAAGAGCAACAATGGCGGTGACCCATTCTCATGAGTATCGACACAGAAATCATCACAAAATCATATACACTTATGGTACAAAACCTGTGAGTAGAGAGAAGAAAATCCTCACCACCCGTGACCACAGCCCGGAAAGGCAGCGCTGACCACCGAGCTTTCCCCCCGACCTTTCCCGTGTGAACACATCCATGAACACGCGCTGTGCTTCCCAGGTAGGCACTGGAACAGATGCAGAATATTCCCTGCACTGACTGAACCCCAGTACTGGATAGTTAATATCCTCCCGCTTTGGGGATGGATCAGAAAAATCTACCTCCATTTTTAGAAATCTATTATAAAAAAAAAATACAGTTGCCATAAACATCAGGTATGTAAGCACTTAACTGGATTGATTACTTTCCAGCATACATTTCCAGGACTGTAATCAAACAGAAGCATAAACTACCAATGCTGGAGATCTGCACAAAGTGCTTTCCGGAGAAGCTCCATGGTTGGTACCGAGCCTGCCATGTCCCCAGACTGTCATCAACACCACAAGAAAAAACACTCCTTCTCAGAGTGGGGCAGGCCTGTTATTTGATTTCATAATCCTTTGGCAATAGATGAAGCAAGCCTGCTTTCTCTTACACTCAGTAATGATTCAAGGCTCTTACTCATCTACACTTGGGGTCTTAACACTTTTCTTACTGATTTAAAAAAAGAAATTTATTTATTGGAAAGGTAGGGCAACAGAAAGAGATCTCTGCCTTGTGCTGGCTCCTTCCCTGCTGGCCACAGCTCCAGAGGCCGGAAGGCTGTGGTTCCGAGCAGCAGGGCTGCAGTCCGTGAGCCACCTGCTGCTGCCCTCTCGGGGTGTGCAGGATCAGGAAACTGGGCTGGCAGTGCAGCAGACAGACTCGAACCAGGCACACGCAGACATGAAACATGGGCAGCCCAAGCAGCGGCTTAATCTGCAGTGTCACACACCTGTCCCTCTTACTGCTTATTTTAAAAAGATTTTATTGAAAAAGTTATTCTTATTTGAAAGGCAGAGTTGCAGAGAAGGACAGACACAGAGAGAAACCTTTCATCCTCTGGTTCACTTCACAAACAGCTGCAATGGCCAGATGTGGGCTGATCCAAAATCAGGAGCCAGGAGCCCTCAGGTCTCCCACATGGGAGCAGGGGCCCATGATTTGGGCCAATTTTTGCTGCTTTCCCAGGTCATAATCAGGGTGTCGGACTGGAGGCGGAACAGCTGGGACATGAACCAGTGCCCATACAGGAACCTGCTACACCCAGTGCCAGTACCCAAAGCTTTTCTATTAAATAGACGCTGCTTTATTATTACAAATATTCTTCTTTTCACTATGTGCTTTGGCCATTGGCACACCACAGCTGGGTACTACACGACTTCATACTCATGACTTAAATGCCCTCCCTCTAATCACTCACTCCTAAAATTTTGCTAGAAATTATTGTTATTTTTACCACATGGTTTTTAAAAATAACTTCACTCCTGGTATCTTAATAATTTTGTTTTTATGTAAGTTTTTAACTGGTTACTACTGGAAAGTCACCGCTTTGCACATTCACCTGAATCCTATTACTTTACCAGAGACCAATAATTTCAACAATTCATATCCAGAAAATGATAATCCTGACTTTCCTTTCCATATTCTTATGAATGCTGAAGGTATTGTTACACTGGCTAGAGCTTCCATCACAATGTTAGAAAGTAAAGGATTCGTATCTGTGTCTTCTTCCTCTCTTTCAAAATTCACTTACTTATCTGAAAGGTGGAGCACACAGATAGAACAGATAAAGAATCTTCCATCTCCCGATTCACTCTCTGAATGCTTGTAGCGACTGAGGCCGGGCCAGGCTGATGCCAGGAGCCCAGAGTGCCATGTGGGTGTCAGGGACCACTCCCTTGGATCACATCCCACTGCTTTCCTAGGCCCGTGAGGAGGGAGCTGCATGGCAGGTGGCGCAGCTGGGCTGGGATGCTGTGTCACGGGCGACGACTCAGCGGGCTGCTCCGCATGCAGGCCTCTTGGAAGGTGATGCCTCGAGCACGGCAGCTCAGCACGAGGCGGCCTCTCCTCCACACTCACCGCACTTAACTTTGCATCGAATTGGTTCTGTATTTGAGGTTCTGTATTTGATCGGATGTCTTACAGGGAGTTCCCTGAAATGCTGATAACATTTTATCTGATCTAAAAGTAAGCACTTACATAGTCCCAGCTGCTCTGCTCTGGTCTAGCTCCCTACTAATGTGCCTGGGAAAGCAGCAGAAAGCGGTCCAAGCCCTTGGGCTCCTACATCCACGTGGGGGACTCTGGCTTGGGAGGGTTTGGCTGTAGTGGTCATTTGGAGGTGAAGCAGTGGATGAAACATCTGTCTGTCTCTATTTCTCCTTCTTTTTCTGTAAATCTTCCTTAAAGGGGATGATATTCTGCCAGCTCTACTTTCAGACCAAGGATGAAACTACCGAATTTATCTGGACAACAAGATGCATGGTTCATGGCTGCAATGAAGGAATCATGACTGGTTTTAAACTGTACTACTATAACAATAAGGAGGAATTCAATATGGGGGTAGGACTTGGGAGAATCCCAGAGCCTATGAAACTGTGACCTAAAATGAAAAAACAAACAAACAAACAAAAAACACAGGAAAAAAACAAATCTTAAAAACAAAAACAAAAAAGCCAGCAGGAACAACAGGAGAGCAAAGGAAAAACCTAACGTAGGTTCACCTTCCAGCTTGGCTACTTTCAGACTAGGATGGTGACTTCCGGTTTCCTCTTGGCCAAGTGTGGAGAACCCTGTCCTAGTCACAGCACTGCTGGGGAGAATGCAAAGACACGGTGTACCGAGTATCTAGCAGAATCCGGCAAGCTGGCCACGTGGGTGGTGAGTCCTTCCCGCGAAGGCAGGACCAGTGCCTAAGGTGCTGCCGAGTGCAGCCTGCACGGGCAGCTTTAGAGCCAGGGAGAGGCAAGAGAAGACACACTCACATTTAGTTTTTCAAGAGGCTGCCCGAGGGAGTAAATGACGTAAGACTGGAGGTGGTCTGTGTACTTCTGCTTGGCTTCTTTTTTCTCAGCTTCTAGACAGGAAATCTTCAAACGGGAAAGTGTTGCAAAAATATGGTGGAAGTTCTCCATCATAACCACGTCCCTGGGAGTCTTCTGGCTTTCATTGGCGACTTTCTCCACTACAAGCAAGGCAGGAAAAAGCACAGCAGCTCTGGCATGGTCATCTCCTCATGCGGTGGCACATACACTGATACACTGATGGGATTCTTTGCGCTTTTTTCTCTCATGTGTGAGCTTAACAACTGAGCACATTTCTGGAATTAGTGTGCCATACTGGAAGATTTCCACATTCACTGGCCACAATACAAAGTCATCCCACAACAGCCCCGCAGAAAAACGCAAGTTCAGCATAAAATAAAGATGCTATTTCAAATCAGTGGGGAAATCAGTTATTCAAATGTGTTAGGATAACCAGCGATTCCTTCGCAACACATTAAGTTTAGATCACTACTTCACATCTTCTATCTAAACTTCAAATTGCTCTAGTACTTACAATGTTAAAAGCAAATAAATATCATTATAAGCTAATTAAAAATAATGTTGACTTTCTTAATTTGAAATAATAATGATGTGACTTCATTAATAACAGCTGCCCATAAAGGGAAGCCATAAAAGGAAAGATGAGCAAGTTTAACATGAAAAAATGAAATAAAAAATATTAATTTTACTTGAAAGTCAGAGATACAGAGAGAGAGCCAAGACAGAAAGTGAGATCTTCCCTTCTGGCTCACTCCCCAGTGGTGGCTACAGCTGGAGCCAGGCCAGTTCAAAGCTTCTTCATTCAGGCCATAACCCGCTGCTTTCCCCTGTCATCGGCGGGAGCAGCATGGAAGTGCAGCGGCCGGGACTAGGCTAGGGATGCGGGCACTGCAGGTGGGTTAGCCTGTGCTGCGCCAATGAGCCAGCCCCCAAATTTGAAATATTCTTACAAAGTAAAAGACATCACAGATGAAATCAATGAAATAATAATTAAAAGACAATCTCTACCCCAGTGAGCTGACAAATAAAAAGTTGATGATGCCTGGTGTAATATCCAATTTCTAAGTTAGCGGAAGCGAGGATGAGCACAGAGGCTCCTCCCCCGGGAGCTCACCATTGACAAACACTCCTCGGATGAGTTTCGTATAGGCCTTGTCCAGATCTCCACGACGCTCCGCATTCTTAAAGATCGACTCTGCGAGTCCAGCAAACTCTTCAAATTCAGCCACAAATGGAAGAATCCCAACTTTACTCTTCTTTGAGATTTTTACTTCTTCCATCTGTCTTATCTGGTTACTCTAAAGGCGAGCACAAGGAAAAACAGCCAAGCAATTTAGAACCGATGTGGGATTGTCATTTAATTATGTGGCACATAGGCAGAGCTTGTGCAGGACCTAAAATATTTTGGATACCTATTAATTGAGCAGAATCAGCAGAAACTGATACTATGCTTTAAAAATGCTTTTCTAATATGTCTTATCATTTAATGATATAAAATCAAGGGGAAAAATTCCTAATTATTAGGAAAAAAATGCAAGCAAGACTTTCATCAAAGACAAGACTCTCAGGGTCAGTTCTGTCACTTATGGCTGATTAGGGGTCAGGCTGGCAACGATATCAGCATGGGGAATCTCTCACAGCCTCTTCTGGTTGGCAGCCATGTGGCTAGGCCATTTCATTTCCCATCAATCTACCAGCTTAAAATCCCTCCTGGGGACAAACTCTCTCGGGCAGGCGTACAAACATAGCAAGAACAAGGGCATTTTGTCATGGACTGCATTCCATTGTGTGCCACATATTTACTATTTATTTTATGTTCAGCAAAGTGCTTGTGTGCAATGCTGACAAATGGAAGCCTGGCTGTTTGGCGTGCACACAATCCAGGCAGCTGGATTCAGAAAGATCCAGTCACGTCTGGTGCTGTCATTCCCAGGGGCTCGAGCTCCAGGAACATCCAAGCTGCTGACTTCACTGTGCTGAGACTGTGGGGGCACATGTGAACACTGTGCAACATGTAGGTAAGGGAAAGAATGATTTCTATGCTGAAGGCACAACCTGTGAGGAGGTCCTGTGATACAGTGAACTGCTTCATTTTATCTTTATTCATGTTTCACTTTGTCTACCGATAACTTTGGTGTTGTCACTACCAAACAGAGCAGGAGCTGGGACCTGGAAAACGAGGGGTTGTTCTGAAGCACCTAGCTTGTGGGCCTTGTGTGTTAGGGCCGGGTGAGATGGTGTGGGTGACAGGTCAGACCTGTGCCTGGTCTGTAGCAGACACTGCTCCACCAATGCTGGGCCTACTGCTCTTAGGGGGTTGCACGCGGAGAGAGTGTGTGTGTGTGTGTGTCACTGAAACATATGGAGAACAGAGCAGACTCAACGTACTTGAACACTGGAGAGAGAGCGTTCCACATGAGAGCTCCTCTCCACTTCGGACCAGTACGGTGGAAACAGCGCATCCAAGAAAGAAAAGAGCCATCAAGAAACAAATTCTGACAGAAATGATCCACAGCTCTTTCAAGCTACCAACATATACCATTTCCAGTCCAATCCTCAACTAGCCCAAGGACACAGGGGTTATTCAGTGTGTGTGACACAATGATGGCCACATGGTACTATCTGCCATGCCTCTCCTTTGTCTACAGCAATTTAACCAACTCCTACAATGCTCTGAGTGCAGCAGTGCAGCTCTACAGTGCCCACAGAGAAGTGTCAATCCAGACTACAGCCGGCTGAGAAAGGCACAGCTTGGTAGCACTGTCACATGAAAGCTACACTGTAATTTTACCAAGAGTTCAAGGTAAGTTCCCTTTCTTAGCTCCGTCCTTGGAAGAGCACTAGATATTTCCAGATACTTAGGATGGGGCACCTGATGGAGCATTCAAATGTCCACGCTATTTGTTCCCCCTGACATTCGTGACTTTGTTACCATTTTAGAATCATTTGCTGCTACCCACTACTAAAGTATACACAGCTTACCGAACATAGGCTACCGAGCACTAGAGAAGCCCCGAGTCCATGTAAGAGAACCACGAGCAACAGGCAGCAAGAGGAACCCTGCCTGGTGGCAACAGGTCACTCCTTTAGATGTATAAGCCACCAAGGACAAAACATGAATTTATGGCTTGCCTGGGTTACTTGGTTTCTCTCTGCACTCTCTGGAGTAACAAGACCATTCTTCAACAAGCTGTTGTTGACTCTGACTAGCATCACTGCCTCCTGTGCCCTGTAAGCTCACAGGGAGGTGCCAGGTAACGTGCCCAGCACTTCATCTGACCTGGTCCACGGCTGCCTGACACCCCATTTTCAGTTCCACGGGAAGTCAGTTTACTAATAAAAGTGTCCACACCTTGCTCCTCCAGAAATGCACGGTGTTCCTGAGGTTAGCGTTCTGGCTGTCCCGTGGCACTCACTACCTCCTCCTGTATGGACATTCGCTGCTGGAGAAGTGGGGTGGGTGTGAGAACCAGGACAACAGACCTGAGTGGCCACCAGATGTCAGAGTATCGCAGACGCCCAGTGCGATCATTTGGTAGGGTCCTTCCCTAACCAACAAGCCCGCTCAGCTTACCCTTGAAGTCTTAGCAGCGGACACAGAGTGCTGTTAAGCGTTTAAAACACTTCATTTTCATGTTTCTCTCCCATTTTTCCATTGATATTCAGAGCTGGCTCTGGCCTGGAGGGCGTGCAGGAGACACGCTCAATGACACCTGCCCAACTGCACACACGAAGTGCCTTAACACACTGACGCCTGGCTCAGCCCAGTTCTCGCCTCAAGCTTAGCAAATCCAAGAGACAATAAAAAAGCTGTTAATTTTTTCCCCTACAAAATAATGATTCCTGAAGTTATTATAAAAACAATTTATTCTTTTTTTTTTAAAAGATTTATTTTTTTTATTATTTTTGTATTGGAAAGGCGGATATACAGAGAGGAGAGACAGAGAGGAAGATCTTCCGTCCGATGATTCACTCCCCAAGTGAGCGCAACGGCCGATGCTATGCCGGTCTGAAGCCAGGAGCCTCTTCTGGGTCTCCCACGCGGGTGCAGGGTCCCAAAGCTTTGGGCAGTCCTCAACTGCTTTCCCAGGCCACAGGCAGGGAGCTGGAAGGGAAGCAGGGCTGCCGGGATTAGAACCGGCGCCCATATGGGATCCCGGGTGTGCAAGGCGAGGACTTAACCACTTGCGCCACCACGCCGGGCCCAAAAACAATTTATTCTTAAAACAGCACAATTATTAAAGCCACAAAACAATCCAGCTGGATACTCTAATCAAAATAATTTATTTTATTGGAATACATTAAAAAAAGAATATGGCTTGGCACTGCAGCTGGGTAAAGTGGCTGAAGTCCTCGCCTTATCCCATATGCTGGGATCCCATATGGGTGCCGGTTCATATCCTGGCTGCTCCATTCTACATCCAGCTCCCTGCTTATGGCCTGGGAAAACAGCAGAGGATGGCCCAAAGCCTTGGGACCCTGAACTCATGTGGGAGACTCGGAAGAAGGTCCTGGCTTTGGATAGGCCTATCTCTGGCCATTGTGGGTACCTGGGGAGTGAATCAGCAGATGGAAGATTTTTCTGTCTCACCTCTCTGTGTATCTGCTTTTCCAACAACAAAAAGAATAAATTAAAAAAAAAGAAAGAGAGAGAGATAGAGAGAGAGAATGAATGAATGAACAGCAGCAGATCCCAGTGACCATCTCCAGTTTGCTTAATTTGGAGGTCATGGTCAGACACTGAGATGTCAGCTCCCTGGGGCCACCACAGCACCTGCTGCGGAGATGAGCAGCAGTTACAGCGCAGAGGGGGACGCAGCTGCCTGGGGCCATCTAGGCGACACCCCAGTGCCAGGCTCCGGGAGCCCTGAGTACTCACTGCCCAGCGAGGAAATGACTCTCAGTCTGCCTTACGTTTACTTTAAGGAACTTACAATGCACTTGTCGAAGTTCCTCTTGACAGTGACCAGGACGTTGCCGAGCGTGGTACTCAGGAACGAGGCAGGGTCCACGTTCTGCGCGGTCCACACGTGGTGGCTCATCTTCACCAGCATGTACAGCGAGTTGAAGCTATCGATCTTGTCTCCTAAGGCAATGAGGTTGTTCAGTTCTGGCTCAATGCAGCGGAATATTTTAATCATCATTTGACGGATTATATCTTTCCTGTTGGGAAAAGACACGAGATACTGACAATGGTTACCAGCTTTGGGGAAATTCAGGCTTAGGTTTAAACTGTAGTGCATATGGGTGTATACAAAATAACTAAAATTTGATTTTTTTCCAACTAAAAATGCCTAGTGATGAGGAGCTACTTATTCTATCACATTTTCTGACATAAAATATTCTTTTGATGTCATGTTTTATCACTGATTAGTTTTATATTATGTGTAAGGGCTGGGTTCTTTGAAATGTGCTTTGTGACTTACAAGAAATACACAGCAATTCACCTGCAGATGCCAGAACTGACAGCATGCTGTGGGTTCTGGGAGAATGATCTGCCCCTGTACCAGGGCCTATTTCAGTTCTATACAGAAGCCAACATATTCCACCATCGGCACTCTGAGTGGCGGCAGGTGTCTCAGGATCCTCGGGACCCCTCAAAGAACAGCTCCCCTCTCTATACTGCCATTTGAAGGTTACCGTTTCCAAAACAAATGAGAGCCGGGAACAAACACATACTCGGATGCAACAGTCAGTGGCGCCCCAGGATGCTGCTGTCGTGACAATAGCCCTCCGTCCAGGTCCTCGGCTTCAGTCTGGAAAAAATTATCAGGCACTTTACATCATTAAAGACCAACAACCTGACTAGTTTATACAGCAAAAGCCTGCTCAGCCTTAAAGTCCCTCAGAGAGAACAATTATGAAAAATAATGATTTTTAAAGTAGTGTTACTGACAAAGCTATATAATTCAGTAGGCTGTTGAGGAATGTTCATGAAATGCTTTGTCCCTTGGTTTCCCAGGAGAACTGGTGTGTGGGGAGAAGTTGTATTTTCCCATGTGCACGTGAGGGCAGGGAGCTGCAGAAGGGTAGGGATCCGAGCACGGCTCAACAAAGAACTGGATGCAGGGACACCTGGATGGCCACCAGGGAGGCCTGCCCCCTGTCAGGGCGGTGCTTCACAGCCTTGCTCTCCTGCTTCAAACCCCATTTCCTGCTAATGTGCACTCCAGGAGGCTGCAGATGATGGCAAGGGAGATCCAGAACCACCTTGGGGCTCCTGGTTCCTGCTGGTCCAGCCCTGGCTTCCACAGGCTTTAAGGGACTAAACCAGCAAATGGAAGGTCTCGCTCTCTTTTTGCCTTTCAAATAAAATAAGCACTTTTTTTTTTAAATTAAAAAAAGTCCTTCCCCAAAACTTTCAAAAGAAAATTTAAAAACAATTTAGGACATTTTATCAATCATTCGACTAAAACTCAGTATTATTTCTCATTCATTTCACAATTGCTTTTATTTTTTATTTATTTTTAAGATTTATTTATTCCCATTACAAAGTCAGACATACAGAGAGGAGGAGAGACAGAGAAGATGATCTTCCATCCGATAAGTCACTCCCCAAGTGGCCGCAATGGCCGGTGCTACACCAATCTGAAGCTGGGAACAAGGAACTTCTTCCGGGTCTCCCATGCAGGTGCAGGGTCCCAAAGCTTTGGGCTGTCCTCAACGGCCTTCCCAGGCCACAAGCTGGATGGGAAGTTGAGCCGCTGGGATTAGAACTGGCGCCCATATGGGATCCTTCGCCTGCGTTAAGGCAAAGACTTTAGCCACTAGGCCACGCCGCTGGGCCCTCATGATTGCTTTTTACACTCTCTGTCTGAAGTACAAATCTCTTTTCAAGATTTGTTTAATTTGAAATGCAGAATGATACAGAGAGAGGGAGAGTCAGAGACAAGGAAAGAGCCCCCATCTGCTTGCTCTCTCCTTGCATGGGGCTATGGCAGCCATGCCTGGGCCAGGTTGAAGTCAGGAGCCAAAATCACACTCCTTATATCATCTTTAAGTTCTTTAGAATCATCGAGAACACCTTTTCTTTGTTCTTCCTACATTGATGCCATCTGAAAGGCATGGTAGTTACAAAGCCAGAAGGAAGATCCACACTAAGCTCTGAGGCTCATCCTGTGTGTGTGTGTGTGTGTGTGTGTGTGCTTGCTTGCCTGTATACACACCAGTGTTTACACTCAAATGGCAGCTTTTTTTCTTTTTAAAATGTATTTGTCTTAACAACCAGTGGAAATATTAAAACTACTTTGTAAAAGAAATGTTTTCGATTTATTTTCACTTCACAGACAGAAGTCTTCCATCATCTAGCTCATTCCCCAAGCGCCCACCAGAGAGCAATGAAAGCTGGGAGCTTCGCGCTCCAGCTGCTTCTCCCACGTCAGTATCAAAGGCCCCAAATCCTGAGCGATCAGTTGTCACCTCCCATCACGCACACTGGCACACTGGCCCACTGGCACACTGGACTGGAGGCCACGTAGCTGGGACTCAAGCTGGTACTCTGACAGAGGAATCACATGTCCCAAGCTGTGACTTGGCCTCTGAGGCAAACATCTGCCCCTAAAGCAGTTTTATAAATAATGGCTTGACAAGGTAAATTAGGACATCCCCCCACCACCCCATAATCAGTGAATGAATAAACTTAAGATAGTCCAGTATATTCAATTAGATGTCTCAGCTCTACCACTGCTTTTATTATTCTGTGGCATGTCAAACATTATTTTAACCATGGTTACACTGTAAATGCTTTCCTTTGAAATCCTGAGTACACACTGACAGGTTAATTACGCTACCGATCTGAGTATCAGCTGAAAGAAAAGGGTGTCATACCGTAGTTCCAGGGATACTTTGATGTGGCTGCAGTTTGAAAAACTTGCTGATGAAATCCTGTTCTGCCAAACAGAGGGGCTCCAGTTCACTTAGCACCTGCTCAAAGATCTGAAGGGAACAGAGTGAGCCTGTAATGACAGATCTGTCCCAGAAGCTTGTCAGGAGTCTCTAGTCATGAAGCTGTAGTCCCAACAGAATCCCAACGGTAAAGCCGTCCGAGAGCACCATGGCAACGCACGAGCAGCCAGCATAACCGAGCCCTCAGCTGTTCAAGCCAGGTCCGGCAGGAGGGACGCACGGATAAATTTCCAAAACTTACCCGCAACAGAGAACAGAAAACTGTAATTTCCTCTGGACTTCATAGTTGCTCTAACAATTTAGGTTTGAGATATATACATCTTATGATTGATGAGAAATACATTTTAATCAGGCTTTTACGTTTCTGAATTGATAATCCACATTTTGACTGCTATGTGACTAATACTTTTATTTTTAAAATGATTTGATTCAGAATTAGCAGGTTAAGACGCAGCTAAAGTCAAAGAGAGCCAAAGCCCTGAGCCCTCCGCACGCTGAGGCAGTCACCCACGGCGGCGAGTCAAGCGCTCTGGTCGCCGGTTCTCCCGCTTTACCTTATCGAACTTGGTTCTGTCAGCAACATCAAGGTCAGAGGCAGACATGTTGCCCATATCCAACAGTGACGAGGACTGGGACCGGCGATTCCCCGAGCCCTGGACGCTGAGTTTATTTAGACTAGAAGTCGATCCAGTTAGCTTTCCAGAACTCCCATGAAGACCTAAGAGATAATAAGACTCTGAACGTTGTGATCTTCAGGACACGAGATCCAGAGTTCTCCCACTGTCCTTCTGGGGCGCACCCTGCTCGGCACACAAGGCTACCAGCTGGGGTGGGCTGCAGAATGCACTTGTCCTTCAACAACTTCTGTGTCCGCCTCCTGAGCATTTGGTCATGGATGCAGAACTACACAGATCCTTAGAAGGGGCCCAAAAGGGACTCTGCACACAGTGCATCTATGCCCCAGCAAGCACCATCATCACACTGCAAGGTGGCAGAGTGAGAGCAGGACGGTTTGTTTCCCATTCAAAGACACAAGATGAGGCTCATGGAGCACCAGGGAAACACACCAACTAATGTGATTGTGCTCCACTTGCCGCTCAACTCTGCATTAAAACATTTTAATCTGAACTACAGTAAATGGCCAATACTTGACTGTTTTGTCCTCCACAAGAGAAGTCAATTATACGATCTGATTTAATATGGTCCTAAACCCAGGCTGTCTACACTTCCAGAATGCAGCTTAACTATGGCTCCTTTAAAATTAAACAACATGAAGGGAAAAGGGCAGTTTGAAAACGTGTTGTATTTGAGATGCACTGGAAATGCAATGTACACATCACTACCCACCAGTATGGGGCACCGGGCTGAGGCAGGTGTCCACTACAGCCAGGAAAAATGAGAGCACCCCTCCCCCCACCAATGAATTAAAGAATTGAGTTTTTAATCCAAAATTAAATATAAACTATAAATAGAATCACTTTAAAACATTTTTCTTGAATGTCAGTTAACTTATACCATTTACTAATGGTCAGAAGGTTCAAATAAAGACATTAAAAGGATTAAAGACAAATTTTGGCTTCTTTATGCAAAATCTGACCATATGAGAAATCATATAATTTCTAGACACAGCCTGAAAACAAAAGTACAATGATTAAGCCTTTTCATGAATGTCTGATACCTAGTTCTTCTTGGTCATGTAACAATATTACACATTCCTTGGATGTAGCCATGCCACTACCACCATGCTATTAATGATTTTTCACTCCTGGCAATTCAGAGCAATCAGCATTTCGGGGTTATCTGCTTTCAAGACAAGTAGCTCAGTTCTCGACATTAAACAGACATGCATGGAGAACACCTACTGACACACCACGCATACTCACTGTCTGCTTCCTGCTTGCCAGCACTTTCTTTTCGAGGCAGTGTAGCTGTGATGGATTAGGTTGCAAGCATCAAAGACAAAGACAAGTTAATAAACTGCAATTCGCACAAACCATGCACAAGAGGAAGTTAAAGCTCTAGTTTAAGACACATGCAAAGAACCATGAGCGTCAAGTCAGGTGTGAACACACGTGCAGTTGTTGCTATTGTTTGAGAAACTGTATAAGAGAAAACACTTTATTGGTCTTTTAACATACTGCTTTTATTCAAACATTCAGGCAAAACATACTTGTCCTCTCCTCCCGATTTTTACATGACTTTTTAAAAGTTTATAATGTTGCTTTATTTAAATTTAAAATACTGAATTTGAAAGTTTGGGTTTTGTTGAAAATGTCACTTGCCTAAGTCATTTAATTTAAAGGACATTTACTGGAATGAAGTTGCAGATTTAGACATCAACAGACTTACATTCTCCTTGCACTGAATGATTTATAACACCCTGATAAAAACTGTCATAATTGGGGCTTAAAGACCATTTTAAAATTAAAACTATAAGGCTAATGACTTGTCACTGGCTTCATGAACGTCTAGAATGAAAGCTATGCAATGCAATATTAAAAATTCAAAGATATGCTGATGAGAGAGTAATGCTAATGGAACAGATTTAATACAGAAATTTGAACTCTTTTAAGGTCATTTAGCATTTCTTTTTATCTTAACACTTCTTTATATATAGCATTTATTAGGTCCATTTTTTCAACTTATAGCAAATTCTAACCTCTAGAAGTTAATGTGAAAGGTAAAGAAAGAAATCATAAAATGAAACAAAATTAAGACGTGTAACTGTACTCTAGAGATAATTTAAAAACAAAACAATTTATCAATTTACACGATCCTGGCCAAAGCCAGTCGCCTGCTAAAGCTTCCAGGCCTTGGCCACCTGAAGCCACCAGGAGAGGCTGGAAGCTGAAGGACCCACATGGTGACGGTGGATCCTTCCGGAAGAGCTTCAGGGCCCTTCCTGGTGGCCTTATGCGGTCATGTGTTCTGTGCACCAGTTTCACAGCAAAGCCCAACATGACCTTTCACATATCTTTCATTTCTTTAGTAGCCATACCAAATAAACAGCTGGTGGTAATGCTTGTTCATTAGAATCTGGGAACTCATAAAAAGTTTATGTCATTCATCAGTAATGGAGGACAGCACACGGGCAAAATGTTAACTAACTGGTCCATCTAGAATACAAGTCTTTGCTCACTGCTGCAGTCTAGGGCAGAACAGCGCTTACTGACTGTCAGGAAATCAACAGATATTTACCAAATTAATCTTCCAGCCAGCCCCGGATTCTACCTTGTACTCAAGATTCCCTTCAGAAACAACAGGATTTTTTTTAGTTCACTGGGGCAACAATGATAGCATGATTTTGGTCCAACATTTATAAGATTTGGAAATCTTAGAGAAACAGGAGGGAAAGCAGGAATTATATAAAGGTATATATTAAGAAGCTAGACTTCCATATTAACATGCTTATTAACTCAGAAAGAAAATTTAAAAAATGACTCAATATCTCTTCTGTGCCAGTTCAAATGTTCAATAGGCACATTTGTAGAATACAAAAAAAAAAAAAAAAAAATCCCACAAAAAACTATTCTTGAAAATCCCAGCAATCCCAGACAAGAATTGCTTCTGTATGTATGAGGCTACCAAGGCAAGCCCACAGAGAAGGGCAAGAACCACACATACACGTTCTCGTTAAGGTAATTCCCTGGCATCTTCAATATACTGTATTTTGAATCATTCGTACTAAGCAGATACTGAAGACTTGAGTTAAGAATTGGTCCAGGGCCAGAAGGGGGGCATAATATGCTAATCCTCTATTCTCAAGTGCTGGCATCCCACGTGGGTGTCCATTTGAGGCCTAGCTGCTCCATTTCAGATCTAGCTCCTTGCCAATGACCTGGGAAAACAGTGGAGGACGGCTCAAGTGCTTGGGTCCTTCCACACCCGTGGAGGACCCGAAGACGCTCTTGGCTCCTGGATTCAGAACTCACTCGCAGCCATTAAGGATGAAGATCTCACTCTTTCACTCTGTCTCTCCTGTCTATAACTCTGCTTTTCAAACAAAAATAAATTTTAAAAACTATTGAAGAAAAAAAAAGAGTTGTTCAAAAACAAGAGCAGCTCTCTGATTCTCAGTGACTGTCCTTGACCTTAAGGTTCCCCCGGGGAAATGCAGCCACACTCACTAGCCTTGTCAGCATCTGCGAGGCGCCATTTTTAAAGAGCAGGAAAAAGTAAAATACATTTTATCACAATGACCTAATTTTGACATCAGGCTTTTACTTATTTTATTTACTAGTATTAAAAAAAAAAGATTTATTTACTTTTATTGGAAAGTCAGATATACAGAGAGAAGAGACAGAGAAGAAGATCTTCCATCTGCTAATCCCCAAGTGGCCAAAATACCCAGAGCTTGAGCTGATTTGAAGCCAGGAGCCAGGAGCCTCTTCTGGGTCTCCCACGCGGGTGCAGGGTCTCAAGGCTTTGGGCCATCCTCACCTGCTATTCCGGGTCACAAACAGGGAGCTGGATGAGAAATGGAGCTGCCGGGACGAGAACTGACATCCATACGGGATCCCAGTGTATGCAAGGTGAGGACTTTACTCACCAGGCTACCACACTGGGTTCTATTTATTACTATTACAAGTTTGTTTAAACGTAGTTTGAGTTATGGAAAAGATACATTTGAAGATATTTGCATTCTATCTTACATGGAATTTCTCAAGTCACTTTTATTTAACCTGAAATTTATCTTTTACATGCTAACAAAGTTTTATCTTCAAAAGTGAATAAATGCTTCTATCACATGACTTACTATTTTTTCTCTTATAGTTGATATTAAAATAATTGAATTTAATTCAGTAATTTTTTTATGCAAGAAATTACTGTGCCCTTCTCTGTGTAATACACAGAAGAGAGAGAAGTTCAGCATGTCCAAGACATAAAAAGGCCTTCTAAACATGTATTTTCTGAGTTAAAAACACTTTCAGCAAGTTGAAAAACTTCTCTGGGGCAAGAAAGGAAAAACTAGGTTTTAGATTAATGCAATAATACTAAAACACTATTGTAACTGACTTGTGCCTTTACTACTGAACTTATCTTGACATGAATCAGACTTTCTAAACTATGCTGAGTAGGATTAATGCTGTACTTAGGCCTATTTAGCAAATTTCCTTTTATTGCCATAGTTTACATTCTCTCTGGATTCTATAGGCTGATGAGCTCTCTTGGTAAACAATGGTTCACTAACAGGTGGTGACAAATGTATTGAATGAAAACATTAAACATGTAACTGCATTAATATTATGCTGTTTACTCAAAAGAAGCATAACATATCCACAGTGGAACATTAACAAGGATATCCACACACCACTATTTAAGAACAATTAACCTTTAGGATGAGTTAGCATTTCTGTTTCCAAAAGCCTGTTGCCCTAGATCTGTCAGTATCTTTGTCAAAGCGAGCAAATACACACCGATTCAAACCAGTTCCAGTGTCTGGGCTAGTACAATCCACGTATTAGTGTTGCACTGTCAACAAGTGGTGAATCACAGAGTAATTACCTACTAAAGACAGTCTCCTCTGTCCTAAAGAAAAGAATGGAAACGCGAGCCATTAACACGGAGTCCAGTTTCCGAAGACTGGGGTGGCTTAGGGCATAGGCTGCCGTCAAGCAGCAAATGCTGAACTCATAAGTCTAAAGGCAGCTGCACAGACACACTCAAGGGGACACGGCAGCCAGTTAAGGCCGGGCTTGGACTTCAATAGGCACAGAACTCCATCCAAAAGGAACTCCAGAGATGGGGACATGCAACAGCAGAATGTGGCCTCGGCAAATCACCTTCCTCAGGACTTGATACTTCCGAGCTGGCTACCCTTTGCAATGACGTTCCTGCCCATGGAGAATGCTCAGGAGCAACCAAATGAACACAACTCCCAAAGAGCTCTAGGAAAACGAGGTATGATCACCGTGGACACTTTGGGGGCATTTCCATAGCCCTGCAGCATGGCAGAAACCACTTCCACTTCTCCTTTGGATTCCAAATAGCCAGCAGGAAGTAAGAAGCCGGGAATCACTTCCATTTCTCTGCGGAGAGCAATGGCTTGCCCCGAGCTGATGCTAAAGGTCCTTTGGGAACCCGACACTGAGCTCTCGACATCTTTCTCTTAGTCCACTACTCTAGCAGACCACACGTCATCTGCTTGCCAAGCGTGCTTCCTAGGAGAATCTAGTTTAAACTGCAGCATGAGAACACAATTGCTGTCAGATTCACATCCTGCACAAGTTTTGTAAAAAAGCTATTTACAGATACACACATTTGTTGTAAGAAATACCTGGAAAGCAAGACAACAGACTATGAACTCCACTATCATCGTCTGCCATCTTCTTTAAGATCATTTTGAGCAGGAAGTCACAGAACTGATAGGCCTCAGCTTACCAAACTTCTTGCTTTCTTTTGTTGTACCAGTCATCTTGATCTTTGCGACTTCAAAGAAATCTTTGATTTCTCTTTCGTAGAGTCGGGACAAATAATCCATGTAATTCTGAAAACAAAAGTCACATGCACTTCTTACTAATAAAATAAATACAACAATTTCCATTTTTAAAATCTTCCCAGTCCTTCATGCTTGTTTTAATCAATGTATCCACAACTCTGGTGCTTTCCACGGGACACAGAGAGTCAGCCGCTTTCTGTTTTCAAATTGAATGGACAGCAGAACATTAACAATTTATAAAAATATGAAGTCTTGGGCCCGGCAGCACAGTCTAGTGCCTGAAGTCCTTGCGTTGGATGTGACAGGATCCCGTGTGGGTGCCAATTCTGGTCCCAGCAGCTCTGTTTCCCATCCAACTCCCTGCTTGTGGCTTGGGAATGCAGTTGAGGACGGCCCAAAGCCTTGGAACTGTGCGGAGGAGGTTCCTGTCTCCTGGCTTCGGATTGGCACAAACCAGTCATTGCGCTCATTTGGGGAGTGAATCATTGGACAGATGATTTTCCTCTCTCTCTCCTCCTCTCTGTATATCTGACTTTGTAATAAAAATAAATAAATCTTTAAAAATAAAAAGTCTTGGTGGGTCTCAGGCCAGGGTATCTTTATGCTCGGATCCCAGACTACAGCTATCATGTGTGCACATGGTGAGCTTTCCCCAGGCCTGCCTGGGCTCTAAGGGCTGCTCCCTTCAGGGTGAGTACACCATCGAGAAGGTGGGGGGGGGTGTCCTCCAGGGCTGGGTGGGCCAGGGATAAGATTAGGGAGGGGCACAACCTTGGGTCTGGGGGTTTAAACTTCTTGTACCCCCCCCTCCTCAGCTGCTGGTGGGTCTCAGGCCAGGGCTTCCTTATGCTTGGATCCCAGACGACAGCCACCACGTCCACATGGTGAGCGGTCCCCGAGCGGCCAGTGTGCCATTTGGCACCAGGCTCCACCTGCTGGCTGCCCGGCCGGGGAACTCTGGGGTCTTGGTTCTTTGAATTGCTGCTTAGGTAGCTCCAGGTTGAACCCGCTGTGCTTCTGGGATGTGAATCAATGCTAAAGATTCCCAATGACAGTACCTCTTCCTTTGAAGAACTTGTAATCACTGAACAATGCTGACCACCAAACACCAGTCCATGCAAAAGCTAAGGCTCGGGGCTTGTTCAGCAAGATCATATCCTATTCCTGATGGATCAGGAAACTGGTCACATTAGGCAGGGCATGACATTAACTAGCACTAGAGAACCATATCCGGGGGTAGATTCTGTGGGGGATGTGTGGGCCAAACCCTGTGGAAATTCTAGCCCCACTGGTTAGCTCAAGAGTTGGGGTTGTGATGGACTAAGGCAGGTGTGACCAAGGAGCCTGCCATCAATCACAGGTAAACCGACAACAGTCTAGACTGGTCAAGGCAGCACCCAAATGTGCATCCTGAATAGGGTGTGGGGTGGGGGTGGGCTGCAACGTTCACCAGTTCATACAAGGCCAAATAGAAGGCCAGATTACGCCAGGCACTAGCCTAAAACCCAGTGGCATGTATTAGAACTGGGTCTGGGAGTGGATCAAGCAGAGGAACTTGGGAAACTCCCCTGGCTTTTCATAGCTCATGCTGGTGAACATCTGGTCCAGACCTGGGATCAGATAAGCTGGGCAAAGTAGCTCCAATGGCTGGCTAATGTGTGAACTGGTAATGGAACAGGCAGGACTGAGCAAACCTTAGCCTACAAGTGAAACTAGAAATCAGGATGGAGCACAGGTCATGCCAAGCTAGGCTCTTGCACCTACTAGTCTACATGAGCCAAGGATACTAAGCCACAGTGTCTAAGGCAGAGTTTGGGACAGGTGAGGGGCTGAACCAAGCTGAGTCACAGCAACCACTGGCATGGCGTTATCTATAGCTGGGAACAGGCCTGGCTGGGGAGCTAAGGGGACACCCTAGCTGGGTTGAATTTTCCACCAAGGAGCGCATGGGCTGGAATGTGGGCTGTATTCTGATCAGGATATGATTGTAATCTCATTTGGCACAAGTGTGGACTGGGACTGGAAGCACCGAGCCGGGCCACACCCCAACACCCTCTGGTGTCCTGGAGGGCCAGGGTAGATGTGGGATGGACTAGGCTAGGTCTCAGACCCTACTGAGCCATGTGTGAGCTGTATGTGGGTATGGAAGAGCCATGGCTGGGCTGAAACATCCAATAGCAAGGACCAGAATGGGTTGAAGGCCAGTCACGAAAAGCCACCGTTTCTGCTAGGACAGGAGGTGAACTGAGTAGGGCTGGCTCATGGTCCTCCTGGTACATGCAAAACCTGGCATTGGGAGAGGTTCTGATGGAGGAGCCTGGGAAACAACTCTGGCAGGACACAGACTCGGCAGGTAAGTGCAAGAAGCACAATAGGAAACAGCCCAGAACAGGCCATGGAAAGTTTCCCACCGGCATACATTTGGCATGGCTCGGGGGCAGACCAGGCTGAACCTGTTCACATCACCTGCTGGCAAACCAGAGCACCAGAACAGATTGTGGGTCGAGCCAGGTTCAGTCGCAACAAAAACCAGTGCACAATACGGAAGGCCAAGGTGAGGTTGCCTGTACCGGATGTGACCATAGCGTGCAACCAGCATGCATCAGAAGCAGGAAGGGAGGGGGAGGAGTCGGCAGGGGAGTATGGGGGTGGGTTCCCTTTGCTGGACAGCTACTCCCACTGGAGAGCGCGAGCTGCGATGGAGGCAGATAAGACTAAGCAAGGCTATAACACCTGTGGGCCTCATGTGGACTAGATCAGGGAAAAGCCAGGGTGGGCTGATTATTCCTACTGGTGCAAACAAAATTAGAGTGGATGAGGGTTGTTTGGGCTTAGCAGCAGCATCAGCTGGCAGAAGCTGGCACTGGGGGCTAATCCTGTCAATCAAATCACAGAACCACCTGGAGAGTGCATAATCCCGAATGGGAGAGGCCTGGGAGGGAAACAGTGGGCTCCTCCCTCTTGGGTTACCACTTCCATGGGAGGGCACAAACACTAGGACAGGGGCTGGGGTGACTAGACGGTAAGGCACCCAACAACATCCGTGAGGGCTGGATAGATGAGCTGGTTAGATGGAACTAAACTTTAATACCCATTGACATGTACACGAGCTGAATTGGCTGTGGGACAGACTGGACTATGCTGCTACACATACTGGCAAACCAGGGTAGGGGCGGGCCTGGTGGGGGTTATTGTGGTCGTTCCGACTAGGCTGCAACTCCCACTGGTTTATGTGAGGGCTGAGTATGTGCTGGGCAGAACCAGGCTGGACTGCAACACCCATTGGTTCCAGTGGAAGACAGCACTGGAAACAGAACCAACCCAGCAATTGCAACCACCAGCTGAATGGGGCGATAGACTGTGCCGGGCCTTGTATTTGCTAGTACATACAAGAATCCAGTCTGGGAACACCTCAGACAGTTTCTTTGGGGATCTCCCCAATCGAAATGCCAGACTCAGAACTCTAACCAAGAAAAGGCAGAAGACAGAACAAATCAATTAACCACCTCGGCTATATGTTAGCAGGAAATGGAGACTCTATGATGGATTATGTCAATCAGTGGATTCTTCAATGACCTCATCGTGCTTGGAGTGGCGAGACTGGCAATGATTCATAACTGATGAACTATCAAAACCACTTGAGCAAGACCCTTGGAGCAAGCCCCACATCAGGGACCTGGGGTGGGTAGGAAACTGGTAGGTCTTCTTCCTCAAAATCTCCCTTTACCTCAGATACATGAAACAATACGGAAATAATAGTCTCACCCACTTTCCTGTAGCCCTTGAACCTTTTTACCCTAATTAACTATGTAAAGATTGTCAAAAATATAATTAAAAAGTGAATGGAAAAAAAAAAAGCAGCCAAAGATATTATCCCTAAAACCATGGAGCTGGGTACAATAGATTAAAACTAGGTTTGAGGCTGGTGACTCTGAAAGGAGTTCCCTTCTTGTGACCTAACTGAAAATCTCCCATAGCTACTGCAAGAATTCACAGGCGAATCCCTTCCAGGGAGTCACACGGTGTCCACAATCGGGTCTAGGAAAGATGTTCACAGCCGCTACCAATCACTCCTCATTGCTCATGGCTCTGTCCCCACCTCCCACCTCCCCGAGCTGTCAATCACTCCTCATTGCTCATGGCTCTGTCCCCACCTCCCACCTCCCCGAGCTGTCAATCACTCCTCATTGCTCAGGGCTCTGTCCCCGCCTCCCACCTCCCCGAGCTGATGTTCTAGCAGCACCTGCTGTAGTTTAGTCTCGGGAACACACGCAGCTGCAAAAATACAAAACCTGCAAAATTTCCATGTATTTTGATTATTCTGAATTTTCTTTCAAAATCTATTTGTGGGATTACCTGCGACACTTCCTGTCAAAAAAAAAAAAAAACTTAGGGCCCGGCGCGGTGGCGCAAGTGGTTAGGTCCTCGCCTTGCACGCCCGGGATCCCATATGGGCGCCGGTTCTAATCCCGGCAGCCCCACTTCCCTTCCAGCTCCCTGCCTGTGGCCTGGGAAGGCAGCTGAGGACGGCCCGAGGCTTTGGGACCCTGCACCCGCGTGGGAGACCCTGAAGAGGCTCCTGGCTTCGGATCGGCATAGTATCGGCCCGTTGCGGCTCACTTGGGGAGTGAATCATCGGACGGAAGATCTTCCTCTCTGTATCTCCTCTCTGTATATCCGCCTTTCCAATAAAAAATAATAAAAATAAATCTTTAAAAAAAAAAAAAAAAAAAAAAAACTTAGAAAAGATCCTTTTACATATGTGCAAATACATTTCTTTGATTGAAGAGTTAAGAATATCTATTTTTCTTCCTAAAGAATATGGAACAGGCTTTTCCTGTTCCCACCAGAGCGTGTGAGCCGCGTAAAGCCAGCGCCTGTAGCTGTGGCCGTGCGGATGAATCAGCCGTTGTTGCTAAGGAAATGCTGGTTGGTTTCCTTCTTTCTCTTCTCACTCCTTCCTGCTTCCTTTCTAATTACAGTCCTGCTCTGACAACATTTCAATAACCCAATCAGATTGATGTGAAAATATATAACCTGTCAAAATTTCATTCAAAGAGCTCATTAATACTGTCAATCAAAACTACATTGAGAACAATGCTATAAATCATTACTAGATTGACAATCGTAATGCTTCCTCATTTTAAATTACATTTATGAATACTGTATGACATGCAACCTTGGGGCAACAACACTCACTAAGAACACAATTAGGCAAAAAGCTTATTGATTACTTATTTCAATATTCACCAGGGGACAGAGCCCTTCTTGGCAATAAACTCTTAAGGAGAGAAAATTTGTTAAATTATTCAAAGTATTAACCCTAAAATTTCAAAAAGCAAAAGACTACAGTAATATAAGTTTTTCCCTAAGATATTGCCAAATAAAGATTTCAGTGAATGGGACAAAACAAAATAAATTACAGTTGCAAAGCACAAAAATCTTATCTAAAACGGTTTAGGATAAGATGTGTTAATACTTTAGAGGATGGGGCCAGGCACGATAGCATAGCAGCTAAAGTCCTCAACTTTAGCAAGCAGGGACCCCATATGGGCGCCGGTTCTAACCCCAGTGGCCCCGCTTCCCATCCAGCTCCCTGCTTGTGGCCAGGGGAAAGCAGCAGAGGATGGGCCAAAGCTTTGGGACCCTGCATCCATGTGGGAGACCCGGAAGAGGCTCCTGGCTCCTGGCTTCCAATTGGCTCAGCTCCAGCAGTTGCGGCCGCTTGGGGAGCGAACCAATGGACGGAAGATCTTCCTCTCTGTCTCTCCTGTTCTCTGCACATCCGCCTTTCCAATGAAAATAAAATAAATCTTAAAAAAAAAAAAAAAAAAAAGAAAAGGCGGATATACAGAGAGCAGAAGAGACAGAGAGGAAGATCTTCCGTCTGATTTACTCCCCAGGCGGCCGCAACGGCTGGATCTGAGCCAATCCAAAGCCAGGAGCCTCTTCCAGGTCTCCCACATGGGTGCAGGGTCCCAAAGCTTTGGGCCGTCCTCGACTGCTCTCCCGGGCCACAGGCAGGGAGCTGGAAGGGAAGCAGGGCTGCCGGGAGTAGAACCGGCGCCCATTTGGGATCCCGGGCATGCAAGGTGAGGACCTTAACCAGTGCGCCACCGCGCCAGGCCCATATCTGCCTTTTCAATAAAAATAAATAAATCCTTAAAAAAAATACTTAAAGAGGATGAAAATCCTTTTTGAAAAGCATATTTTAAGTTATAACTTTATTTTTTTAAAGATTATTTATTTTTATTGGAAAGGTAGATTTATAGAGAGGAGAGACAAAAGATTCGCCATTTGCTGATTCATTCTACAATGGAGCTGAGCCGATCTGAAGCCAGGAGCTTCTTCCAGATCTCCCATGAGGGTGCCACCCTGCCCTGCATCCCTAGGCCATGAGCAGGGAGCTGCATGGGAAATGGAGCAGCCAGGACATGAACCTGCATCCCTATGGGATGCCAGAGTTTAAAAGATGAGGATTTAGCCACTGAGCCATCATGTCAGGTCAAGTTCTAACTTTTAAATAATATTTAAAAATATATTTTAAAAGGAATATGTCCCCTTTCTTACAATCTCAGCTTAGGAACAGAGGGAGTAGAGCTTATTTCAAACATATAAAAACACTTCAAAGACAAAGCACAAGCAGACACAGAGAGAAGAATGTGTGAGGCAGGCTCCCATCGATGCACTGCCAGGGATATGCCATCGGCCTTTCTTAGCATCCCACGGCGTCAGGACACAAACTTCCCTTCACTAAACTGCTATATATTTGAACTCATTTTCAGTTTAGCACTTAGTTTTTTGTTGATGGCTTTATGTCCATTTCTTCCCAGAGTTTGAGTGGAAAAGGCTTATTTGTCCAGGCCCAGGTACTTGGAATAGTGCTAATGCTTCTGCATCAAGATGCACTGACTTAACGGAACGGACCATGAATCCTCAGAAGGCAAACAGCTCACTCACACATGTTCCCACTCCCTAATCTGTACACAACACATAAACAAACTCTGGAAATAATTATAGCATGTACTTAAACCAAAGATACCTCAAGCTACAATGGAGTTTAATACTATTGTTTTCAAAAGATCTGTTTCTTTTCACTTGAAAGGCAGAGTTATAGCACAAGAAGGAGACAGATCTTCCAAACACTGACTCACTCTGCAAATAGCTGTAACAGCCAGAACTGGGTTCTGCAGCAACCAGAACTTGAGCCCATACCCATATGGGATGCTGGCACTGCAGGCAGCAGTTTAACATATGGTACCACAATGCTGGCCCCACTTAATACTATTTTATACTCAAGTCTGAAATGCAGTTCTTTCCAAGGTAAACAAAATAAGTTTTATCCTTGGTTAATAAACGCTTAGAAACTCAATTTCTGCTTTGCTAATGACATACAGTATTTCAAAACCCAGGGAACTGAAGCCATGACCCCTTGATTGCCAATGATTAGGCTCCATACTCCACCTGTGTTACAGTTGGTCCTTCCCGTACCTTTGTTAGTCCTTCATATTTTCCGTAATCTGTGCTCTTCAGCCACTCCATCAGCTTGGCATATCGGAGCAAGTCTCTATGGAATGGATGATGATTGGGCAGAGTCAGTTCAATGGAGTGTTGGGCAAGCGTTGAACTCTGATCATGACCCTGGAGTAGATAAATAAGGAAATATAAGTAAATTAATATCACCAACAGTTCAAACACTGTCACAATTGAAAAATTCAAAACAATAACAGAATAAGAAAAATAAAAACCAAGTACTTACATGTCTTTTATCATCCTATGTAAATGCACTGAACACTACAAATACAAAGCAACCCTAAATAATGTAAGAACAGAGCTCAGAACTGAACTTCTTGGAAGCTATACCGCAGTAGGCATCTCTACTTTCAAATAAAAGGACTCTCAATGAATGACACAGTTAAATATATCCTGACAATGATACCACATCCAGCTTCTCATCCCACCTGCTGAAGCGGAACGGCGTGGATGCTTCTCTCATGCAATTACCAAACAAATAAACTGCAATTTATTAACTAAACTTGTCTCTCATACAACATGATATTATGACTTACTAAACAAATAAGCTTGATACCGACTACATTAAGCAGCACACTAAACAAGGAATGCTATTTACTGTAAACTGTTTACATTTATGGCATTCCTTTTGTGTCTACAATATTAAAAAAAAAAAACAGCTCAACACAGAATTTCAGCACTAGGAAGGATGACAAAAGCTATATGTCATGTTTTGCAGGATGACCCCTAGTAGTCACAACAGTCTAAAATTCACCATTAAATCCATTTCTTAAAGTAGGTACATAGCTGTTTCTAAACATGGCCAAGACTTCCGTGTAAATCAATCAGTAGGTTTTAACAGCCAATCTTAGGCAAATGATGACCTGAGTCCTGCTGCAAAAAACACATGTGGTAATTGAAGAAATGAAGGCTTTAAGCATCACTTTCATCAGATTCAAAAATTGCTACTGCCTGCCAGTTACTGGCACATTAAATAAGAAATCCGTCCAGTCCTCTTCTGAACCCTGTAACTCTCCTTCTGGGCTACAGGGGCGCAAAGCCACTGTCTGAGACCTGAAGCTGAAACATGAACCGAGTAGATTCCCTGAAGGAACACACATCCCAGCAAGCAAGGGGCAAAACAGGTCACGTATCATTTTGAAGTCATTTCTTGCCTTGACAGTTACAAGTTGATCTGTTCGAATTTTGGGAAAAAATGTACTAAAATAACAAAGACTATTGGCATTACGATCTTCCTGGTAAAGTTACTCAAAGTTAATTATAAACGTGTTATAATATTTTAAGAAGCATAATAGGGTTCGCTCCCTAAATGCTCACAATGGTTGCGACTGAGAAGGCCCTGACAGCAGCTGGGAACTTAGTCCACATCTCCCCTGTGAGTGGCAGGAACCCGAATAATGAACCGTAAGTGCTGCCTCCTACAATCTGCATTGGCGGGAAGATGGCATCAACAGTCAGAGCTGGGTCCCAGGGCGGTAGCTTAAGTCTTCACCTTGTAGATGCCCGGGATCCCACTGGGCGCGGGTTCTAATCCCAGCTGCTCCACATCTCATCCAGCTCCTTGCTTGTGGCCTGGGAAGGCAGTCTAGGTCAGTCCAAAGCCTTGGGACCCTGCACCCGAGTGGGAGACCCGGAAAAGGCTATGGGCTCCTGACTTCGGATCAGCTCATTTCTGGCTGTTTTATCCACTTGCGGAATGAACCAACAAACTGAAGATCTTTGTCTCTCCTCTCTGTAACTCTGACCTTCCAACATAAATAAATAAATCTTAAAAAAAAAAGCATAATAAATTTTAAAATTTTATGTACTTACTATGTATACATTACACAAAATAAGAATTTAGTCATCATGGTTTTTTTATAATTAGAGTATCTAGAAAGAAAACCTCCTAGTCCAGAGGGATAGAGTTCCCCACTGACGGAGAAGTCTCTTTACAACGAAGATCAGCACAGCCTCCCGCATTATCCGAGTTCCTTACCAAAGCTTCAAGCCAATCTGCTGAAAAATTTTATGTAACATTGTATCCTCACCTTAAAATGGAAATAAATGGTAAGAACATGCTACAGAAACTACATTAAAAATTGGCCTGAATAATCAATATACTTAAAAGATTTATCTGACCGATATCTAGTTAGGTACTTGGGAAACAGGACTAAAGATGCCAAGAAAATTTTGCAAAAATGCATTCATCAATTAAAAACCTCAACACTGAGAACCCAGAAGGTTCATGTTCACAGCTCCCCTAGATGCTATGTGTTGATGTATTATGGACACAGTTTGAAATCCTTTTCTGCAATTCTTTTTTTAAATATTTATTTTTATTGGAATATATACAGACAGGATAAGAGTCAGAGAGGAAGTTATTCTGTGTGCAGATTCACTCCCCAAGTGGCTGCAACTGCTGGAGCTGAACCAGTCCGAAGCCAGGAGCCAGGAGACTCTTCCAGCTCACTCCTGGGAATGCTGGGTTCCAAAGCGTTAGGCTGTCCTCTACTGCTTCCCCAGGTCACAAGCAGGGAGCTGGATGGGAAACAGGGTGGCCGGGACATGAACTAGTGTCCATACGGGTTCCTGGCACATGCAAGGCGAGGACTTTAGCCACCATGCTACTGTGTCAGGTCCTTTTTCTGTAATTCTAAACCACCTCTGAACTTGGCCCCAAATTCTGCAAACAGTTTGTTCCTAAAATCTGAAGATTTCTGAACACAACTGACTCAAGAGCTTTGAATGATCTTTTCTGGATGGCTAAATTGGCATAAATCAGTCATGTCCTCCAAGAGAATCTGTCTTATTTGGATTGCCCAGGCACCTACACCTTTTCCACGAAGTAAAAGCTCACAACACAACAAAGAAACTTAACATGAAAACACACAGATAAGACCGGTGGGCCAGGCTCTGCAGTGGCCACAGGTGCACGGAAACCTCACATTGCAGAAACGCTCGTCAGGTGCCGCTGCGGAGAGGATGCTCAGACGCAGGGATGCAGCACGAGCTGAGCCAATGACTTCACACTGTGCGTCTGCATCAGGTCCACTGAGTGCAGAAACTCTAATACACATAAATGCTTTCCAATTTTTAAAAATTAGATACTTTTTCTGTACCAAAGCAATCTTTTAAAAATTTCCTCAGTTATTTAACACTCAAAAAATACTGTTTATGTTCTCCACCACTATTTGCTCAGTTTATTCTGTTATTACATCATTTACTTCAGGGCCAGAAAGTTCTTCAATCACCAAAACCTGCTTTCTTGGAACACAACAATTAGCTCTTCCACATTTATTAGTTTTCAATGCTTTCTTATGAAAACAGAATTTTAACATCACAATCACCTGAAAACTTTCAATACAAAGAACATTATAATGATAGAGCATTACACTTAAATGGATTAAAGTTATTAGTATTAGCAAAAGGATTATATTTCAAAACAACTGCAGAATATAATAAAGCATTTACTATTTAAACTGCTTGATGTGATCATAAACATAGAATGTATCAGATCTCTAAGACATGCTTAAAGTTTCTTTTTATAATAAATGAACAAAAATCAACTCATCAAGTGACTGCTAACTTGTTCGTTCTCTATCAATTCTAACCTTCACAACAACTTGGCAAAATGCAGATATTTCTCTTCCTTCAAAAATATGGTCAAACTTTTTATGTAAACATATGAGGTTTCCCTAAGATTTTTTCTATGTTATAAAAACTTGGTTACTTTTACATTTCTACTAGAATGTACATTCCTTTAATTTGCAACAAAATTAGCTAATTTGAACACTTGACTACAGGAGGCAGGAGGCAGGAAGAGGGGAGAGAAAGCTTCCATTCCATGGTTCACAGCCAGGTCTGGGCCAGGCCAAGTCGGGAGTAAGAGACTCCGTGCAGTTCTCCACCTGGCATGGGCCACCACCTGCTGCATCCAGGCATCACAGCAGAGCAGCTCCAAGCTGGGACACTGACATTGTAAGCAGCAGTTTCACGCGCTGAGGCACAGCAATGGCCCCAGTATTTAACAGTCTTTCTTTGTAAATGTAAAAATCAATGTCTTGGTTAGTTTCCCAATTTTATTTCTCTGGTTTTCTAATTTGTGAATCCTACATAGACTGGGAATCCATGTTCCTTATTTTGTTATGTTGTACTCATCAGATTATTGTTCCTAATCTCAGTATAATATTTCTAATGGTTATAAGCCTAACTGCTTTGCATGAGCTCTGTTGGAGTCCTGCCTTACCTGTGATTCTCTGACTCAAACTCACTGTCACACTTGGGATGAATCCACAGTGCATGGTTAGCAGCTTTTATATACCTTGAGATGGAGCATCAAGTACATCAGTCTTGACCTCTCACAAGCATCTCTAGCCAAGAGCCGTTTCTCATCCTTACCACTGACAAGGAAAGTTCACAACAAGCATACAAGTAAAATCTGGTGACTGGCAGAGGAATGTACTGGATTGCATGACTGCATCTCCCGTGGTCACCTGACTCTCGCTATGTGGTCTGATTCACTGAATTCCACACACACAAAAACCTTTCTCTGCACCCTGGGACATCCTCTTCCACCTTCTTCAACATACTCTATGTTGTTGCAACATTCTGGTTTTGACCATGCATCATTCTCATGTAACAATGCACTTTAGAGTTGCAGAACTGGGAAGCATTCATTTTGAACAAAGCATTAGTTCACAAGGCAGGGAAGCAAAACCATAAATGACTACAGGTTATAGCTAACACTCAAGGTGCAAAAAGGACTATTGTGCATGGGCTGGCATTTCTGATCCCTTCTATAAATGTGCATAACTTCACTGTCAACAGGATCATTTTTAAGAAATGTGGAATCACAGAGAAATGACTGCTATTGATCTTACGTAAGGAAACATGTCAACTGGTATTTTCTGTGCGACTCCTAAGCTCATTTTTTCCTGATGCTTTTCGGTTCGAATCAAGTCTTGAGGGAGTTTGCTGACTTCCCCGACGCTTGCTCAGGTGGTTTTTCTTTACGTTCTCATAATCCCAGAAATACAACATTTAAACAGCTAGTGTGTCTGCCTGTCTCCCTTCCCTGTCCTAGAAGCGCCTTGGGGACAAAGTCAGCCTGCCCCTTGTGCCAGGTCAGTGTCAGCTCTGCACCTCCATCACTGGCCAATAAGCACTAAACAAATGAAGCAGTAAGTGCGCGAGTGAAAGAACAACAGGAGGAAAACAAGCAGAATGAAATCAAGTGCCCTTTTTGGGCCAAAACAAAGCAGCAATGGGACATTAAAACCAGCTACAAATACGGTTAATGGGTAGCTTAAATCAGTAACCTAGATTATACACTTGATCTTAGCCAAAGGCTGAGCAGCGATAAAGCTAGATTATAATGTGAAGATTTTGCTGCTAAGTTTAGCAAACTTTATAGGGGAAAAAAAATGCCGAGAAGAACCAGAGAAGCTTGAGCCAACTTTGATGTACTCACAGGAACCGAAAGAGAGTAGGACCTGTTACAGAGTTGAAGGAGGGCCTGAGTAAACTAATCAGAAATAAAACACAGTAAGTACACTTGTTCTAGAATACTGCAAGGTGTCAACAAAGAAAGAACCCAATGTTTCCAGATGGCATTATCCTGATGAACATTCCCTCCCAATTCTCTTCCCCAATAACCCTAACAAAATAAGTAATTTATCACACCAAATACTAAAATGCTCTCTATTCAAATCCCTCTAAATTACTCCTAATACTATTAATGTAACAGCATTGCCACATCCCTCATTGTAACATTCCTTTGCACATAAAATTATAGGCAAGGTGTTTATATAAACATCTGGAACATACAGTTGCTCTTTAGCTATTTCCCACAGGTATACGCTGTACTCTGTACAAGCAAGGAGAGCCCACAAAACAGTTAAACAAAAATCAAGTCCTGGTTCTCACCTCAACACATCGAAAAGTAAACAGGCCCTCTGGAAACATACAAATTTGAACTTATTTCTATAAATATCTACATGGAAAATGAGTTAATAATGAGTTATTTATTTGATTCTTAGGATCACAGAATTTCAGCTGAAAGCAGTTCATCTGTCTACCTAATACCAAAGACGCATCTGTGCACAGATATGCACATATTTCAAAATCTCAAATTTAAAAAATGAGGGAATCCATTTCAATTGCAACTGTGGTTTACTGTGAGAATTTAAAGTAACACACAGATAAGCCATAGAACATGCCTGCTTCAACAGTGGGTTAAATTACCTGCTGAACAAAAACGTTGTTGAGGTGGTTGGCCAGCCTGCGGGCAAAGTGCTCCCTGAGGTCCCTGAAGCGCTGCTGCTGCTGCTGGACCGCCAGGAGCAGGTCGTGGCCTGAAACATCAACAGTGCTTCCTCAGTGGTTTAACTGGCTTATTCTTTTGCCTTATAATAAAGTAGCACAGCGGTTCTCTCGGCTGAGCGTCACCTGCAGGCGGTGAGGGACGTGCACGACTGGCCACGTGTGCCAGGACAGGCCTGGTGACCCCGACACGCACTCCAGTCTCAAGCCCGCAGTCTGGGAGAACCCTGCGTTGCTGCCTGCTCCATCAAAGCACCCTGCTTGTGCTGCTAGGTTCTCGGGACAGGACTAAAGAAGGCTCGTACTGTTGACTAGAGTCAGCAGTTTGCAATCAGAAAGGACTAAAATGAGGACTTTTTAAAAAGTTGGCAGACTCACTGGAAGTCCGGTGAAACTCCTTTGAGTCTCCATCATTGCTTGTTCTACGCTGCCGGCTGTGTGAATCCCATCAGACTCTTCCCCCTGTTACAGGCTGAGGGAGCCTGGATCCCCTGGTGTGAGCCCTGAGCCACCTGGTCTGAGGGTACCCAGGCCGAGGGGAACCTCCAGTGCGATCCCCCACCGGGAGCTGCGACCCACCTGGTCTGAGGGACACACTCATGCATTGCAGCAGGGCGTCAGCGGCGTTGGTGCAGGCCTCGATGCCTCGGGACGAAGCCAGGTCACCTTCCTGGAGCGCCTTCACGTGCCCTTTGGCCAAGTCCATGTGGTTCTGAAACATGTGCACACACACTTCTGGGAAAACGGACAGGCAAGCTGCTACTGAATCCTGTCACCTGGTGCTTGGAATTATTTTAAGATCTGCTCGCAAGCAGGAATCAGGACTTTTTCTGCTGCTGCTGATAGATCATTACACTTACCACCAGGAACTCGATCTCCGAGAGCAGTTTCACATTGTTGGTGTTACTGAGGTGGATCAGGTGGTTGCTCTCAGAGATCTGGTCCATCTGTTCTTTCACACTCTGCAGCATTTCCTCGTAACTGCTCAGCTTTAATTCAATCTGGTCCACCTCCTTTAGAGCCTCATCCAGCAGCTTCATCAGGATGTTGACTTGCTTTTCAGAAGCCATTATTGACTGGATGTTGGCCTAGAAAAATAAAAGCAAACCAACGTGTAAGAGGAGTATACAGATGAGCTGTTCTAGAGCCCAATACAGCAGCCTAGTAACTAAAGTCCTTGCTTTGAATGTGCCATATGGGCACCAGTTCATGCCCTGGCTGCTCCACTTTCCATCCAGCTCCCTGCTTGTGACTTGGAAAAGCAGTCCAGGACAGCCCAAGGTCTTGGGACCCTGAAACTGTGGGAGATCCGAAAGAAGCTCCTGGCTCCTGGCTTCAGACCAGCTCAGTTCCTGCCATTGCAGCCACTTGGGGAGTGAATTAATGGATGGAAGATCTTCCTCTGTGCTCTCCTTTTCTCTGTAAATCTGCTTCACTGTGACACAGCATTTCACAGCAATGCCCTGGCTTCTCTATCAGGATTTTGTGTTTCCGTAGTTTGCACAGGTGAGTTCCATCAGCACAAAGGGCACATTTTCAGCCCTGGATGTTTAGGGGCATAAGGCCATGTCATCCTAATCTTTCTTCCATTTTTACCAGCTATAGAAAAAAATCCTTTAGTTCTTACAAGAAACCCTAAATGAATACAGAATGCTTTACATACTATCTTTTTTCTTTAAAGATTCATTTTTATTATTTTTTATTGGAAAGGCAGATATACAGAGAGGAGAGACAGAGAGGAAGATCTTCCGGCCGATGATTCACTCCCCAAGTGAGCGCAACGGCCGATACTATGCCGATCCGAAGCCAAGAACCTCTTCCGGGTCTCCCACGCGGGTGCAGGTTCCCAAAGCTTTGGGCTGTCCTCGACTGCTTTCCCGGGCCACAGGCAGGGAGCTGGAAGGGAAGCGGGGCTGCTGGGATTAGAACCGGCGCCCATATGGGATCCTGGGCATGCAAGGTGAGGACCTTAGCTGGTGCGCCACTGCGCCGGGCCCTACATACTGTCTTAACTGAAAGGGTAGTAGTAGTATGCCAGACTTTGAAGGATACATGGGGCTAATTTCAAATCATAACACAACTGGTAGTGGCAGGATGTGGATGTACGTAGCATCTTTTTTCTTTTTTTTTGCTCATTGGCAGCAATTTTTTTTAAAGGCAAAGCAGGAACAGACCAGTAAGTCCTTACCAAGCTTTTCTAAGATTCTGGTATCAATCTTGAACTCTCTGAAACAAAGAAGCTGCCAAATTCAAATTAAAACTGCAAAGCCATCTGATGACCTGAGATACACACAGCATACGTGATCTCTTCCAGGTTTAGTTTCCACGGAGTTTTGTAAACTTGTAAGCTTAGAATATGCACATAAGCTGAGTATGAGTCAGATCATACCAAAAGTCTGAAGGTCTTTAAAATGCCCTTTATTCCCTGAAGCATTTCTGAAATACTCACTTTTTCTTAAGAACAAAACAAACAAAACAGCCCTAATGTGTGTTGCTCTAGTGTTCCCTCAGCTCGTTGACGCTGTGTGTGCGTGCAAAGCGACAGCTTGGCTCTAAGACAACACGGCAGGGACGCCAGGGCGCTTTTCGGCCTGGCCTGCCTGTCTTCAGCTCACTTCACGCTTCCTTTGTGGAAGAGATCTTTCCTTTATTTTAGCTTCACTGCTTTCTATCCAATTTGGCCCTTTTTGCAAACGTGCTCTCACTTCACACTGAGCTACACTGAGGTGGTCCAGGGGAGGAGGTGCCCCAAGAAGGAGGTGTCCAGGCAAGGGGGGGTCACCCCTGGGATGCTGACTTTGGCTGCTCTTCCACTTCCATCATAACCCTCCCCAAACCCACAACCTCAGCTTACTGCCTTCACAGCTGTGCAACAGAAATGGTTCTATCTTTGACACAAGAACAGCACAAAACAGGCTGAACACATCTCTGATAGTCGAGGAAACAAAGAAAAACTAAAACAAGATGGCGTCTGCTCCCAGTCAGCATGTGCATTGCTAAAAAGACAAACAAAAAGACAAATAAAAGTTGCTGAGAATGGTACAAAGAGGAACTCTGCTACATTTTGGGTAGGAATATAATGTAGTACAGCTACTAGCAGCATGGGGAGGCAGTCCTCAAAAACCTGGGAATGCAGGTAACACACGATCTCCACACCCCACTGCCAGGCTGTCAAGCTGCAACACCGTCCACAGTCACGAAGAGGCAGGCAACCTCCCCTTTCTGCAGACAGCACGGGCACACCTTCTCACGGCAGTACTGCTCAGCCACCTGTCTTCCGGCAACCAGGACGGAGCTGGGGCATACTCTAAGTGAAATGAGCCGGACGAGACAAGCCTGCGTGCCCTCACTTGGTGAGCAAGCTCTGAAGGCTCATCTCAGAACAGCGGTCTCCAGCGGCTAGGAAGGGAAGGGCAGGACAGCATGGTAACTCCTGTTCTACAACACAGTACTGTGACTACAGGGGACAACTGTGCTCTTCAAAACGGCCAGCACACACGAGTCTGAGTTCTCAACATGAAGAAATTATGTCTGAGATGCCAGTTACCCTGATTTGATGACATATTGTGTATATGTCTTGAAACGTCACTGTCTAGCCCGTTAACCACCAGTTATTTTACATTAATTAAAAATGCGAAACCTTTTAGAAGAACAAAGAGTAATGAAAAACTGGTGGCAGCTGATGCTGTGTGTGAAGAGCAGTACTCACGCTCTGAGGGCTTGGGTGCTAAGGCAGTGAAGCATAAACACCACCGGCCGCCTCCACCTTCCGCCCAGCACACGTTCACAGGGCATGAGGAGTCTTACCCCGTCCAGCACCTGCAGCTCTCTGGACAGTTTCTCCGCAAAGGCCTCGGCGTTGGAGATGGCGTATTCACAGCCTTCCATCATGATTTCAATGTCCTGTTCTTCTCTTGCATTCAGCTCCTGGTATTCATCCACGGCTTCCTCATCACCTCCCGTCACACTCTGATTCTCTCCACTCGGAACAGATTCTTCAATAGGGCGAAAAGTCAAAATAAAACGGTCACAAAGGGGGAAGGATTGTAATGGAGAATTTATACCTAGTTTGTAAGGTCAATTATAGGCATAGGGCACATTTAGTGGCTGAAAAATAGAAAACTGTGATTCAAAATACATAAATAAAATCCAGCAGAACTTATGTTTACAAAGAGTTACATATGTTAATAAATGCTAAAAATAACAAAGAGCATGCAGACTAACTTATCAACTTGTAAGTATTAAGATAAAAATTAATCACAAACTTGACACAAAACACAGAAACGTGCAAACACGAACCTACATCCCGCCTGAGGTAGTGCTTGGTCTAACAAACTTTTCAACAAAACAATTAACTTCCTTTTTATTCCAGGTAAAATTTCCTTTTGGCATTTTGCTCTCTTTTCTCTGACCTACTCCATTTATTTTCCAAACAATGTTTTAACTGAAATGAAAAATGTATCTACAATCCACAGTTTTGGACACTGAAAAAGATACTCCTGGGCCCAGGAGCTTTGTGGTTAGGGAGCACTGCCCGTGTCAGAACAGCTGGTTTGACGCTCGGCTCTGGCTCCTTTCTCTAGACTGCAGTCCAGCAACTGGTGGTGCTGATGCGAGTAACAAGGGCCTGCCAGCCCGGACAGCAGCTAACCCCAAGCCCTGGCCTTGCCCTGACCCAGCCCTGTCCACTGCAGGAACTGCAGAGTCACACGAGCACTTGGGCGTACTCTCTCCGACTCTCTTGCAGCTTCTCAGTCATTTCTATAAAGAAAGCATTAACGAAACTTCCACTTCTTTGCTTGAAAAATTTCACACGCACTGACAAAATTTCTGTAAATGTGCTATGGCTCTCTCAACTAAATGAGCAATAACAACTTGACTGTGAAAATGCAGAAATTAAACAAAAGACCAAGAATTTAAGTAGAAAATGTTTTCTAGATAAAATGTTTCAGTTAGTTTTTATTGAGAGAATACACTATCATCTGGACATTTTATACAAAGCCTGCGACCAGGAGAGGTCAATGAAAGATTATTTTTATCCCTTAAAGGTTGTTTTACTACTCTAAGGCTATTGATTTTTATAGACTTGATGGGACATGACTTAAATCACAAACTCTGAATGATTCCAGTATTGTTTTGTATGACAACTAATAAATACACTCACTATAATTATGTTAATCTGTTCCACAACAAAAAACAGCTAACTTAAAATAACAGATGATTGATTTACTATAAAGAATGCTGACAAGATAGGAAGATGGAGGTAACATCCCAGAAAAAGGAGTAGAGAGAGAGCTAAAACTTCTGGTACAGACATTACAAATCGCAGAACACAGAGGAGTGCTGTATGAGGCTTTGCAAGCCTCCTGTGCCTTGAGTCCACTGAGGTCACACGCTGTCCTGGGACTGCTTGAAGCCACGGGAGGTCAGGGACTTCACCAACCACCGTTCTGCTCCTTACACACACAGGCACTTACGTCATCGTGACAAGCGCTCCAGCGGAATTTTCCCTCCTACAGACTGGGTCATTGCAAGCCAATGGCAGGCATCATCATTGACGCTATTGCAAACACATTTGTTCAGTATAAATTTGCCCCTGTACACAATTTCATAAAATATGTCCCAATAGTATATAGCAGCAGCAAGTAATAAAAACACATGGAATAGAATAAGAAAAGGTGTTACGCACCTTCTGTAACTTTAGGCAGTTCTGGAGAGTAAAGGTATGAAAGAAGCAGAGGAAAGCAAGCAGAGTATTAGCTGGGGAGACAAGTACACAGGCTTACACTTTAAATACTACCCAATCTCATTCGAATTTCATGCTAAGTTAAGGTTCAAAAGACAACATCAACATCAGCTACAAAGTGGAAAGATCCACAGGAGCTGAAGTCCCTAGACCCATTTTTTCTCACTCATTTTCTGGGAGTGACTGAAAGTGCAGTTCTCTCATGAGCAGGACCCTCAGAGCATGCCCCACATCGGGCACCCTGGGGATGCCAGGTGGCTGCCCTCCATGCCAGGGTGCAGAGGCCTCTGGCAGGCTTTGTGTGGCTTCTCTCCCCTCCTTTCCCAGGTACAGGAAGGAAAAAAGAGAACGTGGAAACGGTGATCTCACCCACCTTCCTGCAGCCCTTGGCCCTTATTACCCTAATCAACGATGTAGAAATCAACAAAAATAAAAATGATTACAAATGCAGTTCTTCATTTTTCAGTCTTTCAGGAAACACCAGCACTAGTCACTGGAGATCACTGGGAAACATGCCATCTCTGGGATTACTCTAAGGTCAGCTGTGCCTTGTACATCCATTACAGTCACTGTCACTCAGGACTCCAACACTTGACCCAGACATTCCCTCACAAAGGATTAGTTACAAAACACTGTTACAAAGGACAAGGTTGAGGCAAGTTAAAAAAAAACAGATGCACATCAGTTTAAGCTGACACTGAAGGATTCAAGTCAAAGATTTCATTCCAGACCTAGCTGCAAATAAAAGAATGAAAAGGACAAAAAACCAAAACTTCAACTGTTAACAAAGTCCTCTGTAAAAAACCCACATTCTGTTGAAAAGTTCCATTATTTAATGCAAACATTCAACTGTCACCAATAAAGACGACTGAAATGGGGTTGGTGGCAGGTTGAGCTGCTCCTGAAATGCCAGCACTCTGCCTGCCACGTGAGCATCCCACACGGGGACCGGCTGGAGTCCCAGCCCTTCCACTCCTGACCCAGCGGTCTGGGGGAGCAATGAACATGGTCCAAGCGCTTGGCCCTGCACCTATGGCAGCTCCTGGATTCAGCTGGGCCCGGCCATTGGAGGTGTGAGTCAGCAGACGGAAGATCTCTGTCTCTCACCATCCTCTCTAGAGCTCCACCTTTCAAATAAAAATAAATAAATAACAAAGAGGAAAAAAAACCCTATCAAAGTTGCCAGTTAGTGTTTACAATAAGAATATTCTCTCTTCCTTAAACGATTATTTAATCTTATGCTGTGTTTTCAAAGGCCAGTTTTGCTTTGTTTTAAAGATTTTTTTATTTAACAGAAAAGCAGTTACAGGGAGACAATCTTCCACTGATTGGTCTACTCCCCAAATGGACACAGGGCTGGGGCTAGGCCAGGTTAAAGCCAGAAGCTTCTGGGTTTTCCACACATGTGACAGGGGCCCAACCACTTGAGTTATCTTCCTTTGCTTTGCCAGGTTAACAGCAGAGAGCTGGACTGGAAGAGGAAAGCTGGGACTCAACCAGCACCCATATAGTATGCTCACACAGTGCAGGAACAGGCTTAACCTACCATGCCCCTAAAACAAATTTTCGGACATTAAAAATCTATTCCCTGAACTCCCCTAAACCAAGTCATTATCTGCTTATTACAATCAAACTGACATTTTCACAGATATTCTTAGTATTCTTAAAACTTACCTAGGGTTAATGTCTATAAATGTGAAATGTTTACACATTTGTTCTATGCCAAAACAAACAAACAAACAAACCCCACCCTTTTAAAAAGGCTACGTATTTCATTCTCAAAAATGACAATATGTTTCTTGTTTATTTAGGTAGTATTTTTTAATGAGGTAGATTTTTTAATGAGGTAGATTTTATGTTACTGTCCTACCGAGATACAGTGTACAAAACAAATACCAGCTGGAGCTGTGTAACACTCGAAAAAAAAAATCAAACCATCCAAAGTAAGTTAAGATACAATTAAATTGTGAAAAATGACCACGGATTCTGTACTGCCTAGATGCTGGGAATAACGGCGACACGGCAGGCAATGCAGCCCAGGGACCAGAGGCATGTCTGTCTCTGGCCTCAAGCCAGCACACTCGCTGATGAACGGGTAGGGAAGAATGCTACACTCCAGGAGAGAGGGGTCTACAGCCAAACCAAGGAAAGCAATGAGTGAACCAGACATGAGACACAGGCTGGTGAGGGGCTAACAGCGGGGGCATCTGAAGCCACCATTTTCTGAGTCTTAAATGGTTGAAATGGGGGCAACTGCGTAAGTTTCATCCCAACAGGACAGAATCGTCTATTACTAAAGGTCAACATACAACTTAGGATAGATCCAGGACAAGTGTGGGTACCGACTGTTCAAGTGCACACTAGCTATTGTTTCCACTGCTTTCTTTGAGATACAAACTGTCTTCAGCAGGCAAGAGAGAACCATTTCCTTACAAAAACAAAAAAAAGAATTGCAAAAATCATTTAAATACATATCCAGATGTGAAGATACAATGTGGTATGCATCTCTACTTTCAAATTAAGGGTAGACTCCCAATGAAACTGCTCAATATTTCTCTGCCATTGTCCACACCCACAATGTCAGGCTACACTTAAATAGCAAAATGATGGATGTATGACTGACTATGAAGGACTATACTATTGCAATGACTTGGCAAAATCTGTACGGGTGGTGGTAGAGATATGGGGTGGGAGGAAGGGAAATTCCAGAGTCTGTAGAACTGTATCATAAAATAATAAAATAAATACATATAATATAAAACGGTCATTTTAACTGGATAAAATGAGACAATTGAGAAATATAAAATCTCATTGTATATTTGCAATAATTAACAGTTTTTCTAACACAAACTAATTCACAGCAGCATCCCCAGAGATACATGAGTCAGAGACATCCTTCTCAGGGCCGGCCCGAGGCTGTCACCCTGACAGCAGACACACGGCCGGCTCGGAGCGGGGAGGGGGTACTGACTCTGCACCAGCACTGTTAGCATGGTCACACACCCACCACCTCATCCTCACACAGCCCTGCAAGGCAGCAACCTCTGTCAACCATGCAGAGGAAGTGACGACATGGCGCACGGGCCGCTAGATGCCCAAGACAGGGTGTGAGCACAGGTGGTGTCCGGGGTCATGTGCACAGAAACACTAGGGCAGGCAGAGCTTGGAAAATTAAAAACACGTGATCCAATAAACTGGTACCTCCATATGATGATATATGGTAGTGTCCCTAGAAGAATGTTGCAGTAAGTATTTAATAACATGAAAAAATGCTCATGATATATTATTTGAAATACTATGTCGGGAGACAGAATGTAGACTGCTTCCTCTTAAAAAATATTTAAATAAGCAAATAAAAAGGCTAGAATGGTAAAGAAAATGTTAAAGTGACTATCTGAAGAATAAGTTGATAAAAAATATTTAATTCCATGTATCAATATTTCCAATAAGCATTTCTGAAATTGAACTATTATAAAATTCTTTGGAAATACAAGGTAATTCAATACTCAACTTTGAATACACTCAAATTACATAATTACTTAAAGATTCTACATATACTTTTTAATTCAACTTTACCTTCCAAAAGCTGTGAACTAACACTGACAAAATCAATCTTCTTCCGGAGGTAGCGCTGATTCAACTTCCAAATACAGGAAATAAATGCATTCTTTTCAGCTGTGCTGCTGGCAACCCACTTGTATATTTTCTCAAAATGTAAGTCAAATTCAGGATTCTCCTGAGATAAAAATATACAAAAGATACTATGTTTGATTATATCCCTTTTAATTATTCTATAAAATCATAGGCTATTCTCAAAAAGAGAAATTATCATTAGAAACTGGCTTAGCAACTTGAAGAGAACTTGGAGCAAAGGCTGTACGCTTTGCGTGACACAGGTGGATGAGAGCTAACCAGCTGACCTGCACCTGTTCCACCCACGGGCAGCACAGGACCCACGGTCACTGGTACAGTGGCTTGGCTTCCCCACCAATCACATGAAAGCAGTGTCTAGTTTTAACATGGACCTAGTTTTTCTTTTGAAAATGCCTATAGAGTTTAATTTTTCTCTGGTAATGTACTATTACTATTACTATTTTTAACTGTGACTTGACATTAACTCTTTGACAGGAGATAAATCTTCTAGTCACAACATACAGGGGAAAAATACGACCTACTTCTGGTGTTCTTTCCAAGAGCAAATGAGGTGAAAACCAGCACTGCTCTAGCTCCCACATAGAAGGACTCTGGGTGTCTTAAGGCCAGGAGTGCTGCTGGGCCCTGCACCGCTCTAACTCCTACACAGAAGGACTCGGGTCCCTGAAGGCCAGGAGTGCTGCTGGGCCGATGTTCCTTCAGCTGGCAAAGATGCTCAACCAGCCTGAGAAGGACACCACCTGCTGAGTGCCTTCCACTCTTGCAGCAATAACCCCCGGGAGGATGATATTTCCTATTCTCTAAAAACAACGCAGAGAAAAGGGAAACAATTAGCTCAAAGGTTCTTACTGCTCTACAGGACAGAAGGATACTAATATTTTTCATCCACATAAAACCTCATTTAAGAGCAACAAAACATAAATCAAGTCCTTAACATCAAGGAAAGCTATGGTTGGCTTTTACTGTGAAGACTTGGGATGGTGTGGGGACCAGAATCTGACCTTTGGGGCAAGCCTGCTCAGATTAGCAAGGAACTACCAACTATTCTAAGTTATGGTTTAATAAACAGAAAATGCCAAGAAGTTTAAAAAATACCACAACACAAAAGTGGCCTTTATGATGACAAGATGACTGCGTCTCCCAGGAGTGGTAACGAGCGATCTGCAGCTCATGATGGGAAGCTATCCCTTCCCTGGGAAGAGATCCCAAAACACCATCACAGGCCCTGAGTGCTCCAGTGGCAACACACACAATCAGTGTGTGGAACTAAATGGCTAATGTTAGGATAGGTATAAAAATTTTATGTCTTATATCCATATTGAGGGAGCACACACCAAGGTGCCTATATAAAATGAAAAAAAAAAAAAAATCCATTAAGCAAGGCAGTGGTGAGGCGGCTGCTGCGGGACAGCATTGAGCAGTGTGAGGGAAGCGAGCAGCCCATGGGGCCACGGGGTAAGTGCAAAACTACCAGAGGGAAAAAGCTTTTTAATAAAGGAGAATTTGACTCCTCCCTGCGGTAACAGAAATCAGTTACTAACATGCTTCTCAAAGTCCCACTCCAATTTTCTTTCCACATACACACTCACGCACTCACACCCGTCTCAGAGCCGCTTTCAGACCCTATTTCCACATTCCACGGTTTCCTAGTGTTTCGGGGCTTCTTGGGCTCCGTCTCCTTGTCATTCTGCTGAGCGTGCAGAGCTCTGGAGGTCTTTATTAAGGTACGGGTAAAACCATAATTGCACGTATCAGATCAATTTTAAGGGCAGTCTTGCACCTCCCTGTGAGGGCTGGAGACAGCCCAAGGGGACCAGTGAGTCTCGCACTGCTGCATCGAGTTCCCTCCAGGGTGAGAGGATGTGTGGCGACTCTGGGCTGCAGGGGAAGATGAGGGCAGGCTCAGAGAGGATGAGGAGGAAGCCAAGAGTTCTGCAGGGGGAAATGCCGGAGTGCCAGGAACACCTGTGGTTCTTGGATGGGCTCATCATCCAACTGACTGAGAGTGATTTAAACGAGGTGCAAGCTGTGTACGCTCATAAATCACCTTCCCTAAGTTGCTTCCCAGAAGGCAGTAGCCATCACTCCCTTCCTGGAGCCACAAAGGACGTGTGGCTGCCCAACTGGAGATCCGACGTAGCTCATGAGGCAGACCCATTTTGGTTGCATTACTCATACCTAATTGTCAACATGTTTTACCAAAACAAGGTAGATTTTAAAAAAATGAACTCATAGGCCATATCACATACCACATTAAAATCCATACATACAGATTCTATATGAAGGGTTTTCAGTACAGATAGGTATAGTGCCAAGTTTATGGAGCTTGCCTACAAACACAATTAGAGTTTAAAACAAGGAAAATAATTAAACACTCACAGGTACTTATTTTTAGTGGCCCAAGATTGGGGTGTGACAGGCGTGAAAGACTGAATAGCATGCTTTAGACTAATTCTGGGTTAGTGGTAGACCAGTAGTTGTAAAACAAGCTTAGATTATGTTACAACAGTTCCCACAGTATTACAAAGGGAGACACACGCTCTTAGCGCATTCACAGAGCTGAGAGACACGTACTTTCACAGCATCTTTGGCATCCACCACAGCAAGATCTCGTAGTGCCCAGGTAATCTGCCTCTTGTAGAAATCCCCCTTGTCGGACTTCTTCACTTTCACCACCTTCACCTGCACAGGGCGTTCGGTTGTCACTGTTGAGGAAAACACACGCCTTCGTCAGACACATTCCTCCCCTACTCTTCTCATTTTTTAAAGATTTATTTATTTTTATTGCAAAGTCAGATATATACAGAGATAAGGAGAGACATAGAGAAATATCTTCCATCTGATGATTCACTCCTCAAGTGACCGCAAGGGTTGGTGCTGCGCCTATCAGAAGCCAGGAGCCCAGATCCTCTTCCGGGTCTCCCATGTGGGTACAGGGTCCCAAGGTTTTGGGCCGTCCTTGACTTCTTTCCCAGGCCACAAGCAGGGAGCTGGCTGGAAAGCGAGGCTGCCGGGATTAGAACTGGCGCCCATATGGCATCCTGGCGTGTTCAAGGCAAAGACTTTAGCAGCTAGGCCATGGTACCACGCCCTCATTTTTTTTTAAGATTTATTTATTTTTATTACAAAGTCAGATATATATAGAGAGGAGGAGAGACAGAGAGAAAGATCTTTTGTTCGATGATTCACTCCCCAAGTGGCCGCAACAGCAGAGCTGTGCTGATTGAAAACCAGGAGCCAGGAGTTCTTTTGGGTTTCCTATGCAGGTGCAGGGTCCCAAGGCCTTGGGGTGTATGACTGCTTTCCCAGGCCACAGGGATTAGAACTGGAACCCATATGGATCCCGGCACATTCAAGGCAAGGACTTTAGCTGCTAGGCCACCGAACCGGGCCCTCTCCCCTACTTTTGATACCTTCTTTCACAAACACTGCTCTCAGGTGTCAGGGATGTGCTGTATTTTATAACCAGGGTTATCACTTAGGAATACATGAAGCCTGCTGGAAGCATCCCCAGGGCCAAGGACTGATTCCTTGGGAAGCAAGCATTCAGCTCAGTTTGAAAAGGCAAATGGCAAATATTAGGAGGGAGCCTATTCCAAAGGACAGTACCTGGCTCACTGATGACAGCAGACCTCGCAAGGTGCACAGGAATGAAGTCAGAAGGGTTCACATCAAAATGGGGGTCGGGTCCCTGCCACCTACGACGGGGACCGGCCTGACTTCCCACCTCCTGGCTCAGCCCCAGCAGTTGTTTACATTAAAGGAGGGAGGCACCAGATAAAAGATCCATCCCATCTTTCAAACAAAGAAGAAACTTTTTTCAGGTTGGACTGCAATGAATACCAATACGCTTCAAAACTAACTCATTTTCTCTTAAAATTGTTTTCTTTCAAAAAATCTAACTTACTAAAATAGACTTAAGAATAAAAAAAAATGGAAAGTTCTACACTGTGAAATACATTACGTTGTTAAGTAAATCCCTTTCCTCTTTCACCAGGAAAACCAGTCCAACCCAGCACCCCAGGTATCTTTTGCCAAATTTCGAAAGAATGAATCATTTCAAATACGTCAGTATTCTGGGATACAGGCAATTTTTTGGTTTATTTTACAACTTTATCATATAACTAGTTATAAAGCTGAAGAGATAATGTGAAAAAGAAAACACTCAGCAAGGAGGACAGGTTGTCTGGGCACAGTGCCAGCCAAGGGCCTCTCCTCCCGCCACACGCACCCGTGGCGCACAGGAAGCAGTTCTTCTTCTTCTTGCCCGCTTTGCAGACATTCACGATGCTCAGCAGACGCTCGTCGTTGGGCGTGAAGATGTCTCTCTGCAGCGCGTGTTTGATCGCTGTCATGTTGTCTCACCTAAAAACCCAGCGTGTGCTTAGGCAATCCTGAGAATTCACGCCCTCGTACACTGCACCGCTCAGGATGCAAAGGTGAGTTCACGTTTTGATGAATAAGCACAGGAAAGAGTTAATACAGCAATACACCCACATGGCAAAAACACAAAGCCATCAAGTTTATAAATGAAATTGGACAACTGCTATCACAGTGTAAGTCACAATTTATCTTCTCTCATACACGCACACACATACGTTCACACAGAAGATTTAAGGAAAAAACAACTCATGCTCAATCTTTAAAATATACAATGGGCTGTTACATGTTATATAAAGGGGTCTTACAATTCAACTAGAAACTGAGTAAGATACACATTTGCCCAAAGCAGAGACCTAAACGACTCGGCTCGGAAGCATGAGAAAAGCTGTTCAGCATCACCAGACACCAGGAAATGCAAATCAACCATACAGCTGGGAAGCTCTGGGCCAGACCTCGCAGAGCCTGGCTTCACGGCCTCACTCTCACTCCTGATTCTGCCTTCCTGCTTGGATGACCTTGGGAGGCCACTGGTGACAGCTAAGGAACTGGGTTCCTGACAGTCGCCTGGGAAACCTGGCTGGGGGTCCTGGCTTCACCACCCTGCACCCCCCTACTCAGGACGGTAGTAACCGAGGTGGGAGTTCCCTTTTTGTCTCTCTGCCTCTCAATAAACAAACAGCTTGGTGGTTCCTTAAGCAAAACATGCTAATATATGGTCCTTCAGTTCCACTCCCAAGAGAATTAACCCCACAAGTACGTGGAAAAACTTTTCCATGAGTGTTCACTGGGCACCACATCTATTCCTCAGCATGGGCGGAGGACTGGTTCCAGACCCCAGCAGACAACCAAGGTCATCGACACCCAAGTCCTTCATAGAACATGACATGTCTTTTTATCTGCATATAATTCACACTCTGGTTTACTCCCCAACAGATGGGCTTGGGCCAGGCAGAAGTCAGGAGCAGGAACTCCACTGTGGTGTCCTGCATGGCCGCAGATGGCCCAAGCACCCATGCATTCCCACGCATGTTACCAGGAAGCTGGACTGGATGTGGAGCAGCTGGGACCCCACCAAGTATTCCAATATGGGATGCTCGTGTAGCAAGTGGTGGCCACGCCCTCTGGGCTGCAACGCTGGCACCTAGGTTATTTATAATCTTAACACAATGCAAATGTTACGTAAATAGCAGTTATCCTATATTGTTTAGACAACCATGACAACAAAAAATGTATGCACCTGTGGTACGGCTGCAGTATTTTTTTCCCCAATATTTTCAATCTGTGGACATCTGAATCAGCAGTCACGGAATTCACAGATCCTAAGAACACTACAGTAGGTACAAGCAGCCAAACATAAAAGACCACGAGGCAGAGTTCCTCTCGTAGGAAATATCCGGACTAGGAGAACGGATAGGAACAGCAGTGGTGGTGGGATGGAGGGATGATGTCACAGTATGACAAGGCTTCCTGGGTGACAACATGTCCTTGCCCCAGACACTAGTCATGGCTCAAGGAGCAAATCTCACAAATAAACTAAAAAAAAGTGGAATTTTATATTTGAAAGGGTGAATTTTAAAAGCTGTAACAGTAATAGTCTGACATGTAGGTCCCCTCCCCTTTTTAAAAAACTGAATTCAGTGTTTTTTTCAAACACCAATGAGTTAAAATATCCTTTACAATCTTCTCAACTGTACTTTTCACATACAGGGACACACCTGTGCAGATGTGGTCCTTTGCAATGCAAATGTGAGCTTGGCTAGGACATTCGCTTTTGCTAATGACACCATTTGTTTCCATGGGAAAACGAAGAAATTATGAGTTTTAAATAAATGATTCAGAATGCACTTTTATAACACAATGACACTTCCATAAACTAGGTCTTCCCTATGGTTTTTTTCTATGAAAATTTTCTCTCTGCTCCAACTACAAAACGCGCCTCAAAAAAATTACATCCCTGTATTCCAAGTGCTCTTTAAGCTCACCCCAGCCTTCCCTCCTTCCTGTCAGCCTTCTGGTCTCTGAGCCACTGTGCAGTCACCGTATCCACACCATCTCATGGTTTCACCCAACCGGCAGGCTGGCTCATCTTGTGGAACCGTGATAAGTCTATGTTTTTTCCTCTCCACTTTTCTTAAGCTGTGAGATGCGTCTTGCACTACATCCATTTCCTATAGATCCAGCTAGAACTGCACTGGGAATGCTGCTTGGCAATTCTAGAATCCTTCAGTTCCCATCACCACCATGGCCAATCCTCATTCCCCCCTTCATCCCCGATGTATCTGTCATCAGCCCTTTTCCTCTCTGCAAACGACTTCCCCACCTCCTCTGCAGAGAAGAGGGGAGCCTTGAACTACGAGTCTCCCCAATTCCTTCTCTTCCAACTCTCCAACGCTTCACTCATCTTGATCTTCACCCTACCTAATACAAAGTATCCACATGCCAATCTCTGGAATCCAGCCAGGGCCCTGACTTTATGTCAGGGGGTATACTCCATGCTATGTCCGGAGGACTCTGCTGTTTCTGTCCCTGAAACTTCCTTTTCCAGGAATTCTGTCCTCAACTCACCCTTCAAGATCCTGCTGCAGGGCTACCTCTTCGCTGACGCAGCACTTCCCCACCCCTTCCCACCTGTCTCCAGCACTTTCCCTTGAAGGTACAGGACCTACAGACTTCGTGTTCCTAGAACTTCACAGATGAGTTAAAACCTCTGCAGCCATTTAATACACAGCATAAGGGCATGGAACACTGTAAAGCTCTATCTCTCCAAGACTCTCCTTTCCACCTTGCAGACACCCAGGTTCAAAATGTTCCAGAAGGATCACAGGAAACGCGCTAGCACGTCCTGTGATTTCCCCGCATCGCCTCATGTTCCCACGATGTCCACGGAAACCCAGGATCAAACCAGCTTTTCTGTTTACCACTGTGCCCCCTCCCCCGCTATCTCTTTGCAAGCATGCAGAACTCAGAATAACCACCACGACCCCAAAATGGGGATCCCCTCACACCCTGCCCTTGTGTAGCACCATCCTGGGGTTCCCAAGCACACACCACCCACTCAGATGTACTCGGCTCATGCTGGGCTTGAAATCCTCGCGTGGGCATGTCTCCATGCGGGAGACACTGTCTCCTCCCTAACCAGACGCCAACCACACCACATGGTTCTACATGAGGCTGACTCCAATATCATTTTATTCCACACCGACCTCTCTTGAACCTTTGCATAACCTTCTGTCACACCTTGCTAATGCCTCAAGATTTAAGCTTCTGGATCTCCAAAGCGCTCTCACAGAGAGGAGGCCGAGAGGCACGCTAGACAAGGCTGTGGATCCTCAGCAGATCCGTCTTGAGGTAAGCTGAGCTGAGGTGTAAGAACGCCTGACAGCGGCAAGTGACACTCTGGCGGCAGGTGGTAACCCCGGGGACAGGGTGCACCCAGTAAGGCGGCTGGGCATCACAAGCCGCAGGCGGCCAGCATCCATTTGACGAATGCTGAAGTCCACCCAGCGCCGGAGGTCACTCGGTCCAGGCACCCGCGCCTGACCGCCCAGCTTACTGAGCCAAGGGGAGACCCCTACCCCTGCGTGACCGACAGCCAACCCCTGAACTCCCTCGAGGGCCAGGCCCCGCACGCTGTTAGTGAAACGCGCCTTACACGCTCAGGAAAAAAGACCTGCAAAGGGGCACGCCACGCCCCCTCTCCTGGCCGACACCCAGCCCCAGGGAGGACCGCCCTGCGCTCGCGGCCGCCGGGCTCCCAGGACGGCCAGGCGGGAGGCCCGAGCTCCGCCGGCACGGCCCGAGGCTTACCGCAAGGCCGGCCCGAGCCCAGCCGCGACGAGCCGGGTCCTCTGGGACAAACACGCGATGAGGCCAGGCTGTGCGCCTTAAGTCGCCGGGTAACTGGAAGCGGCCTTGCCCCTATCGCTTCCCATATCCGGGCACGTGACAAACTGCGCCGGAAGTTGATGTTTAGAGGCGGAAAGGGAAGTCCAGGGATGAAGGCGGACGCGAATGTGGGCGGGGCGCCCACGATGGGGCGTGGCCCATCTGGAAGGGCGGGACTTCATAGTGTATTGTAGAAGAGCTTTCGCTTACATCTGAAACTGTTGACTTTAGATCCTTGCTGCTTAAGCCGTGGAGATTGAAGTGAATTAAAGCATAGATCTCTAAAGGACAGGATCCAGATATGGATCCTTTGAATATGTCTTCCTAGATGCGTCCGATATGCTAATCTAATGGGGGTGAGAACCGTGGCATTGTGAGCTTGGTACTCACAATGTGGTCCATGGGCCAGCTGCGTGGGCATCATCTGGGACTTTTTTTTTTTTTAGGTAATGCAGGCTCTCTGGCTCATTTCAGGGCACTCAGTCAGAATCAGCACCTGTTGACGCTGATGTGCCTGCATGGCTGAGTGAGGGTCCTAGAGGATGCTAGCGTGGCTGAGTTGGGAATAAGTATTTCAGAAACCTACACTATTTTCATGTGCATGTCTCATAGGCATCTCAAACCTACTCACACATGCCTCACTTCAATCCTCCTCTCTATTTCCCCCTCAAAACGAGGTTTATCTGCAGTGGTTGATTTAGGAATTTGATCCCAGGGAGTATAAGTGAAGAAGGAGTGGAAGTGAAGTAAGGAAAGTGGAAAGGCAACCTCAGAGGGTGCTGGTTTGTATCCCAGCTGCTCCACTTCCCATCCAGCTCCCTGCTTGTGGCCTGGAAAAGCAGCAGAGGATGGCCCAAGGCCTTGGGACCCTGCACCCATGTGGGAGACATGGAAGAAGCTCCTGGCTTCTGACTTCAGATTTGTTTCAGTTCCAGCCATTGCGGCTGCTTGGGGAGTGACTCAATGGATGGAATGCATGGATTTCAAACTTACTTGCACCAAAACAAACTTCTACTAAATTTTCATAAAATGCTTGAACAGCATCTAGTTTGGGGTAAAGGCACCAGTTTGAAAATTTGTCTTCCAGAGCCATAGAAATTCTAACTTGAAACTGAAACGAGTATTTAGTTTGTGGAGATGCTTAGAAGAATCATGAGATCATTGATATTTTATGAAAGTTCATGAAAAAAATCCCTAAAGAAAGCAGCAGCTTACAAATGAGTCAATCGGGCTGGCTCTAGCCCAGTGGTTCCTGTGTCTACATGTACAAATGAACAAGTCATCTTAAGACAGGGTGCAATAATGCATCTGAAATGAGGCAGATTATCCACATCAATTTGGGAGGAAGAATTTAATTTTGTTCCTGCCTGCATTTGTCAGCTTTTTGTTACTAATGAAAGACACAAAACAAGCTACTTACCAGGGAAAGAGGTTTGTTTTGACGGTTTAATGATCAGATCAGGCGGCCTCATTGCCTTCGTGTCTGCTGAGGGTGGTGGAATAGACACGGAGTGGAGTACTATACGGAAGCTAGACAAGACGTTGCGTAGGGAAAAGGGAGCTGGGAGGTTTTCCCACAGTTTCTGTCTTGGCAGACTTGCACCGTGACTCCACCCTCTTGCTTGTCAATGCAGTACGCCCACTTTCCCATGATGCATCCGGGACCTGAAGGAAGAGATGCCGTGATGAACACGTGAAAAATAAACTCCATGTTAGGCACCAGCAAACTTCATACACACTAAACACTGCCCAGGCTCCGCCCAATGTGCATATTTGCTTATGGGACCAGCTTACGCATGAATCTGTGCTCACTTTTTGTCTCTTTGAAACAGTGCTCTCATTTTTGCACAGTATTTATACCACAGTATTTATACTAAATTTTTATCTCACATGGGAGAAAGAACTTGGTATAAAAACCAGCAAACATCCTGCTGTAACAGAAGGACCATGTAGCAAGCTTGGAAGCAGAGATAATGGCTGGTCCCAAGTCAGGCTGATTTCTTTTTAAAATGTGTTAATTTATGCAACGAAAGGCAGAGTGACAGAGAGGGAAGGAAAAGAAAAAAAGGTTCGGTTCTTCATTTTCTGGTTTACCCCCTAAATGGCTGCAACAGCTGGGGCTGGGCCAGGCTGATGCCAGGAGCCAGGCGCTCCATCCGTAGGCACTTGAGCCACCTGCTGCCTGTGTAGGTACATTAGTAAGGTGCTGGAGCAGCTGGGATTTGAACCGGTGCTCTGATGTACGCCTGCATTGGGCTGTATTGTCATGGTTACCATCTCAGGGCCCTCAGCTCTTTAGGGATTCCTTAAATTGCTGGTTTCTTCACTTACAAAATATGTCTTGAAACTTGGTAGAGCTTATGTTGAGAAAGAGAATTCATACATTTAAAAATTCTATTTCACTCTACTTTTCCATGAATGTTTGAAGTCCCATCTTAAAGTCACATTTCTTTTTGGGCTACAAATCAGGTTTCGTAAGCCTGGCGTGATAGCTTAGTGGCATTGCACGTGTCAGGATCGCATATGGCTGCTGCTTCATATCCCGGCTGCTCCACTTCCCTTCCAGCTCCCTATTTGTGACCTGGGAAAGCAATCGAGGACAACCTAAAGCCTTGGGACCCTGCACCTGTGTGGGAGACCCGGAAGAGGCTCTGGGCTCCTGACTTCGGACTGGCTCAGCTCTGACCACTCTGGCCACATGGGGAGTGAACCTTATATGAAAGCTCTTTCTGTCTCTCCTTATCTCTGTTAAGTCTGCCTTTTCAGTACAAAATAAATAAATGTTTAAAAACAAATGGGTTCCTTGATGGAGGTCATGTTGATCAAGAATGCTGTGGTTCTGGTGACCCTGAGTATTATAGTCAAGAAAGGCAAAGAAAGGAGGCCGTAAATATTTGTGTCTCCGGCCATCATGCTCCCTAGCTGAAGTAACACAGTAGGCTTCTCCAAGCTCTTCCACGTGGAGAGTCCCACACAAAGCCGCTGTTGGGCCGAGCACTCCTGAGCAGTTGCAAGGCAGCAGCAGTCCAGCTCTGCCCTCTCACTGACATGAAGCGTCAACTCCTCTGTGAGCCAGCATCACACATGTTATTGTTTCATAGTCATTGAGAACAAGAGGCCACAAGAGCAAGATCAGGAAGCACCGTTGGAAGTTGAGCTTTCTGGACTTCCTCGACCTTGACCCTATCACTTTCATGTTTCAGTAGATTGTCTCTGCCTTTGTGGCCTTAGGTGTCAGGAGAGCTGGGGCCAGCCCGGTTAGGTTTACTCGAGCAAAGGCCTTGCCTTGCGGAACAGCAAAAGGACTGAGTGTTAGGGCAACCCCAGACCTTGTGTGCAACATCTCCTGGTAATAGGAACTTTGGTTTCACGGTAAGTTCATCCCAGCCTCCCTCCTTCTGGGAAACGATCTACTAGTGGTTCTTTATGCTCACATAATGAATTTATTCTGACATTCCTGCTGCCTTAAGCTTTCTGATTCCTTTCTTAATACTCGCTCAGGATTGTTCTGGCACCTCAGCCGCATAAAGCATTTAGCATCATCATGTCCAAGCTTCAAGGAGTCACCAAGGCTAGGCATTAGGACTTCTTCCAGGTGTCCTTGCCAGAACATTAAATCAGTAGCATTAGCAAGTAAACTCATGGATGAAATTTCCCCTATCCAGCCTTATAATTTAATGTCTTTATTCTAACTCTGTAAATATTGATTTTCAGTCATTGTTCATGTTGGTAGGTGTAAGCCCACTTTGTAGTTCCTTTTGTATTAGTCTAGTTTACTGACTCTCAAATGGGGATAACTTTTACCCTTAGGGGACCTTTGACAATGGAGATGTTTTTGTTGTCATTACGGGGAGAGTTGTGTTGGCATGTAGTGGGTGGATGCTGGAGATGCTGCCCAGCAAATTATAATACACAGGACAGCCTCCCTCACCTCCCGCATAAATAATTATCCAGCCCCAAATATCGCTAATGTCCAATTCTCCCTGGACTGCAATTTGCTGCCTGAGTTGTGCTGAGATCTGGCTCTAGTTATGGGCTTGAGGCCATGGGGATTGTGGTAACAGGGATGCATATTGAAGAAAACGTGGTTCTATCAGGAGGAATTTGCTCTAAGCACATTTTTGTATTGTTTCCAGACCAGTGAGGCTGAACATAGAGTGAAAAAATAATTTGGGAATGTAAGCTCGTAAGGCCTGCACTAATGTCCCCATTTTAGATTTCCTCGTTCCATTATTTCCCTCTCAGAGCCCTGGCTTTGACATAGATGAGGTTTCAAGATTGTGCATTTGGACACTCTCAGTTCTGCCACCCTTATGATTCGATCCTGGGGCCAATCAGCAGCACAGTCCGCTCAGTGGTCACACTGCGCTAGGATTTCTCTGACTTCGTTACTGTAGCCTGATTAGAGAGTTGGATGACTGAATCTGGCCTTTCCTTTTCTAAGGCTATCCAAGCCGGTTAACAGAAATTTTAGTCCAGTCTAATTACTTCAACAGTGTTCAAATACATACCCACCTCTTAGCCCAATGCTTCTCTTTCTGCCTGAACTTCTTTCCAAACCACCATTGTTGAGTCTTAGTAAGTGTGGCACCATTGCATGCCAGGGGTTATTGCCCTTCATTGTCTACCACCAGCAGAGAGCTGTGTAGTCCTGTGGTCAGTATTGTAGAATCAGGTTCTAAAATTCACATGCTGAAAATCATTTTGCTAAGCCACTTGGAGTGCCTGTTTTCCCCTGAGAGCAGAGAAAAGCCTTGCTGTGTGCTGGTAGCTAACACAGGAATATGAGCTCAGAGAGCGGGATTGGGCTTCAGAGAAAAGAAATTAGGGAAGAAGTCACAGCCAACTCAAGGCTTGTTGAGCTGAACACTGCCGTGAGTAATTGGTTGACCAGTGTTGTAGCAGCTTCTGAAGATGTGCCTCAGACCTTCGCACTAGAGTGGATAAAGAGAAGACAATTGACTCATGGCTTGTGTCTGCTGTTGGTCAAAGTTCCACTTCAGACTGGTGGTCGCACCTGTGTGTGGAGGGCTGGGATTTGTAGGTATTGCTTGCTAAGGCATGAGATACAATATACCATGAGTAGAACAAGAGCCAAGACTGGGAGGATTTGATTGCACCGCAGTGATGTGCAAGCATCATTTCTCCCCCAGCTTTGTCTGTTAGTGCCATCTCCATGTTTCCAGATGCTCAAACCACTCCATGATTCCATTAGGTGCATTTTTTTAAAAGAAGACTTTATTTTATTTTTATTGAACAGTCAAATTTATGGAGAGAATGAGAGACAGACAGAAAGATCCTCTGTCCACTGGTTCACGCCCCAGGTGGCTGCAATGGCCAGAACCGGGCTGATCCAAAGTCAGGAGCCAGGTACTTCTTCCATGTCTCCCACACATGGGCTTAGGGTCTCAAGGCCTTGCATCATCCCTGACTGCTTTTCTGGGCCACAAACAGGGTGTTGGAAGGGAAGAGGCACAGCTGGGATATGAACCAGCACCCATATAGGTTCCTGGCACATGCAAAGTGAGAATTCATCCTCTTGCATGCAAGGTGACGATTCACCCTTTAAGCAATCGTATCAGGCCCTTTGCTGCACATTGTGTCTCTCATCGTTCAGAGACTCTTGTTTGTTCTGCCTTCAAAGTATACACAGAGTCTGATCACGTTCCAGCTTTCTTTGCTTCTCCACTCTTATCCTCGGACAGTCTACTGCTAGCTCAGTCACCAGAAGTGAACCCTTCGAATGCATGAGTCAAATCGTGTTATCTTTTGCTGAGACATTGCCAAAAGCTTCAGAGCAAAAGCCAAAGTGCTTACAGTGATCAGACACAGTTTCCCTCCCTTCCCCTAATACAGAGTGGGATTTCATCTTCTCCCCTTCTCCCAGAGCACTCCGCTCAGGTCCCGGTGATCTCTATCAGGCCTTGAAGAGCCTCATTTGCACTTCTGATTTCCTTTGCCCAGAGTGATTTCCCATTACATAAGTGAGGGTCTTACTGCTGCATTCCTTTCAGAGTTGCCCAAATGTGACCGTTGCAACCATCCACCTCCAGAAGAGCTTTCATGTAAAGAAATATATATAAGTAAGCACTCTCCCAATTAAACAAGAACTTCCCACTGCCCCTGACTCTCCAACCCCTGGTGATCACCATTGTACTAGCGATGTTTTCCATTAAAACAGACTTTGGGGATAGAGAATTAGATCATTATAAGTACTGCATAAGACAAAGAAATGTTTGCCTCTTTAGATTTACCCTCTAATGTCTGGAAAATAATTGTGTTAATTCATGATTTCCTCACCCAGATTTCCCCAAAAAGGAAAAATGGCTGTCCTACATCATTTATTAACTTCTCTCAGTGGTGGTGGAAACCAGTGGCCAGGGAATGCATGAGCACTTGACTTTTCTTGCCAAGCACCAAAAATTCTCCAACTTCTCCCAAAACCTCACTTCAAGGATAATATTACGTACATAGAAAAGAAATTAGTGGTTGAAGGTTAAAGAATAAAAAGGTGTGCTACAAGAGGGGTGTATGCCAAATACTAATAAAAAATCTCTAAAATAGAAGTTGTCTTGTTACAAAAAATAAAACTGATCTTAAATCGCGCATATTTGTAAAGCAGCTGTTGGAACAGGCACTGGCCTATGCACCATGAGGAACCTAAATCAAGGATGGACTGGCTTTCGCCAGGCTTTTCAGAACCTTGGAAAGAAAACTGGTGACCCCCATCCTGGAGTGCTACCACGTTCCTGCCCTCGGGATCTCCGGGGATGGATTTAAATTTTATGCAGCGTGGTATAGTGCAACTTGAATAGCTCCACCCTAGAGAAATTTCCAGAGCCTGGGCTTGCGGAGTGCATCATTCTTCAGGTGCAGCCTTTTGGCCACCTCCTGGGTGAAGAGACAAATTCAGGAAGAGCTCGTGTAACCAAGAATAAGCAAGTGAGCAGGAAAAGCAGCATGAAGCTCAGTTAGATTGGATGATTTGTCTCTGTCACTCTTCTGCATCCTGCCCCAACTCACACCCTTCACGTCCTTGATATAACCTTGTGGTCAGTGGGGTCGAACTCTCTGTCCTGGACTTTAGACTCAGTCTAGTGGCTTGCTTAGACCAATGGGACATGATGTGAATGGGGGATTGAGATGTGCTTGCACGTCTGGGCTTACCCTTTGTGTTCCTGTCTTTGATAAGAACTAGAAAAGTTTTAGCATACTTGTTGGTCCAAGGAGTAGAGTAGGATGCTAACTTGCGGCTTGGAGCCTAACCCTGCCAAATCCAGCCCACTTCTTCCATATTTCGATCAACCCAGATATGGTTCTTATGCCACTTAGATTTTTATTGTTTGTTAGAGAGGATTGTTGTAAAAATGGCCAACGAATACAAAGAGATGTTCAGAATGTGGTCAAAAGATTGCAGCTGGTGCCTCAAGTGTTCATGAGCGAGAATGTTTGTAGGTGGAGTCCGTGAGAACTGATGAGGGTTAATGACGTAGGCTCTTTGCCACTGTTCATAGAACTCACCCAGATTGCCTGCAGCTCTGAAGTTCACATATATGATGTCATCTAAATTAACTTATGACACAAACGATTCTCCTTTACTTGTGGTCTTTGTGGTGTGCAACCTGGATGCTGATAGGGGTGACCCTGCCATCTGGGCTGCCAGCTCCTCAGGGTTTCAAGCTGCTTGCAGTGTTATCTGAGGAAAGGGGATGCAGAAGAAATGAATGAAAAAGAGTGGGAGGGCCTGGCGTAGTGGTCTAGTGGCTAAAGTCCTCGCCCTAAACACTCCAGGATCCCATATGGGCGCCGGTTCTAATCCCGGCAGTTCCACTTCCCATCCAGCTTCCTGCCTGTGGCCTGGGAAAGTAGTTGAGGACAGCCCAAGGTCTTGGGACCCTGCACCCACGTGGGAGACCTGGCAGAAGTACCTGGCTCCTGGCTTCGGATTGGCACAGCACCGGCCTAAGGGGAGTGAATCATCGGACGGAGGATCTTCCTCTCTCTCTCCTCTTCTCTGTATGTCTGACTTTGTGATAGAAATAAAATAAATCTTCAATAAAATAAAATAAATATTTTTTTAAAAAGGAAAGCAAAAAGAGTGGGAAAGACAAAGGCGGCAAAGGAGAGAGAAGCAGCAGAGGAAATAATGCAATCAGGTTTTCAATAAGCACTTCAAATGTCAAATTTCTTTTGTTATAATTGCATGTCAAAATACATTATTATTGTCTGTGTTGTTGGCACAGCTGGCTAAGCTGCCACCTATAAGGCTGGCACCCCACTTGGGCATCAGTTTGAGACCTGGCGGATTCACTTCTGATCCACATCCCTGTTTATGTGCTTGGGAAAGCAGCAGAAGTCAGCCCTTGTGCCTGGGCTCCTGCATTCACAAGGGAGACCTGGATGAGTTCCAGGCTCCTGGCTTTGGTCTGGCCAGCCCAGCTGTTGCAAGCTTCTAGGGAATTGGAAGTTGGAAGATCTCTCCCTCCTTTGCCCTCTATAAATGGCTTTCAAGTTAACAACTTAATCTTAGATTTTATTTTTAATTTGGAAAAGTGGGTAGGTCCCATAGCAATGCTAACCTTTTAAAAAATAATAATAATAAATTCATCTTTATTTATGTAGCTAGAGAAATGCATGCCCATGTGAACCACCAATTAGGGTGGGGAGGGTTGAGCAATGAGGGAAAGTGGATGAGACAACTGCCTCCAATCTCTTTTCTTCTGCTATCTGGGAAAGTGGAGAGAGAAGGGAGAGGGTGGCTCCCAGTAACCCAACCGTATCAGTCCCCCTCACTGGGGGAGACCACATGATGTCATCCCTAAGTCCCTGATGTGGAGCATGTGGGAGGTTGAGTGGTTTTGATAGTTTCGGGATGCTCTAGGGTTTAGGAAGTTCTTCCAAGGTCCATTGGCTGACATAGGTGGGACACTCATGCAGCAAGCGAGCACCTCCCTGCAGAGCTACGCTACCTTTTGCTCACCCATTCATTTGTTCTGACGCTTTTGTCATTCTCATCTTTTGGCTATTGCACCTCAACCAGTCCTGGAACCAACCTTTTGTGGACAGCGGTGTGCAAATATCTCCTCAGTTCTTGCTTTGAAATTCTTTGAGTCTGTCCTGATGAGACAAGTTGCTGGGTCATTTGGTAAGTCTGTTGAGGTATTGCCTGACTGTCAACCTCAGTGGTCACATTATTCTACCCCCAACAGGACGTGAGAGTTTCAGCTTCTCCACAAGCAGGTTTTCTTGCTAACAATAGTTTGTTTTCAATTTTGATCTTTTTTTTTTCTGCTACTCATACTTTTGATGTTATACACATCTGTTGCCAAATTCTAGCTCCTAAATATTAACCCTATGACGTTTCTAAGAGTTTTACGTTTTTACTCACTACACTTAGGTTACTGGTTCATTTGGAGTTTGTGCTTGTGAATGGTACAAGTAGTGGTTCAATTTTATTCTTTCGTTTGTAGGGAATCAATGGATCCCAACACGATCTGTTAACAAGGTTACTTTTCCTACTTCAAATAGATTTGTCACCCTTTTAAAGAATCAGTTATCCATGGGTGCATGAATTTTTGAATGATCAGTTTTTTGCTTTTTATGTTATTTCTTACTTAAAGTGAATAAATTTCATGTATTTCATATTTTCAGACTGAAATGCACAGTATTTCCCATTCTTTCCTCCCTCCTGTCTACACACACTCCTTCTTCCTTTCTTAATTTTTCTTTCATTTTTAACAACAACACACTTTCAGTTTATTTTACAATCAAGTTTAATTCTCCATCAAATAAAGAATTCCACAAAGAAGAGGTAAGCAGAAAAACCCCTGTTCCTCAAGAGTGTAGACAAGGTCTGTAGGCAGTAATCAAACCTCTAATGTTCGTGTCATTCATATATGTTATCTTTTCTGTGCTTTGTGTATGAATTGCCACAAATTGGGGAAAACACAACATTTGTCTTTTGGGGACTGACTTATTTGACTAAGCTTAATGGTTTCCAGGTGCATAAATTTTTGTTAAAAAAAAAGAGATAAGATGTCATTCTTTTTCTTGGCTGAATTATATTGCATTTGTACATATATCACGTTTTCTTTAATCAGTCATTAGTTGACAAACATCTATGCTGATACCATATCTTAACTACTATGAACTGAGCTGTAACATGGGGTAGAGGCAACTTTCATATGCTAATTTCATTTCATCTGGATACATTCCCAGATGGGTCATATGGTAACCCTATTTTCAGATCTCAGAGAAATATTTATATTGTCTACCATATGATCTCCATGTCCTCAGATCTGTACCACACCATTTGATTATCATTGCTGTCTAGTAGTAAGTTTTGAAAATAGCAAATCTAAGTACTTATATTTTGTACTTATTTTTTATTTTAAAGATTTATTTTTATTATTTTTTTTTTTCATTGGAAAGGCGGATATACAGAGAGGAGAGACAGAGAGGAAGATATTCCGTCCGATGATTCACTCCCCAAGTGAGCGCAACGGGCCGATACTATGCCGGTCCGAAGCCAGGAGCCTCTTCCGGGTCTCCCACGCGGGTGCAGGTTCCCAAAGCTTTGGGCCGTCCTCGACTGCTTTCCCAGGCCACAAGCAGGGAGCTGGAAGGGAAGCGGGGCTGCCGGGATTAGAACCGGCACCCATATGGGATCCCGGGGGTGCAAGGCGAGGACCTTTAACCACTTGCGCCACCGCGCCGGGCCCTGTACTTATTTTTTAAAGTTTCTTTGATTATGGGTGAGGATTAAGTTTCTTTGAGTTTGAAGGATGAGGATCGAAGTTGACTTTCTGCAAAAATAGCTACTGGAATTAAGGCAGGAATGGCACCAGCTATGCAGATTGCTTTGGGGTAGTACTGTCATCTTGACCATATAAAGTCATCTGCCTGTGTGGACTGTCTCCTACACTAAAGCTTTAAGCTACTTCTTGATACTCTTTGGAACAATACTAATTATTCAAAATTATTCAGCTCCTTTCCAAGTTGCCAAGAAACACACTGGCAACACATTTCAGATCTCAAATGGCTACATTAAGACACATTTCACTGCACTTCATAACGGTAACAGTCATTGATGCTGTGAAGAAACAAAATGCTTGTTAGTAATACGCAGCTGGGGACCACTTTCCTAGAAGATAGCTGATGAAGACCATGGTGTGTGCGCATCTTCAGATGGGCAGGGGACACAGAGACAAGCACAAGAGATTGGAGGCATAGAAGCATATTCTCATGAGGACCAAGCAGTCCTTGTTGTTGGAGGACCAAACGCAATCGTCATTTATATAGGTATGATCAAAGTTCACAAGCCGCAAGTCCTTCTTGAGATACGCATGGTTCAGCCTGTTGACAGTTCGAGCAAAGGCGTATTTTGAAGCACAACTATAAGCTTCCAACCTGTACACTTTCTTGAAGTGCAGATCAAAAAATGGATTGTCCTAGAAGAGAGTGACATGATTTAATTTGGAACCAGGATTCTCTTACATTTTCTTGGATGTGTTTATTGATGGTAGAGTATCAATATCAAATACGTTTCCAACATTTACACATGAGCTTTCCAAAGCTATCTGCTACAAATACAATTGCTTTCCCAAAGTCCCCAAGGAAAAAGAATACACACACAGAAAAGATTATTCTGATGTCCCCGTGACTTTTTAATTGCACAAATTGCACAAGCCATGGAATGTGCAGTTTATCAAGGCTCCCCAGGTTTGTGAATTTGAGAGGCTAGGGAGGGATAGAAGAGGAGAGTGAACCTGTTTACCAGCTTCTGGTGAGAGCTGGGAGGGCGAGGTTCCCCTGTCCTTTCTAGGGGCCTCGCCCCTAGTGCCACTGCACAGGTATCGAGGAAACAGGGCAGCTGGCACACTACAGATCCCAGCTTACTTTGAACTTACCAGCGAGAAATTACATTTGATAACAGGGACCACTGAATCCTTTGATGGAAACTGTCAAATTGCCTTATAGAACTGCTCAAGGTTTGTCAACTTCACAGAAAGCATTTCCATTTACAAAATGCTTTCATGTTCAATAGCCGTGCAACTGCTCGCTCTCTTTGAGAGCAGACTCTGCATTATTTATTTTGGTGTCTCTGGTGCTTTCCCATGGAAACTACTACATTCTCAGGACACGTGGAGCTGATCTAAAGTAGTCCTAGAAAGGAAGAGTGTAGGTCAACATTGGCCTGAATGACCAAGAGGCTGAGAGGGGCCTGATTGTGCAGAGTAGGACCAATTAGTTGGCATGGAGCACGTAAACATTGTATACAAACAACTGCTGTAATTGTGATGTCTTTCTCAGGGAGGAGCGTTCTTGTAACAGGCATGGAAAGACATCTGGACTAACTGTCCTAGCTAGGACAAAGTATCTGTCTGGTTTGTCCTTTCATTTCCCCCTCATTTTAGAGAGAGTTGCCATAGAATTGACACGAGATCAAGCGTATAAACTTAATGAATTATAGCTTCTTTTCTCAGATTTGCCTTCGAAGGTGGTGGCACTGGTGCTACTATAGCCTTGCTTTACAGCAATAGGAGTTTTTTTTTTAAATAAAACAAAAATTCTTTTTAAAAGAGAAGGTGTAAGAGTCATGCAATTCTAAAGACAGCCTTCCCCAGCCACAGCTTGCAGTTTTCTCTAACTGTCATCACTGTTGCAGATGCAAAGACAACTTCTGCAGAGAATCTGAGTGGGAGGGTCCCAAGCCTAGCCGACCTGCAGAGGGTCACCATGCTCCTCCTGCAGTATTTCCTCACCCTGTAGATTGCATGTTTCCAGCCTCTGAGACATTGGAGAGGCTGACTCGTGACGCTCGACTGGTGCACACAGGGCATCGCTCCCTCTTCCCACTCCCTGCTTGATAGGATACCAGAGCTAAACAAGGGATCTCATAGATTATTGATCAACCCCTTGTTGATAGTGGAAGATGGCTTGCAGAGAGGTGAAGTCCAGATGACACATGCATTTATTGGCAGAAAAAGGTGCAGAACAGTGATATCAATCAACCCACGTCATTCTTTCTCCAGTTGAACCGGTCCATCTCCAAATCCCCAGGCATTTGGATGGTTGCCTTTTAGATTGACATTAAATTCAATCTCATTCCATTTTGAAAGTTGACAGCTCTCTGGCATGAAATGACTATTAAAACCATATCATTGTGATTGAGAAATATAATAATTGATGACTCCTAAGGATTAGTTTCTAAGAGAGGAGATGCAGAAATTCCCAGAACAGCTAGGATAGTTTTTCTTCATTCACAGAAAATAAATCTTCAAAGAACTTTTTGAGTCTTACAATTTTTTCTTTAAAAATGTAATATTTTAGGTTTTAATGTGATGAGCACAACAGAAATAGTATATTTTTGTATCCAGTTCACTATGAAAGATAATGATCTTCAAATTGAAAAAGGAGCAATCAACAATATTGGGATGAAATCAAAGGCCAAGAAAGGTGAACAAATAGGGCGCGGTCAGTTACTTCCATTGAGCCTAAGATGTCAAGCCTAAGGAACGCTTTCTTGGCAGTGACCAAACTTGTAGAAAATAAATACAACATTAATGATGTTTGAGAACTTGAGAGAACTAAAGAGGAAGGAAAATGAGCCAAATGTTAGGTGTGGAAGGTGAATTCTTCCAACTATACATTAGTGAGCTTGACAAGGATTTCTGAATTTTAGCAAGTATGAAAAAAGCATAAAGAAAAACATTATAATTAAAAATTTGCAATCCCATCAGACAAAAGACCTGGATTTATATGCATGATAGTACTGAAAAAATGATGGAAAAGCAAGATTAAAAGATAAGTTTATTTTGATGCAAAACATCTGAAACCCATGCATACCTTTTTCATAATATGTGTTTTCCATTACCCATATAAGAAGCAATGGATCGAAGGTCTACATGTAAGACGGGAAACCTCGAAATGTCTAGTGGGAAACATAGGGGAACACTCCAAGACACGTGCATAAGCAGTATGTTTCTTAGGTATGACCCCAAAAACACAGCCAATAAAAGAAAAAGTATACAAGTGAATTTCTATCAGAATAAGAAGCTGCATAGCCAAGGAAGCAATCAACAGAGGGAAAGGACAGCCAGCGATGTCTTTGGTCAAACTATCTGTGAACTTTTCCAAGATCCCTGGGAAGGATCCATGGACATCCTGAGGATCCCTCTTACATGTATATATGCACATGCCTGTGCCTCGATTTATTTTTAACATTAAAATATAAGACTCAGATTTTAACAATAATAACCTGAATAGGCAAAGTCGACATAGTATCTTAGAAAAATTTTGTGTTAACTTGATTTAAAAATGTATTAAATAGTGAAGAGCTGTGTTCTTAGGTATTCTTTTGGAAACATGTTTTGTATTGGTTGCATAATATTCTTTCACATGCTCATCCAACTATACATTTAACCATTTCTAAATGTGTACATTTAGGTAAAATATATTCTGAGGAAAATGAATACTTAGGAAACAGAGCAAGAAGTCCAGCGTTCTTACACCAAGAAGTCAAGCCAGACACAACAAAATTTACAGCTAGAGTTTCCATGTGACAACACAACATTGTGTCAGGTCTAGACATTCATTTTGTAAACCACAGATTTTAGATATTCGAATCAGATGATTGATTTGTTAACTGAGGCAGAATTAAATGCTTATGGCTATTTAGTTCTCTCCTATGTTCTCAGAACCTAACAGGGGCTGGTATATAATCTATCTTCAAAAAGGGAATGAATGCACATACAAATTTGTAGGCGTTTAGGGCCAAAGAAGGCATATTAATTTATCTAGGTCAAGTCTGGTCTTACCAGCCCTGAGCAAATCAATCCCCTGAAGTTTCATTTTCTTTGTCTGTTAAATAGGAATAATAATAAACTCTAAGGCATAGTCTTTTGTGATGACCACATGAATTTCACATGAAAAAGACTTCCATGGCTTCCTGACACCTCTTTGGAATGAAGAGTCAGGGGTAGGACTTTGCCCAGTGGGAAATCTCGGAATAAGATGAGAGACGGGCTGATTGCAATTCTAAGCCTCCAGTCAGTCCTAAGACATCATAGGTATGATGTTCCATGGGGTGTGGATAATTTTTCATCAACAAAAGAGTTCAGGGACAAACTGAGAAAACCACTTTTTACATGGTCAAGTGGAGAGACTGGAATATCCTCTCTCCCCCTTTAACTCTGAGATTATAAAATTCCTAAATTATACAATCCTGCTAGTGGATGAAATGGGCTTGTTGATAATAAGATTTAAAAATGAAAAAAAGGAGCTCTTTCATGGAAGAAACTGAGGTGGGGAAGATGGAGGAAGCATCGTGTGTTGGGAAAAGGGCACTTGCAATGTTAGGATCGACTTGCTGATTGTTGTTAACCTGCTGGGGGATCCTTGGGAAGAATGCTTCTAAATTCAATGTGTAAAATTCAAATTTCATAAAAATACAACAACAACAACAACAAAATAAGCCAATATCATCCAAGCAGGTTAAACCAGAGCACCTGAGAATAACCTAGGTCATTTTGGCCCTTAGCATACGCTGAGAATACATGAAGGAGGATATTTAACATAGAACCTTTCAGTATGTTAATTCCACTTCTCCCTCGTAAAACAGAACACTTACAGTATCTGCTTCCTTGCCATCAATCATCCGCAGATCGTTCAAAGACCATTTTTTCGTGACTTCGTATTTTTCATCTAAACCTATTCGGTAGTGCTTCACTATAATTATTTTTACTTCTTTATTTTTGGTCACTGCAGGAGAGAAAAATATACTTAGTTTACATACATGCTTAGAAGACAATGATTTATTTAAGTGACTCTTTTAAATATTTATGCCTCCTGTTGTTATGCAATGACCTTGGACCCTAATTTTGCAGACTGATGTAGATGAACGTCCAAAAGCATGCCCCTGGATTTGGTCAGTGGCTTCATATTTGGTGACAGTCGCGGTTACATGGCACAGTGTCTGCAGGGCTGTGCGTGTCTCACTCCGAGCTTTGTAGTAGAGGACGGAGTTCAACTTGGAGCAGAAAATAAGAGGCTTAGTATCAGCTTCCAGTCAGTGCCAACAAGTTGTCCAGGCCACAACAGATTTTTAATTTATGACAAGTTAAGAAATCAAAACCAAGAAAGTAAACAATACTGTTCCCACAGTAACAGTGCTGAAGAGGTAAAGACTGACCAAGCACGTATAGCAGGAACTAGGAACATTTTCTTTGAAATTCTCTTCAGATTCTCAGTGGGGAGTGCTTGCATCATAGCTGTGCTGCTGTTTGGCATTGTTTGAGATTATTAACCCTCTCAAGCACGTGTCTTAAATTCTAATATTCAAATCTTGCCATGGACACAAGAGGTCTTAGTGCTACACTTAGATATATGTGGGGAAATCTCACTTACTTTATGAGAACAAACTGAGGGACATAGTTTTTCTTAAAGTTAATTGTCTTTGGTCTCACATAAACACATAGATTATCAGCATTTGAGCATGGAACTCATGAACTGAAGCTTGTCTCTGACGCACTAAAGGACTGTGTACTGAGAGCAGTAAGCTATGGTTTTGTTCGGGAGACACGGCTGACACCCATGAGTGCCACATGATAGTATATTACAAAGAAGTACAGGAAGGAATCAATTTGGATACCTAGAGAGTTGCTAATCACGTCTGTCTTCTAAACATGATGCTAAGATTTGCTTTGAGACTCTCTGCTGGCTCTGGAAAGTGCCACTGTGGCACGCCGTCCCGATTACGTAGATGCAAAGTGACATATTACAGTGTAATCACAGTGATAGAAATGTGATGTGAGCAGATTATTCCAGGATGTCTCAAAATTCAGGGAAAAATGGAATGAAAAGATGTTTACTTTGGTTAAAAAAATTCCTGAAATCCATGCGCTTTTTTTGGTGTGTCTGGTAACAAATATTTTCCAAGAACCTTGTGAATATTCTTCATATGTTTGACAGTTCTGAGAAAGGAAAAGATTGGAACAAGTGGGGAAGGAGAATAGAAATTTGAGATGGATTAAGAGAAGGCGGGGGCCACCAGTGGCCAGAGGAAGATGATGGAAGCTTACCCTGAAGGCAGGAAGAGAGAGGGAGTTGACTGCAGACACTGGCACGATGGACTACAGAACTAACTAGGTCTACAACGTTGTGGAAATACTTTGGAAGACTGTGGATTTGGAGGACCTATGTGGACCTGTGGTGGCTGAATCGCCTTCTCTGGTGTGAGGGCTGGGGGCTCAGGGTCAGTGCCTGGCATCAGGACCAGAGCATGTAAAGGGAGTAATTCTTCTCTAAAGGCAACATGCTGAGCTCAGAGTCAGTGAGGGAGTTGGGTTTAGTCCCCCTGAAAGGGGAACCTGAGCAGATTGGTACATTTCAGGTTGCCTACTCAATATCAGGTGTTGAGGGAACTCAGAGCCAATTGCATGGTCAGCAAGTCTCCTTTCTGGAGCAGGAGACTAATAGAAGGGATATTTTCACATAGAAGACATGTTGAAGAAGGAAATAAGGAGCAATGGGAAAACAGCGGAAGAGATGATGCAACTTGGTGGATCCTGGAGTTAGACGCTCTGGAGTCAGTCTTGGCATCACCTCTTAGAATGTGATCTAAGTAATCTGCTCTCTAAGGATGTCAAACCCCAGTTTTCTCATGTTGTGACGTGAATGTCAGAGTGACCCAAGTTTGTAGGATGTCAAGATCCAGGTAATACATAATGGGCTTAAGGCTAGTGCCTGACTTCCTGGTAACTGCTCAAGTGTTGTGTTTGCTGAAGAGGCTTCTGTGGTAACCCAGGCGTGGGGGTGTGGGTCATTGAAACACAAGTGGCAAATGCAGGCAGGATTTCACACAAGTCGTTGAGAGCCCTGGGTGGAAGCCAAACCCTGGAAGCAAACCCAAAAAGCAAAGTGTGGAGGGTGAGGTGCTTGGGTGGGAGGGTGAGTTTTGGCTTTGATCCTACAAAGCATCTTGGGAGAGAGGGAAACAGAATTTTTGTAGTATATACATGGAGATACAGATTGGAGGTTTTGGTATATTGGGAAGGTTTCCCAGAAAATTAAAAAGAACAGACTAAACAGTTGAAAAAGATGCCATCTAAGAGGTATGAAACAGGTCAACCAATGCTAACTCTATGGAAATCAAGATGGTAGAGGCTGTCGGAGATTTGGAGAGTTCTCAGAGGTCACTGGGTCAGGTAAGGCAGGCGTCAACCCTGGCACAGAATCTGACCTGGGGAACAGCATCAATGCTACCATCCGTCCTCTTCTCAGGCCTGCTGAGAGGGCAGCAGCCAGCAGCAGAGCACACCTTCCATTCTAATGCTGATATGCACTGGCTTAGGAGGGATTCAAAGCACTAACAGGAGGAGTCGGCACTGTGGTATAGTAGGTTAAGTCTTCCTGCAGCACCTGCATCCCATAAGAGTGGGAAATTAGTGGAGGATGACCCAAGTCCTTGGGCCCCTGCACCCTTGTGAAAGATCCAGAAGAAACTGCAGGTTCTTGGCTTCAGACCCGCCCAGCTCCAGCTGTTGCACCTATTTGGGGAGACAGCTAGTCTCTGTCTAGCTGGAAGATCTCTGTCTCTCATTCTCTTTCTCTAATTCTGCCTTTCAAATAAAATAAGTCTTAAACCACAAAACAAACAAAAAAGCCTACAGAAAAAGAGACAAAAGACTACGGTTAGGTTACATGCTCCAGGAATTTGGAAGAGAGAGTGCGTGTTTGTGGGAGTAGAGGGAGTGATTTAAGAAGACATCAAGGAGGATCCCTTGACTTGGAGTCACGGAATCATTTCAGAGTCATGCAAGAGTTGGTGGCTATTCCTACAGACAGTCCATCAGCACTGGTCGTGCCAGCTTTGGAAGGAGAAAAGGATTAAAGGGGAAGTTGTCAGGCTGGTGCTTGAGCTACAGGCAGAACTGACTTTACCATACTTACTGAAAACAGGATTTGGGAGGCAGTGTGCCTGCCCAGATGAAAACTCAAACTCTGAGCCAAAGGACGGGGATCTTGCTCCAGCTCTGTGTCTCACCAGCTATTCCACAGGGGCCAGGGGCCAGAGGAAGAGGCATGGAGAAATAACTGGAAACCACACGCAGAGCCAGTCCCACAGCCTCATCTACATGTTCTGAGAGCCAGCTTCACTGCAGCTCTGCTCCTGTGTTTGTGTGTCCTTTCTGGATCAAACACTGTGCTTGGACTTGCAAAAGTCAGTTCCCTTAAGCACTGTTCTATTACTAAAACTGCAGCAGTGATGGAGTTTCTTTCCCAAATGCGGAGGCACAGCAGGTGCTGCTGGGACCTGCTGAGGGAGGTGCTGCAAGTGGTCCTGGGCAGCAGGAATGAGCAGACTGACAAGAGGGGATCTATAGGAACATCCCCAAAAGGTGTGTGATCCCTGAGTCGTTGGAGTCTTTGGAGTCTTTGGGATTGTGGGTGACACGTGCAGGCGAGCAGGAAGTCAGAGCGTGCAGAAGGCAACTCCTGATTTTTTGAAACACCAGGCTAAAGAGTAGAAATGTTACTTTGGAAGTCTGTGTTGGGGGAAGTTGGGGAGTGTCATCAAGGACTTTAAGTGAATATGCAGACTGAATTCTCTAATTTAGGGGGAGAAAACAGATGTTTAAAACAAGCAAACAAACCAGGATTGACCAATCATCAAGTTTTCTTATGTCAATGATTAGTGTCCCTGAACAATCAACTAAGAAAATAGAAGAGCATGCTTTAGATGTCGACCTTTGATAACAGACTACAGCCTCGTGATTGGACAAAACTACCTCCTTCAGAACTGAGGAGACTCCAAGAATCCTCTTGAGTCCTGAGCCAAGAAGATGGCTTGAGCTGGAGTAGGCCCAGTCCCTCATTTCTACCCTTGCACTTTGTTGCCAGGAAATGGCCATTTCCACATTTATGCAGCGCCAGAGTGGAAACTTAGCACATTGTCTTAACACAGGAATGTGACTCTATAGCCAAAAGAGTGCTTGATTTCCTTGTCATCACAGCTTCTGTGACTCAGTTCTGGGACAGTGACTGCAACTGTAGACCCAAGACATTGCCGAACTGGCCTGCTGCCATTTTAATAATTCAGTTGGCATGTTGAGTTACAGTCTTCACTCTGTGCCAACCACCCCGTTTCACATTCCATTTTAAATAAATTTTGTCATTAATAAAAACTCTATTCCCATCATAAAATAGTCCCACTTATTGGAGGCTAGGTGGAGAGATTGGCCAGGGGACCCAAAATGCTTGGCAAAATAGAGAAAAAAACAGAAGCGCCAGAGTATGCTGCACAGAAATCCATTAAATAAATACATTTTATATCCAGTGTTTTATTCTTGTTTTCAGCACATAGGCTAAAAAGCAGGGGAAAAAATCACCATGAGTTGTTGAAGAAAAGAAACATCGGTAAAATGCTATCATGCATTGATCATAAACCACTGAGATGCCTTTCACTGATTAAATAAAAAATTAGTTTACAAAGCTTTTGTTCTAGATGTGTTTTTATGAAATTTATTTTGGGGCTACCTTGGGTGTTTCTCAAATGTGGGCTGTTGGCAGGTTGGGGTCTGGATTTTCACTGTCCAGTCAGGAACATATGTGAGTGAAGGAGAGGGTGCTGTGGTGACAGAGGCACGAGGGATGTGCTATGAGATTCTGATTTGCCCTTTGCAGTTCCTGTACAACGCACTGACTGAGTGGCAATGCACCAGATGCAAAGCCTCCAGTCCTCACTTGCTACTCAGTGAGCTTGAGCAAGTCCCCCAGCCATCTTTAGCCTCAAATTTGTCATCCACAGGTAGTGGCAAGTGAGGTGACTGTTAGGAGGACCCGGAGGACCCGGAGGACCGGGGGCAGGTGGAAAACTTTAAGTGGCACCAAAAGTTCCCACTGAGAATAGCCGCCCCAGACTCATTTAAGTGGTGCTAACCAATCAAAAGACACATCATCACTTCTACTTAAGGAGTGCACGGCTTAGTGCAGGTGCGACTTCACCGGCCGTGGACCTCAGCTATCTTGTGGACCGATGAACCTTGCCCAAGAGCAGATTTCAATAAAGCAGGTTTTACCATCATTCTGGTCTCAGCAGTCCTGCTGTTTCGGTGAGGTTTTGTATCTAACACTGTTATAGGTGGAGTTCTTTCCAAAGAGGCTGGCACACGTGCTAAGAAATGCAGCTGTTGTTACCAGCCAGAAGCAGGGTGGCAGGCAGATAGAATTTGGGTTTAGAGCTAGGACCTTGGACGTAACTTCTGTGGCTTCCTCACCTGTACAACAGGAATGCTCTGCTTCTTAAGGCTGTTATGAAGATCAAACAAAGAGGCGTTAAAAAACGGCAGTACGCAGTTTTGTGTCTGGCTCTTAGTAGGCATGCTCACAGTTGTCCCTTTCATCCTATTGTCAAGACAACATTGGTACAACGATGAAAACATTTTAATATTGTCCCTCCTTTCAGACTGTGCTACAAGGTTCCACTCACTCTCCAAATGATGGGATGTGGAGTTTCAGAATTGACAGATCATCTTGATTGTCCACAATTCTTTCTCCAAAGCAGCAGAATAATGACTGGGAAAAATCTGTCGCAAGAGTAACTAACTGATGCGGGGGTTGTGGGTTGCTTTTAGAGACAAAGACAACATCCCAACTCTAAAAACCCAGCCATTTGCTCTCTTGGAATTCATAATTAAGTCACAACAAATGCAAGGTAAGACCTAAATAAAAGTGCCATGGTGTTTATCTGGCTATCTCAATGTATAACTACCATGGATTGCAGACTCAGAATATTTTATTTAAATTCTCCATAATATTGCATAAATAGGGGCCAAGCACAATGGCTCATGGACTAAATCCTCACCTTGCAAGTGCCATATAGATCAAAGTTCATTTCTGCTTGCTCTACTTCCCATCTGGCTTCCTGTTTGTGGCCTGGAAAAACAACACAGAATGGCCCAAAGCCTTAGGACCTTGCACCTGTGTGGGAGACCCAGAGGAAACTCTGGTGCCTAGAGCTCAACTCAGCTCTGGCCATTGTAGCTATGCGGGAAGTAAACCAGCATACAGAAGATCTTTCTCTCTCCTTCTTACACTAAAAATCTAATCTGCCTTCCAACAAAAAATAAATAAATGTTTTAAAAATTATTCCACAGAGGAGAATCAAGGTGACGGAATAGGGTAAGGACACGTTTAAACATACGGAGAAACATTAGCCAGTGTGAAGCAGAGAGGACACATTCCAGGAAATAGGAGAGGACAGAACAACAGCAGAGGGGGTGCCTGGAGACTGACAGACACAGGAAAGTAGCAAACACAATAGTGTGGTGTTGCAGTGACACATACCTCAGCAGCACTCAGCAATTGGCAATCTGAACTGCACCAGTGGCTAGACTTCCACCAGCAACAAGGAGGGAAGGGGCATTCATAGGAAGCTCAGGAGGTGAATGGCATATCCTGTGGTCTGTTTGATTTGACCAGAAGCAGAGACAGAGCAGCAGGTCCCAGACGGGTGGTATGGGAACAGGGAGGGTTTCAAAGCTCAACCTGCCACCTAGGGTCAAATTAGGCACCATCTTATGTAGGGAGGCAAAGGCTATGGGACAGGACTGAGCACAAACTGAGCTGGGAGTGAACTCATTTCTGGCTCAGTGAACTGCAGCAATGTGGCATCCTTGAGGTTCCACCCAACATATGTCCAGGTAGCCCTCAGGCCTGACAGCCAGCAAATTAAGAATACTAGTGTCACATCAGGTGCCATTTTGTACAGTCTGGCAAAAGCTTTAAGACTGCAGAGACAGAGCCTGGAGTGATGACCTAGTGGCTAAAGTCCTTGCCTTGAATGTAGCAAGATCCCATATGGGCACCAGTTCTAATCCCAGTAGACCTGCTTCCCATCCAGCTCCCTGCTTGTGCCTGGGAAAGCAATGGAGGATGGCCCAAAGCCTTGGGACCCTGCACCTGCATGAGAGACCCTGAAGAAGCTCTGGGCTCTTGGCTTCAGATTGGTTCAGCTCCAGCCATTGTGGCCACTTGGGGAATCAAGGAATGGAAGATCATTCTGTTTCTCCTCCTCTCTGTATATTCTACTTTCCAAATCAAAATAAATAAATCTTAAAAAAAAAAAGACTGCAGAAACAACAGTGAGCTGTGCATACACTGAGCTGGGAATGATCTCATTGAGTTCAATGCATTTCACCATTTCCACAGGGAAATAATACTGACTGTGGTGTTGTACAGATCAAAATAGGTTCATGTGGCCCTCACACCTAACAGCCAACAGGTTCTGGCAAGATCAGCAACACCAACAACCTAGCTATATAGGACACCTATAGGTGTCTCTCTAATCCTGGGAACTGCTCCAACCGGAAGTGGGAGAAAAGTTGTACAGACAATGGTGCAGCCTTAGCATGGTATCACAGGAGGTGGAGACTGGTGAGCCAGGTGCTGGGGCTACAGAGACCATGGCAGAAGTCTAACATAAGAACCCAGACCTAAAACTTGCTGGAGGGAGTGGCACAAGTGACTGCAAACAAAGAGCCATGTACCAACTGCAGTAAGTAAAGCAAATTGTAGACCTGTGGGTGACAGAGCTTAGAAACTTGCTCCAAGGAGAAGAATCTGATAACCACAGGTACAATGACCAAGAGCAAAAGAAGAGACAGAAGCGCAGTGAATATTACTAAAGACTCCCCTGCAAGGAGCAACAGTCTTTGCCAACCTCAGATATACTGAAGAATACATGGAGAAAATGGGGGACACAGAATCTAAAACATTTGTTATAAAACCTCTTATCAACAATGAGAAGCATGTAATGCAGCAGTTTGAGGAATCTAAGGAATATGTCACACTGGAAATGAATCAAATGAAAGCTGATATATCAGACATGAAGAATACAGTGGAGCAAATTAACAGTACAATGGAGAGTCTCCAAAATAGAATGAAAGAGGCAGAAGAAAGAATCTCAAAATTAGAAGATATATTCTGTCACCAGGGGGAAACAAACAAACAAGCTGGAAGCAGAGCTGAGTCAAGCTAAAAGGAAGTATTCAAGTACTGAAAGACCCATGAAAAGGCCAAATATAAGAGTTATCAGAGTCCCAGGAGATACAGAAAGAGAATCTGGAGTTAAAAATGTATTTAATGAAATAATAAGGGAAAATTTCCCTAACATCCAGGGTAGACAAGGAATTTCCAGCAGGCTTGACCAAAAGTCATCTTCACCACGATACATGATCATCAAGCTCTCTTCAGTTGAACATAAGGAAAAGATCCTTAAATGTGCACATGAAAAAAAAAATCAATTGACATATAAAGAAATGCCAATTTAATTCACATAGCTGCCCTCTCACAGGAAACTCTATGAGCCAGAAGAGAATGGAGTGATATATTCCAGAATCTAAAAGCAAAAAATTATCGGCCTAGGATAATATATCTAGCAAAGCTTTCCTTTGTTTTTGAAAATGAAATGAAATTCTTCCACAGTAAAGAAAAGTTAAAAGAATATGCCTCTCCCAAATCTGCCCTACAAATGATACTTAAAGATGTTCTCTTGGCAGAGAATAGTAATAGCATCCACCAAAACCAAAGGCAAATGGGAAGAACATCCAGTAAAATCACAACAGAAGACTAAACCAATGAACAACCCATTGCTAAAATGACAGGAACAAATTACCACCTATTCATGTTAACTCTGAACGTAAATGGCTTAATCTCATCAGTCAAATGGCATAGATTAGTAGACTGGATTAAAAAATCTATTAGTTGCCTACAGGAGACATATTTCACCAACAAAGATGAGTGGAAACTGTATCTCATGGATTTTGATGTCTTTAGTTTCATCTCTTCAAAACACTCTTTCTCATTAAATTCTCATTAAATTCCTCAAAGATCATTATTCTCTTCAAGAAGGTTTTTGATTTTCTTTTTCATTTGTTTAGTGACATATTAGTCATTCGGCAGCATGTTATTAACTTTATGGCACTGTAAGTTCCTTTTTTTCTTCTTGCTGTTGATTTAGTATTGTGGCTTTTCATTTAAGGGGATGTATAGTAACTGTGTAATGGAGACTATCATATCCAGATGTGAAGATACAATGCAGTATGCATCTCTACTTTCAGGCAAAAATGGACTCCCAATGAAACTGTTTACTGTATCTTGACAATAAGATGCTGTATTCTCTGCCATTGTCCATGCCCGCAATGATGGACATATGATTGTGTGTACAGTCTATACTACAGTAATAATATAGGGGAACTCAGTGACGGGTGAGGGGCTTGGGAAGGGGGTCAGGAAAATCCCAGGGCCTATGGAACTTTCTCATATAATGATAACAACAATAAGAAAAGAAATCAAATAAAAAAGCTAAAAAAATATATGGCACAGATATGTGTAAGCAGAGTGGCTGGGCTGTCTGAACAAGAGTAGAGGCATTTTTTTTTTGTTTCCGAATTAAGAAGGTGAAGAACAAGAATTTTAAGAATAAAATCTGCTTTCTTTCTCATGTCACAATTCTAATTTAACTCAGCTTTATGATAAGTTTTCTCATTGATGAACTTTATTCTTAATAAATGCACCTTTTCTAAACCACTAATGTGATTTTTTCTAATTAAAAAAATAAATAATACTAATACTACTAGCAAAGTAGCATTCCTCTGAGTGCACTTTCAATTTGAACCCAAGACTTCCATGTCACTGTAGAAACGAGTGAATTCACATTGACCAAGGGCAACGTAGATGCTGCAGGGGAAGATATTAAGCTATTATTTCTCCATAAATGAAAGTTTTGGAAAACAAAATAGAAGATCTGTACATGCTTGGCTCTGTTCTCAGGATGCAAACATAGCTTCTTGGATCTAGGTTGACCTTGGTCGAGTTATCCTACCACTGTTCAAAGCTTGTCAAAGCTTCATCTCACCTTTTCATTCTTATAAAACGTGATGTGCTACCAGAATAACTTGACTTCAATTTGGAGTTGAGAAAACTGAACTAACCGCTCCTATGCAATACTGCTATCCCTCAGATGAAAGCTCAACACAAGTTCCGCTGTGATCTTTGTTGTCAAAGCAATGCTAACTTACAGATTCATCAACCATGGTTCCAAGTAAAGCACTTGCAAACGCTTTTGGCAGCTCCTCTTCTTGCTCATTTAATGTTTGGCATTCTCAAAGTTAAAATTCTTATATAAACGAGTTGACAAAATTGTTAGATTCTTTGATTTGCAGAGCAAAGTACTATGCTGTCATTAAACAGTAGTAAGGGTAAAAAACCTACAGTGTATACTGTTTCCATAATATTAGCAAGTGCCACTTGCCTTTTCAGGTTAATATTTACAAACAGAAAATACTTTCCCAAAAAAATGAGAATCCTCAATTTTCATAAACATATTAGTTTATTATATATTAACTACAAATGTTTACTTGTTCCCTACATATTTTATTTTTACCATAATACATGCTTACAGAATTAACATACATATACATCTATTTCAGCACTCTATTTTAATAGTAAATATAATTTCTTAATATATTTTTAAAAAGGTATGTCCCTACTTAGTATTCTAGCTATTTGGAATCTAACTTCTCCCGTTTTTCCTAGTGAGTCTATCACAGAGGAACACTGCACAGATGCTCTATCTGTTTCAGAGGTGGCCTAAAGAGGCTGATGATTTTGTCCCCAACTGAGGAGCTGGCAGGTGCACAAAGCAAGCCTGATTACACTCAGAAGCATCTGATTCTGCACATTACAAAGTCTGTCATGTGATGCGTGCCTACCTCCCATTCTATTTTGGCTAACGCCTTCACGTGCTGCTTCAGTCTTTCGGTTTTGTTTCTTGAACTTTTTGCATTCTTATCCTTGCTCACATAGTGCCTGTGCTTCAGAAGGATTTTGTTTCTTCATCTGAGGTGTGACTTTAATTTTAACTTGTTTAAAAGACAGAGACAAAGAGACATAGGGGGACAGAGAAAGCTCTTCCATCTGCTGGTTCACTCCCCAGATCTACACCACAAGGACTGGACCAGGTTGATGCCTAGAACCTCATTCTGGTTCCTCTATGTATGCCAAATAGAACCAGTCAATTGTGTCATTTGGAAGGATGCATTAAGACATTTGATAAGTTAGATATGCAAATGATTGTGGTTAGTTATTTTTATGTTTTTCTCTAAAATTATTTGTATGTTGATGCCTCATAATGAGAAATCAGTGTTAGAAGGTGGCAGTTACATTAATCACAAAGCTATTAAATCCTTAGTTGAAGTAAACATCCTGTGTAATAAAATGAGTAGAAACACTCCATGTAGAGATTCTAGTATTAGAGTACGGCACAGCTTCTTACTTAAGTTGCTTCAGTTAGTTTGCCTTTTTCTTTTCTTCCTAATTTCTCTCTTTTTCCTGTGCAGATTAGATTTTTACATTGGTGAGATGCCAAGTCCATATACTTTGTATTCAGATAACAATATGTGATTAAGTGCTGGATAAATATTACTACACCTACTGTATAGTAATGGAGTGTGATATTTACTAGAAGTGGTAGAACTTGAAAGAACTCTGAGTGCTTCAGAGACGCCCCACTTCCCTTAAGGTGTGCTTCTGGACTATTTTTAAAAATTCTATGCCAATTATCAGGAAGAAGATTTGTAGCAAGTCGCTTTCTAAGTACAGGTGAGTGCCTTAAAAGAGTAAGCTCACAACAACAATTAAAATTGATAAGTGCTTTGCCCACAGCCCCTGTAAGGTGTTGAAGGCGTGGACTGGGTGAAAGAACTGCTGCATACTAAATGCAACAGTGCTTCACAAACGATGGTTAAGAACAAATCTGCATTCCAGCTTTGGACAATTTTCACATATATTAAAAACACAAAGGGAAAAATATTTCTGGGATAAAAATTCCTTATTTGAGTGACCTAGTTTAGAGATCAATTGCTAATTCTTACAATTCCATCTTTCTGAATTAATTTCTACCATTTCTAAAGTATTGTGATTAAAATATTATTTTTGAGGGCACATCTATTTCATAAGAGGAAGATGCTCAGAAGTTCATTTCTCAGTGTGAAATAGAACATCATAAAATCTAAATAAGTCCACCCAAGATGGTCTTTCTATCTTAAAGGGATTAACCCAGAGTGGTTAGAAACAGAGCTGTTTAACTCGATTTTCTAACGGATTTCAAACTATACCGAGAGCTGTCTGTCACATCTGGAAAGTGAGCTCCTAGTCACTAGAGCTGCACACACACCGTACAAATGAATCAAATCAGAAGTGCATATCCAGTTTCGTTTCTGAGTTAGAATATCCTTAACACAAGTTGTTTTCCTGTCAACACTGTAAAACATCGGAAACCAGGCATAGGTAGCTAAAGCTCCTGGCAGAAGGTACACGTGCCGCAAAGGAAAATAAACGCAGACAGTTCCCACCACCCCCAAGCATCGCCGGGCAATTTGCTTTTCCTGACAACTAAGAAGCAGCACGGCTTACCTGACACACAGAGGTAGTACCTGTCCTGGCCCGAGAACTCGATCTCGATGAACTCGTACAGATTCTGTGAGAGCGGCTTAAACAGCTTCTTTTCCAAGTCCTCCTTCACCAGCGATGACATTGCTTCGGGCTGCACTTGGCTTGATGTCTGGGCCAAAACTCACTCTCTCCTCTTCCCCTTAGATTTCTGGCTTGTGTGGGCAGCTCCTTAGCTGAGTCCTGCCCACCTCCCAGCCTTCACCTTCTTCTCCTTCCCAGCCAGGACCCAAGCTCCTGAGAGTGAGGTTGGGCACCCTCTCCGTCTCTCTGCCGTGCCAGTCTCCGTGGCAAGTAGGGGCAGCGGCTGCAGCCAGACTGCACCAGCCCTCGCAGGCGGCTGCTCTGGGCAGCTCTCCTGTGGGCAATTTTCCCGCTGGGGGAACACCTGCTGAGAGCCACAGACCTACTTGTGGAGTCCCCTGATAATTGCAGCCTGGTAGCCTTGTCCCCGATCGCAGCTCTCTGTAGAGAGTCCACTGTTTCAGCTTAATGCCATTATATAAATCAGTTGTCTGGCTCTATTGATTGAAGTCAGCTTCCATTAAGAACTTTCCTATACCCGGAAGGCGAGAAGGCATCTGTGCTCACTTGCTGACACTTCCAACAAGTCTCATCCCCACCTTGCTTTCCCCTGCAGCGCCTCGGTCTAAATGGTTTCTAAAATGCACATGTTACACACACTCACTCCAGCATTATTTATTCCATCACTCACAAACCAAAATGTATTAGGTCCCCACAAGCATTAACACAACATTCCTGTTTCGTAGGAGGGTACATTTCCTATCCTTTTGGGAACTTATGCTTAAAAGAGGTGAAGTCCACCAAATAAGGACTACTATTCAGGTGGCCAGATGACATATGGCTCAAGAGAGATGGGAACATAGAAAAGTGCTTTTCTTTTGTTTGTTTCCCCCCTAAAAGGTACTGAGAAGTTTCTATGGTAGAAGACCTGGAGCTTGAAGGTTGATGGAAAAGGGCCAAGGTGAGGGAGGGGAAGCCCAGGCCATGGATGAATACTGTGAATCACAGCTTTGCATCCATCTGGCATAGGGACGTGCTCTGGTTTGCTCTGTCCACCCTTCCCCTGGTCCCCCAAACCTTTGGGCACTGACAATGTGACACTAGCTGGAAGTGGGACCTTGAAGAGGTCATTAGGCCATGCAAGCTCTCCCTTGGGTGGAGGAAGAAAGCCTTCAGAAAAGAGGTGTCACACAGCATCCTGCTGGTTAGCCCTTCTGCCTCTGCCACGTGAGGACACAACAGCCTTATGCGTTCCAGACAACATAACTCCCACCTGATGAAGAATCTGCTGCTGCCTCCATCTCAAACTTCTAAGCCTCAATCACTGTGAAGACTGGGTTTCTGCTTCTTAGAAATTACCCAGTGTTGTGTTATGGCAGCACAAATGTACAGGACAGTACTTTTGGTTTCTGGAGTTGTGGGGTCGGAAAACTGAAGAGCTAGACTGTAGTCAGATTATAAAGGTGTTTCAATGTTGGGTTAATCCTAATGACATGGAGAGCCCATGAAAATGGTAACATGAATGTGTTATTCATGTATTCAACCAATATTCATAGAGGAAGGTTTGGGTATCAGGCTCTGTTCTAAGAACTAGGAATATGGCAATGAAAGAAGACCAGGAACTGGTTCTGTGAAGGATCAAGAAGAAAGACAGTGATGGGCCCTTCAGGTTGTGCTCAACCACAAGTCACAGACTACGCTATGCAAGGGTGTGAAGAGTCACACGTACTGAGGTGTGCAGGTGGGACGCCCAGTGCCGGTGCAGGAATCCTCGGTGAGTGTCCCCAGTGCTTTCCATTCTGTTCATCTACCATTTTCCCAGGTTGGCTTTTCTGGCTCCAGGCTTCCGTGGCCTGGACTCTACAAAGACTCACCCTAATGTCTTTGCCTACTTTAATATTTTCCTCCTCTGTCTTTGCTCCTGGGAGTCATTGGAATCGGGCTAAGAGGACCAGAGACCTGGTACCATGCTTCTGGGTATGGAAATGAAGAAGGGGGAATGAGTCTAAGATATACCCGGATACGGAAATCAGTAAGCCATGGTGCTTAAGTGAATGTGAAAGGGGCAAGGGGGAATCAATTAGACCAACTACTCTCCACTTCCAACTAGGGCTGAGCAAATGGCTCTCGTGGCAAGAGGTAGGTTTTCAGAGGAAATATTATTTCTAGTTTTTGAAGTTCAATTATTTCCTGGATGAGTTACTCTTCTCATGAAGAAAAAGCGAAAAAGACTGGCATGATAGTGAGAAAAATACTTAAAAATGGCATCACTGAGGTTATCATTGGCTATTGACTTCCATGTTTCCCGTGTCACATTTTATCCCTTGCTAGACTGTAAGTCTCCTGCGGCATGGTTCCTGCCTGCCCTGCCGTATACCCACGCTTTGTGGTCTATAGCACTTGGTGCAAATGGCACTCTTGCATTCAGTTATGAACCCCTTCGATGACTTTGCATCTACCAAAGAACCAACAAGTGAATCATGAACCCTTGTAATGATTTCTTGACAAATTCTTGAAGTAGTCTAGTATGATCTTTAAATAAGGAAACTGGAAGTTCAGGAACTGACATTGTGACTTCAATCCAAGAGATTGAAGATGGTTTCTGTGAACTAAATGCGTCTAGAAACCGTGGGCCATTTGGTTAAATGTTCTTGTGGCATCAGTTTGATTGACAATCAGAAAAAAGTCAAAAGGTCATGTTAAGGCATTAATCAAGGCAAAGGATTCAACATTAGAAGGAGTACACATGACAATGCATTATAAATGGAAGAAGACATTTTGAGATGGGTGGTTGGTGTAGTTATTAAGATGCCATTGGGACATTCCCATGTTGTTCAGAGTACCCAGGTTAGAGTCCTGGCACATCCCTGACTCCAGCGGCTGGTTGGCACATGCCCTGGGAAGCATGTCCTGGGCTCAAGTGGGTGAGTCCCTGCCACTCACACGAGAGCTCTGGATTGAGTTCCAGCTCCAAGTTCTAGTCCTGTTGTGGACATTTATGGAGCTAATCACAGGATGGGAGCTCTCTGCGTCTTTCTGCCCAATAGATAGTAATAGAGAAAAAAACAGGAGTGAGTGCTTGGCTCAGCTGGGATGCCTGCCTTTCACATTGGAGTGCTTGACTTGAGTCCCAGCTCTGCTTCCGGTTCTAGCTCTCTGCTAGCATGTGTCCTGGGAGGCAGCAGGCGAGGGCTTCAGTGTCAGGTTCTCTGCCACTCATGTGCGAAGCCTAGATTGGGTCTTAGACTCCTGGACTTGGCTTGGCACAGCCTCAGGCTCTGTGGGCATTTAGGAAGTAAATCAAGGAATAGAAGATCTCCCCCGCTCTCATCCTTTCAAACAAATAGCAGAAAAATATCAAATAGCCCCCCAGCATGAATTTATTAAGACATTTAATTGAGCTACTAAGAGTATTTTTACAGTCAAAGGTGAATTTATAAGTTTATCTTCCAAAATGGTGTAGGATTGTCTGTGGGGAAAAGGGAGAAACCACAGAAAAATAGCAGTTTTCTAGAAAGACTCATTTTCCAATCTCCAACCTCCACCAAATATACTTCCTAAGGGAAAAGAATCTGCAGTGTGTATTATTGTGCCTGCAAGTCCCAGCCAGTCTGCTGGCCTGGGATAGCCGACAGTGTGTGTTACTGTTGCTATAGTTCCACTGAGGGGAAGGAGGCAAGCTGCTCCAAAGACAGGCTTCGAGACCAGGAGCGTCCAGACATGAACCTCTGTGTTAACTGAGCAATGGAAGTCTGGGACCAAGAAGACCCACAGTTCTGCAGAGTTTACTTCTATTTTCTTCCAGAGACGAAGGAAGGATATTTCTCTTACTTTCCAGTTTTGGACTCCTGCTTGAATCACGTCCCAACACAGTCTTCAATGTTTTTAATGCTTTTTTTTTTATCCCTAGAACTATTGATTTGCTTGGTAAATCTGGGAACAGGGCAGGCATTTAGCCTGCAAGTGATAATGTGTGACTCCTGGCTCCACTCCCGAGTCCAGCTCCCTGCTCATGCATAGCCTGGGAGGCGGCAGAGACATCTCCAGGGATGGTGAGCCTGGGTGCTGCCGAGGGCCCCACGTGGAGTTCCTAGCTTGCAGCGCCAGCCCACCCTCTTCCCAGCCAGTGAGTGGGACTCTTCCTTTGTCTTGATATTCCTCTCAAATTAATAAACATACTTTAAAAAACCACCTGGAAGGCATTATCCTACTTGTATACAAATGTACTTCCTGAAGTCATGGAAAATGCAATTGAAAGATTATTTTAAGGCAACCTAAAAAAAATCTGCATTTTTTTTTTCAGAATATGCAATTCCTGGGCATTTTCTGAAGAGTCCCTCATGTAAATAGCAGATGACAGCATGCCGACCTCTTTCACACATTCACAAGTTACGGGGCTGAGTGCTTTAGCCAGCGCTCCAGGTGAAGGCACGTAGTTAAGCCCCTGGGTGTGCAAAGGTGGCTTGGTCTAGAGTTCACTGAAGAAAAGCTCTTCACAGGGCTGCTCTGTGTGTGTGTGTGTGTGTGTGTGTGTGTGTGTGCAGGGGAGGTAGTGGTAGATGCTGTGCGTATGCACGTTGGGCCTGCACTGTGTCTCCTTTCAGACTCATATCCCAAAGTTTTTCAGCAGAAGCAAAGGCTGTGTTATATGTACACTGAGTCCTTGAGGGGGTGGGGAGAGAGGGAGGAAGTGATGATGCTAGGCTCTGTGCTGGGCTTGGAGGTTTACTCTGCTTTCAGAAATAGTCCTGCAAAGCTGAAAGTGGATTTTACTGCCCTAATTTCACCCACCCTCCTTAAGGCTTGACAAGGAGGGTTATGCATTTTTTCTTATGCTTTAGCTGACAATGACTATTACTGCAACTAAAGCTTCGTTAGCAGAGTCCTGAACTTGACCGTTTCTGAATCTGATTATGCATGATGTGGAAAACCCAGTTTTATGTTGTGTATCTTAAACTTATGTGCAGGAATCAAGACAGTGTTGTTACTTAAATATCTAATCTATTACATGTGAAACGTCCTCTTTTTGTAGCATATTGTAAATTTTACTTAATCCAGCACTTCCTTGGTGATTCTGGTTTCAGAACACCATGTAAGTGGATGCACAGGCACGTGTGTGAATGAAAGTCCGTGAAAAATCTGCCTTATGCCTAGGGTTTATGTGTGTGTGTGTGTGTGTGTGCTAGGCAAATGTATCTTTTAATCCTGTTGCTCCATGATTTTTGTCTGAGCATCCCTGAGTTTGGGGGATGCACACTGTGATAATTTAGGGTAAGTTGCAAGAGAATGTATTTTGGGAGGTGCTTTCTCTTGTCTCATCTGTCTTCAGAAAACCTTTTGTGACTCTGGCTATGGCAAGAGCTAGGAGAGAGGAAAGCCCACCTCCTCCTGGGAGACGCAAGGCATGCTGTCTGTGATCCCTCGCCCTGCCGCCCTGCCGTGGCCACGTGCACCTGCGAGCACTGGCTGAGACACCTGGGACCACAGACTGAAGCTGTCACAACAGGCAGGCCACAGAGGCTCATCGGCACTGCCAAGATTCTCATCAAGGAAGGATTTTTTCTGACTCAGCTGGAGTCAGTTTCTTTCTTGCTCAGAATGTACTGATGTGATTTCAAAATACTGGTTTTTACAGAGGCCATTACCACTTATAGTGAAAAAGAAAAAAAATCCACAAAGTATTCCATAAAAAATATTCTTTTAAAAAATACACAAGTCAATTTTCAGGGATGATTTTGTCTTTTCATCTACTTATACCAGAAATATTATGAAGACTTCTGTATGCTCTAGAATAATACCAAGTTGGCTTCTTCCTACTAAATGGCTTCTTTTAAGCATACTAAAATACATGGAGCAGACCGCGGATTCCAAAATAAACAATGGAGTGAGAGTCACAGCATTTGATGTGCAACTATCGATAATAACCTGTAATCACTGTAGTAACCAATTCATAAAACCTGTATGCATGGAGCTATTTGTCAGACCCAATCATGAGATTTAGAGATGTTAGTGTGTTGAATCTTCCCAAGAATCCTAAGAGGTGGGTTTTATTTTGCATATAAAGAGACTCAGAGACCCGTTCCCAGCAACTTGACCTGCACCATGCTATGGGTGGAACTGAGTTTGACAGAGTTAGTCTTGCTCCATAATTTTGTCCTGAACTATCAGGCGACACACGGTGCCTTCTTCCAACTTGACCTTGATGAGGATTTTGCTATCAAAATAAAAATGTATTTTTAAAATTTTAATTAGTTAATAAAGGTACCATTGTATCATCTTAACTTTTTTTTCTTTTTTTTTTTTTTCAGCTGCCTCTTAGTGTCGAGGCTTTTCTCTTTGCTGGCCTGGCATTCTTTCCTCTCTTGTGGTAGAAGAAGCCATGTTTCCCTGGGGAAGCCAGTCCTGGTGTGCACGGAGCTTGACTGTAGGAGTGAACCTGGTCTGGAAGCGGCTGCTCAGGGCTCGGCTTCTGTTGGTCCCAGGGACTACTTCAGGGCTGTACACATGACCCAAGCAGGATGGTGCCTACTTTACTGCCTCTTGGTTGCAAACAGCCTGTCTTTGTGTGGTTGAGGCTGGGCCTGAGAACATTGCTCCTCTGCTTGCTAGAAACAGCAGGGGCAATGCAGTGGCCCTGGAAGACAAAAGCAGCAAGAAGACACCTTCCTTTCTGGAATGGTTACGTGTCATTGTTGCCATGACTTAGGGTGGGAGACGGGGGGCTGCACAGGAGCCTGTCAACATCAGTAACTCCTGCCTCTGGCCAGCGTGGGCTGCCTCTGCTGACCCTCCGACACTGAGCTGCCTTGGTAACCTGCCTCTGTCCTATGGTCAGTGTCCCTGGCAGAAACACAGTCTTCTGACTCTTGTGTTTGCTCAAGGAGACCTCAGTCCCGTGTTTGAGGGTGAGGGTGCTCTCACTCTTTGAGTCTTAACTTCCTTGTTGTTTGCTCATCCTAAGTCTACCGTTACAAGCTGCCCTTTCATATTTGGATCCATTAGAGCTCTGATTTTTGTTGTTGTTTTTGGCTTGGTTTTGTTTTTTGTCACTTTTATTAAAAAAATAGAAGGAGGGGCTAATTTTTATTAAGCTGCTTTCTACTTTTTAAAAGTTATGTTCTGCTTTGTCTTTTCAAATAACCAGTGTGATTTTGGTGTCAAGACTGAATCCCAATAGGTACAACAGACCATAATTTTCCTTTCTGAGCTTATTCGTAGATTCTGGAAAAAACCGATTGTCCTTTTATTGCTGGACCAAGGGCTGTGAGTGTAAGACAAGCTGGAGCTGTTTGAGGCCATTGTCCCCAGTGAGAGAGGCTATTTTCAGTTAAGAAAAGATGAGGTCATGCATGGTGAGAAATGGATGTGTGACAGATGAAGATGGAGAGATTTGTGATGACATCATTTGGGGTCAGTCACGCCAGGGTCCGAATATGATTTTCCCGCTCAAACTGATCAGGAGTTTAATCGCCTCAACTTTATGTTGCTGCTTTTAAGAAGGAGGTGACTCTGGCTAGGTTGGCTTGTTAGGCTGAAGTCTCCATGATCAAATCCTGGTAGCTTTGAGAGGACTGGCTAGCCATTGGGAAAATGCAAATAAAAACCACTGTTGGTGGGAATGTGAGCTAGCACAAGCATCAGGGGGGACAGTTTGGAGAGTCCAGCTACCCCACCCCAGGAATTAACTCAAATACGATGATTCAGCATCCTAAAGTTACTTGTATATTTGTGTTCTATTGCAGCACAATTTACAATACCTAAGATAAGGAATTCACCTGCGTGTCCATCAATAGACAACCGAAAAAAAAAATTGTGATATATACAGACTATGAAATTCTACTCTGCCATAAAAAAGAATGAAATTCTGTCTTTTGTAACAAAATGAATGCAACTAGAAACCATTATGCTTCTTAAAAGAAACTAGTCCCCCAAAGATAGAAATCACGTTTTCCCTGATTAATTAATCTATTTGAATCATTGGGGCACCTGGGAATTTGATTGTTGTTTACATCTTTACCTGATGTGATGCTAATGTTGTGATTGTGAAGTGAAGTGGAAATATGTCATCGGAAAAAAAATTTTAAATATAAGGAAGGAGGATGGTGGGCAGGGACCACAGGCAGGAGGGAAGGATGGGTGGGAAGCATCACGATGCTCTTTTTTCTTGTTTTTTTTTTTTAAGATTTTTATTTTATTTTTATTGCAAAGTCAGATATACAGAGAGGAGAGACAGAGAGGAAGATCTTCTGTCCAATTATTCACTCCCTAAGTGACCGAATCGGCCAGAGCTGAGCCAATCCCAAGCCAGCAGCCAGGAGCCTCTTCTGGGTCTCCCACATGGGTGCAGGGTCCCAAGGCTTTGGGCAATCCTCGATTGCTTTCCCAGGTCACAAATAGGGAGCTGGATGGGAAGTGGAGCTGCCGGGATTAGAACCGGTGCCCATATGGGATCCTGGCACATTCAAGACAAGGACTTTAGCCGCTAGGCTACCGTGCCAGGCCCTATCATGATGCTCTTAAATCTGTATCATGAAATATGTGAAATGCGTACACTTTCTAGATAAACAATAGGAGAGGTCAAGCATTGGCCGGTGGGACGACTCCACAGCTTTCTTGAAAATGACACGTCATGGGCCCGGCGCGGTGGCACAAGTGGTTAAGGTCCTCGCCTAGCACGCCCGGGATACCATATGGGCGCCGGTTCTAATCCCGGCAGCCCCGCTTCCTTTGCAGCTCCCTGCCTGTGGCCCGGGAAAGCAGTCAAGGACGGCCCAAAGCTTTGGGAACCTGCACCCGCGTGGGAGACCCGGAAGAGGCTCCTGGCTTCGGATCGGCATAGTATCGGCCCGTTGCGCTCACTTGGGGAGTGAATCATTGGACGGAAGATCTTCCTCTCTGTCTCTCCTCTCTGTATATCCGCCTTTCCAATAAAAAAAAAATAATAAAAATAAATCTTTAAAAGAAAATGACACGTCATAAGTTAATCTGGATCTCACTGCTATCCCAGAGATTTCACTGGCTGTCTATTCCACAGGCACCTCTTTGCTATCTTGGTGGTATCTCATGAGCTATTAATAAATTATTAAACTGTGATGCAAAGCCAAACTGTATGGTGGCCAGGGTCTAGTCAAGAAAACTAATTGTTACACAATTGTTACACTAATTGTTACACAATTAGTTTGGAAACAAAAACTTAATACCAAGAAAGGTACTAAATTTAATTACTGGGGCTGATGTGGTATAGCAGGTAAGGCTGCCACCTTTGATGCCGACATCCCATATGGGTGCTGGTTCGAGTTGCAGCTGCTCCACTTCCTATCCAGCCTCCTGATGATTCATCTGGGAAAGCAGCAGAAGATGGCCCAAGTGACTGGTCCCTCATCCATGTGGGAGACAGTTGAGGCTCCATTTAGGGAGTGAGCTAGCAAATAGAAGATTGATCTTTCTCTTCCTTTCAAGTAAATCTTGATATAATAATAAATTAAATGACCGAGAATTTCCTAATTAGTGAGGCAGAATGAGTGCTCCAAGCATGCTCATAGCTACCAGTAGGAAGCAATGACTACCCCTAGTGCTTGGAAATGAAGGAAAACAGGTGCAATGATCAAAAGTCCTACCTTTGGAGAAGGCCCTCAGATCAGAGCCACCGGGTTCTCTGCAGAAGCTGCTGGGCTAGGCCATTGCTTCTGAGTTCCAGGAGCCCAAGCGACTAGGTCACAGGCCCCAGAGAAAGGACCTCAAGCCAGTTGGTGCCAGAGTCTTTGATGAAAGGGCAATGAAGGAGGTGCCACACATGCTAAAAACACTGTGAACTGGACCCCACTTCCCTGCGGTAAGGCTTGAGCTGCCAGGGTGGGGGCTCATTCATCGGGGCAGGTGTTCTCTCCTCACCAGCCTTGCAAGTTGCCCACTGAACCACTTCCTAGTTGGGGACTGGGGCTGCTGGCCAATGGTCCAGGTTCTTGTCACTGATGCAGGAAAGAACTGAAGGATGGGACAAAGGTGAAGGCCGCTGGGAAGAAAGGGATTTTGGACACAGCAAGAATATACCCTGTGCATGCAGGGTGCAGGCTGGGTGTAGGCCAGCTGCTGGCAGGCTCAGAAGCTGAGCTGCCGCCATGCCCAGGGGCTGAGGTGGAATTTGCTACCAGTTTTCCAACTTGGGGCAGCCTTCTGGGAAGGTTTTTGGTGCATCCAGGCGGGTGAGTCTCTGTTGATGCAGGTATAACTGTGATAGCTCTAAGGTATGGGTGTGGTTCCTTAGCCTGGTGGGTCTCCTCCCACTGGTGCAGTTTTGACCATTGCTCCGAAGCAGAGGTTCATGAGCAGTTAAGATGGCCACTTGAGCTGGTAAGAACGATTTTTGCTCATGTCCAGGGTAAGGAGATGGTTGGAACCTGACTGCTCAGCCACTGGTGCAATAGGCATTCTGCAGCACTTTTTCCCCTGAGAATAGCCCAATGCTATTGAGACTAGATGAGTAGATTATGGAGTCAGCTGGATTGAATTTGCATGCTGGCTTTGTTCCCCTCAAGCTGGGTGACCTCAGGCAAGTTACTGAACCTCTTTGTGATTCCTTGTCCTCGCTATTTCATAATTTGTTGTAGGATTAAACTATTAACCCTTGTAAACATCTTCCAAAGCCATTATCAGATAGGTGCCCAGGCCAGATGTCTCTGTGCCTGGATCTTGTCCGGGTGACCTCATCAGTTGAACACTCAGAACTGTGTGCAGTTCAACCCCAGGGCCTCCAGCTGCTTTCCTGAGCCATTCTTCATGCCCAGAGAACCTCTTTCTTCTGCAGGGTCAGAGCAAGTGGTAAGCAGCTGAGTCTCCTGGCCTTTAGCATTGAACTTCCTAACAACCCAAAGACTCCCTACTCCAAGGGATTGCCTGGGCTGTCGAGATAATCCTGGAAGAAAGGGGACCTTTGACCACACCAATCCTTGCCCTTGCCCCCCACCTTGAGGGTCTGCTTTCCCGAGGTCACCTAGCATCTGCTAAGAGCTGAAAGGGGACCCTGCCTTGTAAACTGAAGCCCTGTCTAGGCTTCCTCCTGCATCCCTGACTCCCTGGCAATGGCCGATTGAGGCTGTTCAAGCGTATTTCTAATTGGTGAACTTGTTCCTCCGAAACTTGCCCATTAATGTTGATGTGAGCCTGATACAGTAATCTGTAATCTGCTTCTTGCTGCTACCCTCCACCCCGCACAGCGATAAGAATTCTAAATGGAGACAATATGGGCTGCACAAGTGAGAGGTGGACACTTAAAGGTGAGAAAGTGTGGGCAGCCCACAAGGAAACATTCCTGTTTTGAATAGCTGCAGGGTAAGGGAGAGGGAGGGAAAAGTCTGAATAGTATCTCCAGCTATGGTAGGGGCAAAAAGAGACCTTTTCGCTGTTCTTTGCCTCTCTTAAGAGGAAGGGGTGGTGCCTCAACTGGATAAACAGATGGGGATGTAGCATGAGTGAAGCCGTTGGGGATTTCTATGGCATTGCATCTGTATGGTCAGTGACAGAGAAAGAGTAGACTCTCAGTGGAGTTTCACCTCCGTGTGGCCATCATCGGGCCTCCTCCTCCCTGGTCCTGGGTGTGATGAAGGCACAGCTAGCGAAGGGGGTGTTTTAGATCGACAGGCAAAGAGAAAATATGGCATTGAAAGGCTGGCAATAATCCTAGCCCACTTGGGCCCACCTACTTGCCTATTCATACCACATTCCTAGCATTACAGGTTCGATCAGAGACCACAGCAGACAAGAGATATTCAAGCTGAAAGCCTTTATTTGCTGGCCAAAGACGGCAGCCACAGCAAGATGCTGATAGACTACTGCCCTGAGCCTTTTTAAATGCTGAAACCACATCCTGGGCAATAGAAAAAACAGAATAAGGCAGTGAAGAAACAGGACGTGCCCGGTTAGAGATGAGCACAGACCACACAGGTGGGAGCCACAAAGCAGCGCTCTCCCACGGCTCTTGCTCGAGGGGTTTGGTCACCAGGGTCACAGCGTGCATAGCCCAGTAGTGCCCTGCAATGGGATGGGGGTTCAGGGAGGTGGCTCATCACACCTCTGCAGTTTTTTGAGGCAGGGTGGGTAGGAAAGAGAGCCAAGGGGCTTATATTAATGCTTAATAGGAGAATGCCACGAGGCTGAGAATGGAACATGACCGCATACGCCATCACTCCAAATGTCCCTTCACACGTGTGTCTGTGGATAGGCTAACTGGATTCACTGTGTCTAGCAGTCCATGATGGAAAAGAAGTGAACTAACATGTTAGTTCCTTCCTGCCTGTGGGCAGCTATGGAAAAGCCGTATCCCAAGCCTCACAGCGTGGAGGCCCTGTGGATGTGGTACTTGGGCTGCTCTTATGTCTTGTGGTTGAGAAAGAAGAGACCTCAGCAATGTTAGGAGACAGCTATGGGAGGAGTGGCCAGCACTTCCCAAAAAGTGACTGGAAGGGGTAGAGTGCTAATAGCCAACCTTCAAAGGAAAGTCCCAGAAGGTTATGTTTAGAGCATGGATTTATACAAAGTGGGAGACAAGGGTCTCCACTAACACATGGAACCAGCATGGGGGAGGCAGCCGTACTCCAGATGTAAGTGACCTTGTCCCACCTCCTTGTCATCTCTAAACTGTGGGATGGTGTTGGATTAACTTTTTTTTAAAGATTTGTTTATTTTTCTTGGAAAGTCAGATATATAGAGAGGAGAGACAGAGAGGAATATCTTCCTCTGATGATTCATTCCCCAAGTGAGCCAATCCCAAGCCAGGAGTCAGGAACTTCTTTTGAGTCTCCCACATGGGTGCAGGGTCCCAAGGCTTTGGGTGATCCTCAACTGCTTTCCAGGCCACAAACAGCTGGATGGGAAGCAGGGCTGCTGGGATTAGAACCACTGTCTATATGGGATCCCAGTGTGTGCAAGGCAAGGCCTTCAGCCACTAAGCCACGGCACCAGACTCAGTCTTGGATGAACTCTTTATAGAGTTAAGCTTCTGTCTATTTATGAAATGGGTAACAGCGAGCTGTGTGAAAACTGGAGCAGCTGGGATACTGGTACCACAGATGGAGGATCAGCCTACTGTGGGCAGCCCTTCCAAGTCCTCTCACAGGCATTGCTGGAGTACTGGGATGAGCAGTGGCTCTCAGAAATTAGCCTGCCAGAATCCCAGGCCTGCTGGTCCCCAGCCGTAATGACGTGACTCCTGGCTTCCTTGCTCTTTTTCCTGCTCGGTCTCAAGGGGGTAATAACAGTTACTTCCAGGGGGTTATCGTGTGTAATGCACATGAAGTGGGTATTCCTGACACACATTCACACTTCATCTTCACTGGTATTTATTGTGTAAGAGGGAGTTCAAAGCTTGGGCCCTGAGACCCCTTCAGCTTTTAGAGCCTTTGATCCCTTGAATGACCATGCCAATTGCCCACAGAGTACCTTTTGTGTGTCCAGCACTGTCCCCTCTTGCCCTTAAGACGGATACAACCTGAGTGAGATGTCCACTGTGTGATAGTGGGTGGTGCCTTAAAAGCATGGCAAGTCTTGTTTAGAACCCTGACATGAATGACTTCTATTTTTTTTTTAAAGAATTATTTATTGGAAAGTCAGATATGCGGAGAGGAGGAGAGACAGAGAGGAAGATCTTCTGTCCGATGATTCACTCCCCAAGTGAGCGCAAAGGCCGATGCTATGCCGATCCACAGCCAGCATCCAGGAACTTCTTCTGGGTCTCCCACGCGGATGCAGGGTCCCAAATCCTTGGGCCGTCCTCAACTACTTTCCCAGGCCTCAGGCAGGGAGCTGGATGGGAAGTGGAGCTGCCGGGATTAGAACCGGCGCCCATATGGGATCCCGGGGCATTGAAGGCAAGGACTTTAGCTGCCAGGCCATGCCACCGGGCCCAACATGAATAACTTCTTAAGCCAGTTATTCCGGGAAAAGGTACTTTATCACTGTTGGAGGATATGTTGATGGCAGCTCATTATAGTTCTTCAAAGAATTATTTTATAGGTGTCCATTAGCATATGTCCAGCTGATAACTAATGGAGCATTCCTGGAGGCACTGTGCACACAGGGTTTTGTTGTAAATTCTCAAGTATGGTAAATTATATATTATTGCTTTGGCTAACTACTCTTTATAGTGATATCATTTTTCTAATGGAAAAATTAACATTAAAATTAATATTAGATTGGTGGCTTGCACTGGTTTGAAATGGAAATGCCTTGTGTTGCCATAAACAACCATGGGTGGTTTTAAGACTGTTTTAGTGCAAAATAAACAAGAAACAAAAGGTAGTGTCTTATTTGTCAAAAACAAAATCCCTGCATCCACTTAGGGAACAACCCTGAATGCAGGGCTCAAAAAATCCCATTCAGCTTGATTTATAAGGATTAAAAAAATAAGAAAAAAAGTGTTTTGAGGGTAGGAAAGAAATGTCATTAATGAGTAATGCCAAGCAAAATGGAAAAATCTGTAGGCATTTAATAAAACATGAAGAAAAGTAATTTAAGAAGGCTTAAGGCAAGACTCCCAGAAAAATGCTTATTTTAAGATATTCAGGAAGATGCTATTACGAGCTGCAGGGTGTGCTGCTGGTGGGAGTGATGCTGAATTGGGATTTAGACCTTGTCAGTTGAAGGCCTTAAGCTAACACAAGATATTTTCAATTACTTTGCCCTAAATGTGGTTACCTATAAAACTGAGGGACGTAAAATCATCTCAAATCTATTATTAGGATTCTTTGTCTGCAGCATTTTCAAAATTTTACATCTGCTAGTTCACTTTCCAAATGGCCAATTTGAAGCTAGGAGCCAGAAGAGTCTTCCGGGTCTCTCACACTGATGCAGGGTCCCAAAACTTTGGGCCATCCCCTACTGCTTTCCCAGGTCACAGGCAGGGAGCTGGATGGGAAGTGGAGCAGCCAGGATTAGAACCACTGCCCATATGGGATCCCAGCAGAAGCAAAGCAAGGATTTAGCACTTTGGCTACCACACCTCACCCAGGATGCCAGAAAAGAGCTAATCAGAAGCCTCAAGGGCATCAGGTACTCACGGGAGCAGTGTGTTTCTGGCTGAATGATGCAGACACATTCCTGGACCTGGGGAAGTCCGACTGATTTAATAGTGAGTGCCCTTGGAAAGGAGGGATGGCAGGAAGTAGGGGGGCATGTGGAGTCCAAAGTCCACACTGAAGGAGTAAGTGAAGGAGACGTTCAAGTCCAGTAAGGGAGTTGGACTGCTCTCAGGCCAATGGGGAACCCCTCAAGGATGTTTAGCGAGGGAATCCCAGAGGTCTGTGTTGGTGTTTTATGAAGATCCTGTGGTGGCAGTGGAGAGTCGGTTTGAGAAGTCCTGGAGTAAAGGAAAAGACAAAACATGACCCTAACTGTCCTGGAGAGTGACAAGGTGTGGGGTCATCCACTGCCACAGAGAACAGTCCAGAATGCAAATCCTACTTCAGTATCCAGGAGGGTAATCTCAATGATCAGAGCTGGTTCTACATCAGGACGATCGGTGAATGTTCGGAACTAACTGAATAGAGTTTGTAGCGTTCACAATCATTACCGGTGTCAGATTCAGAATCGGCTCAAATCTCAGAGATGCACGTATCCTTATACCCATTGCTGTATCTGCTAGTTTAACAGTAGGGCCCAGCACGGTAACCTAGTGGCTAAAGTCTTTGCCTTGCATGCGCCAGGATCCCATATGGGCACCGGTTCTAATCCCGGCAGCCCCACATCCCATCCGGCTCCCTGCTTGTGTCCTGGGAAAGCAGTTGAGGACGGCCCAAAGCCTTGGCACCCTGCACCTGCATGGGAGACCTGGAAGACGCTTCTGGCTCCTGGCTGTGGATCGGCTCAGCTCTGGCCATTGTGGTCACTTGGGGAGTGATCAACAGAAAGATCTTCCTCTCTGTCTCTCTTTCTCTCCGTATATCTGACTTTCCGAGAAAAATAAATAAATCCTTTTTTTAAAAAAATGCTGATTATGGAGGTGAAATGTTTTTAGAGATATGCAAACAATAGTGGCTTTTGTAGATCCACTGTTTTAGATGAAGCTCCTTTTACAAAGAAAAACAGTATGAGATTTAAATCCTATGCATTTATAACTCGCACTTGTAGTTTTTCTAAGTACTGATAATTACTAAAAATCTATAAAAATTAGGGGCTGGCACTGTGGCATAGTAGGTTGCTCTTTTATCTGTGGCCCCAGATCTCCTATGGGTACTGGTTCAGACTCCGGCTGCTCCACTTCCAATCCGGTTCCCTGCTAATGTCCCTGGGGAGACCTGCGAGGGTAGCTCAGGTGTGGGCCCTGGCACTCGCGTGGCCGACCTGCAGGAGGCACTGACCTGGCTCCAGCTCAGCTCAGGCCATTGCAGCGTTTGCGGGAGTGAATCAGCAGGTCTCTTTTCTCTCTGTAGCTCTGCTTTTCAATAAAAATGAAACAAATCTATGGTTCTTTTAAAATTAATTTTAAATGAAAGAGTTACATAAAATAGATTTCCAAATGGGTATGGCTTCATAATTAAAAAAAAAATGTCCCCCAAGGAAATTTGCTAATTTCTTTCTCTAGTATGAAACGTTACTATGGGGCCTGGCATGTGGCATAGCGGCTAAAGCTGTGATGCCAGCAGCCCCGATGGAAGTCAGCTGGAGGCCTGGCTGATTCACTTCTGATTCAGTTTCCTGCAAATGCACCTGGGAAAGCAGCAGAAGATGGCCCCGTCCTCCAGCCCGTGGTGTCCACTTGGGAGACTGGCTGGGGTTCTAGACCCCTTCATGAGGTCTGCCACTGCACGGTCCTCCCAAAGGCACAGATCTCTGCACTTTGCTCTAAAAGTCAGAACGGTGAGGCAAATTCCACTTACATTCCGATTTTCCTCCCACTTCATATATTGTCACATGACTAAGAAGCTGAGTTACACAAGCACAGCAGCTGTCACAAGCTTACTGTTGGATTATCAAAGCGACTGGCATACTATCATTGAGGCCTTGCCCACTGGGCAAGATGATGACAGCAGATGCACTTACCGACCGTACAAACCGTCCCGCACGTTCCTTTACAGCTATTGTCTGATGTCTATTGTCCGTCTCTGAGGAAACGGGGCGCCCGAGGGCGTGTCCGGGGCGTGTCCGGGGCGTGTCCGGGGCGTATCCGGGGCGTGCCCGGGGCGGGGCCTGCAGACCCTGGCGTCCTGGGACGCGGGGCAACAGCGCTGGGCGCCATGGCTGGAGCGTGTGGGGCCGACGGAAGGCTGCGGCGGGCCGCGCGGCTGCTGGCGCACGTGTGCGGACTGGCCCTGGCCATGAAAAGGTAACAACGCCGCTCTGGGGGGCGTGTGGGCCCCGCCGCCGCTGCCCCGCACCCACAGGCCACCTTTTCCTCTCAGGTGTGAGACTAGGGAACTGCCCCTTGAGGAAGCGTCTCGAAGTTTCCAGAGTCGCCTCTGGGCGGCGCCGGAGAATTGCCCCGAGGGGCCGTGTGCGGGCCCGGCTAGCATGCCCGGTCAGGGCAGTGGCAGGTGGCGGTGTCTGAGGGGGTGAAGCCAGCAGGGGCAGTACACGTGGCTAACTTTACTGAGCTGACCCGCCTCTTCAGCGTTTTCACCTGGGCGCCTCCAGCCACTTGACTGCGGGCCTCCTGTCAGGCTCTGCCGTGAGACCCCACCCGGGAACCCACTCGATCCCCTGGGAGTCCTCAAATGCTGCTTGTGTGTCTGAGGGACATAGCCAGATGGCTTCCTTCACGTGAGCTTGACCAAGGAAACTCTTGCCGCCAGGGATGCCCAGGCCTGAGGTGGGCGCTTACTTGATGAAATTGATTATGAGGAACAAGTGGGTACTTGTTTTCACAGCTTTGTGAAGTTAATGAGTATAATTGACGAGGTTCAAGTGTACAACGTGATAAATACACATGTCCATCTGCACAGTCAAATGTCCATCATTGTTGGAAGGCCCGGCGGTGCCCATCCTGCCCCCAGGCAACCACTGAGCTTTTGTAACTGGAACAACACATTTGAAAAAGGCAGCTCAGGCATGGGGCCTGCTGGGGTTTCTGTGGGATAGGACCAGGAGGGAAGACGGACTAACTGGGATTGGGCTCCTGCCAGATGTCCGCTGGGAAAAGGGATAAAAGCAGGCTTCCATGATGGCAGCCAAGGCACAGATTCCAAAAGGTATGGTGAATTCGGGTGAGGTTCCTGGAGACTTGAGAACTGGAGCATTCTGGGGTGGCTTTTGAGGGAATGATGCCAGCTTTGAACTGCATAATCAAAATGAATGCATTGGGGCAGGCCTTTGGTTTGGCCATGTAAACACACTTTGCGATGCCTGAACCCCGCACTGCACTGGCTGGATTTAAATGCTGGCTCCACTCGAGTAGAGCTTCCTGTTATGATGTCCCGTGGGAACAGCAGTGATGGTTCAGGTAGTTGGCCTCTGCCACCCCCATGGAAGACCCCACCCCCAGGGACTGAGCTCCCAGGCCCTGGCTTCAGGCTGATGCATTCCTGGCTGTTGTGGACATGTGGAGAATGAAACAGTGGATGGGAGTTGTGTCTGAATCTCCTTCTCAGAATAATAAAAATAAGCAAAACATACAAAGCAAACCCACTAACAGAACCCAGATCTCCAGGACTGGCTGTAAGAGGTACTGCACTTTGGGCCAGACAGCTAGCTTCTGTCCTTCAAGTTCATCACCGTGTTGGTTCTCTTGGTCGTGCTTGGCTATGGAAAACACACCCTCCTGTTCCAGCACTGCTTCAAGTTTCCTACCTTGCAGTCCAGTTCAGACATAGTGAAAATGCTTGAGGTCCTGCCGAAGGTCGTGGCAAAAGGAGAGAGAGTGCGCGCGCGTGCGCGCGCGCGAGAGAGAGAGAGAGAGAGAGACAGAGAGAGAGAGACAGAGAGAGAGAGAGAGAGAGAATGAGAGAATACAGTGACAGCCACGCCACAGATGTAGATAGCCTGACATTTGAAACCCAGAGTTCTCCCCTTTTTTTGGCGGCTCTGCTTAGCCCTGCCCTCTCTCCCTGGCCTCGAAGTCCCTTCCAAGCCCAGCCTGGTTCACACTGTCTCCCTAGGGCCTTTTTATTCGCCTTTGTTGATGCTTTTTGTTGGATCCTTAGGGAATCACATAGAATCTGCTGGCTAGTTTTGGTATCCAGGCCTTAGTCTCAACGGTTTGGACCAAAGTTGTGTACTACAAATAGAATGCGATACAAATGTGGGCCATATACACAATTTTAGACGTTCTAGTCATCACAGTTTTAAAAGAGAAAGAAATAGGTAAAATTATTTTCAATAATTTATCTTCAATCTAATATCTCAAAATATGATCACTTCTAGTTACTGCATGAAAGTTATTAGTGAGATATTTTACATTCTTTTTTCGTGCTTAGTCTTCAAAGGTCTTACTTGATATTAGGAGCACATGTCAGTTTGTACTAGCCGTAAGTTTAGAGTACTGGTCAGCACTCTCCTGGCCCGCAACAGCAGGCCGTTAGAAAGAAGGAGCTTCTTCCAGCTTCCCTGGTCGGAGCAGCATGACAGCTGCTCTGGTCTGCATGTTGTTTGTCTCCCAAAGGTTTGCTCGCGTGTGGCAGGATTCGGTCCCAGAGTGGTGTGTTGTGAGGTGTTAGGCTGTTGAAGAGGCGGAGCCTGGAGGAAGGCCATGAGGCTTGGACATCACTGGAGCTCTGTGTCAGGAGGGGATTAGTGCTGCCTCGTGGGCCAGGGCCAGGTCTCAGGGGGCTGTTCATCTGGGACCTTCCCCGCGTGCCTCCTCCCTGCATCGCTTGCCACTCTGCCTTGCTTCTGGATGTGATATAGTGAGGCCTGACTCCTGGACTGTGCCCCAAGGAAGCCTGTTTTCTTTATAGCATCCTCAGCCTCCGTGTTCTTGTTAGAAGATGGACTAAGATGACTGCCTGCGCAATACATCGCCAGTTTTACCTCAATTTTCAAATTTAGTCTGTTGAGTTTACTCCCAGAATTCAAGAATTTTGTGTTAATTTATATACGTTTGGTCCAGTAGATTTATCTCCATGTTTACTGCACCCCTTCTCCATCAGATATACTTAGCATGTTTGTTTCTGTTATTTTTCATTTATATCATCTTTCTTCAGGTACATTGGAAAGAGTCGAGCAGAAGAGTGGGCACAGTTTTACTTGAGTGTGAAGACTTCTTCAATGAGTGAACTATTATGTAGCAGGAGCCGTTTTTCCAAATATAACTTGGTTAGTATTTTTTATTTGCATTCTAGCATTAGTCAGTTTAAAATATAACAAAGTCAGTAAGACTTTCAAAAATATTTTATCAGCTTGTAAAGAATTGGATATACCTTTTAAAGAGTTTTAAATGTATTTCGCCACCAATACTTGCCCCTTTGTTTATGATTTTTTAAAAAGGAGTTGATTTATATTTCAACAGCTGTTTACTGGAAGCCTGTCTCTCCTGGATAGTCTGGTAGGTGTGGTGCGTATCAATTCACTGAATGTAAATGGTCCCTGCCATTATTCAAACTGCCTACTTGAATAATACAGGCAGTTCGTCCCTGGAGTCTTATGTTAATGGTACTAAGGGTAAAAATTTAATCCTATTGTATGTTTAGAGATGGGATTCTTTGATTAGATTGGATCAGGTCATTGAGGTGGGGCCACCATGATTGAATCCTGGTGGGTTTTTAAGGAGAAGAAGAGCTACCCTGCAAATGTTTTCCCACACTGACGAGGAAGGTCCTTGCCAAAGTCTGCGCTTTGCTGCCCTTGCTTGGAACGTCCAGCACCATGTGTGAGCCAAGAAAAACCATTTTGCTTTAGGTTTGATAAAAAGTAGCCTATCTCAGGTGTTATATTAATGAAAGCTGACTAATATGGTCCCGTGCCCTCATAGAACTTGCATATCAGGAAAGAAGACAGTTTGTGAACAGCCAGTCCTTTCCAGTGGATTGACTGCTTGGAGCACAGAAGAAGCTTTTGAGATCCGAACTTGGAGAGGCAGTGAAAGCTTTTTGCAGGAAGTGATACTTAAGCAGCGTGACTGTGTTAAACACAGCACCACGTGTTGTATAATGAAGTATGATGCAGTTATTAAACACGATGATGTCCATATGTGAAAAAATCAGTATATTGAAGAAAAGCTCAGGCTGTAAAAAAAGAATAGTGTCTGTATATACACATGTATATAAACTCACGTGTCTGTATATACACATGTATATGTGTGTATCTAAGTGAATGCCAGTTCATGCACAAAACCTGTATATGTACGTCTGTCTCTGTGTGTGAGACAGTCCAAGCCTGCTGAAGCCTCGACGTGGGGGCACAGGCATTGCCACCCATTTCCTAACTAGTTAAGAGGCCACCGATAGGGAACCTTTTTACGTGGAGTTTCTCGCCAACAAGGAGGGCTCTGGGAATGCCTACACCCCAAGACCCTGCCTCAAACCTTCGGTGTCTCGCTCTCTGCTCTCAAGATGCACCCCACTCCCCGGCTTCCTGTCTGCTTTCCTCTGACCTCTTCTCCCCACTCACCTGGTCAGATGAACTCTGGCTGCTGCCGGTTCCTGGCTGTGTATTTCTATAATAAGCTGAGGAAAGAACCCAGCTTTTCTGGTAACATACAGAAAGTGACAGAAGCCGACAGATCTGGAACACATCACAGTGTGCAGTGATGGCTGTTAAAATATCAGTAGATTTTTGCACTTATTATAAATCTACTAGGAGACTTAAAAGTTCCTGAAAATGGAGTTAAACTAAAAAATAATAAAGTCATAACTTTATTTCTCAACTGAAGTTCCTACAAGTTCAAGACACTTTATAAGTGATGAAATGAAACATTAAGCCCATCCCTGAAGAACAGAGGGTCCTGGGATGTAACCAGGTGCGTACAGAATCTTCTACATCGTTACCGGAAGGAAAATAAGTACCCTTGGAAGATGTCTTTTTAAAGATTTATTTATTTTTATTGGAGAGTCAGATATAAGAGAGAAAGAGAGGAAGATCTTCCATTCGATGGTTCACTCCCCAAGTGACCGCAACAGCCGAGGCTGTGCTGATCTGAAGCCAGGAGCCAGGAACCTCCTCCAGGTCTCCCACGCAGTTCCAGGGTCCCAAGGCTTTGGGCCGTCCTCAGCTGCTTTCCCAGGCCACAAGCAGAGAGCAGGATGGGAAGCAGGGCCACCGGGATTAGAACCAGCGTTCATAGGGATACTGGTGTGTGTAAGGCGAGGATTTTTTTTTTTTAAAGATTTATTTTATTTTCATTGGAAAGGCGGATATACAGAGAGGAGAGACAGAGAGGAAGATCCTCCGTCCGATGATTCACTCCCCAAGTGAGCGCAACGGCCGATACTATGCCGATCCAAAGCCAGGAGCCTCTTCCAGATCTCCCACGCGGATACAGGGTCCCAAAGCTTTGGGCCGTCCTTGACTGCCTTTCCGGGCCACAGGCAGGGAGCTGGATGGGAAGTGGGGCTGCTGGGATAGAACCAGCACCCATATGGGATCCTGGGCATCCAAGGCGAGGACCTTAACCACTTGCGCCACCGCGCCGGGCCCAAGGCGAGGATTTTTAGCTACTAGGCTGCTGCACCGGGCCTGGAATATTTTTTTTTTTATACTAGGAAACAAAAATAAATGCGAAGTGATTAAGTCTGTATGGTGGATGCCTGGTAATTTCTTACTGAAGTGCTCTCAGAGTTTCTCTTTATTTTGGAAAGGCTGAGGAGAGAGAGAGCACTTTCTCGTGTTAACTTACTCTCTGAAGACCCACAGTGGCTGGGCCAGGCCCGCCTGAGCTAGGAGCCAGGAACTCTCCACCTGTCCTGCGTGCGTGGCAGGCGTGAGCAGCTGCTTCCTCCCCCGGTCTACATGAGTAGGAGGTTCGAGTAGGGAGCTGGCCCCGGGACTTGGACCCAGCCACTCCAAGGGATGTGGCTGCCTTTGCCTTTAGCTGTCCCCAGATGTCCCTTGTTTGATGAGACAGGAGCTGAAGTTTTGTGGTGGAGGACTCACTGGTGAAGCTTTCTTGACCATTTTCCTGCTAAAGCTGTTGCTAACACTCTCAAAACACTCCTAATAAGCTGCTGTTATTTATTTATTTATTTTTCCTGTTAATCAAGAGGCAAAAAGCCTGGAATATTAAAAACAAACAAACAAACAAACAAGCCTTTGCCGTGAGCTCTGTGCCTGCGCTGATGCTGCCCACTTCCTCCCCGCTGTGGGTGGCTGCTTGTCTGCAGTTTGTCCCGGGCGAGCTGTGCTTCACCTCCTGCTTCAGTTCTCTGAAGGAATGCGGAATAAAAGAACAGACATGCTCTCAGAATGTGTATCAGAGTATTTTGGTTCGGTATTCAGATTTTATTCAATAGAGGCTGCCCTGATACACTGTAACACAAAGGTTATTATTCTCTCCATTGGACACAGAGGTTATTATTCTCTCCGTTGGTATCGAAATCCTGGAATTAAGAGTTCCAAGCACGGGGCTGGCATTGTGGCATAGCTGGCTAAGCTGTGGTGCTGGCATCTCCTATGGACACAGTTCAACACCTCACCACTTGACTTGCCTAGACCTGGGAGAGAAGCAGAGGCGGCCCGGCTGCCTCAGGCCCTGCCCTCCTGTGGCAGACCCAGGGAGAGTCCCCAGGCTCCTGGCTTCGGCCCGGCGCAGCCCTGGCCGTTGGGCCATTTGGGGAGTGACCCAGTGAACAGAAGGGCCCTGTGTATAACTCTGCCTTTCAAATAAACTAAAAAAGAACAAAGCCAAGTTGCAGTGACTTCAGTCACACGCACCGTTTTCCAATTGAATTCTCTGGATAAAAAGGGAATGTAATCACTGCAGCCTAAAAATGGTCAATGTATCTGGACCCTTAGATTCACGTCAGCTGTGTTATAGTGTATTGTAACTGTGCTGTTATTCTGATTAATCTCTTACTGTGCTTTACGAGCGTAATCATAGATATGTGTGTATGGGAAAAACGGTCCATGTTGTTTGTGCTGTCTGTAGTTTCAGACATCCGCTAGTGTGCTTCAGTCACGCCCTCTGCAGATATGGGTACGTGTAGAGAGGTTTCCGAAACGCCTGGTGACCTACTTTCATGCATGTATGGAGTTTGGTGAATGTGATCCTTATTCAGCTATTTAGTTAAACCTGAAACTAAGCTCCAGTATGGTGACTAATTGTATTTATAACTCAAGGAATAACATTTGAGGGCCTGGTGCAGTAGCCTAGCTGCTAAAGTCCTTGACTTGCACGTGCCAGGATCCCATATGTGCACTGCTTCTAATCCCGGCAGCCCTACTTCCCATCCAGTTCCCTGCTTGTGGCCTGGGAAAGCAGTTGAGGACGGCCCAAAGCCTTGGCACCCTGCAACCGCATGGGAGACCCGGAAGAGGCTCCTGGCTCCTGACTTCGGATTGGTTCAGCTCTGGCCATTGTGGCTATTTGGAGAATGAACCAGCGGATGGGAGATCTTCTCTATCTCTCCTCCTGTCTGTATATCTGACTTTCCAATAGAAAAAATAAATCTTAAAAAAAAAAAAGAAATAACATTTGATCTTGCAAATAATTCAAACCTCAATGTTTATTATAATGGTTCTCTAAAAGTTATGATCAAACATGGTTATCTGTAATACAAGTGAATTTCATACTTGGTGCTTCAAGATTTTTAGGTAAATATGTTTCTTAAAGTCATTTCAACAAAGTTTATATGTAAAGTTACCAGTCAGTGTTGCACAAGTATAGTACCTCGTGCTCTACAGGTTGGCAGATCCTTTCCAAATATTTAGAGCTTTTTCCATGGAGACAAACAGGGTACATTCAATGTAAATATACTTTTTTTTTGCAGAGCAAAGGTTTTTTAAGTTTTTTTTAAAAGATTTATTTTTATTATTTTTTTATTGGAAAGGTGGATATACAGAGAGGAGAGACAGAGAGGAAGATCTTCCGTCCAATGATTCACTCCCCAAGTGAGCGCAACGGGCCGATACTATGCCGATCCAAAGCCAGGAGCCTCTTCCGGGTCTCCCACGCGGGTGCAGGTTCCCAAAGCTTTGGGCCGTCCTCAACTGCTTTCCCAGGCCACAGGCAGGGAGCTGGAAGGGAAGCGGGGCTGCCGGGATTAGAACCGGCGCCCATATGGGATCCCGGGCGTACAAGGCGAGGACCTTTAACCACTTGCGCCACCGCGCCGGGCCCAGTTTTTTTTTTTGATTCATGATAATGCCAATGTTATCCAGCTGTGCTTTTTTCCAATCATTTTACAAAAATGTGGGTTAGCATTATAAGAGATTAAGTCACGTTTTTCTTGTGTTTTCTACTTCCCTAATCTTTACCTTAATTTTAGGGTTTATGGAACAAATGGTATGAAATAAAGGTGGGTTGTATCTTTATATTTCCTTTTGATCCAGTGAAACAATTTTTCATATATTTCATATTGTGATTAATGAAATACTAATGCTTTAGTACCTTTATGTGTTATATTTATTTAAATTATGTTTTGGAAATAAATAATTGATTTTTGAAAATAAATCAATATATTCAAGGTCTACTACTTTTTTTTTTTTTTGCAATTTTAGGTAACATCTTTGAATAGACTTCAGTGATCCATTATATAGAAATAGGTTTCTGTCGATAAGAGATTGGATGGACATTTTGTGCTTCTATTAAAATTTTAATATGTTTAGATAAATCGGATTTATATTTGTTGATTTTTAGTCTCTTAGGGATGTAATATGTTTTGTAAACCAGCTATAAAGAGAGGTATTGATTTTTTTGAACATTCTAAGATAGAAAGCATCTCAGAATATCCTAAAGAATGAAGCACTGTATTACAAGCAGTCATCACCCTTTAGCATCAGACGTTTCCAACCGTCAGTGTCTTCTGGGCTTGCCTCGGGTCTGCCTGCATTGTTTAACCAGAGTGCTCAACACTGGTAAACATAGACACAGGTGTTCTTATAACTATGAATTGATACTCTTGTCTGAGTATAGGCAGTTTTTTAAAGATTAAAAATTTTTTTTTTTTATTGGAAAGGCAGTCATACAGTGAGAAGATACAGAGAGAAGGATCTTCTGTCCACTGGTTCACGCCCCAAGTAGCTGCAATGGCTGGAGCTGAACCAATCTGAAGCCAGGTCTCCCATGTGGGTGCAGGATCCCAGCCATCTGCTGCTTTCCCAGGCCACAATCCCAGGGAACAGGATGGGAAGTGAGGCAGCTCGGATATGATCCAACACCCAGCAGGATCCTGGCAGATGCAAGATAAGGATTTAATAACTAGGCTATCACACCAGGCTCAGTTACAGGCAGTCTTAAGTTACAGTAGATTTATAATTTGGAAAATATAGTATAAATAAACATGATCTAAGTTAAATTGACCCTGCTCAAAGGATTATTTTAAGCTGAGAATTTTTATCCTAAAAATGAAAATGTAAAAAGAGTCACTCTGTGTACTCAACTCCTTATGTGTGTACGCTGAAAATACAGTTGGAGTATGTGCGAATCAATCAAGTTGGCAGTAAGCTACCAAGCCGCTGTAACATGCAGGCAGTCCTAAGTTACCTCAGAATGCTTCTGGGCTAGGAGCAAGTGCTGGGATGAGGACTCTGCTGATGAACTGGGGTGGGAGGGGGCAGAGATGAGAGTACGGGATCACTCAATTTGGCTGTGGTTCAAGTGCGTTCCACAAAGGTTCATGTGTAGTAAGCTTGGTCCCCGATGAGACTAAGATAGTAAGAAATGATAGAATCTTCAAGAGATTGGATCTGGTGGGAAATAGTTAAGCCTGGAAAGGCTCAATGCTGCCCTTGCAGCCCAAGTTAGTTCTTTCCTTTGTAACATTTATTTTATTTGAAAAGCAGAGTTCCAGAGAGAGAAGGGGCAATACAGAGAATGAAAGAAATCTTCCATGCACTGACTTACTCCACAAATAGCTGTAACAGTTGGGAAAGTGCCAGGCTGAAGACAGGCACGGCTCATATGGGTGAAGAGTTGCATGCACAAGGGCCATTTTCTGCTGCTTTTATAGGTGCATAAACAGGGAGCTGAATCAAAGTGTAACGGCCAGGACTTGAACTGGTGTCCATATGGGATGCCAGCATCTATGCAGTGATGTAACCTGCTATACCGTAAGATTGCCTTCCCTCCCCGGCCCCCAAGTTGGTTCTTGTCATAGTGAGTTGTAATAGAGCAAGCCTGTACCTTGACTCTCTGACTTCCTGTTTGACCATGTAGTTTCTGCCTTCTGTACAAGGCCAGTTCCCCTTCCACTGGTGCAATCCTCACCAAAGGCTTGACTGACAGGGCCACCTGATATTGGACTTCCAGCCTACAAAACTCTGAGATATACAATCTCTTTTCTTTACTCATTCCACAGCCTGAAGTATTTTGCTGTAATAACACAAAATAGACTAATATAGTATTATATGTATTAGCATATCAGCTCCTAATCATTACTGCCTCATGAACCCCTTTCTTTAAAACGTGTTGCCTCTAAACAAGGTCATTCCTTAGCAGTTACTTTTGCTTCCCACTTTCTAAAATTAAAGGCATATGTTAGCATCAGTTACCACTTCTGGTCAGCTACACAGAGTCTTGCATGCTGAGTTGTATTGATTTCAGTTAAAGCCAATCAAACCCACATGTTCTTCTGGGCAACTTGGTCACAGGTAAATGAACACTCTCATTAGACTTTCAAAATGTTGAAACTTGAAATCCTCTACCCACTCTACCTACTTTTGTCTTTTTCAGGCAACACCAGGCTGACATGTTGGGAAATCTTTACTATGTATGCTGAGGTTCCATTCCCAGGTCTTGGTCAAGATTAGCTTATGAGAAGTGAAAGAGAGAGAGAGAGAGAGAGAGAGAGAGAGAGAGAGAGAGAGACTGATTGATTGATTGATTGATTGATTTTCCATCCATTGGTTTGCTCCCTAAATGGCCACAACAGTTAAGGCTTGGCCAGGGCAAGCACTCGCACCATGTTCTGCTGCTTTCCCGAGCACCACAGGAGATAGATCAGAAGTGGAAAAGCAAAGACTCCAACTCGTTCTCAGATGGAGTGCTTAACATCAAAGGCAGCTGTTTAAGCTAGTCCACTGTACTGCCAGTCCCTCTCTGATAGATAAAACTTAAATGACAAGTTGTTAAAATAAAGAGAGAGATTGGTGGGGATAGATCGTTTATAAGTGATCGGATAGTTCGAAGTAATTTCCTCTCATGTAAGCCATTGCAGGCATCTCAGCCTCCCCCAGGGCTTAAGGACATGTGGGAATTGCCAGCAGGAGAAGGGGCTTGAACTGCAGGCTGGTTTTCCCTGGCTCTCATTAAAACAGGGTTGCCACACAAGTCCACCATGGGATGGCCTCCTGGTAGATTTTAGTTTGGAGAACATGGACGTGCTAAATGCATAAGTAAGTGACAGTGAGTTGTAAGTGGTGTGCACTGGGCTGTGTTTAGCTTCAGCTTCAGTCTCCTCTCCAGGGATTGTGATCCTTCCATTCCAGTTATTACATGTAATTGACTCCTATGTTTAGCTGGTATTCAATGTTTAAAAAGGTTTTAATGACTTTAGATTTGTAGGAGAGCCAAGGATGATATAGAGTGTGTCTATGGACCTTTAACCTGTTTTCCTCTAATGCTAGCATCTCACAGAGCCTTGGTATCTATAAAAAAGATAATAAAGAACTGAGATTAGTTCAACAAATCTTACTGACTAAACTACAGACTCCTTAGTGTTTCCACCAATGTCGTTATCAGATCCAGAATCCAGATCAGGTGCAGCACTGCCCTCGGTTGTCATGGCTTCTTGGCCTTCCATCTGTCACAGTTCCTCAGTTCCTCCTTACCTTTCATTACCCTGACGCTTTAGAAAAGTAGTGGTTAGAGGTGTTTTCTTTTTAAAATTTATTTATTTATTGGAAAGTCAGATATACAGAGAGGAGGAGAGACAGATGATTCACTCCCCAAGTGAGCACAACGGCCGATGCTATGCCGATTCGAAGCCAGGATCCAGGAACTTCTTCTGGGTATCCCACACGGGTTCAGGGTCCCAAGGCTTTGGGCCATTCTCGACTGTTTTCCCAGGCCACAAGCAGGGAGCTGGATGGGAAGTGGAGCTGCCGAAATTAGAACCGGCGCCCATATGGGATCCTGATGTGTTCAAGGCGAGGATTTTAGCCGCTAGGCCATGCCACAGGGCCCTAGAGGTCTATAGAATGTCTGTCAGCTTGGTCATACTGATAATATCTGGTGATTAAACGGCTAGGCTGGGTGCTGGGATGTCACATCAGTACATGTTACCCCTGGTAATGTTGGCCTTTCTCACTTGACCAATGTGGTATTTGACATCTTATCTGCTGTGGAGTGACCAGGGAGTGGTGGCGTCCAACCCATTGGAGTTAAATCCAGTCCAGGGACTGCAGCCTTGCCTGCTGGTGGAAGGAGTGGAGGATTAGTAACACATGCTAAAACCACTAAGTTATTAGGAAACATTTGATGAGAAATACTTCGAAACCATGTGAATACCCCATTTCTCTTAAGTGTTACTCAATGATTTTAGCATCTGTCAGTGAGTCCTGCTTACAGCCTCTGAGTGAAGTGTGCTTTTCACATTTTCTCCATTTCTTAGTTGGGATTCTTTCATTAGGAAGAATTCTGTCTGCCTCCCTGTCTCCCTTTCTTCTTTCCGTTTGGATCACCTCATGGATAGCTGCTGACCTTGATTCTCTGGGTTATAACTCCTTGCTATTATTGGCTATTACATTACTCACGTTATCCCTGCCCTGGCCCTTGGGAACTCTCCCACATTGCCAGTCTTCAGTGCTCACTCACACCACGAGACCACATGATGCTCTCGGGTCATCTTGTATTTCCATGCTCCAGTCCAAGAATCAGACATTTTTGTAAAAAAAAACAAAAAACCTGGTTCCTTCTTTCAGAGCACAGTAGTAAGAGACCAAAATCTGGCCTCTAGCAGTCCTGCTTGCAGCCAGGGGCATCTTGCTTCTAGGTCCTCCCGGTACACAGGGATAGCGGACAACTACGCATCTATATTTACTCCTTTATACACGACTGGATGCTTAGTGACATAACGTGACTCAAACATGCATCTAAACTCCAGTCCATCACCACAGGGAGTGTTCTAGCATTTCCAGTTTGCTTGTTTCCTTAGATACAAACCTGATGGTCAATAACTACAACGTGTTTACTTATTTGTATGTACGTAAAGCAGTTATCAGATTGCTAAATTGGTCCCAGGTGAGATGCTGATTTAGAGTAGCCTGTTTTGTCTTTAACCTCGCAGTAGCAAAGCCCTGTTGTGTAGAGGTGCTTAATATAGTCCCTTCCTCTCCCTCCCCTGCTTCCTTCAGTGTGGTATGTCAGCCGTGTGCGGGCATGTTAGGTTCATTGGTCATATTCTACATTTCACCTCGTCTTGCATCATACCCACTCCCCTTTTAGAAGTTTTACTGTAGAAGCTACTCTGTTGTGCAGCCCTTTGAGTCTTGATCGAGTGTCTAGGCTCATGTGTCCGGCATCGTGGTTATGTGCTCAACCGTTTCAGTGCCGCTCAGATTCTGTTACAGCGCCACCCTCATTTTCTGGCCTTCTAGGTAATTATCTTCTGAACTGGCAACTAGATTTAGAAAACTTGAAACTTGAACCCTTCAGTGAAAGCTCCTACATGCTGTGAGCACATATTTTAGAAAGTTAAAAAAAACTTTTAAATATGTAAAGCTTCATTTAGCCATTTTAAGTACATCTCAAGGGGGTTAGTTACACATCACTGTGCGGTTATCCTATTTCCAAATTGTATCTGTCACCTCATGTAGACACTCTAACCATTAAGTAACCCTCCACACTCCCACTCCCCTGCAACCTCTAATCCACATTCTCTCTCTATACACTTGTCTATTCTAGATACTTCATGTATAAATTTTTCCTCTTGTGACTGGCTGACTTCACTTAGCATACATGTGGTAGTGTGTAATGTAATTTTATTCTGTGAAAAATTTTTGTTTGAGAAGTGGGAGGGAGTAAGGGAAGGGGAGGGAAGGGAGGAAGGGAGAAGGAGAAGCGGAGAGCGTCCCCAGATGCCTACAGTTGCAGGGGGTATGCTTGGGCCTGCATCGAGGGCCAGAAACTCAAACTGCGTCTCCAAGGTGGGCAGCAGGATCCCAGTACTTCAGCTCCCACCTGCTGCCTCCTCTGATGTGTGCACTGACAGGAAGCTAGAGCTGAGAGTCCGACCCCGGAGTGTAATATGGCCTGCTAGCCAGCATCTTCGTCAGACCAATGCCTGTCTATCATTGCGGAGCGCCTGTCCTCTCTGTTTGCCGGTTACTCTGGAGAGTATAAAACACCTGATGTTCCTGATTTGACTAGGCTTTGGTGAACCTTTACTTATCGTTTCCTTTTTTTTTTTTTTACTTTTTATTTTTCCTTTCATTTTTATTAATTATTATCATTTTATGATAAAGTTCCATCGGCCCTGGGATTTTCCCTTCCCCCCCATTTCCCCAGCACTGAGCTCCTGTGTATCATTACAACAGTGTAGTTCTTCATGAACAGGCCTAAGTCCACCATTGCGGGCATGGACTGTGGCAGAGTCCAGCATCCCCTTGTCATGACACATGCAACAGTTCTCACTGGGAGTCCATCCTGGATCCAGAAGTAGAGATGCATACTGCACCGTATCTTCCCATCTAGACACGACAATCTTCTCTACATAGTCACTATCCATCCTCCCCGGTGAAAAGCCACAAAATAAAATCAACAACAGGAAGAAAAGCAGAAATGTACAATGCCATGAAGTTAAACAACATGCCATTAGATATGACAGTCTCCATTACACAGTTACTATACATCACAAAACAGATCAACAACAGGAAGAAAAAAATAATAACACTATGAAGTTAAATAAGATGCTATTGAATGACTAATGTGTTGCTGAAGAAATAAAAAAGAAAATCAAAAACCTTTTTGACGAGAATGATGCTACTGTAAGATCTGTGTCAGTGAAGAATTTAATGAGAAAATAAATGTTTTGAAGAAATGAAACTAAAAACAAAAACATCAAAATCCATGAGATGTAGCTTTTGCTGATCTTTGTTGGTGAGATATGTCTCCTGTAGGCAACAAAGAGAGGGGTATTGTTTTTTTAATCAACACTACTAATCTATGACATTTGATTGATGAGTTTAAGCCATTTACATTCAGGGTTAATATGAGTGAGTGGTAATTTGGTTCTGTCATTTTAGCAATGGGTTGTTCAATGATTTAGTCTTCTGTTGTGATTTTACTGGGATGTTCTTCCCATTTGCCTTTGGTTTTGGTGGATGCTATTTCTCTTCTCTGTCAAGAGAACATCTTTAAGTATCACTTGTAGGGCAGGTTTGGAAGAGGGGTATTTCAACTGTGGAAGAATTTTATTTCATTTTTCAGAGACAAAGGAAAGCTTTACTGGGTACGTTATCCTGGGCCGACAATATTTTCTTTTAGATTCTGGAGTATGTCACTCCATTCTCTTCTGGCTTATGGAGTTTCCTGTGAGAGGTCAGCTGTGTGTTTGTGCTATGCCCCGCCTGGATGTTGTTTCTGAATTCTTTCTCCAGATTACGTAAATGTTCCTTTATTATTTCATTAAATACATTTTTTTAAAACCCAACTTCTCTTTCTGCACCTTCTGGGACTCCTGTAACTCTTATATTGGGCCTTTTAATAGGTTTCTTAATTCTTGAATACTTTTTTTTAGCTTGACTCAACTCTGCTTCCAGCTTTTTGTTTTTCCATTCTTCTGCATGATTATTGAGACTTTCCACTGAATTTTTAATTTGCTCTTTAAATAAATCTTTTTTTTTTTTTTAAAAAAAAGTATTGGGAAGTCAGACGGGCTTCATCTGGCTCTGGGTCCCCAGAGGCAGAATCCCTTCCAGCCCAGCGCTGAAGGAGAGGTGCATCAGCGCCTGGGCTTGGGGGCCTGGAGAAGCTGTGCAGTGGTGTGGCACTGCCCAGGAGGCTTGCTTCCAGGCGCTGTGTAGGGCAGTGGCTGCGCCTGAGTAATGGCGAGATGTAGTGGCTGCTTGCCCACAGAGATGGACACTTCTAGCAGTGGCTGTGGTCCAGGCTGCTGTAGAACCACAGCAGCAGTGCAGACTGCTGGAGTCTGAGGCGCAGGGTCAGCCCTTCCTGGGGGCACCTCAGCATGTGGGCTCTGAGTGGGGGTGGCAGGGGTCTCCCTTGACTGAGCTCTGAGTCTGTGAGGACTGCAGAAGCCCATGGGGATGATGGGGATGGTTGGGGAGCACTTAGAATCAGTTACTTATTTTAACTTCCACAAGGAGGAGGCTTTCCTGGTTCCAGGCATGGATGGGTGGTGAAGGCGAGCAGTTCCCTGCCCTGTGCCAGGCAGCTGTCCTGGGTTCTGTGGGATTTCTGATGCTGCTTTGTGGCCCTGTGGTGCCTTCCTTCTGTTGTTGAGGTTGAAGTGTGGTTGTTTACTCATCATTTTGCATTTCTGTGTTTCTGAGCAGTTGCTTCCAGGCATCTTCATGGTAGGGGCCTTGTGTCATGGAAGTTTAGGAATGCTGGGGAGGCCTCTCTCCTTCCCTTCCGCGGGGCATGTTTTACTCTGGTGGAATCATCCTGTCAAATTTCTCATGAATACAAAAACAGAAGGCTTTGTTTCCCAGCACCCACATGTGAAAAACTGTTAGAGTAATTATTTTCCTTTAGCCCTTCTCTAGACTATCATTTATTTTTCTTCTTTCTTTTTAAAAAGATTCAACTGTGTCTGGAGAAGAATAGGTCATTTTGCAGTTTGCCAAATGAAATTCAGCTCCGGCTTTGCCAGACTGCAATCTATCAAGAGTAAGTGATGTTTGGGTCGTGGCACACTCCCGAGAAAGGCAGTGGGAAATTGTGGATGGATTTAATAAAACTTCAGAGACAAAGTACATGCTGTAAGTTGAATATTGACCAACATCAGTGTGTAGGAGTCTGGAGTTTGTGCTTTGAGCTCTATAATGTAATGTGGAGTTTTCCAACTGGCCCGAGGAAAGCTGGGGCTGAAATGGGATGAAGAACCCACTCATTTTTCTAGGATGAGGAAAAACACAATTGATTGGGTAGAGAGCTGTATCTTTTCTAATAAAGGCCTGCAGTGGACATTTGTAACTTGAGGTTTCCCTAAAATGTTTTGGAAACACTCTAAAATTCTGTTTTGGTTCTTCATTACCATGTCTGTGTGGAGTGTGAGGTGGAAACTAAAGCCTTTTGTTTTGGGGTGAAGACAGTGGTTTGAATTCTAGCAATTAGCTACGTTTTCATGATATTTTGACTTGAAATTAAGGTAAGTGTAATAGAGAAAGGATGGGGTATCAGTTGTTCTTTGCATCAGCGAAGATGCCGTAATTCTTTGTATAGATGTGTCCTCCTCTTCCCAGCTGTGATATCTCAGTGTCTAAACCAGAGTGCTGATAGAAATTTTGAAACTAGTTCACTAAACTGTTTGAAGGTTCTATAAGCTATGTAGTTCCTATAGTAAATCCTTCCTTAAAAATGATTTTTGCTTCTCTGAGAGACAAAGATGGGGTGGGGGTTAGCAGAGTGCATCTGTGAGAGAGAGGAGGAGAGAGGGGAGAAGGTCAGGGGAGGGGAGGGGAGGAGAGGTGAGGAGAAGGGAAGAGAAGGAAGAAGAGGGGAGGGGAGGAGAGAAGAGGGGAGGAGAGGGGAGGAGAGGGAAGGGGAGGAGAGGGGAGGAGAAGGAAGGGGGGGGGAGGAGAGGGAAGGGGAGGAGAGAAGAGGGGAGGAGAGGGGAGGAGAGGGGAGGAGAGGGAAGGGGAGGAGAGGGGAGGAGAAGGAAGGGGAGGGGAGGAGAGGGAAGGGGAGGAGAGGGGAGGAGAAGGAAGGGGAGGGGAGGAGAGGGAAGGGGAGGGGAGGAGAGGGGAGGAGAAGGAGAGGGAAGGAGAGGGGAGGGGAGGGGAGGGGAGGAGAGGAGAGGAGAAGGGATGGGAGGAGAGGAGAAGGGAGGAGAAGGAAGGGGGGAGGGGAGGAGAAGGGGAGGAGAGGGGAGGAGAAGGGAGGAGAGGGAAGGAGAGGGGAGGGGAGGAGAGGGGAGGAGAGGAGAGGAGAAGGGAGGAGAGGGAAGGTGAGGAGAAGGGAGGAGAGGGGAGGAGAGGGGAGGGGAGGAGAGGGGAGGAGAGGGGAGGAGAGGGGAGGAGAAGGAAGTTTTCATTGCTGGACTCGCCAAGCACCCAGAACAGCCTTGTGCTGGGGTTGAAATCTGGAGCTGGGAACTCTGTCCAGCTCTCGCGTGAGGGTGGCATGAGGGTGGCAGGACCTGCCTGAGCCATCACTGCGGCTGCTTGGGCCTGAGCGGAGCACAGCCACCCTGATGTGGACTGGCAGCCTAATTGTTAGGCCAGATGCCACCCCAACTGGAAGAGGTTGATAGGTGTGGCATTAATATCAAGTCTTGTTTTAGAAATCATGAATATTTAGAAATTTTAGTGTTGAGCTACTTACATTAAGTAGCATTTTGTTCTATGAAAATTGATGTTAATATTAACTCAAATTAAGAAAACAAATGAAAAATGAATCAGTATGTTTATAAACAGTTAATACTGTTCATAGTCACTTCCAAGAATTCGCCATAAACTATATAAAGCCATATATTTTATGTTGAAACTAATTTCTAGATGTGAGAATATTACATTTTTCTGTTTTTATTCTTAAAAACACTCTGATTTCTGTCTTTGTTTTATTGGAGCAGTTACGCCTCTTGGCTTAACAAGAGAAAAGTTAAAGAAAATGATGATTCCACTCACAACTTCAAATGCTGCAGAATGTAAGTTAAATGCTTAGGCATGAGATATATTTAAAATGGCCATTCGATCACATCATTGAAATAAGCCATTGAATCATTCTGAGATTAGAGAATAAAATGTGAATATTTTATGCCTTATTGTACGGATGATGCTATTCGATTTTAATGTTGCAGAAGAGATAGTCCTGGAATTGTGTGCATCAGCCATGGAGGAGGTCTGTGAGCCAGCGAGTGTAATGGGTTTCTCGGCAGCCAAGTGCTGCACTTCAGACCCTGCCCGAGAACAACTGGCCCTCAGCCAGTGTGCACCCTGCAGCAGGAAAATGCAATGTGCAAAGCTCCTGCCTTTTCGGTGATGCCGTAAATCCGACCAAGGTTCAAACCAGACCTTGTAGAAACAATTGTTTCAACACCTGCATTAGCTACCCCCTCTGTAACTGTCCCTGCACACTGTCACCTCCTCTGTAACTGTCCCTGCACACTGTCACCTCCTCTGTAACTGTCCCTGCACACTGTCACCTCCCTCTGTAACTGTCCCTGCACACTGTCACCTCCTCTGTAACTGTCCCTGCACACTCTCACCTCCTCTGTAACTGTCCCTGCACACTCTCACCTCCCTCTGTAACTGTCCCTGCACACTGTCACCTCCTCTGTAACTGTCCCTCCACACCGTCACCTCCCTCTGTAACTGTCCCTGCACCGTCACCTCCCTCTGTAACTGTCCCTGCACACTCTCACCTCCCTCTGTAACTGTCCCTGCACACTCTCACCTCCCTCTGTAACTGTCCCCGCACACTCTCACCTCCCTCTGTAACTGTCCCTGCACACTGTCACCTCCTCTGTAACTGTCCCTGCACACTGTCACCTCCTCTGTAACTGTCCCTCCACACTCTCACCTCCCTCTGTAACTGTCCCTGCACGCTCTCACCTCCCTCTGTAACTGTCCCTGCACACTCTCACCTCCCTCTGTAACTGTCCCTGCACCATCACCTCCCTCTGTAACTGTCCCTGCACCATCACCTCCCTCTGTAACTGTCCCTCCACACTCTCACCTCCCTCTGCAACTGTCCCTGCACCGTCACCTCCCTCTGTAACTGTCCCTCCACACTCTCACCTCCCTCTGTAACTGTCCCTGCACCGTCACCTCCCTCTGTAACTGTCCCTGCACACTCTCACCTCCCTCTGTAACTGTCCCTCCACACTCTCACCTCCCTCTGTAACTGTCCCTGCACCGTCACCTCCCTCTGTAACTGTCCCTGCACACTGTCACCTCCTCTGTAACTGTCCCTGCACACTCTCACCTCCCTCTGTAACTGTCCCTCCACACTCTCACCTCCCTCTGTAACTGTCCCTCCACACCATCACCTCCCTCTGTAACTGTCCCCGCACACTCTCACCTCCCTCTGTAACTGTCCCTGCACACTCTCACCTCCCTCTGTAACTGTCCCTCCACACTCTCACCTCCCTCTGCAACTGTCCCTGCACCGTCACCTCCCTCTGTAACTGTCCCTCCACACTCTCACCTCCCTCTGTAACTGTCCCTGCACCGTCACCTCCCTCTGTAACTGTCCCTCCACACCGTCACCTCCCTCTGTAACTGTCCCTCCACACTCTCACCTCCCTCTGTAACTGTCCCTGCACCGTCACCTCCCTCTGTAACTGTCCCTGCACGCTCTCACCTCCCTCTGTAACTGTCCCTCCACACCGTCACCTCCCTCTGTAACTGTCCCTCCACACTCTCACCTCCCTCTGTAACTGTCCCTGCACCGTCACCTCCCTCTGTAACTGTCCCTGCACCGTCACCTCCCTCTGTAACTGTCCCTGCACACTCTCACCTCCCTCTGTAACTGTCCCTGCACGCTCTCACCTCCCTCTGTAACTGTCCCTGCACACTCTCACCTCCCTCTGTAACTGTCCCTGCACCATCACCTCCCTCTGTAACTGTCCCTGCACCATCACCTCCCTCTGTAACTGTCCCTGCACCATCACCTCCCTCTGTAACTGTCCCTACACCATCACCTCCCTCTGTAACTGTCCCTGCACCATCACCTCCCTCTGTAACTGTCCCTCCACACCGTCACCTCCCTCTGTAACTGTCCCTCCACACTGTCACCTCCCTCTGTAACTGTCCCTCCACACTCTCACCTCCCTCTGTAACTGTCCCCGCACACCGTCACCTCCCTCTGTAACTGTCCCTGCACCATCACCTCCCTCTGTAACTGTCCCTGCACCATCACCTCCCTCTGTAACTGTCCCTCCACACCGTCACCTCCCTCTGTAACTGTCCCTCCACACTCTCACCTCCGTCTGTAACTGTCCCTCCACACTGTCACCTCCCTCTGTAACTGTCCCTCCACACTGACACCTCCCTCTGTAACTGTCCCTCCACACTCTCACCTCCCTCTGTAACTGTCCCTGCACACTCTCACCTCCCTCTGTAACTGTCCCCGCACACTGTCACCGTGTTTTAGCTCCCCCCTCTGTACCTGTCCCTCCACGAGCCCTTTTTCCTTCCCTTCCCATCACACCTTGCCATTGTCCTCTTTCTCTTGCCTTCACACGTATCTGGTAGAACCTTCTCCAGTTCTTAGTGTGTAGAAACAGTTATCTTGATGGTATTTTTGTAATGTGGTAATTATGTTAACAGCTTTAATGTTTTTTCAAGTCCACAGAGTTCAAGGTATAGTTTTCAAAAATATTTCCATGTTACTATAAATAGTGGAACGTCAGAATTTTTGACATTTTAACCTTTGATTGTCTCAAAGGCAGTGAGAGCAGCTTTGTAAAGTCCCTGCTTGAACTGTTTACCATAGAACCAGGATCGCAGTTGTTTAAGTAAACATATAACCTTCTATTAAAATTCTGTTCAGGTGCATTTTTATGCCTGTGTGTTGATCTGCAGCGGCTTCTTTCTATCATTCAAGCAACCTGTGACAGAAATTCAAGGATTTTGATTATTCTTGTCCTTGGGCCACTTTTCAGGATTGTTCCTGCACCTGGCCGTTCTAAGGTGCTAGCACACTGCAGTTCTCGGACTGCACAGGGGTTCTGCAGGTCAGCAGACTTCTTGCTGCTTGCTGTAAAAGTAGTAAGCTCTAGGATCAGTCTTCTCCTTTGGAACTCTCCTTCCTTGGAGCTTTCCCCGTTGCCTTGTGGGTCTTGGGACTTAGGGAACCCATGCAATCATGTTGAACCACCTGTTGCTTCTTCTGCTGTGGCTGTAAAATCTTGTCACTGGCTCAGGAGTCTATTGCCTTCTGTCAGCATCCATGCAACAGTGACAGCATAATTAATTAGCTGTTAATTTTGGCAGGTGGTTTTTTTCTTCTAACTCCTTCACACTGTCAAACGTACTCAAGTAAGTAATTATCCCAACACTTGATTTATAACGTATCTTCTTTTTGAAGAGTTGGAATAACAGTTTTATGTTGGTTTTCTGTAAAATGTTGTTGTGAGGTTTCTAGGTGTAGATTTATTCCCAGTGTTAAATGAAGAATTAGAAGTGGATGTTAAGTGATCTTCTCAGACTCATCTAATTCTTAGATCAAATGCTAGAATCTAAGCCTCCTCACTGACCATGTAGAAATGAGTTATTTTTACTATATGTCACTGTTATCCTTCTTTTCACTAACATTCCCTACAATGATACCTGTTTAATTTAGAATATAGAAATCATTATTAGTGTTCTTCTAGGAAGAAAGGATTCTAGAAAATTGTTACAAACTGAAACATCTGAAATGATGCAGACTTCCCAACATTTCAGTAGAGTATATTTTGCTCCAGTCTTCACAAAAATTAATACTTATAAAAGAATAGTGAAGTTTACGTTTGCTCTTAGTCTCAAACCTAGTGTTTCTCAAATTAAGACCCCCACATACTGATTCCTGGGATCCATTTATTCCAGAGCTGCCAAATCTGAATTTTCAGAATATGATGAAATCCTATGTTTTTTTCTTTTTCTTTCTTTTTTTTTTTAAAAAAAAATGTTTTATTTGGGTCCAACACAATGACTTAATGACTAAATCTTCACCTTGCAATTGCTGGGATCCCAGCTGCTCCATTTCCCATCCAGCTCCCGGCTTGTGGCTTTGGGAACCCTGCACCTGTGTGGGAGACCGTAAGAAATTCCTGGCTCCTGGCTTCAGATTGGCTCAACTTCGGCCACTGTGGCCATTTAGGGAATGATCCAGTAGACAGAGGATCTTTCTCTGTAAATCTGATCTGCCTTTCCAGTAAAGTAAAATAAATAAATAAATAAATCTTTTTTTTAAAAGTTTGATTTCTTTGAAAAGTTGACTTGACAGAGCGAGAGCACCCTTTCATCCCTAGGCTTAGCCTGACATGGCCGCAATGGCTCAAGCTAGTCTGAGCTGAAGCTAGGAGTTAGCAAGTTCGTCCAGGTTTTCCTTTGGGTACAGAGTTCCTAGCTCTTCAGTCGTATGCTGCTGCTTTCCCAGGTGTGTAAACAGGGAACTGGATTAGAAGTGGAGTAACCAGGACTTAAACTGTTGCCCTTGCGGGTGCCAGTACCACAGATGGTGGCTTAACTTGCCATAATGCCATCACCAGTCCCATGTCTTTTTAAATTAAATGCCCCAGGTGACCTTTCCTTGGGTCTTTGAAATTTACCATGCATTCATGCTAGGAATATGTAGGTTGTTTCTGTAAACCAATGGTGGCCAAGTGCCATCCTCTGGCTACAGAGGAGGGGGCAGTTACAGAAGTCTCCCTGAATGTAGTTTGGATTCATTCATTCATTCATTCATTCGTTTGTTTGTCTATTTACTTGTTTTTAAGCCTTTGCAAAGGGAATGTGGTCATCTCTGAGAAAACTAAGAATGTGCCTTAGGTCCTGACTTCAGGAAATACCTGTGGATTGTGAGTCAGCGGGACTCCTCTAGGAGCACATTTGTGGTGACCCTGTATCCCGAGTTTCTACATGCCTTCTTGTTCCCACTCACACGAACTGATACACTTGATTTCTTTCCTTTTTTTTTTTAAAGATTTATTTATTTTTATTGAAAGTCAGATATATAGAGAAGAGAAGAGACAGAGAGGAAGATCTTCTGTCCTCATTGACTAAAGCTGCGCTGATCCAAAGCCAAGAGCCAGGAGCTTCTGCCGTGTCTCTGAAGTGGGTGCAGGGTCCCAACGCTTTGGGCTGTCCTTAACTGCCTTTCTAGCCCACAAGCAGAGAGCTGGATGAGAAGTGCGGCTGCCGGGATTAGAACCGGCGCCCATATGGGATCCTGGTGCATGCAAGGAAAGGACTGCAGCTGCTAGGTTACCGCACTGGGCCCGGGTGCCGTTTGAGGCAGGTCACCAAGATCCCTCCGTTCAGCATTCAGATGAGGAAAGTTCTTTATAGATGATGGTGACAGGATTTGTTTTGTTTGTGACGAGTGATTTCTAGCTGGCTTTTGCAGAACTGTTTTGATATGCTTTCTCTCCAGATACGAAGCGCAAAGTGTGGTTCTAAGACAAGGACACGTACCCCATGAGTGCTGCTTGATTCTCGCTGGGCGTTTGAAGGTCCTGTGGAGTAACACAAGCATGAACAAAAATTCCAAGCCTGAAATTTTAAGTGACTTTGAAGAGGGTGACTTCATAGGGGTAGGTATTGTCTCAGTTTCTTAAACTCTCATCAGTTTTATTAAAAAATTTTTTGAAATCATGTGAATTGCATGAGCTATGCCATTGTGTTAAACAGTGCCCTGAAGCATTAAATATTTAATTCATTGAAATACCTAGTAAAAATGCATTTGACTTCATTGGCAGCACTAACATGTAAGCTAGTGTGTCAGCCTACAGGGATGACAGGCAGGTTCATAGATGACTGTAGGAGAATGACTGGCCAGCTGAGTGCATTAGAAACTCTGTAACTTGGCTGGTAGTAAGCAACAAGGAGCTAGTTTCGCATCTTTCCCAAGATTTGAATCACACACACACAGATCATCCATCCATCGGCTCACTACCCAACTGGCTGCAGTGGCCGGAGCTGGGCTGGATTGAAGCCAGGAATAAGGAGCCTCCTCTGGCTCTCTGGTTTTGTTTCTTTAAAGAAATTCTGTGCTTGCAAAAGATTTTCTGTGGAAGGGGTAAGATGCAGGCTCGGGGAGCAACTTATGAGTAGGAATCAAATGTATTTCATTGTCTTGTTTGGTCAAGACCAGATTAGATTTGGAGATCTTTGAAGTCCAAAGTCCCTAAGTAGACAAGTCGGAAGAGGTGAGGACTCCTGCGTAGTGGGTTGTGCAGGTGTTCAGGTGAAATAAGATGTAGTGTTAGGAACTGTGTACACAGTTCTGGGCTGAATTCCCTAAGAAGGGGCGGGGCAGGGGGCTGACCAGATTGCGGGTACTGATCAGGGGACACTGGGCCAAGCACATCTCCGGAGGTGTAGGCATCAGGCAAGTGATCAGTGCTAGATATCCTACTGATCGCACATCCACTGAGAACAGAAAAATAAAATAAATAAATAAATGAATGAATAAAGAAATGAATGAACAAATAAAACAAAAAGGTGACAGGCAGCATGTTAAACTTCTCTGTGGTGCTGGTATCCCATATAGGCGGTGGGTTGTGTCCTGGCTGATCCATTTCCAATCCCGCTCCCTGCTGAAGTGCCTGGGAAAGCAGGGGAAATTGGTCCAAGCCATTGGAACCCTGCATCCACGTGGCAGACCTGGAGGAAGCTCCTGGCTTCTGGCTTCAGATCAGCCCAGATCCAGTTATTGCACCATTTGGGGAGTGAATCAGTGAATTGAAGATCTCTCTCTCTCTGTCTCTCCTTTTTTCTCTGTCAATCTTTCAAATAAAAAATTCTTTAAAAAGTTTAACATTTTTATACAACACTCATATTTTTAAATTAACTTTAGAAAATCATGGATGGGTCAGAAATTCTTTTAATAGATTGAGATAAAATTTCTTGACAAGGCGTTGGTCAGGAGGTTGCATAGCCTGTGACTGGCTGGACATGACAGCACTTTGGTGGTGCCGTTTGACGCTCAGACCCTCTGCAGGCCTGAGATCTTGCCCGTGTCACTGACAGTATTGGATGGAGCCAGAAGCCAGCTGAACCAAGCCTTTCACTGCACACTGTAGTGTGTGGAGACCAGGGCAGTGACTAAGCTTCTGTTTACGCACTGCTTGGTGGCAGATGGAAGAGCAGCATATTGAATTTAGTGCTCCCTCTCTTCACTGTACTTATGCGTAGGTCAAATCACATCCTTGGAGTTGTAGCTACAGGAAAAGAGACCTGGAGATCATCAGGACTGGCATTGGTTCACTTTCTTTTTAAACTCACACCACGTTTCTTTCTCTAGGCTCTTCCTGCCTTGGTTTTTCTTGCTACATCTTTTTCAATCTTACAATGGTGGAAAGTGTTGTTTTGCACACAGTTAATGCCACCCCACTCCCTCACTGAGCATCACTGCCCAGTGTCAGCCTCTCCACTCTGGCTGGAGTCTCCAGTATTAAGCACACCATTTTTGTGTGTGGGACATGGCATTGTGTGTGTTCATAGATAGGCTTCTGTTTAAACAAATGAAATATTCCACAGCAGAAAATAATGCAGCTTCGAATTCTGTTGTGCCGTGTAGTTGTGCATCACTTCACAGTGGGTGTACATTCCAAAGAATGTGTGTTAGGCAATTTTTGTCAGTGTGCAAGCATCATAGCATGTCCATACACCAAACCCCAGTGGCTTAGCAGCTGCATACCCACACATGTGTGGTATGCGTTTAAATCCATCACAGAAACAGCCTGTTGCTGCTCAGGCCCTGGAGAACAGGCCAGCTGGAGATCACGCACAAGGAGAGACAGTGCAGTCAAGAGAGGAAGGAAGCATGGGATGGGTGAGACTGCTCTAGCTCAGCACAGGGTGCTGTGACTGCAGTGAGCCGTTCCTCTAGAGGATGGAGTGTGCTCCAGGGAGAGCAAGTACAGTCCAGAAATGACACAAGCCAAAGCCACGATGCTTTAATATCAGGCACTATGTGTGCTACCTAATTTGCATGTGCTATTGTTTTTTTCATTTTTAATGGAGTTTATTTATCTATTTTTTAAAATATCATTTTATGATACAGTTTCATAGGTCCTGTGATTTCCCTTACCCCCTCCCCGAAACCTCTCCCACCACACTGGTTTCTACTGTATTGTTGCTGTAGTATGGGTCTTCAGACACAGTCGTATGTCCATCACTGCGGGCATGGACAATGGCAGAGAGTCCAGCATCCTATTCTCAAGATATAGTAAACAGTTTCATTGGGAGTCCGTCTTTGTCTGGAAGTAAAGATGCTGACTGCATTGTATCCTCACATCTGGATATGATAGCCTCCATTACACAGTGACTATACATCCCCTAAAATGAAAAGGCACAACAGGAAGAAATCAACAACAGGAAGAAAAATAGAAACTTAGTAACAGCGTGAAGTTAAATAACATGCTGCTAGATATGATAGCATCATTACACAGTTTCTATACATCACCTTCAATGAAAAGACACGCAAAAAAACAACCACAGGAAGAAAAAAGAAATCAACAACACCATGAAGTTAAATAACATGCTACTGAATGACTAATGTGTCACTGAAGAAATGAAAAAGAAAATCAAGAACCTTCTTGCTACTATATGATCTCTGAGTCTTTGAGGAATTTAATAAGGAAATGTTTTGAAGAGATGAATGTAAAAAGAAATTCATGAGATGTAGTTTCTGCTGATCTTTGTTGATGAGATATGTCTCCTATAGGCAACGAAGAGAGGGATATTGTTTTTTTAATCAAGACTACTAATCTGTGACATTTGATTGATGATTTTAAGCTGTTTAAATTCAGGGTTAATATGAATGAGTGGTAATTTAGTTCTGTCATTTTAGCAATGGATTGTTCATTGGTTTAGTCTTCTATTGTGATTTTACTGGGATGTTCTTCCCATTTGCCTTGGTTTTGGTGACTGTTATTCTTCTTTGTCAAGAGAACATCTTTAAGTATATTTGTAGGGCAGATTTGGAAGAGGCATATTCTTTTAACTTTACTGTGGAAGAATTTCATTTCATTTTCAAAAACAAAGGAAAGCTTTATTGGGTACGTTATCCTAGGCCGACAATTTTTTTCTTTTAGATTCTGGAATATGTCACTCATTCTCTTCTGGCTCATAGAGTTTCCTGTGAGAGGGCAGCTGTGTGAGTTAAACTGGCATTCCTTTATATGTCAACTGATTTTTTTTAAGTGCACTTTTAAGGATCTTTTCCCTATGTTCAATTGAAGAGAGCTTGATGATCATGTGTCGTGGTGAAGATGGCTTTTGGTCAAGCCTGTTGGGAATTCTGTGTCCATCCTGGATCTTGTTTCTCAATTCTTTCTCTAGATGAGGGACATTTTTCCTTATTATTTCATTAAATACATTTTTAACTCCAGATTCTCTTTCTGTATCTCCTGGGACTCTGATAACTCTTACATTTGGCCTTTTCATAGGTCTTTCAGTATTTGAATACTTCCTTTTAGCTTGACTCAGCTCTGCTTCCAGCTTTTTGTTTGTTTCCCCCTGGTGACAGAATATATCTTCTAATTTTGAGATTCTTTCTTCTGCATCTTTCATTCTATTTTGGAGACTCTCCATTGTACTGTTAATTTGCTCCACTGTATTCTTCATGTCTGATATATCAGCTTTCATTTGATTCATTTCCAGTGTGACATATTCCTTAGATTCCTCAAACTGCTGCATTACATGCTTCTCATTATTGATAAGAGGTTTTATAACAAATGTTTTAGATTCTGTGTCCCCCATTTTCTCCACGTATTCTTCAGTATATCCGAGGTTGGCACAGACTGTTGCTCCTTGCAGGGGAGTCTTTAGTAATATTCACTGCGCTTCTGTCTCTTCTTCTGCTCTTGGTCATTGTACCTGTGGTTATCAGATTCTTCTCCTTGGAGCAAGTTTCTAAGCTCTGTCACCCACAGGTCTACAATTTGCTTTACTTACTGCAGTTGGTACATGGCTCTTTGTTTGCAGTCACTTGTGCCACTCCCTCCAGCAAGTTTTAGGTCTGGGTTCTTATGTTAGACTTCTGCCACGATCTCTGTAGCCCCAGCTCCTGGCTCACCAGTCTCCACCTCCTGTGATACCATGCTAAGGCTGCACCATTGTCTGTACAACTTTTCTCCCACTTCCGGTTGGAGCAGTTCCCAGGATTAGAGAGACACCTATAGGTGTCCTATATAGCTAGGTTGTTGGTGTTGCTGATCTTGCCAGAACCTGTTGGCTGTTAGGTGTGAGGGCCACATGGACCTATTTTGACCTGTCCAATGCCACAGTCAGTATTATTTTCCTGTGGGACCAGTGCAATGCACTGAGCTGAGTGAGTCAGCTCTCAACTCAGTGCATGTGCTGCTCGCTGTTGTCCCCTGCAGTCTTAAATTCTTTGCCACACTATATGAAATGACATCTGATGTGCCACTACCTGAGTTCTTGATCTGCTGGCCGTCAGGTGTGAGGGCTACTTGACCTGTCTTGGGTGGAACCTCTAGGATGTCACGTTGCTGTACTTCACTGAGCCAGAAATGAGTTCACTCCCAGCCCAGTGCATGCGCATTGCTGTCCATAGCCCTTGTCTCCTCAAACAAAATGGCACCCAATTCGGCTCTAGGGCGTGGACTGGGCTGTGAAATCCACCCTGTGGATGGAGTTCACTCCCAGCCCAGTGCATGCGCATTGCTGTCCATAGCCTTTGCCTCGTTACACAAAATGGTGCCACTCTAGGGTAGTGGGCTGGGCTATGAAATCCACTCTGTTCCCATACCTGTCTGGGATCTACTGCTCTGTCTCTGCTCCTGGTCAAATCAAATAGACTGGCAGGACAGGCAGTTCTTTGGGTTCACCTCCTGAGCTCCCCTGGTAAACGTCCCTTTCCACCTTGTTGCTGGTGGAGTTCTGGCTGCTGGTGGTGTTCAGATCGCCAATTGCTGAGTGCCACTGAAGTATCCGTCACTGCAACATCACACCTTTGTTTTCCCTGCTTTCCTGTGTCTGTCAGTCTCCAGGTACCCCTCTGCTGCTGTTCTGTCTTCTCCTATTTCCTGGAATGTGTCCTCTCTGCTTCACACTGGTTAATGTTTCTTCATTTGTTTAAATGTGTCCTTACCCTATTCTGCCATCTTGATTCTTTTTGACATGTGCTATTCTTAATACAGCTGGTTATCCACTTGGTATGTTCACTGAAGCGTGACACAGACACGTGATTAATATATGGTACAATGAAGCTACTGCACACATAACGTCTGTCACTATGCCAGAGTGTCTTTGCAGTTCCATTGTTATCTTCTGGGGCCACTGTCACTTTACTGGAATGTTCTCCAGCAGCACGTGATGGTGCTGGCATAAACTCATGCTGCTGGAGATGAGAGGTTATATACAACCAAGGTCTTGGCAAGTCCTTCTGTGTTATTAATTCAAGTTTCATTTACTTTTTAAAATTTCAACTTATTTATTGAAAGAGAAAGATCAGTCTCTGCTGAATCACTCCCCAAATGCCACAAAGGGACCCAGTGCGCATCTCCATACAGCTGCACAGCAAGGGCCGGGCCAGGCTGGAGCTGGGGACCTAGTCTGCGTTTCCACACAGCTGCACGGTGTGGACAGGCCAGGCTGGAGCTGGGGGCCCAGTCTGCGTTTCCACACAGCTGCACGGTGTGGACAGGCCAGGCTGGAGCTGGGGGCCCAGTCTGCGTTTCCACACAGCTGCACGGTGTGGGCAGGCCAGGCTGGAGCACAGATAGAGGACTGAATCATCACTGTTGCCTCCCAAGGTATGTATGAGCAGGAAGCTGAAACTGGAAGCAAAGCCAGGACTCAAACCCAGGCCGTCTGATACGGTGGCTCCACATCCTTAGAGGCATTCTAATGTTTGTGGCAAATGTCTGTCTCCTCAAGATTTATTTTTCAAAATAGTTTGCTTAAACTGGTACAAGTTTGTCAGGATTTTATTATTAGAACAACACCAGAATTGAGACAATTGTAGAGGTGCTGTATTTGTTTTTGTTTTTTTAGGAAATCTGCCTTTGAACTAATGCCAATTGGCCAACTTCAGTCTTATGTGAAACAGATGTCAAACTTCTGGTAATAAATAAAGAGGTAAGTATTGGATGCTATTCCTAAAAGTATTTATTGTGTTAGTTAGGCTTTTTTGGAAAAATTGGATGCATTTCAAAACTAAAACATATTTTACATTGAGAAGGAATCCTCATGAAATTGTGTCTGTGCAGTAAACACTGTTGTATCTCCATGCTTTGTGCTGGTGGATCAGCGATCTAATCAAATAACAAATTGTGGCAGAGCACAAGGTGTTGTCCAGGCCTAAGCTGTGTCTGTTAGATAAGAGCAAGAACAACAAAGCTGAGTAAATGGGAGAAGTTGTTGCTGTTAATAATATAATAAAATAATATAATAAAAACAGTAGATATCTGCTATTGGTGATGAACGTGGACTCTTGAAATAAAAAAAAAATCAAGTGGCTCTGAGGATCTTTAATATGTTCATGGGAAATGCATAGTTTGAAAAAAACCTCATGGACTTAAAACTTTTGTACCGAAAATAAAATGATGTGTGAATTCTGCTTTCCACGGGATTTGAAGTGCCCTCGGAGCTGCCGTTTTGCCTGGGAACACAGCGCAAGGGCTGGCTGTGACGCTGCCCACTTTTGGGGGCTGGGGTGCTGCATGCCACTCCAGTGTTTGGCAACCCCAGTGTGTTCCACTACACAGCCTGTGTCGGGGAAAGTAGAGTCCATCATTTTTATGATTTTGGGGGAGTGATTATGAGTATTTAACCATTTTTATAGCTGGCTCAGGGGAGGACTCTAATTCCCTTTTTATTGAAAAATACTTACCATATAACTCTCATGAGAGGCACGACCCATTGGAAGATCATGTTGATGCTCGAACAGTAGCTACTCTGATGTGTGTGAGTGTGTGTGTGTGATTCAAGACAGATGGCTTTCTGAAGCTATCTAGGCCAAGCTTTCCTCCTGTGTCTTATAAGTCTTGACATGCCAGGGGCTGGAGTGATTGCTTAGTCGCGCCCTTGGGAAGCCTGAAGTGAAAGCATTGATTAGACCTTCTGGGTTGAGAGCCCTCATCAGCTATTAGGCTGGCAACAAGGCTTTGGATTGTTGCTTTATTTTTTTCATTAAGGAAGCCGTGGCAGCAGAACCCTGTCTAGAAACATTCATGATTATTATCGGTGTGATCATAGGTACTGTTGGGAATCCACTCTGGAAGCAAAGGAATGCGTTTGATACATACAGATTAGAATTTTAAAAGTAGATACATTTGTCAATACTTATCAGATCATGGGATTCTTTCTTTATATGAATCATTCTGTGATATGCTTCTCCAATATGGAGTAGAATGTCCATTAATCTGATTTGAAAATGTTGTGAGAAGAGTCTCAAACGTTTTAGTATTGATGCATACTCACTTAATGGGTGTTTGCTGTGTGCTGCCTGACTGGGGCAGTAAGAACTTGATGGGCTGCATTATTATGTTCATGGTAAGTGCCGTGTACTCAAAGGTCCCGTGAAAAAAAGGACCAGAAATACAGTGATGTGTAGGATGTGGTTTGCACTGCAAATGTTAGATTTGATATATTATTTATGGACTGAAAAAGAAAGGTGAGTTCCATTAGCCCAGTGACCTTTATTTTTCCCCCAGCAGGGTAATTGCGTTCTAATGGAAATATAAGAACAACAGGTATTGTAAATAACTCTCTGAATGTGTGGGGTTGCTTGCTTTAGCCTCCGAAAACATCCAATGAGTTTCAGCATAAATTTATAAGCAACTCAGATCCTTTCCTGAGCAGAATAGAAAAATGCTGCAATGTGCTAGCACCAGGAAAATCTAATAATATTCCTGTTGTCCGATTTTATGCACATCATGTTCTGCATTTGAAACTTTCCATTTTTTAAAGGTTTATTTTTATTGAAACATTTACAGAGAGGTTAAGAGACAGAAAGATCTTCCATCCACTGAGTCATTCCTCAAGTGGCCACAATGGCCAGAGCTGAGCCAACCGGAAGCCAGGAGTCTCTTTCGGGTCTCCCACGTGGGTACAGAATCCCAAGGCTTTGGAACGTCCTCTTCTGCTTTCCCCGGGCCACAGGCAAAGAGCTGGAAGGGAAGTGGAGCTGGCAGGACATGAACTGGAGCCCATATGGAATCCTGGCACATGCAAGTTGAGGACTTTAGGCACTAGATTACTGCACCAGGCCCCAAACCTTCCACTTTTTAATTTGAAATGTGTTTCTGCTCAAAGGAAGGGAAAGAGGGAGGAAGGGAAAGGGAGAGAGAGAGACAGACAGAGACAGAGACAGAGACAGAGACAGAGAGAGAATATGCTACCACTCAGAGCTAGTCTCTAAATGCCTGTGATAGCCAATGACAGACTAGCTAAAGTCAAGATCTAAAGAGAGCCAACTCACCTCGGAGGCAGCAACCTCATTGCCTGAGCCATTTCCACTGCCTTGTTCTTTTGAAACTAGCAGTTTCATTCAAGACTGAACGAAGCAGTGGAGGGTATTTAGTTTAACAATCAAGGTGCCCATGTACATGAGTTTTATTCTGGAATCTGATTCCTTCCTCCAGCTTTTTGTGAACCCTCACCCTGGGAGGCAACAGATCATGCCTCAGGTAGTTGGGCCCCTGCCACCCATGTGGGACACCTGGATTGAGTTTCTGCTCTCGGTTCCAATCTGGTACAATCCTGACTATTGTGGCCATTGAGGTCACAAGTGACCAGTTGATGTGAATTCTGACTCTTCCCTACCTCTCAGAAGAATGGTAAAAGGATGGCTCCCCTACAGAATTGCTGTTGTGTGTTGTGGTCTCTTGTGCGAACCTACTTGGAGGGCGTCTGCCCAGGCCACCCTTCACACTCGCTCTGTGTTTGCTGACCTGACCATGTTGGCAGTCCACCCCGAGGCAGCTGGGAGGAGCTTGGGGAGTGTGCTGCACTGGGCCCGGGTGCTCGGAGGTCCCGGACACTGAGTGCAGCTACCAGTGACTCTGCTGTGACGCCAGCATGTACAGGACCTTGAGGACTGCGTGGACGGTGTGCACTGGTCACAGAGCTGAGCGCTCACACTCTTTAACACCAAGTTCTTCTAGCCAGTTGCATCTTCTGTTTCCTTGTTGCACAAGGCCATCTGTTTTATGAAATAGAACTGACACTCCATGGTAGTTATTGTTTTAATGCTCTTGGCACATACAGATTCAATTTGGCTGGTGTAGGCAATCCCCAGGTCTGGAAGCCGGCATGCTGTTTTGTCTCCCCGAAGACCAAGGCTTCAGGGTGAGGGCATGGCTTCTCCCACACTGCAGGCTTGCTTTCTGTCCCCTGTGCTCCGCTATGTACCAAAGCGGCATCATTTCACCCTGAAGCAAGGCTGTGAAGCCAGGTGGGCAGTGCTGCCTCAGGGAGCTCTGGGCCACTTCGCTAACCCACCAGAGCCCGTCTTTCCTGTCTGTGTCAGAGGTGGCAGCCACAGGGCCACTTGCTAGAGATGTCAACAGTGAACCAGTAAGTGAAGTGATACAGATAAGCTGCCTGGAACGGTGCCTGCTGTGGCGTGCATCTGCGTACGTGAATGTGGCACCTTGCTGCTTGCTTTTTGTGATAGGGCATAGACTTGCTTACATCTGTCCTGAGAATGCTGCGATGTTATAATATGGTAAACTAATGCGGTTTGCCTTTCCACTTCCTATCAGTGTTTTTCTCTCACCTATCTTCACCATTGTATTTTGTGCCCTTTTAACGAAGCCCACAACATTTGGGAATGGGGTAAGATGCAAATGGATTCCAAAATGGGCAGTTCTGTCTCCTGCCTCGGGCCCTACGCAGCACTCCAGGTTGGAGCAACTTTACCATCCTCTGATTTCAGAGCCACTTTGTGCAGCTCACTTGGCTGTCCATAGCCTCTCGGAGAATCAGAGCAGGAAGTGTAAATGGGTGGCCATAGGGACCTCAGGGAGCTGGCTTTCAATAGGGACGAAAATGGAATGGGTTGCAGGAATCCTCTGACAATATCCAATGCTTCTGTTTATTGGACACTTACAGAAACCAGGCTGCATTAAGTATTTTATTCACATTATTTCATTATTTCTCATGGTATCCTGTTAGTTACTCCCTGCACCCTGACTCCCCTTTTACAGATTATGGAAAGAAAAGCTAAGGCTGCTGTGAAGTTCCAAGCATAATAGGCAGTAGAATTGGGACTCACACATGGAGGGCTTGATTCAAACTTCTACTCCTAACCACTGTGGTTTCCTCTCTGCTGGGCCATTCCCATGAAAGGTATGTGTGTTTCAGGTAAAGCTGGAAAGAATGCCCTGGCAACCTTAGGCAGAGTTGTGAAACTTCCTGGTTTCGGGGATAACAAAGTCTCTGTTCATTTGTGCCAAGACTTCCTGCCTGGTGGCCCGCTCTTCAGTATGCCCCCAGAACACATGTGCAGGCCTAGCTCTGTAACTTGATTCACTATCTTAAGCACTCTGTTTATCACCCAGTTCACCCATGGGTGGAAGTGTTTACTTACTGGTTATTGTATCTGATTAAATTTTCCATAATAAAAATGGGCACCCGGCAGCGGGCAGCTCATCCTCTCCTGAGCAGTAAAGGAGGTCCATGTCAGGGGTCAGGGTATTAGCAGGCTCAGAAGGAATCAGCTGCTCTTGGCTGCTCTTGTTGTGTCACCTACCCCCACAGTGCGGTTATGTTCTGGTTAGGCAGTGGAGTTTGTTTTTGAGATGAGAGAGAGGGAGAGAATATGAGAGAATATCTTCCAGCCACTAGTTAATACCCAGAAGAGCGAGGGCTGGGCCAAGCCCAAATCCAGAGCCCAAAATTCAACTTGGGTTTCCCGTGTACCTGGCAGTGACCCGACCCTGGAACTGTCACCCAGCACCCCACGGAGTGTGCCTCCTTAACAAGAGGCTGGAACTGCCAGTGGAGCCCACCCCAGGCAGAGACTGAGCAGCCGCAGCCGACTTGAGGTCCTCGTTACGTATTTTGAACACAAGCATCACAGGTTGTATCTAAAATTGCGTGGGTGGCTATCAGCAGGACTGATGTCACCACCCACGAACATTAGAGCTACGGGCACTGCAATTTCATGATTTTCTATTTCTGCTTTATTGTTCTCTGCTCAGAAACTTGATATATCAACAGCATTTCAGGTTTTATTGGATGTGCAGTCCTAGAAAAGAGTGCTTTGAGTGCTCAGAAGTAAATGGTCCCCTGAGAACCGTGACTGGGCCAGTTCTGGAGAATATGCAGTTTGCTCATCTGGGGTCTGAATTATAAAGAAATGTGTCCCCAACAACAACTTAAGAAAGGAAGTAGTCTTTGGATGTGTGTGGACCTCTTAGTCACAGTGCACTATGGCTTTCGTTCTTGCCTTTACTTCAGACATATTCAGTAAGAACATCTCATTTCATGTGTGACATTGATTCTAGAAGTTCAAAAGCCAGCTAGCACAGTGAACAGAGCCTTGCATGGAAGAGAGCTAAATTCTGTTCCTCACCTTGCTGTGTGACTTGGAGTGAAGGACTTGGCCTCTGTGAGCCCTGATTGACTTTTCTGTCGACGAGGACAGAAATGATCAAGGGTGAAAATGGAATGCAGACTTGATTCAGGACAGCAACAGGAGGCAGTTGTTGGGCCCTTGGTGTGTGCCCAGCACTGCTTTAGGACTTGTGGATATCGGGGCAGACTTTAGATTCGAAGATAAGGGGCAAGCTGATGAGTGATTTTTATTGAAGCAAGACACAAGTTAAGATAGGGAGAAGCTTGAGGAACCCAAAGTGCTTAAGGGGAAGAGAAATAACTCATTTTAGGCCAGTGGCTTTCTGCCTTAACTAGTCAGGAGAAAACACTTAGTGGTGGCTGCTGTGGCACAGTACGTTAAGCCCCTATGTGGGATACCTGCATCCTCATCGTTTGTGGAAGTTCAGTTCCAAGCGACTTTGATTCTTATCCAGCTCCCTGCATTTGGAGGCCTACCACCCAGGTGGGAGATCTGGCAGAATTCCAAGCTCCTGGCTTTAGCCTGATCCAGCTCTGGTTGTTGTGGCCTTTGGGGAGTGAACTAATGGATGGAAAATCTCCACTCTCTTTCTCTGTCTAATCAATAAATTTAAAAATTTTAAAAAAGATTTATTTATTTATCATCAAAATAGATAAATAGAGGGTTAGTTCCCATTTGCTGTTTTTTTCTCTTACATGCCCACAACTGCCTGGGCTGGGCTGGTTGACGCCAGGAGCTAGGATTACAATCAAAGTTGCCAAATGGGTGGCAGGATACCCACTTATGTGAGCCATCACCTGCTGTCCCCTGAAGCACACCTTGGCAGAAGTATAGATTTGGGGGTAGAGGTGGTTCTTGAAACCTGGCACCCTAATGTGGAATCTGAGCGTCCAACCAGCATCCCAACCTCAAGGGCAAATATCTGCCCTTAGCATAGCTACACAATAGATCCCTGGATGAATAGTCATTCTGCAGTCACTTAAGTCAGAATTTCTGGAGAGATAGCCTAGATCTGTCATTTGTGAAACTCTGAGATGGAACCGGGCTCAGGAAACGCTGGTTTAGGCTCTGATAAGGGATGTTTATCAGAGGAAGCCTGCTGCATGTACCAGGGCTGGCCAGATGTTGGAACAAGAGAACCTTTCTATATGTATGTGTGCATGTGCATGCATAGAACTGCTGGGGCGGGGCATGTTCTTTGGTAATTTAGGGGTTAGGCAGGGAGCTGCAGGAGAATGAGGTAGGAGACTGGACCAGGGCCTGAACATCAGGGTCTGTTGTGATTCTGAGAAAGCTGTTGTATAAGGCAGTCAGGGCTGGCACTGCGCAGGCCATATTAAGTGACCATAACATCCACTGTAATAGCAGATCTTGGGTACTCAGAATCGTTGGCTCCCGGAAGAAGGGGGCATTCTGACTGTGAGTTGAAGCATCTAATGGAAGAGCCATTCTCGGCACCCTTACTGCAGCCGCTGTCTCCATGGGCAGAGGGGGGCTCGGCATTGGGTTGCTGCTCTCCTCTCCTCGTTCGCTCTGAATTGTGCATTGATCTAGTTCATTGTCAGATTATTTAAATTTCTTGGGCAAAAAATTGACAAAAAATTGGCCATTTTCGGTATTTTAAGTGTACAATTCAGTGACATTAGGGTTACTCATGTTGTAGTGAAGTCACCCCATCCTAGAACTTTCTCCTCATCCTCAAATGGCATCCTTTCTCTTTCCCCTATTCTCCAGCCCCAGGCCACCTTTGTTCTGCCCTCTGCCATTGTTAACTTGGGTTTGAGTCCTTTGTATAAGTGGGATCATAAGTCTCTCCTTCACCTGATATACTTGAGTGTCCTGAATCTCCTACTGTGGTTTACCACTCTGTGCCTTCAAAGTAAGGCCAATGTAAAGATGGTGTTAAAAGTTTATTGTTTATTTGGGAGAGAGGGAAATAGAGAGGGAGAGAGAGAGAAAGAAACGAGCATGCAAGTTGTTTTGAATGCGAGCAAAGGCCAGGACTGGGCTGGGCCGCACTGAGAGCTAGCAGCCCAGTCCACTCCTCTCCTATGGGTAGCAGGGACCCATGTTACTTAGCCCATCACTGCTGCCTGCCAGGGTCTGCCTGGGCAGAAAGCTGGAGTCAGGACGCAGAGCTCAGAATCAGACCCAAACACTGCAGGTGTCCTAACAGCTACTCCTGTGTGCATCAGCTTGTGAGGGGCTGTTGTCTCTGCTCTCTCCAGCATTGATGTTGGATTTAGTTCTGTAAATTGTGTATGCCCACGGAGAACAGTGCATTCACTTTCTCGGGCAGGGTGGTAAGCATGACCGGGAAATGGTTTTATATATTAAAGCAGGAACAACTTCTTGCCTTTGTACTTTATGTCTTTATAACTGTACCATAAAGAACATTCTGGTTGCGTTGTGGATCTGTTTTTCATGATTTTATCCTTTTAAAATTTTCCTGACTAGCTCCTCAAAGGGATGGAAACCACTTGGCATAATAGCCATATGAAAACTCGTCAGTAGTTTAATATTCTAGAAGAAAATTTGAGGTTTTTCTGAGTTCCTAAAATATGTTAGACACATGTTAGAGACTGTAATAAACAAGATAAATCTGGTATCTACCTTTACATAATTTAATAGATTTAAAGTTTTTTTTATTTATAAAGTTGATTTTTAAAGATTTATCTATTTTTAATTGGAAAGTCAGATTTACAGAGAAGAACATATGAGAAAGATCTTTCATCCACTGGTTCACTCCACAAGTGGCCACAATGGGTGGAGCTGAGCTGAGCTGAGGAGGCAGGAGTTTCTTCCAGTTCTCCCACATGGGCGCAGGGTCCCAAGGCTTTGGGCCATTCTCGACTGCTCTCCAAAGCCACAAGCAGGGAGATGGATGGGGAAAGGAGCAGCCGGGACATGAACTGGCACCCATATGGGATCCCAGCAGATTCAAGACAAGGATTTAGCCACTGAGCCATCGCATCAGGCCCCTGAAGTTGATTTCTGATTCACAGCATCATGTAACACTGAAGTCATTGGATATTAAGTGGATCATGTGTTCTTCTTGATTTACTTATTTTGACCTGAGGGACTACAGTTCCTGAGGGGCTGGCTAGCATTCTGTCAAGGGGGCTCCCAGGGAGGTGGAATTTCCATGTCCAGTTCTGATTTTGGGGTTGTAGTTCCACTGCCTCACAGATTATCCCTGCAGGCAAGAGAAGCAGAGGACAGGCTCATATTAGCTTACAAGAGAATGTTACATAATTCTAGTATTGATTTATTAATTTCAATGGGGAATATCTCTTTCCAGTCACTAAAATATTCATTTTTATCATCTAATGAATCCTTCCAGTATCAGGGTACCTGAGAGACTGAATTAACAGTCAGAGTGTTGCTAAGTGAAGACAGGACTGAAGTGAAGGATTGTATTACTGGTTCCAAGGGATCTTTATCCAGGCCAAAGGTGCACCTGGCATAAACCCAAGGGCTGTCGCCAAGAGCACCTCTTGGGTGAACCATCCCATTTCCAGATCAAGTCTCACCATGCTGGATACTTGCTGCCCACCCTGAGCCCCTATGTTCCATGGGAGGAAGATGATTTCTCTAATCAGATCTGCTGTGATCAAATGTGTGAACTCAGGCCATACTCTTAGTCATTCTGTCTCTTTAATAAAGTGATTCTTGCTTATTTCTGATTTAGTCCATAATAGATTATGATTATTGGCCCAAATTTTAGAGCTCTCAGGCATGTTTTGTGCCTCTCTCTAATCAAATTATTCTCTTTGCGTCTTATGATTGCATCGTTTTAAAGGTACTATTCTCTTTTAGACACACTTTGCATGAATAATCTGTGGAGTTTTCTTTAGCTCAACATCCAATTCCTTCATCCATTTCATGTATTATATTTTGCCATGGACTAATTTTTAGGCCAGTTCTTTGAACAAAGTTAACTTAGGGATGCATCCACAAACTTTCAGAGGAAGAAAATCTGGCTGGTAGTCATGCTCAAACCCCAAAGATTCATTTTAAAATAAAATGTCAGTCACCTCATTGTTTTCATTCTTCATTATCTCAGGAATTCCTCTTTACTGTGTCTGGGTTGGTCTCCCCGGTTCTGGCTGCTGGTTCCCTCACTGTCTCACGTGGTTCTGGCTGCTGGTTCCTTCCTTGTCTCACATGGTTCTGGCTGCTGGTTCCCTCGTTGTCCCACGTGGCTCTGGCTGCTGGTTCCCTCGTTGTCTCACGTGGTTCTGGCTGCTGGTTCCCTCATTGTCTCACGTGGTTCTGGCTGCTGGTTCCCTCGTTGTCTCACGTGGTTCTGGCTGCTGGTTCCCTCGTTGTCTCACGTGGTTCTGGCTGCTGGTTCCATTGTTGTCTCACGTGGTTCTGGCTGCTGGTTCCCTGACTGTCTCACGTGGTTCTGGCTGCTGGTTCCCTCGTTGTCTCACGTGGTTCTGGCTGCTGGTTCCATTGTTGTCTCATGAGCTGTTCTGGAGATCAGGAGCCTTAGCATGTTGCAGTCACAGCTTTACTAAGCTCCTGGCCCTTCTCATGATGGGATGTGGTAAGGTGAGCAGCTTCATGCTTGCTCTGTACTGACTCCGGGACCGTGCCCAGATGGCTCGCCTTCCTATTTTTAAAATAAGGCCTAAATGTAGCATCTGTGCACATATTGCCTTCATAACTACACGAAACAGAATCTCTTTTGTTCATATACATCCAGCAGAGGCTTCATGCCCCTGGATCTTGTCATCTTGATGGCAAATGCAGGCTGAAGAGCCGAGTGTGCCACACTTCCTTCCAGGAATCCACTGTCCTGAGATCACCCTTGTCATTACTACTGATGTTGCTTATTTCAGGAAATTAATTTGCTTGCTAGTGGCATTTTCACTTCTCATTTTTGGACTTTGGGGTGTGATGTGTTTTTAAAACCTCTCTCCAGGGCATTAGTAATGGACGAGATGATGTCATTTAAGCACATGGGGCCTTGAAGACAAAGGTTTCAGAGATTAGAAGAGCAAATATTATAGAGTACACTTTATGCTTTGGAAAAGGAGTTGATACTATAATGAATTTTTTAAGTTAGCAATTTGTTTAGTCTCCTGTGGGCCCAGAAGCTTGCTCAGGTTACAGGGGATAAAAAGTACCTACAGAGAAAAATTTCTCAGTCTGAACCAACATTTAAAGTAATGGTGTGTTAATACTTGAAATAGCGCATACATTTTTATAACTTCTAGCTTTTGCAGCTGGATCTAATGAATGGTACTCCGAGAGGTTGAGTCAGCTTATCATTTTCCAAGCTCCAGTTCCCATTATTTATGTCCCTTCTAATATGGCCGAGGGTACATTCTTAAGTGAAACACTTAGTTTTGCTAAAAGTACATCCTAGGGCCTGAGTAAAGAAATGTAATCAAAGTTATTGAACCTCCACTTATTTTTATCCCCACTATTTTTAATTTAGGGATAGTTGGTCATTTAACTTAAAATCAAGGGCATTTTCAGTTCCTAAGTCTTCCTTTGAAAAATGTATTCCTTTTGTGATCAGCATTTTCACTTCAATGTCAGCTTTCATTTAAAATTTGATCAAAACTGAAAGAGAAATTAAAGATTGTTTTTATGATATTAATAGGTAAGTTGAACTAAAGCAGAAATGAAGATCCTGATGGCGTTCAAATGAAAGATGCTATGGCCAACATTCAAGGGTAGCTGAATGTTTCAAATGAGTTCACCAGAAGTTCCTGTATTGAAATTTGAATCCCTATATTCAAATTTCGGCAGCATTTGGAGGTGGAGCCTTTAGGAGTGATTAGGATTGGGTGAGGTCACGAAGATGGCCCCACAGTGGATTGCACCTCTGGAAGGAGAAGAGAGCTGAGTGTGCATATTCCCCCACACTCACCCTGTGATGTTCACTGCACAAGCAAGGAGGCCTTCATCCCATTCTTGCATCTTGATAGTGGACTTCAACCTTCAGAACTGTAGAAAGCACATGTATTTTTGTAATAAATCACCAGGTGTTAGGGTAGAACAACAGGTGTTCTGTTGTAGCTGCACACATTTACTTGTAGGCAGAATAAGCTGTGGTTTTCTAAGCAGTCAGAAAACTAAAACAAGGACTACTGAGTAGCTCTCCCATCAGGGGACGACCCCGGGCCAGTGCTCTTGGACTGGCCAGCAGAGTGCTCATATCTCGTGCAGTGTTGTGTGGGTGTGTCCCACACGAACTCCCCAGGCCTGAAGTACAAATGCAGGCCAGTTGACATGAATGACCAAGCTGTGCTAGCTCTTTATCTCCTTCCTTGCATCACTTGCCTTACTTTAGGCATCCCCAGGTGCTGTTGGCTTAAACTATAGCCACTCACATTTCCCTGCTGCTGTCTCCTCATTGACTCCTGGGCAGCCCTGCGAATGCCCCTGGGCAATGTCTGTCCTACTCAGTGGGTATGGGGTCTGCTGTGTGATGGGTGGGCTGCTTCTACATGCCCTTCACTTTCTGGTTAAAACTTCGCTTTGTTATAATCCCAAAGTGGAGCCTTGGGTTGAGTGTAGACTCCATCTCATCTCACTCGTGTCTTTGTTCCTCTTCTTTGATCCCTGCTTATCCCTGGGAAGGAATTTTTTGCCTTTCTCAATCCAAAAGGAGCCTCCTTTCCTGGTCAGCTCACAGGGATTGATCACTGCCGGGACCACCAGGTCGCCAGGTCCACAAACCTCTGTCTAGTTTGGATAGAAATTAGGATGTTGTGCTACAAAGATAGTTTTACTTGAAAAACAGAAAATGGAAGGCATTGCAGGACACAGATAGCACAGAAGTGAATTTTCAGTCAGGCATAAAGGGCGAGCAGGATTACCCAAGGAACAGTAAGACCTTTGGATTAAGTTTGAGATTGTCTACGATGATGGTACATCACCTTATTTATTTACCCCTTTATCCTCTCTCTATTGCAGCCGAACACTGTTAAAAAAATATAGACTATAGAAACTTAGAGATAGAACATACAATATTTCTACCTGTGAGAAAGGACCCCGGAAAAAGCTGTGAATTTTATATATATAACTGCCTTTACTAAATAACAAAATTTCGTTGCAGTGCATAGACAGGCTTCATTTTAAAACACATCTATTGTATGGTACGTTATGTGATTTTTTTCAACTCATCATCTATCTGTTGGACATCTGGATTATGAAAAATTGAATTTAGAAACACAAATTTATCGCATCATCTTTCATAAATAACAACTCAATATCACATTGCAATTTTCTGCAGAATGCATTTTGGGCCAATAACTATAATCAGATCTCCACAGTGGGAAAAAGCCTTAGGAAGACTCTTGCTGTTTTGTATCCCAACTGATTAAATCATGTGTGTGCTTTAATTCCAGATTCATTCAAGAATTAATGTTCAAGTGTGGTTGAAAGGATAAAAACTCATTTCTGAAAGCATGCTTGGAATCTTGCAGCTTTTCAGTTCACAGCAAGAGCCAGACCAATTCAATAGGTTTTAATACTCAGCACCTTTAATCACTGCCCTGCTTAAGCTGGTTATCTTTGTTGAAAGAAATGTGTAATAAATGACTTTCCTAATTCCCCCTCATTGCTGTGTCTGCATGGCCAGCTCCTCTTTTCCACGGACAGATGAAGGAAGGCTCCCACCCAGGCTTCTCCACAGAGGCTGTGAGGCCAGCGGGAGAGGACTAATGTGTGACCCCATATGCTGTTGAGCTGGACCTTGGCCCAGTCCTTCCCATATCTTCCAGAATGCCATGGCGCTGCTGCACTTTCCTAATCTCCTGAACTTTCCTGCTGGTCCTTTGAACTCACACCTGTCACAGCTAACTCCCCACATCCTCGGCTGTCATCATCCACTGCGATGAGCCCCCTCACCACCTGTTGAATGGAACTGGAGTCTGGGCGGTTGCCGCAGACACCCCCTCTGCTTAGCTGTTGTCGGTGCAGTAGTTTGCTGTTATACTGTTGTTACTTCTCATGGTGCAGATGCCAAAGCTGCTGTGGTTTGGGTGTGGTTCTCCAGTAGTTGTCTTTAGAACATAGGGTGCCCAAGGAACTTTTATCATCCGAGCAAGCCTTATTTGCAATTTCAAGAAAATAAGAGAACAGCCCTCAGCCATCAGATAAACAGAAGCTAAACTGAACTCTCAAGTTCTCTTCTAGCTGCTCCTCAGGAGTGGCTTTCTGTCAGTGAACAGCATGGTAATCCTGCTCAAAGCATGTATCAAAGGTGTCACTGGTTGGCTGTCACCATAGAAATGCAGAGTAGTGAACCATCCTGACAACTCAGTGTCTCCTGCGTCTGCCAGGACAGCCCTGCTCATTCAAGCTGGTTTTCCCAGAGGATCTGCAGATTGGGCATGACCTGGCCGTGTGGACTGGGCAGCTTTGCCTCATGTGGCAGTTGTCTTGGAGATGTCCTGTCCGAAGTTCGTCCTTGTTTCTCTAGGGATCAGGTGCTCCAGGCTGCGGCAGAACACAGGGACGAGGGAGGAGGCATGCCTAAGTGAGCACCACTCCCAGGGCATATGTGCTAGTGTTTTAGCATCCAAAGAAATGTCAAATCCAAAGCACAGTGCAGAACAAAACTCCCTCCTTCACAAAAGGTATTATAAAGGTGCGTGTCAAAGGACATGGATGTGGCTTGTCCTTTACTTTGTCATGCTCTGCTCTAAGCTCCCACTGGTTGTCTCCTCATCCCGTGGTTCGGTATGCACAGGGCCTTCTCTTTTCCTGATCAGAGCAAGCCCAGTCCCAAGCCGGGGCTGTACGTGCTATAATGCATTGTGCTATCAACCTATCGGTAGCTTTAGCACTCAAGTGCTTTCCAGAGGACTCCAGCGACTTGACAGCTATTCCTTTCCTTTCCTCCTGTTTCGAGTCCTTAATTTTATTTTTGATGATCTATACCCTTAGAGCATTCATTGACTTGAGGATAGATCTTAAAGCCTTTCAGATTCACCATCCAATCAATAGAACACTTTTATTTTCCTTTAATACCATGAAACCTGCCAAAAGATGAAAAACAAATTAATTTGCTCTACATTTGTTCAATAGGCATAATGGGCAGTAGGCAGAACATGATGAGAGAGAAATAAATTTAATGGAGCTTTAGAACTTGGGAGTTGAGGGGACTTGGATTTGGTGAATGTCTTGGTTTAATAGGTGTGATATTCTAAACACTTTAAAGCTCATTTTGTTTTTCTTTGTGTGACACTACCTTTAGTGGCCAGTGGGTATGGATTTGCATAGTGCACAGGAAATGTGTTCTGGGATATTCCGTGAGTCTGGAGGTGCAAGGAGTTGAGAGACAGAGGGCCAAGTATAAAGGTATAGCTGGGGAATAGGGGGTGAGTCCAGGAGGCACCCTGGCCTCAGGTTCATGCGTGGTGGTTGTGAGAGGGCAGATATGAGTCCTTCATCCTTCACAAGAAGAGGGAGACTCGAGCTGCTTTCCCTGTGGGGTGGGGAGACAGTGCAGGGGCAGGGAAGGCCCAGGGTGTGCAGTCCTCTGTGCACCTGTTACACCACATGGTTGAGGAGTGTGCACTGCATGGTTGAGGAGCGTACACTGCATGGTTGAGGAGCGTGCACTGCATGGTTGAGGAGCATACACTGCATGGTTGAGGAGCGTACACTGCATGGTTGAGGAGCGTACACTGCATGGTTGAGGAGTAAAGGTCCTGCACTGCATGAAGAGGGTAAAGGTCTGATATTCTCATTCTCGGTGTTTGTCCCTGTCGGGGGTGTTGCACAGCTCCACGTCCTTATACCAAATATCTCGGTTCTCTTGTTATTTCTTAGCAGAGCTCAGTCATGTCAGTCATCTCCCCCTGTAATTCCCGTCTCTACTCCTCCCCCCGGTTTCACTCCCCAGGGCTGTGAAGGAGTACCAAGATTCACAGGAGTCTAAAGGCAGAAATTGGGTGGGTGAAACTGGTAGATACAGGAGTAATTTGGAAGTAGCTGTGGTTTTGCTTGTTCAGTCAGCCTAGCTTCATCCCACCCTTTGCTTTTAAGCTAATTGCCTGGTGTGGAAGATCAGGCATAGCAGAAACAAGTTAGGTCTACTTAAATATTCTACAAAGCCACTGTTTTTACCCACCCTCTCTCTCCCTGTACCAACAAAATGATGCAAATGTACCTGTTTGCTAAACTGTAGTCCTGAGTGTTCTATTAGAGCTTGTACCAGACCCTGGTGCTTATAAACATGCAGTTCCTCTTGCTGCAAGACTGTTCATCCTTCCACTATTGATGGCAGACTTGGCTGTGGGACTTGACTTGGCCACTGATGTGTGAGTGGAAGCTTTAAGAGCCAGCATGAGGCTCACACGTTCTCTAGTCCATGCTCTGTGTCTGGATGGAGCTTCTGTCAGGCTGGGTTTGGTAGCCTGGCAGAGCCGTCACTGACCCAGCGTGGGCACATGCAGGAGGCAGAAATAGCATTGCCTTTTTTCCCAAAGATTTATTTATTTTTATCGGAAAGGCAGATACACAGAGAGGAGGAGAGACAAAGAGAAAGATCTTCTGTCTGATGATTCACTCCCCAGGTGACTGCAACAGCCGGTGTTGTGCTGATCCAAAGCTAGGAGCCAGGAACTTCCTCCAGGTCTCCCACGTGGGTGCAGGGTCCCAAAGCTTTGGGCCATCCTTGACTGCTTTCCCAGGCCACAGGCAGGGAGCTGGAAGGGAAGCGGAGCAGCGCCCATATGGGATCCTGGTGTGTGCAAGGCAAGGACTTTAACCACTATGCGATGTGCTGGACCCCAGAAATAGCATTATTTTAATAATATTATTTCAGTTTCCAGGTTGTTTGCATAAACTATCCTGTAGTGACGGGCAAGCAGCTGAAGCCTAGAAGTGTTAAGGTGCTTTAAGGAAATGTACTCGTGGTGAGATGGGAGTGCTGCTCCATAACCAAATGTGAAAGGCTGTGAGAGCACCAAGGAGAGGCCTCAGTGTGTTCAGACAGAGGAAAGAGCCACCCGTCTGGTTCCTTGCTGTACCATTGTGTTTCTCCAGATCTTGTCCCTGGACCAGGAGCTTTTGTTTGCCCACATCTTGATTTTAAGACGATGCAATAGAGTGTGTTTTTATTATTAATATTTTTCCATTTAGTGCACAGATTTTGCTTCATGTTTGAGTTAGGAGAGATGGAAAAACTGGCTACTGCTCTAAGATAGCAGCTTGTTGAAAAATACGCTCTGCAAAGTTAAATAATTTGTTCAAAGGGCAATTAACATTACCAGTTTATACTATAATTCTGCAATTTAAACATTTAAAAATAAAACTTAAATGAAGCCATTTTTGAAGAAGTTCTGCTTTTGGGAAATTAAGTCTACCTGGAATTAGTTCTGTAGTTTTCAGCTTTTTATTTGAGAAAGGGAGTGAGAACGTAGTCCTGTTCTCTGGTTCGCTCTCTGATGTCTGCAGTGGGTCTTGAGCTCGGCTCCCAGTTCAGATCTCCTGTGGTGAGAGCGGGGACTCAGCGACTTGTACTGTACTATTTCCTCTGGAATCTGCAGGAACGGGAAGCTGGAGCAGGGAGCCAGAGCCAGGCATGCTGAGTGTGGGTGCCAGGTATCACAGCCAGTGTGTCTCAGCCTGTAGGCCCAAACACCTCCCTTAGTTTATTTCTACATGAAAGTTTAAGAAAAGCACTTAAAATTGATTACTGGCATTGAAATATATTTCATGAAATTATGAACTGCTTTATAGTCAGTCTTTATTCCAAGTGTAAGGTTGGAGTTGGGTGGGGTGGACATGGGGGCCTAGTGGCTAAGACACCTGGGTTTGATTCTCAGCTCTGACTTTAGCTCCAGCTTGTCAGCAGTGCAGACCCAGGAGGCAGCAGGTGGAGGCTCAGGTAGCTGGGAAAGCTGGATCAAATGCATTTTTATTTTCTAGAATTTATTTGTTTAAAAAGAGAGTGTCAGAGAAAGAGACAGACGGACAAAGCTCATCCATCTGTTGGTTTACCCCCCAAATGTGCTGAAGAGGCAAGACGGGGTCACGTCAAAGTCCGGAGGCAGAAATTCCTTCCAGGTCTCCCACCCATCATCTGCTGCCTCCCCGGGCACACTGGCGAGAAGCTGGATTAGAAGCAGAAATAGCTGGAGCTGGAACCAGACACTTCAGTGGAGGGTGCAGGTGTCCCAAACACCTGCTTAACCCAGCTGGACAACAGCCACCCTGTTCCAGCTCCCGTCATCACAGCCATTTGAAGGGGGAACTTGTGAATAGGAGGTGCTTGCTGGTCTGCCTGTCTGCTTACCTGCCTTTCCAAAAAAGAAGAGCAGTCACGTGCCTTGGCCAGGAAAATAAGCTTAATGTCTTGGAAAGGCGTTGCTTCCTGTGCAACGTGTGTGTATATAAAGAGTGAGATAGTAACTGCATTCTGCTTTGTTGTTTAGGATTTTTGCTGTATTCTTGCACAGAGAATCCAAGACCAATATCAAGAAACGTGCAGCTTTCTCAGGTACACATTTTTCTGTAGACAATTCTTACAATTTTAAAGGAAATCATGGATAGTTTCATTTGATTTGAAATGCAGGCTAATCTTTTATAAATGTTTACTGTGGTGGTGTAAAGTATGTGGGCCTCGAACATACACACACTTGAGTCTGAACCCTGTGGTTACCATTTATTCTGTGTACAGGTGAATTTCCTGTTCCAAGTTTAGTTTTTCCATGTATAAAGTGGATTTAGAGCCCCTTCCTCGATAGGATGCTGTCAGTTAAATAAGATAAAACAAGATTTTAAATGTTTTTTTAGAACACCTAGAACAGTGCCTGACACTACATGTTCAACAAATGTTTGTTGAACTAACAAGTAGCATAGGCAAGGATGTAACGCTGATGTGGGAACTGTGTGTTTGCTCCATCTCTGGATCAGTTAAATTCTATTCAACTGCCTTGTCTATTTTGGAAAAATCACCAACTCAAAGGAGGCGTTCACCTGTCGTAAATTAGTCGGGGTAGGTGCGTGTTTGAATATATGTGTCCTTTTAGAGACTGTTGACGCGAAGATTTCATGACACAAATATATTTGGTGTCACAGGATTCGTGTATTGACCACAGTGATACCCAAACAGCCACTTGTTACACTCCGAATAAGTGCATGGATAAGCTAAAATGTGGGCTGAGAAGTAGAAACACTGAAAAATCAAGGATGATGACCAGCAGGCGGCTGAGGGACTTTCAGGTTACACGCAGCTGTTTGCTTTGTCTTTGCCTACTTTGGTTCAGGTATATAGCAGCACTCCAGTAGCTTGATCACGCTCACGCCTCCCTTGTACTGCCAGGACTTTCGTGTGAGGAACAGAATCTCAGAAAACAAAGAATAAGAAATACAGAACACATTCTTCTGTAGGTAGTTTGTGATCTAAAGGGAGAGACACATGACGAAGATACGTCTGCTGGTGAACGAGCAGGTGGCATATAGGTTCAGCATGTGCAGCCATGATGGGAAAGCAGAGCTTGTGTTCCGGAGTAACTGATTTCAAGAACGCTAAACTTAGGAGCCGCTGGGAGGAATGGAGTCTGCAGGAGGGGCTTCGTGTCTCCACTTGAGGGAAGGGCTGCTGATGGCTCAGCCCAGCTAGAGTCTGAGGAACACCTTAGAAATAGGAAATACCCGTGTGTCTTTACCCAGAGCTCACCATGCCGTGGTGCTTCCGTTAGTAATCTGAGTGGGTGTGGTCTTTATTATGGCTTGAAGGGACCAGTCATGCTATTATAGCTTGCTAATTTACTACCAAAGGCAACATTTCCCTTCAGGAAGCTCAGGAAGTCCTCTCTGGGCAATTCTACTTGTACTGTTTGGATTCAGTGTCCCAAGGCCCAAGCTTTCTGCTCTGGACCAGCAGCACGTTTGCTGAAGGTACAGCAGAGGCAGTATGGCATTTTGTGCTGGTGCTGCTTCTTATTTGCAACTTTGGATGAATGTTGAACCTATTTTTTTTTAAAGATTTCTTTTTATTATTTTTTTATTGGAAAGGCAGATATACAGAGAGGAGAGACAGAGAGGAAAATCTTCCGTCCGATGATTCACTCCCCAAGTGACTGCAACGGCCGATGCTATGCCGATCCGAAGCCAGGAGCCTCCTCTGGGTCTCCCACGTGGGCGCAGGGTCCCAAAGCCTTGGGCCGTCCTTGACTGCTTTCCCAGGCCACAGGCAGGGAGCTGGAAGGGAAGCGGGGCTGCCGGGATAGAACCGGCACCCATATGGGATCCCGGGCGTGCGAGGTGAGGACCTTTAACCACTTGCGCCACCGTGCCAGGCCCTGAACCTATTTTTTTTTGAAGATTTATTTATTTTTATTGGAAAGGCAGATACACAGAGAGGAAGAGAGACAGAGAGGAAGGTCTTCCATCCAATGGATCACTCCCCAAGCGGCTGCAGTGGCTCGAGCTGAGCCAATCTGAAGCCAGGAGCCAGGAGCTCTTCCAGGTCTCCCACACGGCTGCAGGGTTCCAAAGCTTTGGGCCATCCTCGACTGCTTTCCCAGGCTACAAACAGGGAGCTGGATGGGAAGCCAGGCCACCAGGAATAAAACTGGAGCCCATTAGGGATCCTGGCATGTGCAAGGTGAGAATTTTAGCCACTAGGCTACTGCGCCGGGTCTTGTATTGAGCCTGTTTTGGAGCATGATTGGATACAAGTGTGTCAATCAGGCTTCTGGTTTCCATGAGTTTGACATTTGGATACCTGTCCTACACGTATGTACTGGGCACACCCAATGACAAGTGTGACTCACCCCAGCCTCCTTGCTCCTTCTTTTTCCTTTGAAAAGGCTTCTTCCAGCAGCCTGGCTTTACAGACCAACCAGTTGGTTCCAGAGTGCATACTCGTGGTCGTCTCCTCTCGGGAGCTTGCACTGTGAGCTCTGCTGCTGGCCTCCCCTAGGCTCAGGTACTAGGTCCCAGGAGCCACTCCTGTGCCCCAGCCCACTGAAGTGCGTCAGGCCAGCCAACCCCATCCTTGCTTGTCTTGCTTCACCTGCTGCTTCCCACAGAAACCCCGACCAAGGCCCTTGCCCACAGTTGTCACTCCGACCCTGGTTCTGACCCTACTCCTCCCGCATCTGGCCGAATCTTCTTGGGAAGAACAAACCCTCTTTAATGGCAGTCGTCTTCCGAACTGTTGGCCTCAGCATTCCCTGGACTTCCTTCCAATAGGCTCCACTTTTAAACAGTAAGGATCTGACTTTTCTAACCCAGTTGAGCCTGGGGACTCAGAAGTGTGAGGACCAGGGACTTCGGACGTCTTTTCAGGCTGCCAGGTTTCTTACTGTTACTGTGCTCTAACACCTGCCTCCTTCCTTTGCCTTCGGAGCCCAGCATCCTCTGCTGTCCTGAGCGTGATTCATCATGCCCTCAGGTGGTGCCTTAGCTGGCAAGACTTCAAACCTGGTATGCGTGTTTTCTCTGTCGCTATTCCAGATCCCTATGAGGAAAAATAAAACCAAACAAACCTGATAAAACCCAGTTCAACTTCCAATCCAGTGGCCTTGGGTGTGCGCTCCACTAACCAGCAGCAGCTGAAAGGTGAATCAGTGTGGCTGTAAGGCCTTGAGATGGAGAAGTGGGAGGAAAAAGACCAGTGTCCATTACAGAAGGCATCTCTCAGTGTTCTTTCAAAGCAGCAAAGGATCCTATTTAAAAAGTCATAAACAGCACCCAGCAGTGGGGCATAGTGCGTTAAGATACCTCCTGCGATGCCAGCATCCCATATAGGTGCTGAGTCCTGTCTTGGCTGTTCCACTTCAGATCTGGCTCCCTGCTAAGGCACCTGGGAGAATACAAGACAATGGCTGCAGTGCGTGGGCACCTGCCACCCTGGGGAGCGCTGGAGGAATCGCCTGGCCCTGCCCTGCCCTTTGTAGCCTTCCAGGGAATAACCCAGTGGATGGTCTCTAACTCTGCCTTTCAAGTAAATAAATAGGCTTAAAATACAAAATAACAATCACAAATGACTGAAAATATTGTAACTTTTTAGTTCTTAAACTCAGCTTTGTTTGGTCAGTTAGCTCATTCCTCAAACTCAGAACTGGCATGAAGCAAACCAACAGGTCTGGAACCCTGTTCAGCCCAGTCTCACGTAAGAGTTACAAACTGAACACATCTCCCAAGTTTTAAAGCAAATTATGAAGAAAAACACCGTGGCTTACATTGAAAGTGGTGTCTTAGAGTTCCACAGAAAGCTAAATCTTGGAAATAATTTCACAGTTTAAAAAAAAATATTCCAGAGACTCGATTGAAATATTATGCAAGGGCCACAGTTACATGAAGATAAACACCAAACACGCTTGTTGGAGATTTACAAACTCTGGGTCCAGGGAAGGGGATCTTGTGTAATTTTGCTAAGATTTTAGGGGAAAACCCACCAACATTACAACTCAGTTTTTGTTCTTATATAAATAATGTAAATGGAAGCAGAGAGGTGCAGAGTAAACTCTGATCCACTGATCCAATTCAGGTTTACTCCCCAAATTCTCTGGCTGCCCAGGTGTGGAACCAGAAGCTGGGATCCCCTGCAGCGCTCTGGTGTCACGGACCCACCTGCCTGAAGCATCGTTTCTCACGTCTCGGAGTGTGCAATGGCAGGAAGCTGGACTGAGCAGCTGCCAGCTGGGCCTCAGCCCTGAGCCCCGCAGTGTGGAACGCCGGCAGCTGCCTTGTCGCAGCTGTGTGGCAAGGACGGGAGCTTTAGGTGGAGTACTGTTTTCTGCCTTCATGACTCCAGATCCAGCTTCTCGGGTCTCCCCCTTTTCTTCCTCAGCCATCTCAGCCCGAGCCCCTGCAGCCATGGGGCACCTGCCGTGTTATCTCCCAGCTGCCTGTTGGGGTCCCCAGCTTACCCACCTGCGCCCGCTGGCAGTGCTCTTCTCTGCCCTCTCCTTCAAGCACCAGCCCAACGCCACGGAAGAAGCAGGCCTCAGCCCCTGCCCCACTGAGATCCTCTTCCCCACCTATTGGCTATCATCTTCAGATACTTAAACTCCCCCTACCCCGGCCCAACTGCCCTCTCCAGAGAACAGTCCTGCGCAAGCCAGCTTGTTGACAACGCCCGCGTCGCCACGTACCCCGAGCTCCAAGTCGAGCGGAGGGACTAGGGTTATGAGACAGACAAGACAGACAACACACAGACACAGTGGGTCATTCGTGTGAGGAGAATGCCGAATGCCCTTTATTTGAAGTCAAGCTGCATCTTTTATAGTCTGCTTGGCCCCTCCCAGGATCCTCCCAATGGTTAAGCCACACCTAAGCTCACCCAAGGACATGCAACAAGGGGAAACAAGAAGGAGGGAGATTGCTAAACCACATCTAAGCTCCCCCAAGGACATGCAACAAGGGGAAGCAGGAAGGAAGGAGATTGCAGTCAAGCCACAGGCTAAATGTATCAGGCCATGATTGCCTTTCCTGTTACACCCTTGAGAAACAAGCTGTGCTGTGGAGTTAATCCTTGGGAGACTGGGGCCTACACCAGCTCAGGAGCGTCCTCCCCTCCGGCCCTTAGCTGGCCACCACTGCCCACCACAGCCTGCAGCTGCACTGTGCTCTGGCCGCCAGCTCACCTTGGGCCTCTTTCCCTGGGACTTGGGCTCGGGCGTCCTCCCTGTTCTGCTCTTCCTCTCCTTACTACACAAACTGGGCCAAACGCATGTCCCGGACTGTAAGCTTTAAAAAAGAAGTGCTTTAGTAATCTTGGTGGTTTTAAAAAAAAAAAAAACAGATTTTAGTTAGTTAGAAAGCTATGGGAGGAAGGGCAGAGGAAGAGATCTTTCATCTGCTGGCTCGCTCCCTGGATGGGGAAGCTAACGCGAGGAGTCAGGAGCTCCACCCAGGTTTCTCATGTGGATGGCAGTGGTACAAACACTTGGGCCCGCTTGTGCAGCTTTTTCCAGGCCATTAACGTGGAGCTGGATCAGAATGGGGCAGGGGTTGGTGTCCACTGGGCATGCTGCTGGCATTGCTGACTGTGCAGTGCCAACTCCCTAATCGTTTTAGTTTTGAGAGGCATTCTGGTAGGCTGTGAGAAAGAAATCATAGATTAGCCTGTAAGTGATAATGTCCAGTGGCACTCTTTCAGATATTTTCTTAAATTAATGCTGTATTTTTGGAGAATTTTTAGATTCCCAGAAAAGTTGGAGTGTCTACAGAATTTCTGTCTAACCCCAGTCCCTGTACACACACAATCCTCCCAGCATGGTTATTTCATCCCAGGATCCTGTTTTAAAACTGCTGGGCCTACGCTGACACGTCCTTGCCACCAGTGGCCAGGCTTCACGTTAGGCTTTGCCCCGAGGATAGAATGCTGCTGCCCTGTTTGTGAGGCCAACATCACTCCATCGCTCTCATACCGTGACTGAGGACGAAGTGAAAACTTCAGACCTATGTCCGTGATGAACACAGATGAAAGATTCTCAACAAAATAGTAGCAAACTGACTCCAAAACTATGTCCAAAAGATCCTATGTCAGAACCAAGTGGGATGTATCTTAGAAACGCAAGGGCGGTTCAGCATTCACCAATCAATCCACATCATCAATGGCATCAATAGACTGGCAAACAGCAACTATGTGCTCATCTCCGTGGATACGCAGGAAGCATTCCATCAGATTCAACACTGCTTCATAATAAAATCCCTCCACAAGTTAGGCATGAGAGAAACTTATCTCGAAATTCTAAAGTTGCCGCCTAAGAGAGACTGACAACCAATATGTATGCGACTGGAGGCCTTCACGTTGAGTGAACTAAACTGGGTGCAGAGAAACAAATATCAACTGTGCTGGGGGAGGGCACTGAGCCTCATGAGTAAGACACCTGGGTGCCCTGCTGGGGTACCTGGCTATGATTTTCAACTCTGGCTCCTGACTCTAGGTCCTTTCTAATGCAGACTCCGGGAGGCACCAACTAGCAGGGTCCTGCCACTCACATGGGAGACCAGGATGGCAGTCCTGGCTCGTGGCTTTGGCCTGGCCCAGCCCTGGCTATTGCAGGCTGTAGTGAAGTGAGCTTGTAGATAAGGGGTAGTTACCAACCCTCCCCCCATCTATCACTCTTTTTTGAAAAAGATTTACTTGTTTATTTGAAGGCAAGAGAGAGAGATAAAGAGATTGATTTTGCATCCCCTGGACCACTCCTGAAATGGCCACAGTGGCCAGGGCTGTGCCAAGCCAAAGCTAGTCACCAGGAGCTTCTTCCAGGTCCCCCACGTGGGCAGAAGGGGGCCCAATGGCCTGGGCCCTCCTCTGTTGCTTTCCCCAGGCTATCAGCTATGACCTGGATCGGAACTAGAGTAATCAGGTCTTGAACTGGAGTCCATATGAAATGTTGGTCCTATGGGAGACAGTTTAACCCACTGCACCACAGTGCCAGCCCCTCTGTCACTTTCTCTCTGCTTTTCAAAAAAAAAAAATTATTTTTTAAAGATCAGGTCTGTCACTGTCTTTCCTAGGTCAGTTAATTAGTGCTGTGCTTCCAGGTGGCCCAGAGGGTATGTGGATGTAGTTTTTTGCTAGAGTAACATGGCCAAAATTAGAGTTAAAATTTTCTTAACTTAAGAGGCCATGTGGCTCTTAAGGAATGGTGCCTTTGGAGGATTATGTAATAAATATTTATTATCCTTTGAAAAAAAATCTTCTTAACTTAAATATAATTCTAAACTTGAATATGGATGTGTCTGCCCGGGAGTGCAGTGACAACTCCAAGCCTATAAACTGCATAGCTGCTTTTCTTAGCTCTGCTCAGCTGTTTCTCATGGGAGCCAGAATGCGAAGCTCAGGTTCAAGGCAAATGTCAGTCACGGGGACAAAAGCCACTGCCAGGAAGCCTCAGGTCCCCTGTGACATGGTCATGTAGGGAACAGGAATAAGCTCCTTAACCACTCTGAAGACTCAGCAGTAGCGGCAGGTGGCATGGACAAGCTGAAGATAAAAACCTAGCAAGAACTGGGGGAAAGGTGGGACGGGTGGGAAATAAAAACAGAAAGAGCAGATGGAGAAAAAACTTAAAGGAAGAAGAGGGGAGGGCCGAGCATCCTGGGGTTCCTATACATGTCCTTTGAGAGCCGGATTTGTTCCAGACTGCTGCTGTTAATCCACCAGGTGGTGCTCTGAAATCGAAATAAACTGTGGTCCTTCATTCAGAGTGTGGCCTTTTCAGAGCTGACTCTTGCCTATAGAAACGGGAAGAGATGCATATGAATAAACCAGGGCGCGCCCATCCGCTAAGCATGCAGCACACCCCAGCCTCTGTGTGTGGTGCTTTGTGTAAACCATCTCAGTTAACCCAATAGCACTTGATGCCGTCTGGGAAGGAAAGTGGCTTGTCCCCATCACAGTGTCAGCCTGGCTCTGGGGACAGGGTTTTTCTCCCAGCAGCAGTTTTCCAACTTAGTTCAGCCAAAGGCTCATGTTGATCACTGCTCCCCTACCTGGAACACAGCAGTGACACAGCCGCAACCTGCCTTGGAGGGTCCCAGATCATCACGTAGCACAGGGAACAGTTACATCACTTAAGATATCTTTAAAAGGTCTGAGAGTGGCTAAGAAAGGGATGGCAAAGCCATCAGAGACCCAATTCAACACAAATCCTATGCCCTTGTTTGTTTAAGGCTTCTGAGAACTAGAATGTTTTCCCCCTTCAATTTAAAACCGAAGTCAAGCTGAGAGGCCATGCAAACATGAGATGGCATGAGAAGGGGTCCTGTTAGGACTTCAGGAATGTGGACTTCATGATAAGCTGCTGCTGCTATTACTTTCCGACTCCAAACTTGAATTATAAGCCAGTAGATACCAGCGGGTTCCTCTTGATACTTCTGTCTTCACTTAATGAAAGTCATAGTCTCGTCCTGCACATGTGCAGCCACACAAGCAGTTCTTACCTGGTCTTTACCTCGATTTCCAAACTCTCACAGATTTGGAGAAGAGCCTAGAATGGCCCAAACTATAATGGGAACTGGACTCCCCAATTTTCTTCAAATTGGAGCAGAAGCCTTTGGCTTATGTAATCTTTTTCTAAGTAGAGAATAAAAATCAACTGGAGAGGACTGTCTTGGGAATGTGGTATGATACTAACCTGAAAATCCAGGGAGGCACCAACACAGAAGCAGTTTCAATGAGAACGTTGCCATTTTTAGAGCATCTTTATTCAGTCCACATTTTGACCAGGCCAGTGTGACAAAAAATATTGTCTTCTTACTTCTTGCTTATTCTATTCCAAGATGCACCTTTGAAGGATATTTCTAAAAGTTAGTCACCTCATTGTGGCCCAATGCTCTTAAAATCTCCAAACCCAAGGCTCTTTTCTTTAGACTTTACCTAGCATTAAGGTTTTTTTTTTAAATATAGCAATAGAGGATTGACCAATATAACACCTAAGTTAATTACACTGAACACCAGTGTCTTGTTTTTGACAACGTGTTGTTTGTACCTAAGATATTAACCCTGGGGGAAGCTGGCTGAAGGGTACCTGGTAAACTCTACTGTTCTGAAAATGCTTCTGAAAAACTATTTCCAAATTAAAGGTTACTTTTTATAAATTGAAAGGAAAGAAAAAATTAAATACAGGGAGTGTTTCTTTAAAAAAGTATTTAATGCTTAGATTGCAAGTTCTTCCGGTGCTTATGTAGGGCTGTGACAGCAAATGCTGTGAGAAAAAAGAAGGTTTACAATAACGCATAGCAATTTTCTAGTTACAATTTCAACATTCAGTGTCAATTCTTTCCTCCCACTCTTTGGTCTGGTTTCTGCCACTCTCTCCATCGTTAGAGCATATGAATATTCTCTACTTCTCTTTCCCTCCCCACTGTCTTCTGTTCCTTTGGCATAGCAGAATCCCCTTTTATGCCTAGGAAGCAGGAATCTAGGACAGTAACTTCCCTTCTAGTTCTAAATCTGGTGCCTGCTCTGGTGTGCTCATGTGTGTTCCTGGGACAGCACGAGCTGTTGGAGGGATGCTGACCAGCAAAGGCAGCTGAGTTGAGGGGAATATGGTAGAGAAGTTCTATTTCTCCTTCACTAAGGGCATGCAGTTCATGTCTGAATTATTCCTTTGCATTGTAATGGAGTGCCCACATTTTTTAAAAGATCAATATGATCACAGAAACTAAAGGCAACTCCAGATGGTTCCAAAATCTTGAGGTGACAAACTTTTAGATAAGGACATCTTTAAACAAATGGAGAAATATTAGCCCATGTGAAGCAGAGAGGACACATTCCAGGAAATAGGAGAAGACAGAACAACAGCAGCAGAGGGGTACCTGGAGACTGACAGACACAGGAAGCAATGCACACAAAGGTGTGATGTTGCAGTGACGGATACTGCAGTGGCACTCAGCAATTGGCGATCTGAACACCACCAGCAGCTAGAACTCCACCAGCAACAAGGTGGAAAGGGACGTTTACCAGGAGCTGCAGAGGTGAGCCCAGACAAAGAAGTGCCTGTCCTGCTGGTCTTTTTTATTTGACCAGGAGCAGAGACAGAGCAGTAGATCCCAGATGGGTAGAACATGAGCAGGGTGGATTTCACAGCCCAGTACACCCCCTTAGAGCCGAATTGGGTGCCATTTTGTTTGAGGAGGCAAGGGCTATGGACAGCAATGCGCATGCACTGGGCTGGGAGTGAACTCATTTCTGGCTCAGTGAACTGCAACAACATGGCATCCTAGAGGTTCCACCCAAGACAGGTCAAGTAGCCCTCACACCTGATGGCCAGCAGATCAAGAACTCAGGTAGTGGCACATCAGATGTCATTTCATATAGTGTGGCAAAGAATTTAAGACTGCAGGGGACAACAGCGAGCAGCACATGCACTGAGTTGAGAGCTGACTCACTCAGCTCAGTGCATTGCACTGGTCCCACAGGAAAATAATACTGACTGTGGCATTGGACAGGTCAAAATCAGTCCATGTGGCCCTCACACCTAACAGCCAACAGGTTCCGGCAAGATCAGCAACACCAACAACCTAGCTATATAGGACACCTATAGGTGTCTCTCTAATCCTGGGAACTGCTCCAACCGGAAGTGGGAGAAAAGTTGTACAGACAATGGTGCAGCCTTAGCATGGTATCACAGGAGGTGGAGACTGGTGAGCCAGGAGCTGGGGCTACAGAGACCGTGGCAGAAGTCTAACATAAGAACACAGACCTAAAACTTGCTGGAGGGAGTGGCACAAGTGACTGCAAACAAAGAGCCATGTACCAATTGCAGTAAGTAAAATCGAAGTGTGGGTGACAGAGCTTAGAAACTTGCTCCAAGGGCCCGGCGCGGTGGCGCAAGTGGTTAAGGTCCTCACCTTGCACGCCCGGGATCCCATATGGGCATTGGTTCTAATCCCGGCAGCCCCGCTTCCCTTCCAGCTCCCTGCCTGTGGCCTGGGAAAGCAGTCGAGGACGGCCCAAAGCTTTGGGACCCTGCACCCGCGTGGGAGACCCGGAAGAGGCTCCTGGCTTCGGATCGGCATAGTATCGGCCCGTTGCAGTCACTTGGGGAGTGAATCATCGGACGGAAGATCTTCCTCTCTTTCTCTCCTCTCTGTATATCTGCCTTTCCAATAAGAAAATAATAAAAAGGAGAAGAATCTGATAACCACAGGTACAATGACCAAGATCAGAAGAAGAGACAGAAGCTCGGTGAATATTACTAAAGACTCCCCTGCAAGGAGCAACAGTCTGTGCCAACCTCGGATATACTGAAGAATACGTGGAGAAAATGGGGGACACAGAATCTAAAACATTTGTTATAAAGCCTCTTATCAACAATGAGAAGCATGTAATGCAGCAGTTCGAGGAATCTAAGGAATATGTCACACTGGAAATGAATCAAATGAAAGCTGATGTATCAGACATGAAGAATACAGTGGAGCAAATTAACAGTACAATGGGGAGTCTCCAAAATAGAATGAAAGATGCAAAAGAAAGAATCTCAAAATTAGAAGATATATTCTGTCACCAGGGGGAAACAAACAAAAAGCTGGAAGCAGAGCTGGGTCAACCTAAAAGGAAGTATTCAAGAATTGAAAGACCTATGAAAAGGCCAAATATAAGAGTTATCAGAGTCCCAGGAGATACAGAAAGAGAAACTGGATTTAAAAATGTATTTAATGAAATAATAAGGGAAAATGTCCCTCATCTAGAGAAGGAATTGAGAAACAACATCCAGGATGGACACAGAATTCCCAACAGGCTTGACCGAAAGCCATCTTCACCACGACACAGGATCATCAAGCTCTCTTCAATTAAACATAAGGAAAAGATCTTTAAATGTGCACATGAAAAAAAAATCAATTGACATATAAAGGAATGCCAATTTAACTCACACAGCTGCCCTCTCACAGGAAACTCTATGAGCCAGAAGAGAATGGACTGACATATTCTAGACTCTAAAAGCAAAAAATTATCGGCCTAGAATAATATATCTAGCAAAGCTTTCCTTTGTTTTTGAAAATGAAATAAAATTCTTCCACAGTAAAGAAAAGTTAAAAGAATATGCCTCTTCTAAATCTGCTCTACAAAATGATACTTAAGGATGTTCTCTTGACAGAGAAGAGGAATAGCACCAAACAAAACCATAGGCAAATGGGAAGAACATCCCAGTAAAATCACAACAGAAGACTAAACCAATGAACAACTCATTGACAAAATGACAGTACCAAAGTACCATTTATATTAACCCTGAGTGTAAATGGCTTAATCTCATCAATCAAGTCATAGATTTGTAGACTTGATTAAAAAAGCAATACCCATCTGTTCCTTGCCTACAGGAGACACAGTTCATCAGTAAGGATTAGCAGCGGCACTGTCTCATGGATTTTTTTGTTGTTAGTTTCATCTCTTCATCTTTCTCCTGATTAAATTTTTCAGTGACTCATATATCATAAGTAGCATTTTTCTCTTCAAGAAGGTTCTTGATTTTCTTTTTCATTTCTTCAGTGACACATTAGTCATTCAGTAGCATGTTATTTAACTTCATGGTGTTGGGCCTGGCGCGGTGGTGCAGTGGTTAAGGTCCTCGCCTTGCACGCCCAGGATCCCATATGGGTGCTGGTTCTTATCCCAGCGGCCCCTGCTTGCCATCCAGCTCCCTGCCTGTGGCCCAGGAAAGCAGTCGAGGATGGCCCAAAGCTTTGGGACCCTGCATCCGCGTGGGAGACCCAGAAGAGGCTCCTGGCTTTGGATCAGCATAGCATGGGCCGTTGCAGTCACTTGGGGAGTGAATCATTGGACGGAAGATCTTCCTCTCTGTCTCTCCTCTCTGTATATCCGCCTTTCCGATAAAAATAAAATAAATCTTAAAAAAAAAAAACTTCATGCCGTTGTTCTCTTTTTCCTTCCCGTTGTTGATTTTGTGTTGTGGCTTTTCAATTAAGAGATATATAGTAACTGTGTAATGGAGACTATCATATCCAGATGTGAAGATGCAATGTAGTATGCATTTCTACTTCCAGATAAAGATAGACTCCCAATGAAACTGTTTACTGTATCTTGACAATAGGATGCTGGACTCTCTGCCATTTTCCGTGCCCACATGATGGACATACGACTGTGTATAAAGAACTATGCTATAGTAATATCGGGGAACTCAGAAAGGGGGGACATGGGACTTGGTGAGAGGGTAGGGGAAATCCCAGGGCCTATGGAACTGTGTCATAAAATGATAATAATAAAAAGAAGTAAAATTCTAAAAAAGTAATGAGAAAGTTATATATTTATCAGTTTATTTTATCAATGTATCCTTTTTATTTTTTGTTATTATCTAATGCCATTGTCTAAATGCATATGTCATGCTGTTTACCTGTTTTAGTATAATTGTATAGCATTTTTGTTAATATAATTTTTATACTGACAATTCATAACAGTGTACATTTAAGGAATTTACTGTTTTGTTTTGGTACATAGTATATCTATCTTTGTATATATATAGATATATGTATAAAGTGGAGTGATTAACTGAAAAAAGAAAACCAGTTTCTCAGAACCTGAATATGCTGACATACTGATGACTGAAATATTTGTTTCTTTACAAAGCACAGATGTTCGTGGGCATTCTCACTGTTTACAGAGTAGTACATTGGCAGAATTTATATTAAATGTTTTATTAGTACTCTCAGAATTTTAAGGACTTGGATTTTAAGACTTTAATGTAAGACAACATGAGACTAAATTTTAGGAAAATGGAGTCTATTCTTCATAACAAGTAAAGCATTTTGGTTATACATGAATGGAGAATAAAGTCAGGTAAACAGACTTCTTCCAGGGCTCATGTTAGCCTGAAAAACAGCTTCAGAGTTACAGTGTAAAGGTTACAATAAGAAACGATTGAGTTGCTTTGAAAACATACAGGTGGGAAAGGTTTGCTGCATTATTAGAGTGCGAGTGGTGGGTGTGTAACAGCCATCGCTGGAGTGATGTGGTGGGTGTGTAACAGGCATTCCTGGAGTGACGTGGTGCGTGTGTAACAGACATTCCTGGAGTGACGTGGTGGGTGTGTAACAGGCATCCCTGAAGTGACGTGGTGGGTGTGTATCAGGCATCCCTGAAGTGACGTGGTAGGTGTGTAACAGGCATCCCTGGAGTGACGTGGTGGGTATGTAACAGCCATCACTGGAGTGACGTGGTGGGTGTGTAACAGACATTCCTGGAGTGACGTGGTGAGTGTGTATCAGGCATCCCTGGAGTGACGTGGTGGGTGTGTAACAGGCATCCCTGGAATGACATGGTGGGTGTGTATCAGGCATCCCTGAAGTGACGTGGTAGGTATATAACAGGCCACCCTGGAGTGACGTGGTGGGTGTGTAACAGGCCACCCTGAAGTGACGTGGTCTGTGTGTAACAGACATTCCTGGAGTGATGTGATGGGTGTGTAACAGGCATCGCTGGAGTGATGTGATGGGTGTGTATCAGGCATCCCTGAAGTGACGTGGTGGGTGTGTAACAGGCATCCCTGGAGTGATGTGGTGGGTGTGTAACAGGCATCCCTGAAGTGACGTGGTAGGTGTGTTACAGACATTCCTGGAGTGACGTGGTGGGTGTGTATCAGGAATCCCTGGAGTGACGTGGTGGGTCTGTAACAGCCATGGCTGGAGTGACGTGGTGGGTGTGTAGCAGCCATTGCTGGAGTGACGTGGTGGGTGTGTGTAACAGGCCACCCTGGAGTGACGTGGTGGGTGTGTAATAGCCATGGCTGGAGTGACGTGGTGGGTGTGTAACAGACATTCCTGGAGTGACGTGGTGGGTGTGTAACAGCCATGGCTGGAGTGACGTGGTGGGTGTGTAACAGCCATGGCTGGAGTGACGTGGTGGGTGTGTGACAGCCATGGCTGGAGTGACGTGGTGGGTGTGTGACAGCCATTGCTGGAGTGACATGGTGGGTGTGTAACAGCCATCCCTGGAGTTACGTGGTGGGTGTGTAATAGCCATGGCTGGAGTGACGTGGTGGGTGTGTAACAGCCATGGCTGGAGTGACGTGGTGGGTGTGTGACAGCCATGACTGGAGTGACGTGGTGGGTGTGTAACAGCCATGACTGGAGTGACGTGGTGGGTGTGTAATAGCCATGGCTGGAGTGACGTGGTGGGTGTGTAACAGCCATGACTGGAGTGACGTGGTGGGTGTGTAACAGCCATGGCTGGAGTGACGTGGTGGGTGTGTATCAGGCATCCCTGGTGCTGCATCACAGCAGGCATCCTGCCGGATGCAGGTCTTCATGGACTCAGACTAAAAACGCATATCCTTACAGATGTCCACAGCGACATGCACCCTAGTGGGCTGGCCTGAGAGAAACTCACCCTGCAAGGGGCCTCAGTGGCCAGGGTGGAACCAGTTCAAAGGTGGGAATTCCATCTGGGTCTTCCATCTGTGTGACAGGGACCTGTCTCCTTGGATTGTCATGTGCCGTCTCCCGAGATGCACATTAGCCAGAAGCTGGAATCAACATGGAGCTAAGGTTTGGACCTCAGCACCTCAGACTGTGTTGGGTGGGTCCCAAGTGGTGACTTAGCGACCACACCAAATGCTTACCCCCTCTCATTTAATCAGGCAGCTACTGTTAGGATCCTTCCTTGATTGCCCAGTTTGTCTCTGTTCATTTTTGTGTTGTGAGAGACAAAAGACAGAAAGAGAAAAACAACAAACAATATTAAAAAGCAATTGATAGTGTAGATTCTATTTTCAGAAACATAATGAAGACAGATTACTACACATATTCATGAAGTAGCTTGTAGAAATAAAGGTGCTAAAAAAGCAGTGATTATTATTCAGCTTTCCATAGGCAACCATAATCTGAAAACATTAAATAGAAAATTCCAGAAAGAAACAGCACATTCGCATAACTTTCTATGGTAAGTTACTATAATTGTTCTATTATTAGTTATTATCATTAATCACTTAGTTTGTCAATTAAACTTCATCATAGATGTGTATAGGAAAAGAGTTAATATACATAGGATTTGATACTATCAAGTTTCAGGTGCTCACTGGGTTATTGGGATATATCTCACTCAGAGGAATTATTGCTGTACATTACACAACTAGGAAATAGTACTGGAAAAAGGAATGTTCCTGTGCATGAATGTGTGTTGTTTTCAAGTGCTGGAATGATTAGAAATATGCTGCTGACATTATAGGCTGTTTAGTAAGGAGCACATTGCCAAAAACAGCCAAAAGAATGTAATGTGTGTAAAGAGCCCCTCTTGGAGGGCCCAGAGGTGGACAACAGCGTGTGACCATGGGATGTGTCAGGGGGCCCAGAGGTGGACCACAGCATGTGACCATGGGATGTGGCAGGGGACCCAGAGGTGGACCACAGTGTGTGTCCATGGGGTATGATGCTCCCTGCTGCCATGGGCCCACGGGGCTATCTCAAGAGGCTTGTTCTAGGGGCTGCTAAGGTACCAGTGATTTCCTGGAAGGCTGGTGACAGGGTCTTGGGCCAGTGGAACCTTCCAGATAGAAGAATTATGATAGTGAGGGTGGCTTTGACCCTGAGGCATGCTAGGAAGTGGGAGAAAGAAGGCTCCATTGAGCTTGGGTGGGTGGGCTTAGATCTGGGGCAATTTAAGGACTGCAGGCTAAACCCGCTCCGGGCAGGTGCTGAAGTCCAAATATCCCCCAGCTCTCCTGATACAAACAGAAGAGCTTAGCAGGTGTGAAGTCCTTGTCATCTTAATGGCCAGGGAAGCACTGGATGGAGGCTGCATGCGTGTGAGCGAAGAGCAGGTGTTGCCTCTTCTAAGAAAAGTATTGTTAATGGATGGCAGCCACTCTGGCAAGCAGGAGGTCCCCAGCCCACCAGAGTCCACAGGAGGCTGGGCAGTGAGGGGCCCTTGTTTCTTGCCAGCTGTGCAAAGCTGTGGATTTTCTTTCCCTGCTGAGTCGCACAAGGTCAGGGTGGGAGTGGGCATGTGCTTGAAACCCCCTAGGAGAAGGAGAATCTCAAAGACTGAATGAGCTGGGATGCTCAGGAGCTCCCTTGTGCACGACAGCCTTGGAGGAGGCCCCAGAGCTGACCCCTTTTCTCAGGTGAGGTGACACTAGGCAGGTGGTGAGGGAGTTGGAGGTGGTGGTACATGAGAGGAAAGGAGGTGATCCCTGGGTTCTGCTGGACCAGGAATAGGAATTGAATAGGGAGTAAAGCGTCTTGACTTTGATCGTAGAATCAACAGCAGGAATTAAGGTTTCTTTGAAAGAATTCAGACGATTGCTGGAGTGTCCATCTGAATTCTGACCAGTGTTTTCTTGTCTCAACAGGAATCTCCCATTATTCTCTTCATGGCCAAAAGAAAAAACAGACTTTCTGGCTCATTGCTCCTTACGCCGATACTGCAGGTTCTGCTGTTCTATTTTGTACTCTTTTAGATCAATTAACAAACATCTGAGTCAAATTATGAAAGGAGAACAGTTGGCCCTCCTCACCTTCCAGAGTCTTCTCTGTGGGTCCCACCGCTGCTCGCTGCCTAAAGCCTGCTCAGAACCCCATCTTCCACAAACCTCTGCTGATTCCTCCACCCATATGGGATTGTCCCATCTGGCAAACCCCATGGGAGCTTTTCTGGGGCTCCTCCAGAGTCCTCACTAGCTGTGGTCTTCCATTTCTTCTTCAAGGATGTTTCGTTCACCTTTGTGTAGTGTTTATTTCTAACCTTCCTTAGTCCATAGAGGAGACCTAGAGAAGAAGAGAGTGAAATGAAAAACAAAACAAAAAATAGAGGAAGCCAGGTGTTAAAGACATCTGTCGGGGGGCCCGGCGCGGTGGCGCAAGTGGTTAAAGGTCCTCGCCTTGCACGCCCGGGGTTCCCATATGGGCGCCGGTTCTAATCCCGGCAGCCCCGCTTCCCTTCCAGCTCCCTGCCTGTGGCCTGGGAAAGCAGTCGAGGACGGCCCAAAGCTTTGGGACCCTGCACCCGCGTGGGAGACCCGGAAGAGGCTCCTGGCTTTGGATCGGCATAGCAATGGCCTGTTGCAGTCACTTGGGGAGTGAATCATTGGACGGAAGATCTTCCTCTCTGTCTCTCCTCTCTGTATATCCGCCTTTCCAATGAAAAAATAATAAAAATAAATCTTTTAAAAAAAAAAAGACATCTGTTGGGTCCTTGGCTGAGCACTGGCTTCCTGCTGGAAGGCAGAAGCCGGGGGTCAGAGCCAGGGCTTGGAGGCCGGGTCAGCCGTGGGAAGCACTCAGCGACCACTCAGCCAGCAGCAGGATGTGTGAGTCCAGGACTCAGCCCCTGCTCGCCATCTTGTGCAGTCACCACTGTTCCCTGCAGTTCGACTGGAGGGATGCAGCAGCAGGGTACTCTTGATGGTGCTAGGCTTCTCAGAGAAATGTCTGACTCCTTAGAGACCCTGGCAGCTGTTCTCAGAGCTGTATTTCAGGTTCTGGGCCCAGACCTTAAGGACGTGTGCAGGTGGCTGCTGGGGCTCCTACTGTAGCCTGTGTGAGTGTACTCTGCCGTCACAGCTTCCAGGTGAACAGATTTCCAGCAGGTTACTGCTGTCTGTTAAAAAACCAAAACAACCAAGCAGCCAAACAAAAAAACCCACTTCGCTTTATGTTGCTTTTTTCTATATTGGTTCCATGACAACAAACAGGCTAAGGAGATGACCCATCATTTTCTAACTGCTGTAAGAGCAAGTAGTGGCCCTAACATATTCATTTATTGCTCCAGAGAGAACTGTGAATGGAATGTTAAAACTGTACAAATATGTGGGAATGTAGATTATTACCAGGGCAGCACAGAAAATTATACATGTTGCAAAATCATCACTTAATTTCTATAACATGACCGAAGTAGTTATAGAGGAAAGGCTTTCCTAGGCCATTTTATTTATTTATTTAACTTTTTATTTGAAGGGCAGGTGCACACACATACACACACACACACACCCCTCTCCCAACTGCTGTGTCACTCCCCAAATACCTGCAAGTACCAGGGCTAGGCCAGTGGGAAGCCAGGAATCTGGAATCAAAAGTAGATTCAGAACTCCAACACCATCTTCAAAGCACAACATTTCTGTTAGGAACATTTGAAAGCGTTTTGGTCTAACGAGAGATGCTGGTCAGGACACCTGCGTCCGTTTTGGAGTGCCTAGCTCAAGTTCTCCCTGCTCCTGTCTCCAGGTTCCTCTTACGCACGGCCTGGGAGGCAGCACAGGTGGTCGGTCATGACTCCTGGGTGGGGCACTGGGGTTGAGTTTCTGTCCCCTGAGCATTTGGGAGTAAGCCAGCAGATGGCAGCTCTCTATATGTGCGTATCTCTTCCTCTGCCTTTCACATCAATGAACTAATAGACAGAAATTTGTAAAGTTTTATAAAATCTCACATATCTTTATTCTAACTTTCAGTTTACATCTATGCATGAGGCAAGAATAAGAAACACAAGTATCATTTTCATTCCAACTGACCTTTCGCAATAGTATTTTTTAATTATAACAACTATCTTCTCAGATATTAACTAGTAATTAGAATTTTTCTCACAGGACCTCTTTCTTCAAAAGTGCTGAATTTTGCTGCTCTATTTTTGAAATTAGATAAGTTTCTAACCTACAATGATAAGTATAAGTGGCCCTCCATGAATTACAGTTTTACTCCTGCGAAGCGCCAAGAAATGTTAATTTCTTTGTTCTTTTCTCCCCAATTACATAACCAAGTTAGTTACCAAGGAATTACGTGTTTTACCATAAAAGATATTCAACTCTGCTCCCACCAAAGCCATCTTGTCCCGGTCTGGGTGTCAGGAGTCGTGCCATAAGCAGCTCTGGTCTTCTCGGGGCCAGGCTACGTCGGACAGTGTGGCACGAGCTCTGGAGAGTGGGGCGTCCATGAAACAGCACGTGGGGCCAGTGTGGGCTGCAGTCAGGAGGACATCAGCTGGTGCTTGCAGCCAACAGGACGATGCCACAGTCTAAGCACAATAAGCGTGGCGTCTGGCAGCAAGTACTGGGGATGGCCGGAGAAACCGCCTTCTGAGGAAGTCGCTGAGGAAGTTGCTGTGTGGGACTGTAGGGTCCTGCCTTGTTATGCCTGGGTGGGGTAGAGACCCCAGCTTCCTGCTGAGGCGCCCCCTGTGGGCAGAAGATAAAGGCCAGATGGAATTCCCGGCTCCTGATTTGGCCTGGCCCAGCTTTGGCTGTGTAGGAATTGGGAATACAAACTAGTAGTTAGAAGATCTCTCTCTCTCTCTCCTGCTCTGTTTTTCAATTAAATAACAATAGAAAATAATAAAGCCTTTTAAAATTTGCAAAAGATAGCTAGCTTTCTCTGTTCAATCCTTGGTCATGTTTCTCAAGCTCTTCTGAGCACAATGATATGTTAGAAATATGTGTCAACATATGGTCTGACACCCTTAGCAGTGTCTGACTTTCAGGAACAATCTTGCCCTTACCATGGGTGATGCTCTTGGATATTCTCATTTCTTGTTCATTAGATGTTGACAACAGACTTACTATATTAGTTTTGTGACAGAAATCCATGGTTCAAAGTATATGCTATGGAGACTAGGGGAATTGGATGAAGAAAGCATGAAAACATATAACAAACATATTAATAATAATGCAGAGCAATTTTTTTAATTTCAGGGAGATTGGAAGCTCCTTAAAGTGCTAGGGTATAACCTAGGAAACAATAGAATCTCCCATTTAGCATAAACAAGTAAATCAACACAGCAAATCAATAGGCCATTCAATACTAATACAAGTTCACTAGGAATGTTGACTCAAGAAGTGAGTAGGGACTAGGACAGGATGGGAGATTTCCTGGACTTACTAGGTGGGAGCCAGCTGTTGAGCCGCACTGATTAATGGAGCTAACTGGCCCTGGACAGTGGCCCTTTGTGGGAGGTACAGAGTGTGTGTAGCCCCAGGTCGCGGTAGAGAGTGGAGGCAGGGAAAGCTCTCAGTACCCCAGACTCACTCTCCAAAGGCACTGACAAGAAAACCATCCTGAGCTATGTGCACCAGACTTGTAAAGGTTGGTGGGGAAATGAAAGTGTTTTTGCTGCGTAGTTTTTCATAATATATTTTACAGCAAATTTGTGAAGACTTCTTACAAATAAAACAGTATGACTGGATTGAGGATTATTCCAGACACTTCACTGAGAGGCGATGCATTAATGGTCATCACGTTGATTGGACAAAGAACGCTGTTGTAACCTGGAGAGCCTATGTCCTAGAAGTGAAAGCATGAGAAGGGGAGGGTCCAGGAAGCACAGGAACACGGGGAGCACCTGCAGGTCATTTTGTGGCCCGAGTCATGGAGAAGCCTCAAGAGCTGAGGGGGACTCTGGAAGTGCTTGCTCTGCTTAGCTCCTCATTGCCCTGCCAAGGCTCTGGCTCCTCTTCAGGCTGACGCATGGTGACGCTGTCTCCCCTCTAGGCTGACCCATATTGATGCTGTGTCCCCCCCAGGCTGACCCATAGTGGCACTGTCACTCTGCCAGGCTGACCCATGGTGGTGCTGTGTCCCCCCCAGGCTGACCCCTGGTGGTGGTGTCTGTTCTTCAGGATCACCCCAAGTCCGCAGTTTTCTGAATCAGTTCTGAATCATATGGTATAAACCAGAATCATGTGAGTCTTCACACTGGCTGGAATGAGACAGTAACCTCTCACCATCCTCGCCATTGACTTTGAAGAGCTGTGTGCAAACTTAGGGGACTTTGCCAACTCTCAGCATTAGAACCAGACCCTCCCAGTTGATGGAAAAAGAGAAGGGGTTCGCATGGATGTGCAGGGCTGGGCCTTGGTCCCTTGAGGAGCTCAGCCATGGCTCCCCTCCTCTGTTAGTGCTGGAGTCACCCTGAGAAGACCTGGACTCCGTTTCTATAAGGGAGTTCAACGGCAAGTGAAGTGACATGACAAGGACCCATTAGCATCAAGGCTGCTGTGGCTCACAGCCATAAGGGTACGTGATGACAGCTGGTGTGACGGAGGGCACAGCCATGGTCCTTACTGTCCATTGCTCTGGTCAAAGTATTGACCCTCCCCTTAGTAGCTAACAAGGTCTGTCTTAGCCAGGGTTAGCATCTTCGTGGCCCTGCAGCGTTCAACACACAGTGCTTCACACCAAAGTCTGAGCATAAATTAAGAGCACAGTCAGAATATAAGGAATGGTTGGCACTCCAGATCATTGTGTCCCTGTGAGGTGAAGTCATGGTCATAGCTTTTTTATTCAGGAGAATAGCCCTAAGTTATTTCTGTGATAATGTGATTGAGATCATCTCATTGGGAGGTGATCTCATGGCTGTTGGGATTACTATGAGACCGTGGATGGAGATCACTACCTGGGAGAGGGAACATTTGAGGAAGAGACTAGGGACCTAAAAAATGTCCAGAGAAAGGAAGTTCATGAGAAAGACTTATGAAAAAATCATGAATATAAATTTTATTTTATGCCAAAATAAGTTTACCTACTAATACAGTTCTCCACAATTATTTTTACATCCCTTTGCACATGGTAATGGAAGAGGAGCATCTAAGTCAAGTTCCCCCGTTTATCATTTACCTCAGATGACTGTTTCTACCACCACTATATGCTTGCTTAAACACTATCTTATAATTGTCTCCCTCACCTTTTTTGTGCTAGTGTAATTCTTCAATGTTTCCAGTTGGAGCACAAATAATATATATTGCTATTTTTCAAGACTAGACACCATGGCCTGTTTCACCTCCAGCCCCAAATCTACAACAATGGCTCCTAGAAGATGCTCAAGAATTACTTATGGTGGATAAATACGTGAAACTCCACAAGGGCAGGAGGTCTCTGCCTTGCTCATTTTATCTTTAGCCCACAGTACTTTTAATGAATTGTATATTGCATGCTGCCTGGATACATTATTTTTACTGGGTCCTGAATCTGGCCTTCCATCCTCCAACTTTTTCTTTCAGGGCTAGCACAATCATTGTTTCTGATAACTTAAATTCTCATTTCCTGGTCTTCATCATTTCTGTAAGTATGTAATTAAAGTTTTGACTTTCTTAAATAAAAGTCTTACTGCAGAGAGGAATGGACATGAGAACTGTGGCACATCTACTCCACTGAATTCTACTCAGCCTTTAAAACAATGAAATTCTACTATTTACAACAAAATGATCCCAAATAGAGCCCATTGTGCCCAGTGAAATTAGCCAGTTCTAAAATATCATATTTTTTTGATATAAGGCAACCTTCCTACAAAATACAAGACCAGTAACCATATAGGTCAGCATGAATATACATCTATTCATCTAGAAGAACTGTGTAGTGGAGACCAGCACACCAAAAAGTGGAGATACAGTGCAGTGTGCATCTCTACTCCAGAATAAAAGCACTTCCAATGAAACTGTTAAACACATCCTGATAATAGGATGCCGAACTTTCTAGCATTCTCTAGACCTGTGATGTCCTGATACACTTGGATAGCAGAACGATGGACTTGTGACTACTGCTGAAGTCCACACTATTGTAATAATATGGGTGAGACAGGGCTGGGGGATGGGAGGACAGAAGGGGAAATCCTGAGCCTACGAAACTGTACCATGAAAAAAAAAAATCTTTCACAAGTCTTGCTTTAACCAGTGGGCGCAGTTGTTTCTCAGTATCCGTGGATGTTTGGGTCCCGGAACCCCCTCCAAACTCTGCCAAGACCCAAATTCCTTACCAAAAACGGCGTAGTGTTTATGCATGACCTCTGCACACCCTGCTGTTTCTTTTTAAAATCATCTCTAGACTGTAACATCTAACATAAGTGCCATGTAAATCATTATTTCACTTACTGCTGAGGCAGTCGGTGTGTTCAGTATGGTTGCAGCTGTTTTCCCTGAATAGACAGTCACGGATGTGGGGTCTGACTCATATCCCCTGTGCCCACATTCCCATTTGCACTCAGACCCAGCATGGGGGAGCCGGTTGGCCCACGGGCTCAGTGGCCTGGCAGAGCAGTAGTCATCACCAGTCATTTTTGGAGTCTCAAGTTAAGCCCCTGTACAGGTTAATATGGAGGGTGGAGATTTTCTCCAGAAACTCAGGCCGTCAGTCTTCTTCCAGGGCCGCTGTCTGATCATTGCTCAGATGGAGTGTGAGAAGGCAGCGCATTCCTGGCAGGCAGAGACAGGTTCCACGGCCCTGAAGAACGGCCACACTGGTGCTCTGCCCAGAGGACCCACTGGCAAACCCAGGAATTTAAAAAGTAAGAATGTTTCTGTGGACTGATGCTTCATACACACTGAAATGTATTTCCGAGTTCCAGTCCACTAACTCTAGCCCCGTGTCTTCCAAGACATGTTTATGTCTACTAATGACATGAAATTATTTTTTGATATTAAAAAACAGGAACAATGCAAGTGAATGCCCCATAAAAGCAAGAAAAGTTGAAAATGAGCATCTCCTTGTTCATTAGATGTCCTTGCACATGTCTGGTTTAAGGAGTGCCTCATGGGGCAGGTGTTGGGCTAGCTGGTTAAGACTCTGGCTAGGATACCTTGGTCCCATATTAAAGTACCTGAATTTAACTCCTGGCTATGACTCCTGATTCTGACATCCTGCTGATTCAGACCCCAGGAAGCAGTGATGATGGCTTAAGGAGCAGGGTTCCTGCTGTCCACACTGGAGAGCTGGACTCAGTTTCTGGCTGTCATTTTTGGTCCAGCCCAGCCCTGAGCCATTGCAGGCATCTGAGGGAATGAACCAACAGGTAGAAGCTTGCTCTCTCTCTTTCTCTGTGTATCTCTTTTCAAAGAAATTTTTTATAAGAAAGCATTGTGTTATGTTACATGTGATAAATGCTTTATGACATGAATATGTTTGTAATAAAATCTGTAACAAAAAAATCTTCTTTTCTGAAAGCACCCACAGGTTCTCTGAAGACTTTCTCTTCAGCTGCTAGAAACACAACACTCAACATGAAGAAACCCCAACTGCAGGTAAGTTAATGGATTAAATATGATGTCTCATTGAAGATGGAGATTTCAGGTTCCTCTCTCTGTATAACACTGAGAGTAAGTTTTCAGGAGAGCACAAATAGTATTATCCCTTGTCCTGAGTCACCAGGGGCCCTCAACATTTCAATGGAAATTGCACATGATAAAAAGACAATGCATGGGTGACGATGGCCCCTGCGACGCAGCCACCCTGCCTGTTCTGTCCACAAACGCGGATTTCTCAGACTTGCGGGAAATTAAAAAGCAGCAGCTGCTCATCGCAGGCCTGATGCAGGAGTGGGGCCTGCTGCGCAGCAGCAGAGTTGGCCTTCTCGCTCCCGGCCTTGCCTCTGGCCCACCTGCTGCTGACCGAGGAGGATGCCCAGGGTATGGATGCCTACGCTCTGACCAAGGCTGCTTTGATGTCAAAGACTGTGATCAGGAAGCACACTTCCTGCATGACTGCAATAGCAGCAAAGCCTGCTTCCTGTACACGTATTCCAGATACCTGTTTGGAGAAAAAAGAATGATGAACACTTGGTAGCCTAGGCCCCTTGGAGAAAAGACAAGTGAAAGATGAGGCCCTTGGAGAACTGAGAGTGGAGCTTAGCAAAAAATATCAAGCTCGGGAACTTGATGGATTTGGCCTTTATCTGTATGGTGTAGTGCTTCGAAAGCTGGACTTGATGAAAGAGGCCATTGACATGTTTGTGGAGGCTACCCTTGTTTTACCTTTGCAATGGGGAGTGTTGCCAGCCATATCTGTATGTACTGGCTACATGCCGTACCCAAAATGGCGCCGGCCAGAGAGGCTAGATCTTGGTGCCTGGTGGATAGTCACGTAGCTTTGGCAGTACCACGCACGCGCCTAACGCATGCGCAGTGAGCTGCGGCGCGGCAGGCACGTAAACACTGGGACTGACGAATCCAGTCGCCCAGAACCCTGCGTAATCATGACGCCGACCTATCATCGACGGAGGCGGGGCCAGACAGCACATAAGAGCAAAATGCCTGCCGGGGTTCGGCGCTTCCTTCCTCATGTTAGTGTGCACAATAAATTTTACCGCAGGAGACTTCACACGCGTCTGCGTCTTATTGCTGGGCGGTAAGACACGTGGGCGCGACAGGGGAGCATGGTTAGAGCTTTGTAACCTGCTCACAGACAAAGAAAATGTTGAAATTCCTGTCTTTGCCAGACATGTAGATGAAAGAGTTTTTCCTGGCTCACATACATATGGAGCTCCCTGCCGCAGTCTCTGCCGACACTTCTGCATGCGGTTTCTCACTCAACTTGTCTTCGGTCACACCATAATTGGTTACTTCAAGCAAGTACATTGCTAGATCCATAGCAAGCCTTACGTGCATGTGGCTTATCCAAGGACCTCACTGTCATTCCTGCAGATGGAAACCACTCCTTGGGCATAGCACATATGAATGACCACCTCCAGAGGCTGACTGACATGAGTATTGGGAAATACTGACACTGTCTTTTGCCAATTAGAAGCACTTCCATCTCCCTTCTGCTCACAGAGTGACTATAGATCTTGGTCTTCTTCCCAGAGCCATTTTTATCCCCTAAAAAGCAGCCCTTCCACAGCACGTTAGCACAGGCAACGCTACAGGAACAAAGTGTTCATGCTTCTGAGTGGAAGAAAGTCCAGGAGGGAAGGAAAAGTCAGCCGCCCCACCTTCTGTTAGCAGTCATGGTGCTTAGTGCCCTGGGGAGAGTCAGGGCGCTGCATGGAACTGACTTCGTGCTTGGATTTGCTGAGCATGACGCGTGTTCTGATGTCACAGATTAGGGTTAAATGGAGCTGAGCTGTCCATTTGTGCTTTTTCAAGGGAGGCATTCTTTCAAAACTGTTTCAAGAAGGAACATCCTAAAAGCTTTTAAGTTGGAAGTTACTAGAGTTGAATAAAAAAGGACAAAGTAGTCTGAGTATGGAATACTGATGGTCCTTAACTGAGGGCAAAAGATGGCTGTCGCGTCAGCTATACCCCTGCCAAAGCAAAGCAGGGGGAAAGGATTACCAGTGTTTTCACAGACATTTCAAAATAACTTTTATTACTTTAATGGCTTTTTTACTTCAAGCTGAAAAAAAAAAAAGACTGTGCATGGATTTAATTCTTTTAATTCCGTGTTGCTTTCTTTTAATTCTTTCTTCCTGTGAGTTTGTTGAAGTCCTCATATACCACAAGGCATTGTCTTGATTTTCCCAAGATCACAATTTTAATAGTCGTTCCAGCGTATATTTTGGACATATTGGAGATTTTTCCCTGGAACTTGGAATAACAGTTAAGTAAGGTAACTCAGTTTTAATTGGATTTAGGATCTTACTTGATTGATGAAAATCACAAGCCTTTAAAATTTCGTATTACCTTAAGGACAAAACAGTCACTTCTTAATTAATATATAACTTATTAACTGTCATTAAATCTTTGTTAATTACATAGGATGGTACAGTTAAATTAAAAAGATGGATGATTTCCTGCAGGAGATAAAATTGCGATTTCAAAAATCTTTCTTAATTGATTTAACACATATGATCTTAGCCAAAGACCAAGAAGTGATAATTGGTTGCTGACTCGTGTGATTCATTCAGGACTTGGAATGGTAGGGTGGTGAAGGGTTCAATTAAGTAGGGCATTATGGGACAGGAAATAGAATGGTTCTCCAGAGAACTTCTGCCCCAGGCCATTTCAAAGCACTGAAAATGTGTTTGTGAAAAATTGTGTAAGGATTTTGAAACTTTTTTGCACCCAAAATAAGTGTCTTTTCCTTCTGTTTTCCCTGTGAACAGTATGGCCTACCTTGTCTTCAGCTGCAGTGTTTATTAACTTTTTCTCAGTTGAGAACCTCACACACTGAGTTGGCAGATATTCACTGGGCATCCCTTTTATGCTAGCCATGTACTGCCCTCTGAGGACTTATCCCAACAAAAATGGGTACCTTTTAGAAGCTGATGAATGCGTGAGACAATCTCCCCCAAAAGGGCAAAAAGGAAAGAAAAGAAAATGTCTCCATATGTATTCACAGCAGGTTTTTAAAAAAGATTTATTTGTTTTTACTGGAAAATCAGATATACGGAGATGAAGATCTTCAGTCCACTGATTCATTCCTCAGGAAGCTGCAGTGGCTGGAGCTGAGCTGATCTGAAGCCAGGAGCCAGGAGCTTTTGTATGTGGACCCCTGAAACTCATCCATGCAGACCCCCAAGTGTGTGGGCCTGGTTAGAGACCCCTTAAGACCTGAAGGGCCCCCCACAGCTCCTGATGCCCTCCCTGGCTTTGCTAAAGCTCGACAGTACAGGGAAATCCTCATTGGTCAGTAGGTGCTCCAGATGTGTTCCTCTGCTGGCTGCCAGCTCTCTGTTGTCTGTGTAGAGATGGAAGTGGAACACAAAACAGAGGGACACCAATACTAGAGGACCCAGAGAATCTACTGGAATTTGGAGACCATATCAGCTCCTCCACAGGAAGAGGCTGCTGCTGTCTGGATGGGCAAAGGCCTGCAGAAAGCCTGCCTGGCTCACAGCTCCGCCTGCAGCAGGCAGCATCGTGAGTGAATAGGTGGCGTCAGAATCGCCCAGATGTGTGATTCGAGCTAGCCTTATGAATTGATGGCAGCTCTCTCAGTTGTTTTCTTGTTGAATTAAGAGATAAGGGTTGTATGAGGGCTGAATGGGGTGTGGGACAGACTGAACTAGTCTGCTGTACATACTGGCAAGCACAGGAGTCAGTGCAAGGGGAGGACCTGGTGAGGGTTATTGCAGGTCATCCATATAGGCTGCAGTTCCCACTGGTGTGCATGAAGCCTGAGTGTGAGGTGGGCAGGATCGGGTTGGACTGCAACACCTGTTGGTTTGTGTAGAAGACAGGGCTGGAGACAGAACTAACCCAGCAATTGCAACCACCAACCTGTGCATAAACTGATTGGGACAACAGACTGTGCCAAACCCTGTACTGGCAAGCACACGCAAGAATCAGTTCTGGGATCACCTCAGATGAAGTTTCTTTGGGGATCCCCCCAACTGAACTGCTGGACTCAGAACCCCAACCATGGAGAGAATAGCAGGTTCCTTGGTGTGACAGTGGAGAGCATGTGTCAGAGCTGGGCCTCCTCAGTGGCTTAGACGGAGCAGTGGACAGCATATCCAGGGGCACATGGAGGATATGGCAGTACATTGAAGACTGCAGAGGACACCTGCTACCACAACAGGGAACAAAGGACAGAACAAATCAATCAACTACCACAGCCAATTGTGGGCAGTCAAGTGTTGGGCAAACGGAGAGTGTTGGGCAAACGGTGGACTATGTTGATCAGTGGATTCTGGAGAGATTTCATTGTGCTTGGAGTGGTGAGATCAGCAGTAATTCAGAACTGTTGAACTATCAAAACCTCATGAGCAGGACCCTCGAAGCATGCCCCACATCGGGGACCCTGGGATGGTGTGGGGTGGCTGTCCTCTATCCCAGGGTGCGGAGGCATATGGGAAGCTGAGTGTGGCTTCTCCCGTTCTCTCCCCTCCTCCCCGAGATATAGGAAGGAAAAGAAGTGAATGTGGAAATGGTGACCTCACCCACCTTCCTGTAGCCCTTGGCCCTTATCACCCTAATCAGCTATGTAAAAATCATCAAAAATAAAAATAATTAAAATTTAAAAAGAGAGATCAGGGTTTAATCAGACATGTTAGAGATGTGTTAGTGAGGACTGGCGTGGTACCGAGATGCACACGGAGGGTGTGCTTGGGACAAGGAGGAGGAGGCGGGGGTGAGGCTGGCGAGGGATCCCAGTGATGGTTTGCAAAGCCCTGCAATTCCTGCCAGTGTGAGGCTCCAAGTCCTTCATCTCCCCAGCCTCCCCGAAGCAGCAGCTACATGCTTTGGTCTGGCCTTGGTCCCCCAGGTGGGGAGTGCTGCCATGTAGACACTTTGGTAAACAGGCCCAGCAGGTCTCTGTGCGCACGACCTCTGCAGATGCTGTCTGCAGGAAGGCTAAGGAGCAAAAATGAGTGAGTGAATGAATGAAGCTGTGCATTCAGGCATCCCCTCCCCTCGTCCTGCTCTGTGCCAGCAGAGCTGCCTCCTTGGGAGCTGGTCCCCTCGTCCTCTGTGCCAGTGGAACTGCTTCCTTGGCGGCTGGTCCTCTCCGTCTGCTTTACTGCCTGGGTGAAGTCCTCAGGGTAATATGTGGAAAAGAAAAAACAAAACAAAACACATGCAATAATGTGTACAGTGCATGGACTTCAAAATTGTTTGGCACCCAAATATATTTATCTGTTAATTTGTCCTCCCACATTCTTTTGCAAGGGCCCTTAAAAATACTAAGATTGTTAATAAGAAACTTTTTTTTAACAATTAGGAATGATGTTGAATGCTAGGGCAGCCAGGTGTTGAACTAGCCGATGTCCAGTTCAGGCTCCCACCAGCAAGGCTGGAGGACTGTCGCTCTGTATCCTTAGCAGCACTTGGTACGATCCATCTGTTCAGGTGAGCTTCCCTGCAGGGTACCTGGCGACATCTTGTTGAAGTTTTCGTTTGTGTTTTCCCGATGACTGGCAACCCTGACTACCTTTTCAATGTTCTCATTGTCTGGTGGGTTGTTCTTTTGTGAAATGCTTGCTCGCATCTTTGGCTCATTAGAGAATACACCTTTCCACTTAAAAAGGCAATGATGACTTGATGAATAGATGTTTCTAATTCTGATGACACTCTGTTTTTCTCTTCTATGATTCTTTTTGTGTTCTGTCCAAGAAGTCTTTGCTTACCCCTAGGCTTTGAGTATGGGCTACTCTGAACAGAAACAAAAAGAATGTGTTTGTCTCAACTGACCTTTTACTGTTTCTTGTTTCCCATTTATGTAATATTCAGCTTATTGTTCTGTACCTTTCTCATGTCAACCACTAAGACTTTTTACTGCATTTCCTAACTAAAGCATTTGTTTGAAGAAAACAAAAGGACCTTGAAATTAAAAGATAATATGTAGCAAAAACCCACCAGGCTCTTATTGGAAGACTATATTGTGTCCGACTTAATGATTTTGTGACTCCCAGGTGTGAGCTGGCTCAGCCAAACTGCTTCCCAGGGACAGATTCAGGGGAGAAAAAGGACTTTACAAGCTGTATCATCTGGAATTGCTATTCTACAAGATGTATCACATATGTCAGAGTCTGAGCTGATGTGTTGCAAATTTGGTCCCAGAAACACTCCACTCCATCTTTGTAGTGTGGTTGTTAACTTGTGCCTTAAATTCATAGAAATTCTTAAATTTTCTATTTTTTGTGATGCCCACTTAAAGATATGATTTGTTCACATAATTGTATATATTATATGTGGTTAAAGCTCAAACATGTCCATGACAAAATAGAAATTCGATTTTGACCAGGAGACAATGAGATGAGTCTTCAGTGGACAGTTTCATGTGTCTGACAGTTTTGAGAATTATCCGTTGACTTTCTTCTGACACTGCACATTCAAAGCCCTACTTGTGTCTGCATTCCCAACACAACATAGACAGTACCTTTCATCTTGTTATTATGACCCCAGACAGGTACCATTATAGGCACTTTCATTGCCTGGAAGAAATTTTATCCCCTGCTGAATATTTTAAGTTCTTTTCATCATGATGGAGGGTCAAGACAGAAATTTGAGATTCTGGGGAATTCTCTGTTGGGTAGCAAAATTAAATTAGCCAACATTTTAAAGTTGATTTAAAAATAATTTGTATATCCTAAATATGCAAGAATGTTTATTTCATTTATTTAAATAAAATTGATTATGTTAAGCACTGAAAACATTGCCTGGCACAAAGGAAAAAATTTTAGTTAGTGCAACCCCTTACCATCTAATTAAATTTAACAGAGATATTGGTTACATTCTGTTGTATCCAAAGTTATCCTAGATGGTCTAATGAAGAAAATGTATCTTTTGTTTAATTTATTTGAAATATAAGTGTGGTGTGTTATTTCAAAAAGACTGTGGGAGAGTAACGTTGAATTAGGAAAATACAGAAAATATAGGTAGTAATTATAATAATGATACAACATTAAGACATTGTGCCTACCTGAGGCAAAGAGATGAAAACCCAAGTCCCTTGTTGGAAGATGGAGGGCTTGCATCATATACAACTTATGCGCGTCCTCCTATATACAGTGTTAATGCTATGTAAATAAGTTGTTATGCTGTGATGTTTAAGGAAACAGGCTCCCCCCCCCCAAAAAAAAATAAAGAATAAGTCGGTATGTACAATATAGAGGCGTTTTCCCCCCAAATATTTTCATTCTTGCGATTGGCTGAATGTATGATTCTAGATCCACAGATTTGGAATGCTGGATGCAAAGCCCCGTTTAAATGAGTATAGTGTCTTATAGGAGAGGTGAACGGATCGCCCCACAGAGAAGGACAGGCACATGAGTGGGATCTCAATGAAAGGAGAGCATATGGGTTCTCATTTGTAACAAAAGCAAGAGCAAAGTTTAATTTGACTCTCTTAGGTGTTTGTCTCGGAATGGCACAGACTAGACAAGCAGATCATCTCCCAGGGTCAGAAAGCAGGCAAGGTCCCCAGGCTCCAATGCCAAGTGGCAGGTGGAGCTTGGAGCAGGACAAAGCTGGACCAGGTCTTCGTACCAGTCCATAGGGAGCTGGTTAATATGGAGGTGGGAGACTGTTATGCTCAGGAATCTGCATTTTGGAAATCCATTTTCCCATCATGTTTACCACATTTCACCTTTAAGATGTTAACTCATCTCGGATATGCCAGGGAGAAATAAGGGCAGGGTATTTCTCTGGCTATGGATGGACCTCTGTACTTGAAGGACTTGGTGAGACAGGAGTGACAGAAGTCAAAGTGAAAGCCACAGCCAAGAAGGCAGAATGAAAGCAGGGGTTCACAGGCCTTTGTGGGGGTGACGGCTGGCCATGCTGCTTCGTGTTCCCACTACGGGTGCAGCAAAGGGGAGACAAAGATGCCTTGAGTTCTGACACGTCCAGTCAGTGCAGCATTGGAGAATTCCTATTATAGCCCAGGTTGATCTGACAGGTGCTTCCCCGCCCAGCTCAGCTCACACCCTCTCTAGCCCACTCCACCTGCCCTTGCTGCTAAGCACACTCCCTGATGAACCTGGGCCCTGTTCCCCAGTCCCCGACACTCTTCCTGCTGTTTGCTCTGCTCAGCATGTTTCCCACAGTGCTTCCCAAGGCAGCCCTTGTCCCCTGGACCCACCTCAGGTTCATATGCATCTCTTCCATGTTGCCTTCCAACGGGCTCTTCCTGTACAGTCTCACTCACACAAGGTCCCCAGAGCTCTTGTGACTTTCTGAAAGCACCCTGGTTATCTGCCTGCCTTCCTTGAGGTTAGCTCTGGATAACCTCTTTTCTGCTGCTGTTACTCCTGCCAGTGGCTGGCACTTGTTGGGCACTCAGTGAACAGCTGTGGAATTAATTCAGGAGGAGGTAGTGAAGGGAAAGATAAACCAATTCCAGGTTTCAAATTTGTCTTTCTGTGCATGGCTGACTTTGTTTGACATAATCCCCTCCAGGTTCATCAGTGTTGTCATGAACTTTTTAAGACTGGCTGGAATTTCATTGTGTATGAAGCCATGTTTTTTATCCACTTATCCAGGGATGGATTCCATTGTCTTGGCGATTGTGAGTGGAGCTGCCAGGAGCTAGGGGTCACAGTCATCTCTTGGAGTCCTCAGTTTGTTTCTTTCGATTATATACCCAGAGTGGGATCATGTGGTTTATATTTTTTGAATGTTCAAGAAGCTTCTATCCTGTTTTCCATTCCTTAGGTTGTTTCTGCTCTATTATTGTCTGTTTCTGTGCAGATGCCTTTGAGTCTGATACCATTGCTAGTGGCCTGTCTTTGTTTTTGCTACCTCTGCATGTAGAGTCCTTACCTAAATGCTCCTGTTTTCTTTGAGTAGTTTTACTGAATGAGATCTCATGTTAAGTCTTTTACTGATTGTGTGTGGAGTGAGGTGCGGGTCTGATTCCATTCTTCTGGAAGCAAAGAGCCATTTTCCCAGCACCACTGACTGTCCTGTCTGCCTCACATAGTCTTGGATTCTTTGTTTAAGAAAACAGTTGGCAGTGAACATGTGGATGTCTTTCTGGACTCCCTGTTCTGCTCCGTTAGTGTGCTTAGCTTCTGGCTGTTGTGAATAATGCTGCCATGCATGTGACAGTCACGTGTCTTTCCAGGCTGCTGCGTGTGTCTCTGGTGGAGGTACGTCCAGACGTGGAAGTGCTGACTCACGTGATAATTCTAGTTTTTTTGGAGGAACTCTCTCCACAGCAGCTGTACCATCTTGTATCCTAATCAACACTGCACAAGTTTTCCAATTTCCCTAAATCTTTGTTAACTTATTATCTTCAAATGTCATCAATACTTTCATTTATTCTTTTCAGGTATCTTCACCAGCGACCTGTTTTGTTGAAATAGGAGTTTTGGAACAAGGTGAAATTTTGTAAGTTTCCTTTATTATTATGATGTATTCTCATGGAAGAGAGAGTTTAAGTTTCATACCTTTAGTTATTCAAACTAACAGAAACAATAGATTTGTTTTATCGGTCACTCATGGACTCTAGTGGGTCATGTCTTATATTAAGATTACAAGACCACAAGCTTTGACAGTATGTCTTTGTATGTTGTCTCTCCAGATCTTCCTTCATAGCAAGTAGTCTTTCTCAAAAGAAAATCTGAGCGTTTCACTCTGAGTGGTTGTTGATAGCTCGCTCCCTGATGCCCATGGAATTCAGGACGGCCTCCTCCGCCCGTGTAGCAGCCCCTCCTGGAGCCCTTTCTCTGGTTCCATTTCTTCTCCGTGACTAGTGCTTGTAGATGCTCAGTGAGAGGATGTGGGGTGAATGACAATCACGGGCTGGACAGACGGATGTGGCGGAGGGTGAGTGGACAGCTAGGTGGGCAGGGACAGGCTATAGCATTCCTGCAAGTAAAAGGTGATTAGGTGTTTGCCAGGCTCCAACCACAGGTCTGAGGGCGAGCCTGATACTTTTCCCCCTCCACGGTGGTGCCCTCTAAACTTAAAATGACAACACTGAAAGCATTGCTTAAAGAAGACAATAATGCATTTATCAAAATTACTGAGCTGAGTCCTCTTAAATAAGTGGATGAAACTAATCTGATTATTGCAATGGACTTAATTGGATTTCTGTTTCTTTATGTTCCTACCTTATCTCATTTGTGAAAGATTTTATTAAAATTCAGTCAGGGATCCCTACAGTTTTGTTAATACTGAATTGGTATGAATGTCATCTAAACCCAAGAAACTACAGAAATCTAGCTCGCAAGGATTTCTTGCCGTCTCAGTTCCATCCAATGGCAGTGGAGGCAGCAGGATATTAGATCCAGAGGGATCTGTGTCGGCTTTTCGGAACTGCCACTTTCCTTGGGAGCGTGACCCTATTCAGGCCACCTCATTCTGGATGAGCCTGTCTCCTCACCTCCAAAATGGATATTGTACCCACTTCACGACATTGCTGTGACCATGAAATGAGGTCCTATAATCCCCGGTGCCCATACACATGCGAAGTATGCAAAACATGGCAGTTCCTTCCTTCTATGAGTGTAAATCATTTAAAAAAAAAAGTGGTCCCTTGTAATTTTCAGACTGTGGTTGGACTGATGCAAAGAGCAGGTGTCAGCTTCCTACACAGGTAGGGATTCTCAAAGGCAAAGATGGTATGTGTTCTCTCTCCCGGCTGCCAGCACCCATCATTTTCATCAGGTGTGTCTGTTCATAAACGGTCCTTCAGGAACTTGGGTGATTTGTTGTAACTCGTTACAGACCTTTTCTTAAAACTACCGCTGGTCACTAAGGGAACAGGGTGACTTGTGTCCTGGCTGTTGTCACTTTGCCGGCTCCTAATGGCTGAGGCTCAGAAATGCAGCAATGATGCTCCTTTGAACCACCCCCACCCTCCCGCCCACTGAGGATCTGGCCTTTAGACTGACTCCATTCTTGATGAGCTCTGGAGGAGTAAGACAAAGATTGGATTATGCAGTCTTCTGAGAGCCTGCTATTAGAAGCCTAATATATACTGTATTGAATTTTTACTTTGCATCTATGTGATTAAAATCATTTTAATGGAGATTTGCATAAGCTCTCATGGTCTAGATATTAACCTTTAGGTCAAGGATGTCTGTGCTGTCTCCTACATACAGAAAGAGGAGTTTCCCATTAATACATGGAGAATCTACAAGGAGTGTTTTCCCACATTGTCTTTGCAGTGTAAGTTAGTCATATCCCCATTGCACAAATTCTAAAAACTGACAAACAAACAAAAACCCCACAAATACGTGAGCTCCAATAAGTTAAGGATTCAGCCTCATTTCCCTTGCTTGGTTACAGAAGGAAGATCTGATTCTAAAATGTCTAGTCTTATAACAACATCAAGACTTTCTAAAGAATGAGAGTATGAAAACAAAGAAGCCAGAGTGATATGTGTGAACTTAAATAAGAGCAAGACCCATTGTAGACATAGGGAATATAAAATGTCACAGCAAATTCACATAATTGTGTGTAGTACCAGCAATTGGTGCTTTTATGAAAGAGAGAGAGTCGTTATGAGATGGTCTTGTGTTAACTTTCCTCTGTTAAAGTGAAAACTCAGGATTGAAAAAATGTTCACTAATTGACTATCCAGTCCTGAGTTCCAGGACTTGAGAAAAATGTGCATGCCCTAATGAATGAGAATCATGTGTGAGGCAGAAACTTGAGGCTCACGCGTGCCAGTTGCCAAGTTAGTGGGAATTCCTCTGCCCTCCTAAAGAAGATCTGTTCTGCCATGCAGGTCCCGGCATGGTCCCACCAGCCCCAAAGGTTAATTATCTTTCCTATTTACCATTAAAACAAATTTCATTACCTTCCTTGTATGTGTTAAGGGGTGTTTTTATTGATATTGTAGCTTATTCCTTGCAACTGTGGGGGTGCTTCTCAATAATTTATGGCAATATAAGTTTATTTTAGTGCAATTTTTAAAAAATCAGTGTTTTCCATGAATATTAGAAATGTAATGAGACTTTGAGTCTTTAATTTTCAGCTCTATGTAGATTGTAGAATATATAGTATGAAGAGTTCTGTGTGAGTCCGCTGCTATAGTGAAATCAATTTAATCTTATCTCTGATTTTTCTTCACTTGATCTTAGCTAATAGGTTGAAAAGTATTTCTGACTTTTCTGGTCTCTTAATTTAATTGATGAAGCGCTACCTTCAGTATTTACTAACTTACATTCTCTTAAATTGCAGGGCTTAGTAGAAACACTGTCCAAATCGTGTGATCTGCAGCTGTGTCTGGTAAGAACACGTCCTTTCTCCTGTGAGTGGTCTCTGTGTCACTTTTAGAACAGCCATGTTTTGTGTTGCATTGATTAGCACCGAGCTTATACAATCAGGACACAGTATTCCCAGCAGCACCTCAGCATGTGGAGATCCAGGGACACTCACAGAACCCAGATACAATGGGATCAGAATTTTGGAAACATTTTTAATAGAATTAAAAGTTTTTAATTTTGCCTTGGAATTTTAATTGATCTTACTGGTTTTCTTCCTTTGTCTCATTCTGTGTTTCTGTGTTGTATATATTCAGGATTTTTCTAAGTTTTTTATTTATTTTCATTTTACTTGAAAATCAGAAAAAGACAAAAAAGAGAGAGATGTAGGAAGATTGTCCATCTGCTGCTTCATTCCACAAATATGCACAATAGCCGGGGCTGGGTAATTCTGTAGCCAGGAGCCAGGAACACCTATCAGGTCTCCCATGTGGTACAGGGACTCAAGTACCTGAGCTGGCCCTTCCTGTCTCCCAGCGTGCTCACTAGCGGGAAGGTGAGTGTGACACAGGGTTGTGGCACTTGAATGAGGCACTCAAGTCTGGGTGTTCCGTAAGGGTGTTCCAAGTGGTGACCTAACCACTGTGCCACACACCCACCCCCTCTGTTTAGGATTTATCCTGAGTTGATGAAAGCCTTGACTGTCCAAACAGTGGATTGTCAGATTCTTCCCTTCACTTTTTGAGATTCTCCAAGGTTTCAAAGGAATATCAAGTGAGAGTGGTCAAGGAAGTTTGAAATCCCTGTAGCCGGAACATTCCCCGTGCCGATAGAAGGCAAGCAGAAGTGGCCTGGAGGGCTGTTCCTGGCAAGGCCAGTCTCTGCTCTCCAGAGCAGGCAGCCACGAGGGAGAGAACAGTGTCGGGAGGAACGTCAGTGAGACAATGAGATTGGATGTTCCAGGCAGTCTCCCACCAGAGCATGCTGATTCTAATTCATTCGCCCACTTCTCAGCGCGTCAGGATCTGGCACACGCTATGTAACATTAGACAGTAATCACTAACAAAGGGCATCATTTGGAAAAGCAGAGCAATATCCTTGCTTAACTTTGGTGGCGACAGACGGCTTGGGCCATTGAGAATGAGTCTAGTATGACAAAGTGGTCAGTGTCTTGTTTGCGATTATGCCCCAGCACATCTGCAGCCGCCTCCACCATGGATGTGCACAGTGGAGGTCAGATCTTGGAGCCTGAGTCAGAGGAGGATGAGAAAGGTGTGGCCTGGGTCACTCACCAGCTGCTATGTTGCTGTCTGTCTCACATGTAGATGGTGTGTCATGTTTCATTATCTAATCCTTTCATAACCGTTTTGCAGTCTTGTCAGGTGTTGGTAGAGAGAGAAGTCAAGACTGCATGCTCCCAAGTGGCTCCGCAGTTGTCATCAGAGCCCCGAGATGAGCAGGCCCGGCAGCCAGCTCCATGTGGGTTGATGAGGCCTGGCCGAGCAGGGCACATTAACTCTACCTACATTTCCTTTGTGCCTGAGCTGCACGGTGTCCCCGTGTTCATTCTCTTTCAGATCAGCGAGGGAGCAGAATGTGTTTTTCTCCCCAAAGCCTTGTTTCTAGCAGAAGCCGGCACGGAATGCAGGAGAACGGCTTTCAGGCTTGCGCAGGCCTACCCCTCCGAGCAGGCCATCAGGGACTGCCTGGCCAAGCAGTAAGCGTGGGATGCCTACAAGGCCAGACTCCTGGAACCGCTCCTCAAGAGAGGACACAGAACCACAGGCATGGCTCATCCTAGTTTTTAATGAAAAATCTGAAAGAGGTTTAAACAGCACCTCCCCAAGGGTCAGGGAGTGAGATGAGCTAAGTGATGGATAAGTAACAGATGTCGCACTCTAATTTGCCCAGAGCTGCATCCACTGACTCCTTCATGCTTGAAAGCCCTTGTCTTTCATTAAAGAATGTGTTCAAGACTCAGTTATTGAATGGTATACTTTTGCATGAGAAGTTGCTGTCCTTATTTTTGGTACTGATGAAAACAGACTATAGAATTATGATTACTATGCTTTCAGTAAAAATTTATTTGTATTTTTATAACAAAAGCAAAATTTTTAATAATCATCCTGTGAATGATATGTTTTTGATGTTTTCCTTAAAAATGTATTCTTTGGGTAGTTCTCTATTTTTAAAAATATTTTGGTAACAGAATACTTTAGTCAGGAAAAAAATAAAGCTTTTAAATTTCATTTCTCCCTGGTTTAATGTTTCTGCAAGAGGAAGCTTGGCTGGATTTGAAACGCTAACAGGTAGATAAAGTGGGGAGAGAGGCTGGGGGAGCTTCATCCTATACGACAATACAACCTGTGTCCCGCGCTGGAAGAGTCAGAGAGGGATACCGCAGCAGGTGCTTGTCGGGGGTCTCTGCGCAGAGCTTCAGGTTGTCTTTGACTCTTGCAGGGTGAGCCCCAGCTGTCTGCCGTTTCCCCTCCAACATGGGAACAGGCTTGTGTGGGTTGCTGTCCTGGCGCCTGCATCATCCACAGCGGTTGCTAAGCACTGTCCCCCTAATTCAGTGCTGTCTCCCTAAGCAGCCTGAGCTCATGACCTACTGCTATGCACAGTGTCCTCAACCAGTGGTTTAAAGTAACAAGCTTTCTGCTGTCCCAATGTCTATGGGTCAGGAATCGGGGGGCAGGGAGCTCAGCTGGGTGCCCTGGCCCTTAGCCCCCACAGTGCTGCCATCCATCCACTGGGCAGCCAAGGCTGCAGTCATCTGAGGCAAGACCCACGAAGGAGACCTCCCCTTGCCACCCCACTCCTGATGGCTTCTCTCCCTGCAGCTCCCCCATAGTTAGCTGTCTAAAAAAGGTCTTGGAAATGACCTACCATTATAGCTCCCATCACATAGACTGGGCCTGGAAAAGTGTGGCAGATATATGACTACATGGCCAATGGGGGCTAGATTGGAGCCCCACTGTCCCTGCTCCCCAGCAGGATGGAGTCCAGAGACCTGCCATGAGAGAGCAACTGAGAATGCATTCTTGAATTGGCTTTTCTTTTCCTGTCTTACTCGCCCTGTCCCCTCACACCTGCCTCCTGAGGTAAGTATGCACCGTAACTTACCTGAACCTAATGCTTGCTTGAGCTCTCATCTCAGTGGGATCCAAAAGAAAACTCCCAACTCATAATGCAAGACACCTTGAATTGTGTCAGTTGAAAGCTAATCCAAATTCCTACTTTCAAATAATTAAAAACATACACATAAGTGGCCCCACCTCTCTGTCTGTGGGGGATTGGCTTTAGGATCACCCTCCTGCCGAGCATGCTAAGATCTGCAGGTGCTCAAGTCCCGTATGTGCCCTGGTGTGGAGTCATATGTAACACTCCAACCTCCCTCCCCAACACTTTAATCTTCTCAACATTACATATGGCCATTACTAAATACTTGTACTTAAATACATTCAGGGAAAACAGTATTAAAATCTAAGTTTATTTTGGTGCCAAGATTTTTTAAATCCATGAATATGCTGGTTCTTCAGAAAGTTCATGGAGAATTCATTAAATGAAAAAACTGCATGGATTTTGGAAAATTTTTGTACTGCTAGAAGCTTGTCATTTAATTATAATTTCCCCACAATTTTTAAGTATCCTGTTAATGCTGTTTAAATCGTTGTTGTAGTGTATTGTTTATGAAACAATGACCAGAAAGACTACGTGTGTTCAACATATATATATTCTTTTCCCAAATGATATTTTGGCTCCACAGTTGTTTGAATCCACTGATGCAGCACTCACAGACACACAGAATTATGTGTGCTTATATGCGAGAGCACTTCCAGATGTTTCTAGAAAGATGCAACTCAGAGGTAAGCTTATTTTTCTTGAACTTTTGGGAGTGTGTGTGTATTTACACATATGGAAAGTTGTCATAAGCAGCTAACTTACACAGTGACCTGTGGTAAGGTCATCACGGGGTGGAATTCTGTGATTCAGTCCTGGTGGCTTCATAAGCAGAGACACATGCACTTCCTGCCAGCAAGAAGGCCGTTGCCTTTGAGGCCCCTGGACTTTGTATATCCACAACTGTGGGTAAGCCACTTTCCTTTATAAAATAGCTTGCTTCAGGTATTTCATTACAGTAAAGAAAAATGGGTTAGTATCTTGATAGTTGTGTAACAATCGTCCTGTTGCTTGATCCTTAAAATTCCTGCTTGGTATGTGACGAACGCAGGATACATTCCACACCTCCAGTTTGGAGAAACGTATCCAATTCCTTCTTCCCCAGACTTTGTTGTTGCCAATTTTCAAGTCATGTTCACTCCAGATTCTTAATCATCCAGTCAAATCCTTGGCCACAACCCCAGCATTAGTGTATTATTTTATGTCATGCCAGTTCTCTTTCCAAACAAAATAACCAAGCAGGTGCCCTGGAGTACCGTCTCCAGGGAGAACTGCCTGCACCACTGCCTTTCAAGGCCGAGCTCTGTTCCTCTGAAGGCTGCCATGGATGCAGGCCAGGGCAGGGAAGCAGTGCAGCAGGAATGGGAAGCTCTCATGTTTGGGCCACTTCTTCATGCTTCAGGGCCTGTTTGGCCCAGTATCATACTTTCCCCTTCCGTGTGCTGATGGATCTGGTGAGCACACCCAATGTTTGGCTCGGCAGGCTAGACTACAGCCAGATCAGCTTGGGTGGCTCAGGTTACCTGCCAGCGTGGTAGCATTCAGTCCCTCTGAAGGCCCATTAGCAAGCCAAAAAACTGTTTCCCAAGAGAAGAAAATGGCCCTGGGAGGATGGAAGGGCTTTATCTGTGAGTGCCAAGTTCCTGCCCTGCTGTTTGCCAGCAGAGGCCTGCTAGAGTCTGCACACAGCCTCCCTGTCTGCCTCCGACACCTCCCGTGGCATTGGCTCTCCTGAGTCCTGTGGTTCAAGGGGCAGGACAATGTGTTCAGCAGTCCAGACTTGCCACAGAGAGAGCCTTGTCTTGTTTTGGTTCCCACTCACAACTAGCAGCTTTCCAGGTCACTGAGTATGGATGAGCTGGACCACAGATCCCAGGGAAAAGTGCGTTGCCTTCCAAGTGCAAAGAGACTCACTCGCCTGGTGCGATGGTTCAGTGACAAAATCCTCACCTTGCAAGTACTGGGATCCCATATAAGCACTGGTTCATGTTCTGGCTGCTCCGTTTCCTATCCAGCTCCCTGTTTATAGCCCAAGAAAGCAGTCAAGGATGGCATGGCACAAAGCCTTGGGACTCTGCACCCATGTGAGAGACTCAATAGAAGCTTCTAACTCCTGGATTTGGATCGGCTGAGCTCCAGCTTTTTTGTGGTCATTTGGAGTGTGACCCAGCTGATGGAAGATCTTTTTCTGTCTCTCCTTCTCTCCATACATCATATCTGCCTCTCCAGTCAAAATAAGTAAACATTTAAAAGAGGCCCACTCACTGAAAATTGTGCCTCTGGTTGGTCGCTGAAGGGCCGGATACAGCATCTCTTCACCTTATATGAATTTCTTAACATGCCACACTGCACCCCTAGGAATCCCATTGCCTTTGTGTCAACTTTCCCCACCTATTGACATGTAAATGTCTTACCAATGGATCCTGAGTAGTGGCAACTGTGTACTCACAGGTCTAGTTAGTGTAACATCATTAGTGCAGCCAATAGTATAAAATAGTGTATATAATATTAAAGTATTATTAATAGTGTATATAATATTATATAGTGTATATAATGTTATTAATAGTGTATATAATATTATAGTATTATATGTATTGTATATAATATTATATAATGTATATAATATTATATAATAGTGTTATATAATCTAGCAGAGAAAGGAACTCAAATTCCCACTAACTAAATTCTGGCATGGACCTATAGAGTTAGAAGACCCTGAAGTGGAACATTGAAGGTGTGTTTCTGGCCTTGCCATCTAAAGTTGGACTGCCTCTGGTGTTCTTTACTAATAAGGCTAGAGTAAAGCATTTAGGAACTCAGTAGTTGCATACAGGTTTGAAGAGGTGTGTTCATTTGCTCAATGAAGCCATCTCTGGCATGGTGGCTGCCACTGGAGTCACTCCCTGGTCCACCCGCTCTCTCCATGGAACAATCAGTGAGTTGCGTGTGTGTGAGAATCACCTGCCCTCCATCTTTCAAGTCCTTGATGGTGACACCTATCCCTGCCATCCCTACAAAGACGCACTGCTGCTTCTGGTTGGCTAGTTTTCTACATAGAATCAGTTCCAGTGGCCTCCACTTGGCTTTGTCACCACAATGGCCTCACTCCACCATTCTAGAGCCAATGTGTGGAACTGCCTGTTGCTGAATACATCTATCCCAATTATTCATTCTGGAGCTGGCTGGGCTTGGGGACTCACAGGCCCACTGAGAGATGAAGCTAAATTTAAGCTGCCTCAGTCACCTTACCTTTATAAGTTTCTACCTATGGGCCCAGCGCCATGGCCTAGCACTTAAAGTCCTTGCCTTGAACGTACCAGGATCCCATATGGGCGCCGGTTCTAATCCCAGCTGCTCCACTTTCCATCCAGCTCCCTACTTGTGGCCTGGGAAAGCAATTGAGGACAGCCCAAAGCCTTGGGACCCTGCACCCACGTGGGAGACCCAGAAGAGGCTCCTGGCTGCTGGCTTCAGATTGGCTTAGCTCTGGCCGATTCGGTCACTTAGGGAGTGAATAATTGGACAGAAGATCTTCCTGTCTGTCTCCTCCTCTCTGTATATCTGACTTTGTAATAAAAATAAATAAATCTTTAAAAAAAAGTTTCTGCCTGAACTGGTTCATCACACTGATTTTTTACATCTCCTGAAATTGGTGTCAATTTGGACCAATGTCTAGTGACCCACAAAAGTTTTATTGATTTCATTTCTTCCAATCATAGCTACTCTGGTAAAGGGTTATATGCCACTATGGGTAAGCAAGGAGAATTACCAACATTGTAGTTATTGGTAGGATGCTGGGGTCCTTCTTCCTAGGCTGCCCTTCATCCAATGAATTCTGGGTCTGTAAATCCAATCAGCCTGGGAGTTGATTGAAGACTCTACTCACTTCTTAGGATTCACAATAGACCTCTGTTGATATTACACAGACCTGTACTGCTTACACAGATCAACCAATAATTTAGCAGGGCTCCTTCCTGTTTCATTCCCAGAAACGCTGTGATCGCCTAGCCACCACTGGAGGTGTGCAAGAGCTGGACCACGATGATTGTTGCCTAGCCCTCAGGTCCACTTTGATGGTTGGGTGTTATCACTTGGTCCCTGCCACACCAGAACCCAGTTTTTGCCGTCGTGTTTGGGTTTCTCAATCCTGTGACTACAGTTCCCACTGTAAGACTGATCCACAAAGAAAAACAGTCAGAGAATTCTTTAAGGGGGAGGTGGGCCCCTCACCAAATTATTTCTCATGCTGTTGGTGAAAAGTGAGTCTTCTGGACCCTCCCATGATAGTTGTGTCTTGCGTGTCAAGCCCACTCTGTCATTCCAGTCTCCCTAAGCATTCAGATTTCTTTCTCCACAGTTAACTGAGTCCTTTCTAGCTAGCGACTGTGGGCAACTTTTTTCAGGCCATGTTTCAGACAGATAAGTGAACTATTAAAGTCCTTTCTGACTTACTGTAGATGTAGAATTTCTGTGTAGCAGACTTAACATCGGTCAGTTTCACCAATAGCCTATACCCTTAAATATCCATCCCCATGCATGTCCCCTGGGTTTCTGTCAGGAGTTACATTTTTATAGCTCATGTTCAGGGACCTGTGAGAATTTGTGTCTGGTCGTATATTGAGGAGCAAAGAGGAGTGGTGGGGCAGGTCTTGGGAACAATCAGCATTGTCTTACAAGGCAGTGACCTCACAGGAGGCTGATCTGATTTTCTCAGGTAACACAGGGTTAACCTCAGGTAGGAATGGAGAAACACTTCTACTTGTACAGAAGACTAAGTGTTCCCAGCCACACTGGGTCTCCCTACACATCATTTTTCAATTCTCAGCAACCCATTCTTTCCTAACCAATACCCTCATGATAACAACAGACATGTTTTGAGGCTGGAAAAAGTCAATTTCCATTTTAATTCAGCCACACAGAATGAGGTTCTGAGTTTGGTTTATAGCAAACCCAGTTACATGGTTTGGGGGCTGTAAGAATCCCTTTCAAGGTAAGCATACAGCTTTTTTGTCATTTTCACAGCCCCTCACTAGCAGCTGGACTCCTTGAGCTCATCTTCTCCCTTTGCCACTTTGCTTACTGTCACCAGGATCAAGTGGCAGTGTTTCTACACTTGTTTAACAGAAGTGTTTGAACACAGCAGCTGCCTGTCCCCCAGACCACTGTTTCTTAGGGGTTTGAATAGAATAAGTTGGCTGTGATATACTCTGTATCGCCATAATCAGGACATGCCATGGCATGACAGTGTTTTCTTTCCTACTGGTCAAAGACTCATTAGTATATTTAATTAAATTAGAACCAGTGCCCAAAGCCCCAGAATTAAGTAAGATTCATCCTTAAGATTCTAAGAACAAACATTTGCAGTGACTTGCACGCTGCTTCTGGTGATGGCATCCCATATCTGAGTGCTAGTTTGAGTCCCAGCTACTGCTTCCAATCCAACTTCCTTCTAATGCCCCAGGGAATGCAGTTAGCCCAAGTACTTAGATCCCTGCCACCCATATGGGAGACCATGATGGTGTTCCTGGTTACCCTGGCTTTGACCCGGCCCAGATCTGGGTGTTAGGATATTTGGGGGAGTGAACCAGCAGATGAAGTATTTCTGTCTCCCTCTCTCCCCTCCCCCCCCATACTTAAAAAAAAAAACTATAAGAAACAGAACCACAATGCATATAATCAGTGCTCTCGAGAGAAACAGAACCATGAAGGGTGTGTGCGCGTGTGTGTGTAGAAAGAGGGAAAACCAAGGAGTTGGTTATGGGTCTGACAAGGCCCAGTCCACAGTGATGGTCAGCAAGTGGAGACCCAGGTGAGTCGCTGGTGCGGTCCCAGTGTGAATGCCTTAGAGAAATGCCAGGATGCCCACAGTGCAGTTCCTACCCTGAAGCCTTTGCTGGGAAACCCCCACCCCTCCTCCAGCTCGGGCAGGCCTACTGTCTTGTTACAGAAGCAGAAGAAGGGCTGGAGGCTGAGTTGATCCCTGTGTCCAAGGATTTACTCAACCATGACCATGACTGAAACCCTATGAAAACCCAAACGACCGAGGGGAGGGAGTATCAGAGTGGGGCAAGTGTATGAACAGCTTGCTTTTCCCTTTCAGGTGGTGTCAGGGGGGCAGCCTGGCTTAAGCAGACAAGCAGACTCCGTGACTTCCTACTCACCAGCTCCCCAGTTACTACAGGCAGAGTTGCCAAGAGGATTTGGGAAGGGTGATCAACCAGCTGCCTAAGGAACAGGCTCATTGGGTATGTAGCAAAATCAAAGTTATAAATCTGTTACACGTATCATTCCTTGGTGGTTGCTGTTTCTAACAGCTAATGTGTAAGTAACTGAAAAAGTGCTGGGTCACACCTTGAGGCTGGACCAAGTCTGTGTGAGATTTGTTGGTAGCTGCCAGCCACTCTGAACAGGAAGCTTAGTCTGGGGCCACAGAGCCCTCTGCTTACCAAGAAGGTGGTTCACAGGGCAGGGGTCGGGGGCGCAGAACGAAGAAGAGTGCTGGGAGCGGGGAGGGGCGCCTCATTTTGTGGATTGGTATTAGCAGGAACCATTATTAGAGTTGATTGTGACGTGACTCAGTGAGTGGCAAGTGTCGTTGAGTTTCAGTGCTGCGGAGTGGAGGATCGCAGCCGGCTTCGTAGGAGACTCACAGCTCAGTGCTGAACAGTCACACAGAACACAGATGACTTGGACACTCGTGATTAGTCCTGGACAGTGGCCAGCACAGCAGACTGTGGAGCAGCCGCTTGAAATAGAGTTTATCCTGTAAGGGGGACACTGCCCAACTCTGTTACCCAACAGATGCCATGGGCAACACCCCAGATGAAGCAGCTTTACGAGCCAGCCGCATGGCTCAGATGACCACGTGGCCATCAGGAAATTCACCGCAGTGATGCCCATTACTCAGGATACAGTGAATGTTCAGGTATAGAAGGGGGTTCCTGTACTACAGCAGCCAAGAAGCTGTATCTGATCTAACTCAGCTTTCCCACAAGGGTCTCCGTGATACCAAGGATACTGAAGTGATTAAAAAGCAAACCTAGAGAGACAGAGGAAGGAGGACACAATGGAAATCTGTAGATGGTTACTGAAAATTGGGATGTGTGTGATTACACTAGAAACTGAAAATTTAGCTAGGGGTGACTTGACGGCCGTGGTAGCTCCCACCAGCAGATGAGGCTGGTAAACTCAGCCAGCAGAGACTCCAGGGCCTGCCAGATGGTGAAGAATTGGGGCAGGAGTCATCCCCAGGCAGCCTGGGATGTGACAGCTATAAGGTGTCTAATGAAAAATCCCACCCCAACTCTAATGAGACCGGTAGAGAAAACAGTAAAACTGCAGCTCGCACACAGAGATCAGGTGTCAGCAGATAATTCATTTTGCCTCCTTATACCTAGGCCCAGCTCTGCCCTCCTCCTCCACGGCACTTCTGGTTATCATTCACTATCCATCCAGGTCGGACTTTGTGCTTGCATCCCAAGTCCCCAGTTTTAGGACCCCGAGACTGGAAACTGTGAAGCAGCTGATTCTAAGTGACATATTTCACTGCTGACAGCATCGTGGAGAGCGGGAACTCGAGTTTTCTCATCTTTCTGTCCTCACATCCTTCCATACCCAGGGAGGACCAGTGGGAACTCTCTCCATTAGGCTTTATTTAATTGTGCACCTCATTGTCACCAAGAAGCACTGGTCTGAAGTGCTGGGATGATTCCATGTTTTAATTTTCACAATTACTTGCCTCAGAAGAATAACTTAATTCTCCCTGTCCCAATCTCCATAAATCACAGCTGTGACTCACCAAAAAGAAATGATCCCAAAAATCAAATCAATCATACTCATTCAGTGAAGCTAGATGGGAATGCGGCTTGGGATGGAAACATATCCAGAAGGCTGTGAAGGCACAAGTTCTTCTTGCTTTTTCATGGATTTCATTTACTCACCAGTTCTTAAAGCTTGGAATGTTCTTTATTCAGCAGTATAGGGACTGCTTTGGTGCTGTAGTCCCTGCCCCTGGGGCCCGTGACATGTCAAGTGCTTAGCAGGTGTTTGCTGGGTCATTTGGCCAATTCAGTCTTCTCATCTAGTGCAGGAATATTTTCTACCATTTCCCTCTAAGTAACTATCTCTTCTCCTTGAACCTTTCTATTTCCAGTGAATTCCTTCCTCCCTCTTTCCTCCTCCGTTCAGTAGATCTATTTTGAGTCTTTATCATGTGCCAGACCCTGGGCTAGGCTCTAGGACCTCACAGATAGAAATGCATTGCCTACCCTCATGGCGGTCCATGCGTGGTGGAGAAGGAACTTAGAACCTAGAGTGGTCAAATCCGCAGAAGCAGAGAGCAGGACAGTGGCCACCAGGGGCGTGGAGGGCAGGGGTGGGCACAATGTATTACGGGGAGGGAGTGGCAGTGCAGGGTGATGATAAGGAGTTCTGGAGACAATGATAGTGACAATGGTTTTCTAAAAAGGGGAACATAGGTACTGCCATTGTTAGGTTGTTTTACATAAATTCTCCACAACAGAGACATGCAGAGTAAAGACACAACATACCGGGGCGGAGGTCAAAGGAGAAAGGAGCTCTTTTATAGTCCAGAAGTGGAGACAACTGAGCTGAAGACACAATGGCTGGAGCTGGCCGAGGAGGAGGAGCAAGTGTGAGTGGCAGAGCTGGACAGTGTGGGAGCTGCCAGTGCACAGGGGACCCTGCAGACCCTGCTCATGAAAAGCCCATAAATTACATTTTCCACGAACTTGTCAAAGCCCCTAGACACCGTTTTCCCACTGGTCTTGGCTCTGTCTTCTGCAGACACGTGTCCTCCCTCTTTCCACTTCATCTTCATACACCTTGACCTGTCCTCTCCCGTACTTTCCGTATGGTCAGCCTTCCTAGTCAGAGTCTAACCCCACGGGAAGCCTTAGCAGCATCAGAAATGCCTTTTCCCGGGATCTGGCCACCGCAGTTGTATCACGTGATGATAGGTCAGCTGGTTACTTCTGTCTTCTATTCTGTTTTTGCTGCATTGATTAAAACATAAGTTCAGAAGCAGTGCTGTGCTTTCGCTCTAGCTCTGCCACCAGCATGCTATAGATCCTCCTCCTCCTCTGGAGACCACCACCCCAGAAAACACTGGCTCTCGCTTGCTCTCTCTCTCTCTCTCTCTGCTGCAAATTTGACCTGGAGGTTGTGCTGCAGCGAGGCCTGAGCGAGTCCTGGTGTGCTGGTGTCAGCCTGTGTTCTTCATCAGCTTTATCAACAAGAAACAGATACCTAGTCCCCAACTACCATCACTCAGCATCTTGCTTTCCCGAATGGTTCAGCCTACAGTAGTCTTTCTTGCTCCCTCCAAAATGATGAGGCTAACAGATGCTTGTTTTCTAAAATTCCTGGTCTCTAGGACTGTGCCTTCACATATCTTCCATTCAATATCCTTTGGTTGGTTTCAGTGCATTTTCCACTCTAGCCAGAGAATTAGCACTAATTGGTACCAAGCGGTCTGGAGGAGTGAACTCATGTCCTTAACCAATTAGCTAGCGCCAGAGAAATTAGCTTGGCCCTGAAATGCTAGCAAAAGAGCAGAGTCGACTGGAATGTGGCCACCACACAGCCCAGGGCCTTCTCAGCAATTAGAGTACAATGTACATGCCTCAGAGGCTTCCCATCAGTCATTCCACTCTCTTAGAGCTAAGGTCACAGCCAGGGAACATGTTGCACTGATGACTTGTTCCTTGGAAAGTTGGTCCTTGGTGTCTGCTAGGTAACAGGCAGCTGCAGTTATGCAAACTGATAATGCTTTTGAGCCAAGCATAATTAGTAATGATATATGCCTGGCAGTACGTGAGCCCTGGGATGTTGAGGGACAATGTTCCTCTTAGGCACCCTGATCCCTGGAGCAGCAAGCAAGGCAGCAGGGATGGCCTCCACGCTACAGATGAGGAAGCCAACCTCAAGTTAGTAATACATCCAGAGCTGCACAGCATGTTTGGCAACAGGGTCAGAACCAGGATGGAGGCTTGGCCTAAGGTGTGCCTCAAAACCTGATGGCTACCCCAGTTAGCTTCCATCCTGGGTGATTCTTGCGTATGAACCTGAAGTGGCCATGGCCATCACACAGCCTTCCCACCGGGTCCCTATTCTTGTGCATGACCTCTTCATATGACTTCCTCATGTCTAGAATTCGCTGCCCATCTGTGTTAGGACCAAGTTCCTCAGGATGGGAACCAGCATAGGCTGTTCTTTCAACACCACTTACAGTAACACAGAGAAGGCTGATGACGGGATATGAAAGAGTTTATAGAGATGAGTGTATTACCCACCTTCTCTTTCTTTCAGCCTGGTTTTCTGGGTGCACAGATAGTAAGTGGGAGTGTTACTCAGGCCACAGGTAGAAACTGACTGCTTGGTTCAAATCTTGGCTCCACCAGTTGGTGGTTGCCAGAGGACAGGGAATTAAATGTCTGCTCCTTATTGGGTTCTCCTGCAGACAGACCATTTCCTGCACATATTGGGAAAGAAGACAGGCTAGGGATTTGCTTATCCCCTTGGGCACTTGTGACTCAGTTGTGCTGTGGACACTTCGAGGAACTCCATAGAATGCAGCCCTAACCCATCTCACAACTCAGTTCCTGAGAGGATGAGTGGTGGTTGACCTCTCACACTTACAGAGTGCAGGGTGACTGAGCAGCACTACAAGGTTTTAAAGAAAGGCCTAAGGCCCAGAACCAAGGTTGGATCCTGGACACAGGTGGGAATTATAGACCCCAAATGTGCTGAAAATGTGTAGCATGCTGTTATGCATGTGTCTGTCACACTCCCCCCACCCTGCTTTGCGTCTGTGATAGCGATTGAAGCAGCACTTTCCCATAGAGCCGTGAGGATGATTAACGACATGGCGTACAATTCCCAGTACGCTCAAAATGCCTAATAAATACTCAGATGGTAAGTTGTTCATTTCATCTTAAATCCACAATAATTCAACTGAAATTAAAGGCAGCAGGTAGGACATAAGCATTCATGGACAAGTTTTTATATGGGCATATGTCTTTGTTTCTCTTGGGTAAATATTTAGAGTGTGATTTGTGAGTCATGTGGTAAATGTATGTTTAACTTCATAAGAAACTGAAAGCTATTTTCCAAAGTAGCTTCCCAGTTGGCCACTATGCATCCTAGCCAGGAACTGATGCCGCCAGAACAATTGATTTAATTTTAGCTATTCCTATAAGTGTAAAGTTGAATGTCATTGTGAATTCAATTTGTATTTTCTAATCACTCATCATGAAATTATTTTCGAGTTAAAAAAAAAAAGGCAACAAGCAGTACAGGGATTTTATTTTTGTTTTTTTTTTTTGTTTTGTTTTTTGCGACTGAAATATATACATGAAAAAAACATATAAAGGCATAAGAATCAGCCAAAGGTGGGCCTTTCCTGTTCCCTTTCTTCCTGTCTCCTGCTGTCACTCCTCCCTCAGGCCTCCAGCACTTAGCCACTGCCTGAGGATCAGGCCTAGATGCCCACCCTTCGTGTGATCTGAGAGCGACTGACCTTTCACAATGCCTGTACCAGGTATTTTTTTTTAAAACAGAAGTATTTGTCAACCCAAACTATTTGCTAATTGGTAGAATTTCTGTTTGAATGACAAGCAAATTGTAAAGATCTGGTAGTGAGGGAAAAGGAGCTGGAGGGTGCACAGGCAGCCTTGGGGCAGGACAGCCCTGCTGGGAGTCTCCCAGACCTAGCACCTCCATTGATGATCACTTGTCACCTTCCCCTTTTGCCTCACTTCCAACCCCAAGATTCTCCTAGTATGTCTGTGATTATTTCCTCTGGGGTATGAAGGCATGGGGACCACATGTCTGTTTTTGGCACATTGCAGCTCCCTTTTTCTTGGCACATTGTAACATATCTGGCTCTCCTGTACCTGCTGCTGTGGTTCCTGTCTCCACTTGGCTCACCTGAGCTGCCCCAACTCTCTAAGGCAGCATTCACCCTGCCCCTCTGTCTGCTTGTACTTTGTATAACACAAGTAGTGCCTTATTACTAGCGTTTAGCTTACTACTGTACCTGTTTTTGTTTGCTTCTCTTTGTTTCTCCCTCATAAATTAGTTTTATGAAGACAAGGATTGTGTTTTTTGCGAAACATAAAGGATGCATCAAAATGTCAAAACAGTGAGAAATGATGAAAGGAGCTGAGTGGATTTAGGTAAAGCAGAACAGGCAGTGGTAGGAAGTATCTTAAAGTCTTAATTAAGCTGCTCACAACACAAACCTAAAACAAGTTTCCCTGATCCCATCTTCCAAATTACTAAAACAACATCTTGTCTTACTGCTGCCAGTTGTGATGTGCATTTTGATCTCTTTGACAAAACAAACAAAACAATATCTTTAATCTTGGATAAAACTGATCAAGTAAAACATTTAGAAAGAATCTTGTAATGGTAACAATTTATAATGTTTTATACCAATGGAAATGATAAGACTATTATTTGTATTATGCCTATTTTTCCCAATTGATTGTTTCTTCATTTGGGATATAGGAAAATGGAGAGAGACAGAGAACTCCCATCCTCTGATTCACTCCACAAATACCTGCACTGGCTGTGATTGGTCCAGGAGGAGGCTAGAAGCCAGAAATATAAGCCAAATCTCCCAGTGGGTGGGGAGTCCGGTTCCTTGAGCTATCAGCATTGCCTCGCAGGGTTGGCACTGGGAGGATGATGGAGTCAGCAGTCAGATCTGGGCATCGATCCGAGGTCCTCCAACATGGGATGTGGTATCTCAAACAGTGTTTTCAGCCTTAAGCTACACACTTGCCTCAAGCATGATTTTTTTTTTATTTAATCTAGAGAACATCCATTCATTGGGCAACGTTTCATTCAATTATTGAGCATCCATTGGGTGGGAAGACGGATTGGAATTTAGGATGGAAAAGGAAAGGAAAGGCTATTTGAGGAACATTTTCCGTGCCCTGACACAAACAGTACTCACAACAGTGGGACTAAAGAATATTGCTGAGTAAAAAGATCCTGTTGTGACCTGGCATTTCATCACCTTCCAGTCCTTTCCCCTCTCTCCACACAAGAATGTCTGAGCAATCCCAAAGACAGGACAAGGAACCCTCCCAATAAGACCCCAGTTCTGGTGCCAGAGTGATTGCTTCCAAGTCAAATTGTTTTTGTATCTACTTGCAAAAAGTGGAGCTGGTAATAGCATGCTCTTTAGTCTTTCTTCTCTGTAGTCCCCTGAGCATCCACTGGGCACTACTCAGGGCCAGAGGCTCTGGAGGAGCAAGGGCCGATGTCTGCTCAGAAACTGATTCACTTGCAGCTCAGAACAGGAACCAGCTAGTGACTGAGCTAACCTGTCTTCCTCAGGGTCAGTACCCTCCCTCTGGAACAATATCAACCCACTGCAATTGTTGGGACTCCTGGTCCTGTAATGTCCACTTACACTACCCTCTCTCATCGGAGGCTTTTTTTTTTTTAACCAAGAGAAGTTAATACCTGATGTCATTCAGGTAAATTTCCTTTTTTCATTTAGGGGTCAGAACCCGTAGAATATTTCCTTCCTTCCTTCCTTCTTTCCTTCCTTCCTTCTTTCCTTCCTTCCTTCCTTCCTTCCTTCCTTCCTTCCTTCCTTCCTTCCTTCCTTCCTTCCTTCTTTCCTTTGAAAGGCAAATTTACAGAGAGAAGGAGAGACAGAGATCTTCCATGCATTGGTTCACTCCCCAAATGGCCACAGTGCCCAGAGCTGAGCCAGTCCGAAGCCAGGAACCAGGAGCTTCCGAGTCTCCCATGTAGGTACAGGGTCTCAAGGACTGTCCTCTTCTGCTTTCCTAAGTTACAAGCAGAGAGCTGGATGGGAAGTGGGGCAGCCAGGACATGAACTGATGCCCATATGGAATCCTGGCCCATGTAAAGCAAGCTTTTGGCCACTGAGCCATTGTGCCAGGCCCAGGCCCTTTGCCTGTGTATTGACTATTTCCCATCAAGTCTGTCCCCTGTCCCTTCCCCCTGCCTAGCTGTGTTGTCCACACTACCATAGCCTTATTTCTTAGTGAGATATTTGAGAGGGCCCCATGCTAGAAGATATTTTTAAACCTGTGTTTTGCTCTCTAAAATAGTAAAAACGCTGCTGAAGAAAATTAAAGAAACAGCATAATACCATTCCCCATGAGCTGTTATCATAGATTCTAGCCATTTCTATTTTACTCCTATATTGGCTTGTTCTCTGTGAAACTCCCTTACGAAAGCACAAAGGAAGCCGTCAGACAAGAGGCCAGTCACAGGATATGACTGGTTGGTTCTTAACACAGTTTTTTCCTTTTGAGGTGAGCACTTCCAGATCCTTCCTGCCAACTCTCTTACTGCCTTGCTCCTTGAATGTCTTCCTGTTCATTTGGCTCATATCCATCTGCTGTGTGTACTTGCTTTGTCTTAACTGCACCTTCAAGCAGAGATTGTGATTGATGGTATACATAAGGAGTTCATAGCAACATTCACCATTTCCTTGCAGTTATAACCTCATCTATAATACAAACATAATTCTGGTTCTGGTTTGTATGAGATTTTATCCGTGGACTCAGTCTCACATGATTAGAACGTTTGCCCTTCAGTTTTCCCCTCTATATAAGGGAGACAGCATTATTTTGTATAAGATAATAGTTCATAGCAATAGTTTATATAGCTATCTTGCAGAGAAGTCATACAATGAGTCAGTGTGTGAACTTCTGGAACAATGTCCCCAGCCATGGCAGGTGCTCAATTCATGCTATTGCTACTGTTAAAAGTGTCACTTCTGCTTTTAGAAGTTCTCATTAAAGGACATCAGTGGCCTTAGTCAAGTTTCTCTATCCCTGAGTTCAAACTCTACCGAATGACACCCCTGCACTGGGTGCAGTGGCCTGCAGGTCATCATGAAGGGACGGCTTTTGTTGCTCAGTATCACTAACTCTTCCTTCTCTTGCACTCCAAGAAGCTGAATCCACTCAAGAGCAACACTGGATCTGGACCAGACCATAGAGCACTGTCCTTTCCCAGAAGTGCTGAATGAGTGAGGAGGAGGCATTCGGAAGTCAGGGTTGGGACAGTGTTAGAATCTAGGAGAGAGAAAAAAAAAAAAAACAAAAAACAAGAAACTTGCAGGGAGATCCCACAGCAGGCTCTAGGAGCTGCAGGTTTGGTCAGGCCTGTCTCCAGCCAAGGTTCTCCAGTGAGCAACTGGGAAGGAAGGAGGCTGCCAAGGTTCCTTCTGGAAGAATCCTGCTCCTGAAGCTCAAGTTACGGGTCTGAATTACAAGTTGAATTGGTAGTGACAGTATGAGTGCTGGTGGGGGTTAGGGAGGAGTAAGAAGTTACTAAGCTTCTCACTCAGTCATCTTGTGAAACTGTAAAATAAGAACTTTAAATGTACGCCAGGACTCCTTTGTCAGCTCAGGTACAGGAGCCAGAGACTAAAGGCAAGCCATGCTCAGATGGCCATTCCCTGACTGGCAACACTTGGCCTGCAGTGTCACTGAAGATTGCTCAGAATATTAAATGCATACCCTGCCCAGCTCCACTGGGAGGAAGACCTTGACCTTGGGCCTGATTTCTCCTGGACTTACTTAGTCTGCTGTATGTTTTCCATTGGTTGATTTTGGTCCCTTCTCCGTAATCAGCAGTAATCATGAGTGGCGTACAGCAGCTTTTCTGAGCTCTATGAGTCATTGCCAATCATCAAGCCTGAGTGTGGTCTTTGAGACCCACCGCCCCCAACATAACATATGACAGGCAGGACTACCCCGGGTCTCCCCACGAGATGATACAGCAAGCAGAAGAAGGGAGTAGGGTCTTGTGGCCAAGGAGATCAATCTTGAGGCCGCTGGGGTTTATGAAGAACTGTAAAGTACCTCTGAACAGTTTCCCTAAAGGGGACATAGGAACATTTACCCAACACTTTATTAAGGATTTTTTCCTAAGGACAATGGCTCCCTCAAACTTTGAACGCTCTTGGTCACTTAAGCAGAGGTATAAATTTTGATAGATACAACCTTGAGAATGATGTTTCCGCAAAAAAACATCTGAGTATGAAAACAAAATTGGAGGGTTTGCCTCAATTTTTGATATCCTGATATGCTTTTGAAGGCATCTGCTTGAAAAAAAACATGGTACAGGAATTTTTGGAAAGAGTAGTGATAACTTGAAATTTCTCCAGGAGATTGGAAAAAAAAAAAAGCAAATTAGTAATGAGCTAGAAAAGAATAAATTAGCAAATTAGTAATGAATAAGAAAAACAGTAAAATTATACAATGAAAAAAAAAATTGAAGACTTATGTAAAGACTGCCAAAGCAAGTGAGTCTGTACTTGTATGTGCAGAGAGTTCATTTATAAACTTTCATAAACTTTCCAAGCTCATTTGTAAAGTATTCTTGTACAAAAAGGTATTTGGAAATAGACATTCTACTGACATCATTTTAATGTAATGCATGGCAGGATACTTCTTTGGATTGTTTAAGAGCTCTTCACTTAGGGAGAAATGGGGACTGTCCAGAGTGATTAAAACTAAGCACAATCACTTCCCATCCCGCCGAGCTTCCCTCAAGAGCCATTCACACACCCAGAGTCGCTCTGGTGAAGTTGGGGTGCCCTGCATGCATCGTTCCTTGGTGCGTAGGATTCAAGAGTGAATCGGAATTAGCTAAAAAAGTGACACTTCAGCTTCACCTCAGAATTAAAATGACCCTCAAGAAATCACATTCTCACACAGAAGAAGATCAAAATCATATCATTAATCAAGCTCGGGGAGAGAAGATTTTATCCACTTGGTATCTGTGTGAGTTTTAAACGAGTAGTGGGTGTGCTTGGAAATGAAATTACTCTCAGAGCCACTGGCCAGCGACAGGAGCCTTGCCAGCTCTGCCCCCGTGGACATCCAGGATCTTGGGAATCTGTGAAGCAAAAACTCAAATGCAGTCAGTTGAGTTACCTGACTGGCTTTAGACAGGATCCTGACTGAGTTCTTAAAGCAATAGCAGTCAAAACAAATGATAGCGCTAATATTGGCAGATGTGATATCAGTAATAAATATGGAAACTAATTTATATGACAAAAATCAATGGGTTACTAGTCTGTTTCCCGTGATAGCATTTCTTGATGATTTGTTCATCTGTGGTCTGCAGCAGCTTATTCAGGTTTTTTTTTTTCAAAAGATGATGAAAATAATACTGAAAATTTAACAAAGTCTGATTAGAGTGGCATTAGCAGTTTTCCATGGGACATCTAGAGAACTGGTTGTATGGGTGTGGCGAGCTCAGCTTCCAGTGCAGCTCCCTGCTAATGAGCTCAAGAGGCAGCAGAAGATGGCCGAGTGCCCGGACCCCTGCTACCCACATGGGAGATCCAGATGGAGTTCCTGGCTTTGGCCTGGTCCAGCCCTGGCCATTGTGGCCATTTGCATAGTAAGGCAGGGGATGGAAGATTTCTCTGTCTCTCTACAATTATGTTTCAGATAAACAATGCAAATATTTTTTTTAATGAAGAATATGTTTAAAGAAAAAGTAAAACAGAAAAAGTTGGATTGTTCATAAACTTTCTATTCTTCCCAAAAGATTCTTGTTAAGAAATGTGGGACAACCGATACTATTGTATCACCTAAGAATTGGCAAGTACCAAAATAGAAAAGCTCTAAATGATAATAGTCCTTCACTATTAAGGTTTCTCTCTGAATAATAATAAGGCTATTATGTTACTGAGCATATCCTGGATATCCTCTTTTAAAAAAAGATTAATTTATTTTACTTGAAAGAGAAGCCAAGAGAGGAGTGGAAAGATAGAATGGGGGTGGTGGGGAGAGCGGGACTGTGTACTTTTATCTGCTAGTTCATTCCCCAGATGGCCACAGTGGCCAGGACTGGGTCAGGTCAAAACCATGAACCAGAGACTTCACTTGGATCACCCATGCGGGTGGCAAAGACCAAAGCTAG